>NC_067161.1:24691648-25327516 GCF_903995435.1 Acomys russatus
TTTGTTGATCACCTTATGCAATTGGCAGGAAGGATTTTTGGAGAAGTGGAAGGAGCCATGCCTATTATTAAACAATTGGCCTTTGAAAATGCTAATATGAATTGTAAGGAAGCCCTTCGGCCTTATAAATACAAAAGTGTGAATGACTATCTGAAACTTTGCCGAAGTATAGATACTACTCACATAATGGGACAAGTATTAGCTTCTGCTGTTCAGGGACAGTCAACTTCTGGAGGAGTCTGGCCAAAAACATGTTTCAGATGTGGCCAGATAGGACACCTTAAGAGAGAATGTACTCGAAGGGAGACTGGACAAGTTTGAGATAGAGTTGATCATCCTAAGCCAGGTTTGTGTCCTTGTTGCCAACAAGGGTATCATTGGGGGAATAAGCGCCACTCTAAGACAAATAGGCAAGGGAGGCCATTGCAGGGAAACGGGCCCCAGGGTCAGCTCCGGGCCCTGTCAAGACAGGTGTGCAGAGCATTGCAGATACCTGCCCTTCAAATGATTCAGCCTATGCATTCTATCCTCCAAAGAAACCCATTTTTATCCGAGATATCACCCGGGGGACAGCAGACAGCGCAGGATTGGACCTCTGTACCTCCACCAGAGTCATATTAACACCTCAGATGGGCCCCTAGGCCTTTGGGACCGGAATTTTTGATCCGTTACCTGATGGCTCATTGGGACTGTTGCTGGGTCAAAGTAGTGCCCTTATGAGAGATCTTAAAGTTATTCCTGGAGTCATTGATGCTGATACAAGGGGAGAAATAAAAATTATGGTGAAAACTACTAAGGATATTCTGGTGATTCCCTAAGGAGCCCATATAGCTCAAATAATCCTAGTGCCTCAGTTCCGAACAACCAACCCATTTTTAAAGGAAAAGAGAGACGAGGGAGGGTTCGGCTCTACTGGGTCAGTGGCTTATTGGAGTGCAACCCTTAATGACCGTCCTATGCTTACACTGAAAATTGATAGCAGAGACTTTAAAGGCCTACTGGACATGGGAGCAGACACCTCTGTCCTTACTCTCTCCTATTGGCCTATGGCCTGGCCACTACAACAAACAAATACCCAATTGCAAGGAGTGGGAACAGCCAACACTCCTTTTCGCAGTACTAAGATGTTGACTTGGAAGGATGAGGAGGGACATCAGGGAATATTTCAGCCATATGTCCTCCCTCATATTCCTATTAATTTATGGGGAAGGGATATACTGGAAGGAATGGGGGCTGTACTGACCACACAGCCAGTACAAAGAATGTTAAATCAACAAGGATTTTGTCCAGGACAAGGTTTAGGCAAAAACCTACAGGGCAATAGCTGTCCTGTTTCAGACCAAGAGATAATTCTCCGCCATCTTTCTGATAAACAGAGGCTAGGGTATTTTCCATAGGGGCCATTGTTGAACAGCCTTCAATTCCCACTATTCCTATTAACTGGAAAAATGATACGCCAATTTGGGTTGAGCAATGACCCCTGTCTAAAGAGAAGTTGGAGGCTGCTAATATGCTTGTACAAGAGCAGCTCGCTCTAGGTCTTATTATACATTCTACATCCCCTTGGAACACACCTATTTTTGTTATCAAAAAGAAATCAGGAAAATGGAGATTGTTACAGGACCTTAGAGCTGTCAATACTATGATGGTAGTTATGGGGGCCACTCAACCTGGCCTCCCTGTTCCATTAGCCATTCCTAAGCATTGGCATATGGTTGTAATTGACTTGAAAGATTGTTTCTTTACTATTCCCCTACATCCCAATGATTCACAATGGTTTGCCTTTAGTGTTCCCTCTGTTAATTTGTGAGAACCTTATAAAAGATACCAATGGGTAGTATTGCCTCAGTGTACGGCTCATAGTCCCACCAAAGATCAAGCCACCCAAATAGTTAAAGACTGTCCATCTTGTGCAGAGTTCCTTCCAATTCTGCAAACTGGGGTCAATCCTAAAGGGCTCCTGCCGAATCATATTTGGCAAACGGATGTAACTCACTTTCCCAGCTTTGGTAAATTACAATATGTTCATGTGTCTATAGACACATATTCAGGTTTACTTTTTGCTTCAGCTCACTCAAGGGAAAAAGATACGAAACATTAAGGAACATCTGCTCTTGGCTTTCGCTTATATGGGCACTCCCAAGCAAAAAAAAAAACTGATAATGGCCCTGCATATATTAGTGCTGGTCTTGCCAAGTTTCTAGATGACTACGAGATCATTCATAAAACCGGGATCCCCTATAATCCCCAGGGACAAGCATTGGTAGAACGTGCACATCGCAACATTAAGGCTTCTCTTGCTAAAATAAAGAAGGCGGAGTATGGAGAAAAATCCTCCCCGCATTCTCAATTAGCATATATTTTGCATATTCTCAATTTTTAAACTATATGATTCAGGCTTATCTGCTGCAGATAGACATTGGAGACCTCCAAAGTCACATAAAGGACTGGTTAAATGGAAAGATATTTCCACTGGTCAGTGGAAGGGTCCGGACCCCATACTGGTGTGGGCCCAAGGGTCTGCTTGTGTCTTTCCACAGGACAATGAAGTACCAATCTGGGTTCCTGGGTGTTATGTGCGTCCTGTTGTTCCACAACAGTCAGCCCAGGAGACCGTTTGGGCTCTGGTGAAGAGCCCCCCGCATCCTGATGCCAGTATGGCTGTATTTGAGTAATTGCAGCCTGGGCACAGCTGCTATGCCTGAGCATCTGGAAAGGAGTAAAAATATAAGTTCAGCTATCTGTGCTGTAGCACCTTTCCTTGTTGTTGTTACTAATGACTCCCTTGAGGGGGAGACTTTAAATTGTTCCCTGCAGGTTTGCCATTTAAGAAGTTGCTAGAATGATCAGAAGACTGCAGTGGTGACATGGGGACACCTGCAGTGGTTCTCTTTCCTGTGGCGCATGATGGCTGACATGGCCTGGTGATCTATCAGGAAAGAAGAGATTTCGGAAGTACTGCTGCTGTTATTGTCACCATTGCTGTAGCAGCTACTGCTGCCACTGCTGCTGCAGGCATTGCCATTTCTCAGTCTGTTAACTACTGTGCACACAATGGATAAACTCTCAGGAGAGGTGGCCAGTGTGTTGGTTACTCAGAAGTCTCTAAATTCTATGATACAATTGGCTATCTAAAATCTTAATCAGAGAAGCCTTATTACAGGAGACTAGAGTTCCACCCATTACGGAGGATGCCTTCATAAAGGGCCTACAGATGTGGGAAGCTTGCTAAAAAGCTGAAGTGATGCTATCGTGCTAGGCATCCTGGTATGTGCCTTAGGAGGTTTTCTGTTCTGGAGCCTCTGCTGCATAAGAACGCAACAGGCATTTCAACAGTTCCATGCACAACATGTCCTCGTGCCTTTGGCAGGGGATAACCCCACTGCCCTGGCTTGGCTGAGCCTTGATAAATGAGTATCCAATGATGGGTAAGACCAAGGAGGTACCTATTGACCTAAGACAGGAGGGTTTTGAAGTACAAAGCCTTTTCAATGATGGGTAAGATAGGAAACCAATGTCCTGGCAACCTAAAACAGGAGCTCATTTGTATTTTATATAAAGGAGGGACCTGTAGGAACCAGGCCCGACTGGGCTGCCTGCCTGTCTTGCTGTTTCATGTCCTGTTTCTAGCAGCTTCCATGTCTGTGTTTATCTTGGTTAGCTAGTCATGTTTACTGCTCTGAGAAAGAGCCCCTCCCTTCCTCGACACTTTTCCTCCTGTGTGCAACCACCTCTTGAGGGATTGCACCTGGGAGGGGGATTCCTGTTTTGCTGCCTATAAGAAGGCTCTTTGGAACTCTGTGAATAATAAACTGCTGCCGCGGCTGCTGCTGTGGCTGCTGCTCTCTTAACATGAAGGACCCGCTGTGTTAGTGTGTGTGTGTGTGTGTGTGTGTGTGTGTGTGTGTGTGTGTGTATGAGTTAAATCTGCAGTCCTTCGCCCTGGACTTGATACCACGGTGGCGCTGGCGCCACACAACTGCAGTCATATGTACATATTACACACACAAACTCACACATACAAATACACACACACATACATACATATACGTTTACACACTCCAAAATTTTCTAAAATGAAAAAACAAGTGAGCGGGAAGCAACTAAATATGGAGATGTTTGGTCCTGTCTACAATAAGACTACTGTTGATAGAACAGATTGAAAATCAATTTGTAGTAGTGAGCTGAAGGGTCTGGTCCCAACCTTTGTGTTCTAGGAGAACACGAAGGAGAGAGGAAGAAAACCAGGAAGATGCAAGTGGAGAAAGGAAAGATGACGTTTGGAAATGGGTCCAGGCCCTGATACTCCCAACCCTGCAGCATGTGCTATATTATGATCACACAATAGATTGTGGCAGGAACTAGTGTGCCACACAGAACATAGTAAGGCCACAGCTTGCACTGCATGCCCAACTTGCTGACTCCTAACCTCAGGCACTCAGCCCCGCCCCCCTTTGCTTTGCTGCTACACACCTCACTGCGGCTTCAGTGTAGCTTTGGGGCCTTGGAGTTCTTTCAGAGGGAAGTCAGAAACAAGGCCACACTTATAAATGAAAGAGTTGAAGGAAAGTTTCCTTCCCAAGCTTCCTTTATATCTGTGGTGACGGAGCATACATGTGGGATTCAGAGGACAGCTTTGGGAAGTCAGCTGTCTCTTTAAAGCACTTTATTGAACCAGGCGCATGTAGCAAGCTCCTTTACTCCCTGAGCCATTTCTTCTGCCCTAGTTTTGTATTATTTTCTCCATATCTTGAAAAGCCATGAACTTCCAGATTCTGAAGTCTAGATACTTTGGTTGCCATCCCCAATTTACTGAAGAGGAGAGGAGTGTTTAAATCACACAAACGAGTACCTTAAATGTATCATCTATAGAATCTGAAAGCCCAGCTTTCTCCCTCTAAATAGGCTTCTATTTTCTCAGCCCTCATTAAAACCAACTTTCAGGCAGCCAATGTGATGTGAACAGTGCCTTGACTTCCAGAGGTGATGGACTTCATACTGTGAGCTAATGCAAATTTTTGCAGTTCTTGTCCCAGGAGGGGAAGAGAAAGGAAGAACCAGAATTCAATAGGAGGGGGTAGGATAGGGAAATGATAAGGACGGAAGGAAATGGGAAGGGAAAAGAGAAGAAGAAGAGGCAAGGCAAGGCAAGGGGGAAGAGCTGGGTATGGTGGTGCAGGACTTCAATCCCAGCACTCAGGGAGGCAGAGGTAGGTGTGAATATCTGTGATTTCAGGACAGTCATGGCTACTCAGAGAAACCCTGTCTCAAAAAACAAAAACAAAAACAAAAAGACCAACCATGAAGAAAGCAGAAATGTGCTCAACGCTGGCAACCTTCAGAAGTGGTTTGCCAAGTCTTTATTTATTCATTTTGATTCTTCATTCCACTTGCCAGGAATTCATTTGAACATTTCAAGAATCTTATGAAACATATAAAATGAAACTATTGATGCATACAAAGTACAAAATGATTAATAAGTAAAAAAAAAAAAAAAACTTTTAAAACGTTTACGAAGTCCCTGCTAAAATTAAACGATGGGCTTGTGCATGTGTGAAGTGAGCTTTTCTGTATCCAGGGCTGGCAGACAGTAAGAAGCTGGCATCTGGGTTTGGCTCCTCTCCTAGGAGCAGTGTGGAGCACCTTGGATGGCCTCTTTGAGACCCAAGGTTCAGAGTGGGCAAGGAAATGCAAATGCCTGTGGGGCTTTCCCACAGTGAACCAAGAGCCTGTTCTCTGGGGTCTACTGTCTCCCTTCCCAGCTATATTTGGCCTCTCAAGAGAACACAAGCAGTAGGCCATGTGTTTGTACTCGGAGATACTGGGTGTGAGAAATTTCCTCATGTGATTATGGAAAGACATGTTCAAAATGTTTTGTGTAGACCAGTAGGCTGTGGCTCAGAGCAATGGTCAATATTTTGGTCCAGATTCAAAGACCGCCTGCTGGTAGTGTCTTCTGGTTCAGAGGGTGCTCAGTCTTGGAATCTTCAGTTGATTGATGGTAATGACAATAATATAGGAAGAATATGTATGTATGTAAAATATGTATGTATGTAAAATGTGTATGTAAAACTGATTTTTGAGAATTTATACACGAGTACTGTATTTACATCATTTCTGCCATTCTTTTTCTCAAAACTCCTTCAGTGTTTACCCTGACTCGATTCAAATTTGTAACTTCTTTAGTTTTGTGTGTGTGTGTGTGTGTGTGTGTGTGTGTGTGTGTGTGTGTGTGTATCCTAAAGAGTTTCTTTAGTATTGCTTGTATGTGAATTGATTTAGGTTTGAGAATTTGGGATTAAATAACCTATGTAGGAGCTCATCCATGAAGAAAAATGATTCTCTCTCTCAGCAGTCAGATTGCTATATCTCTTCATGTAGGAATGGGAACTTTATGAAATTAACCCCATCCAAATTTTCCACTAGTATTTTCATTATCCAGGTCTTATTTAGTCAACCACATTATTGGGACTTCACAGTTGTAGTTTCTCTTTTGTACTAAAGATGCTATCTAGTGGCAGGTATCCCGGTCCTCTACCTCTTTCAGCCTTTCTACTCCTTCTGAAAGTTTCCCTGAGCCTTATGTCTGAAGGTTGTATTGCAGATGGATCATTTGGGACTGGACACGCCATGGTCACCTATTCTCTGAATTTTCAGCAATTGTAAATCTCTGTAACAGTCTCCATTTCTATTGCAAAAATGTTTTATGGTGAGGTGTGAGAGCTACACTTATTTTTCTGTGTATATAAAGAGGGGCACTTAAAAATACAAATAGACATAATATTGATTTAGGACAAAGGGAGTAGGCAGTTCTTGTGTGAATCTTTGGCCCCTCTAGCCTTGGGGAGTTGGCTTGCTTTCCAGGACCAGGCATGATTTCCCTCCTATTGAGTGTGCCATAGGCTCAAATAGACAGCTCTTGGTTGCCCCCAACTTTTCACCCTTAGTTCCTATACAAGTTGCTGATGGAGAAAAGTTATCAACAATCCTAGCTAACAGTAAAGCCAATGAACCATAGAAATCACTGACCTTGAAAGGTATCTTTAGTGTTGATACAATGGCACTTCTATCTTCCCCTGAGTATATTCCTTAGGTCCGTGCAGTTCTTGGTTTAGAATTGTGGTCTCCGGAGCTTCCCCCTTCAGCATCATAGACAATTCCCCTGCACTCATCCTTGGTTAAGGTCAGGCTTAGACAGCCATGCTAGAGACAGTTCACATTTGCATCTTCTCTGCTTTGTTTAGGAGACTCCATCTCACAATGAACTTCCTTTCCTCCAACTAGATACATTATGATGTTTTGGGATTAGTTTGTTGCTCCTTTGGAGGGCTGCTTCCTCCTTTCTGCCCTTGAACTCCAGCTCCCTGCTGATTGAGTTTCAGTCAGTTCTCCAAAGGCAGTATTTATACTCAGGTCTCTATTTGTTCTTCCTGAACAAATATGGTTACCTGGACAGCAAGAACCAGGAAGCCAAAGACTCCCTGGAAAGCAAGTGATTTTTTTTTTTTTTTTTTTTTTTTTTTTTTTTTTGTACAAGCAGGCTAGCACCTGTTTTCAAATCGGATCTCAATCTCTGGTAAGGAGAGACCTGGCCTCACGAACATCTGTACAAGGGTGAACCACACTCAAGCTCACTTCTGTATGCAAAGAGTAGCGATTTCTCTCTCTTTATTTTTTTTTTTTTTTTTTCTGGGAAAACATTGGAGAGCGTGTCATTTGATGAAGCTCTCCTGATTCCAAACTCTGACTTATTCCTAATATCCTCCTTAGCACAGAACAAATGTGTCATAAACCTTTTATAAGTAACTAAAAAATTTTCAGATGTTCTGCAGAATGCACGGTGACCTGGATATTTCTTGGAGGGCACTTTGATCATAGAAGCAAATTTGGCAGCTCTGCATTTTCCTGTAGCTTTACTAATTACTTCTTTTCAGAGTCCTTTGTTGGGTTTTAGTCTTCTCTGAACTTTTCATGTTAGAGGGCATTAAATTATATCTTAACTGTATAATGTTCTTCTAGAATCTAAGCAACTTTCACCTTATATTTAAGTTAAATGCACATCACAAACATAAAATATCCAAAACTGATTTTTTTTCTCCCTAATTTATGAGCATTTCATTTGCTATTGTTAGGAGCTCTATATTTTCTTTTTACATAGTTTTATTCATTTCTTGAGAATGTCATATACACATGCACACAATGTGTTTTGATCACTTTTCCCTCTTCTATTCTTCCCTCAGCTGCCCTGAGTTTCACCATCACCTGCTCATCCACTTTCAAATTTCACCTTATTGTTGTTTTTGTTCTTTATAATCCATGGAGTTCAAGTTGGGTACTCAAATAATCATGGGTGTGGGGTCAATTTCCCTCGTTCAGAAGACACCACCTATCAAAACTCCTTAGTTGGGTGTAGGAGGCCATGATCCTAACCTCTGTACCATGAGAAAATATTGACTGGCTTGACCTTGTGCAGGTTATATGCAGTCTGCCAGCACTGCTGTGTGCTCATGAGAGCAATGATGTTCTCATGTCCAAAAGATGTCATTTTGTTCCAGTGCTCCAGGACCTCTGCCTCTTACAATCTTACCTACTCCTTCTTCTACAAGAAGCCCTGAGCCTTAGATAAAGGTCAGATATATATATATAATGGCTAAGAACTACTCAGACATTTTTTTTCTTTTGCTCTGCACCAGTTGTGAGTTACCGCATTAACCAGCATCCATTACACAATTAAACGTCTCAGATAAGTTGTGAAAGCTGCACTAATCTGTGGGTATAGAGAATGTGAAAGCACAACACAGTCAAAAGAATGATAAGTGCTGGACAATGCCTCAGGGAACTGTAAAGGGAGGCTCCGGGAAAAAAGGCAGAGGGCCTTTTGCCTCAGTGCATTTTGTTCCCTGGATTTTTCTTTGATGTTATTTCATGTCTCCCTTGACAAGTATTTGCATTCAATTTATAAGACGTGTTTATTCTTGTTTGATGCTGGAACACAGCTATAGAACCCAATCTGGTGAAAAGATGCTGAATGCTCTCCTCAGTCTACCCCGAATCTGACTTTGGCCTTCTGCCTTGCTTTCATGCTTTCCCAGATATAATCTGTGATGCATGCCAGGCAACTGTGTTTAAATTGGTCTGTTCTAAGAAAGTTCTGGAAAATGGCTGCTCTGTTGATATTTAGTATGTGCGTACTAGTGTTTACTTACATGTTTTTATGATCATATTTTTCTGAACTCAAACAACCTTCCTTGGAGGATTGCTTTCTTTGTTACATTTGTATATTAAAAAGCACTTTGAAACTAAAGTAAAGTTGTCTACGGCATTAGACTGTATTTCATCCTATTCTTTAAGGTCCACCAATGCCAGTTTTCACAGACACAGATATGCATTGGTTGATGAAAGTTAAAAAGAAACTAAAATTTAGATTTAGATTGTAGTTCAATATTATGGCAATTTTAGGCCCACTGTTGGGAACTGTGATTTTTAGCCAGATTTATGGTATCAAGCACATGTTTCCTCCTTTGTAATGGGCATTAAATCCAATCAGAACATGGTTGGTTACCCATATAATGTTCATGCCACTAATTATTCATCCATGGACATATCTTTCCACTCTAGCACTTACAGCTAAATACGTTATTGATATATAGACATATTAGTTTTTCTCTTTCCCTACGTAACATCTAAACTTTTAGAACATTAGAGTCTATCATTTAAACATGTATAATATATAACCACTACATACTTCCTTCTACAGCCACTTGGCTGAGTTAGCACAGTATTGTACATGAACCATTCCAACAGATCCTAGCTGGGCTGCCTTTTACATCATAAATATCACCCTTCTTTCTCAACTTGACTGGATTTGGAATGAACTAGGAGACATGCCTGTGAGAATCTCTTTAAATTGCACCAGACTAGATAAAATGGAAACAGGAGAAAGCAAGCTGAGCACCAACACATCTCTCTCTCTCTCTCTCTCTCTCTCTCTCTCTCTCTCTCTCTCTCTCTCTCTCTCTCTCTGTTTCATGACTATATTTGTAATATGAGCAGCTGCCTTGTGTTTATTCTGACACGCCTTCCCCAATTTGGTGAGTGGTATCCACTCATAACCATGAACAAACTGAAACCCGCCTTCCTTATACCATTTTGTCAGGTACTCCGTTACAACAGCAAGAGAAGTATTTAACCCTCGCACTGCTTTCATAGCATCAGGAGCGAGCCCTTGTAAAAGACAAGTCACTTTGCTCAGTGTACATCAGTGGCTCATTTCTCAGGAACCAAAGATAACTTTGAAAAAGTGATCCAGAAGCCTGTAATCTTTTGCATACCTACTGGGTGCCAAGTCTTTGCTTCTCTGGGCTCCAGCTAAACTGACTTAATTGTTCAACCTCAGTGACCAGAACTTGCCTCTTTCTGGAGTTTCCCCCTCTTCTCTCTCTGCTGTCTAGAACTGTCTCTACAGAACCCATTTAATTCTCTTAGCTCCTTTACATCTTCCAATGAGCCTGTCCTTGCTACATTATGCAATATCATTATCTTCCTTTAACTCTCAAAAGTTATCCCCTTCCTACTATCCTTTGATCCCATTTTTCTCTATATTTTTTAAAACTATGACATTTTATGCTAAATGTGTTTATTATGCTCATTTTAATCTTTTTCCTTTGCTCAAATTTATATTCATAAATGGATGGGTTCTATCTGCATTATTCACTGATATTTTCCAATATATAGTACGCATTATTTTTCAAATACAAAGTATTTTATAAATATTTATTGGGTTAGTGGCTTTGATAATTAGTTGAGCAAGTTTGAAGTAAATAAGCAACTTGTATGTTTATAAACTATCTTAACTATGTCATGAGCATCAAAGTTTTCAAACATGGTTGAAAAATTCTCAGGCTCCTAATCTTGCCTGTCGGTAGCAGCATCTTTTAAAACTTCCTGTGTTGCCACATTAGGGCTCTGGTTAGATATTTTATTCTATCTTTAAACCATCAGCTAAGCCAGAGTGCTGCCCTAGATAGAGGGAAAAAAAGTTGTTGACCTGTTCTCATTTCAGATAATAATAATAAAATCTATGCTTGGGAAGGCACAGAGCTGAATGGAAAAAATAGGTATGCTTTTATCAGAGTAAAGATGTTCCTAATACCTCTGCAAAATGGAATCTATTAGCCTGACACATATCAGCCCATCACCTCACATTCCATGCATCATATTTATTTTTAACTCATGATTTTCTGTTAACTGTTCCATAAAATCTGTTACAAAAAAGTACTGATGATAAAAACCAGACTCTAATGTTGTATTTGGTTTATGAATTTAAAAAACTCCAAAATAGGGAAAATTAGCTTTAGGCTTTTATTTCTTCTATGACCTCATGAGCTTTATTTTGACGCTAGGAAATAATTTCTTTTTCAATAAAACAAATGGGTAGTTCTTTAGAATTTTTATGATAATTTCCAGTATTATTTGGAGTGAAGTACTATCAATATTCTTTGTCACTTTCATTTTCTGGATCAACACTCATAATGGGCATTTTCTATATTGTTTATATTCCTAAGAGGACAGTTAATTACCAAACATGGGAAGATTCAATATGTGATCTATTCTCTCTGGGTACATACAATAAAATATGTATTGATTGAAACTATTTATCAAAAGGCCAGAGTTCTGTTCATTTCTTATCATCATATGCCCTTCATGCTAAACAGTGTCAAACATTGAGGTAGGCACCTTGGTGTTTCTACCCCCACCATAATAGATCTGCCACCCTCCAGGGTTCATATCCCCATGAACTCCAGAGTGTTCATACAGCCAAGGCTTGACATGTTATCTAACTCCTGTAACTCAGTGAGTTACCAGAAAACGAATCAATAACCCAGCCAGATCAAGAAATGGCAGACAATGCAGGGGACTGTGTATGAGCTGTGTAGAACATATCTTTATTTCACTTGGATTTGAAGAAAGGCAGGGAATAATCGTGACCGTTTTGGCAGTGACACTGTCAGCACTTAGAGACAATCTAGGTGTTGAAGCAACACAAAGGGAAGCAGAGATGCCAGATAAGAACGGAAAGACTGTTAATATGGCATCATTGGGTCATGTGCAGACACCAGCCTAAATTTTCTGGAATGTGAAACGCCCAAACTGGCTTGAATTTAGTTTTTGCCACATTTAGTCAGAAGACTCTTTTTTTTTTTTTTTTTAAAGTCTGTATGAAAAGATTGGTCAGGTTTAGACTGTGAGGCATGTTAGCAGAAGGAAAATATACAGGGAGCCCCTGCCATTGAATGTAGAAGGATCTTTGATCACCTGTGGAAACACAAATTAAACTTACAAAGCACAGTATTTGTAACACCTTGTGAGTCAGGACTAGAACTCTCAAGGCGATTAACATGGCTTTGGATGCCACAATAGCAAGGTGATTTTATTGCTTTTACAACTACATTTCGGTATCAGAAGCAAATGGAACTTCTGAATTCATAGTTGTTCGGCTAATGTATTATAATCACAGATGTAATCAAAAAGAGAAGTTTGATTTTTTTTTAACCTAAATGACAATTTTAATGACTTCTGAATAAGGCATGACTCCAATTAGAGCTGTCTTCAAAAATCATACCTAACAGCGTCATTTATTAGAATACTAAATAGGAACCCTTCATTTCAATTCTACATCTCTTTGACCTACTCTCCAGAAGAAGTGCCTGGTTTCCCACACCTTACAGCAGAGATTGAGACTTTTGTGACTTGGATTCAGCAGAGTTAATATTAAGACAGACCAACTGTTGCTTTTGATTAAAATAAATTCATTTTATTTTTACTAACTACAAAATGCCAAGCAAAAAAGGAAATATGCAAGCGAACAAGCCTCCAAAACCTGCAGTGTAATGAAGGACAAAAATGTATGGCATGAGTCAGGACTTTAAGGGTCAATATCTAACAACAAAGAAAGAAATATATTTCATCAAGAGAAATAGACCATGTGACTGAAATGTGGACAAAGAGGGGAGAGATATTATATTTGTAAGCATAACCATGTTGGAGTAAGAGCACTGTCCAGACAGCATCCAAGGAAGAAGAGGATATTTAATTTAATCATATGTCTATAGGGAAGTTGGCTATTTTAATATGAATCCATACCGGAGCTATGTAGGTATAAAAGTGGAAAAAACACCTTCCCAGAAACTACAAGAAGAAGAAAGAAAGGATTCTCTCTTAAATGCTTTGAGGTAGCTGGTTCTGGTCCTGCCATCTGTCCCCCTGTTAATGAGCTGTCTCAAGAAGCCACAAGCCACTCAGCCTATGAGGGAAAGGCAAATATTGGCTCGTTCAAGCCCTAAGGAGTGGAAGTTATTTGAAGGACATCATTATCACATTATAAAACAGCTATTTCATGACCTTTGACTTTATCTTCTCTCCCAAACCTGAATTATTCATTGTCAGTTTTGTCTGAACTTTCTCCTCAAAAGAACTGTTTTGTCTATGATCCAACATTTCCTTATCCGGTGACACAGCACTCTCACGGGTACTTAAGTGGCACATGACCTCATGCTTCTAAATGATAGAATGGGAAACAAATTTTCCTTGATCTGTATTGCAATTACCTTTGGAGATATTTTGCTATAAGTTCCATGACTTTTGTTCATGGAAATGCATATCTGAAAAAGGATTTGAACCTCAGTTGAAGTAACAAAGAATTCTTGGTATCTAGAATGTTGCAGAAACACAACTGGTATTTAATAAGTAGGAATGATTAGATGAACAGTGTGATTTTGTTTTTGGAAAAATGCATGAATACAACTCTAGTTTCCCTTTATAAATATAGTTTGAAGAGCCTTTTGAGGACACCTATTCAAATGGGACGACAGAGGTGAGATCTGTGTAATTGCTACAACTTCAATGACAAATGTGACAGGGGATTGAAATTTTTCTCAACAAAATAAAAAGTACTGTGATAAGGAGCATTGACTTCAGTGCTAAAACACCCAGAACTAAAAATTTTAGGCCTCATAATGTGAACCCCGTGGGCAGGTTGTGTAAACTCTTGGCTTGTTTTTTGTCTTACTAATAAATGAAAGATAAAATTTAACATCAATAGCTTCAATAATTTATTTGAGATCAAGTGATACAAGCAGATGTTGAATACCCAAAATATAAAGTATGGATTAAATAAATACATAAAAATATTGTTACTGTTCACATCATATATGGATCAATCATGACACATCATAGGGCAGATCATGTTCCAGAGTGGCTGATGGGAGATCCACATGTGAACAGTCCCTATCTGAAGTCATTTGCATATGGGATCTCTGGAGAGCTGTTAGGTACCAATTTGTTCTAAGATGGGGCTCTCAAAATTGGTTTGTTGCTTTATACAAATAATAAGAGCCGAATTTTTTTTCTTCCAAGCACATATCAAGAACATACTATACGAGGCACAGTTAGGAGGAAATCTTCTGTGGTCCAAGAAGAGAGCCACCATTATGAAACTCAGCATAAATATTCCAACTGCTAGAATCTTGAAAATAAATTTCTTTCTTGAAGACATCTAAGCTATGGTATTCCTCATGTTAGCTCTATGAGATTAACACTGTTTTCATTCTTTATGTACTCTCCTACTTAGCCCCCTCTTTATAATTAATTCTCAAATTCATTCAACTTAGAGCTTGTTTTCTTAGCCATTCATTCTAAAGCTTCTTATAAACTCTATATCAGTTAAGGATTTTCAAAGTTTAAGTGGCAGAATTCTAACTCAGTGTAGTTAAGCCAGAGAAGAAAATGTATTTGCTTTTAGTGTATAGACAACCCGCTGAGCACCTAGACCGAGCAACATAATCCACTGGAGAATGTGGCTTATTGGACACCATGGCTCAAGGCTGCTGCCAAGCATAAGAGGGAATACACCACCACAACTGGCTATCCCAGCAATAGGTCACAATACTCAATACAGTGCACAATTCCTCTTGAATATATGTCACCTTGATATCTTGAAGTCAATAGCATCATCAGTCCAAAGTTCTTAAGTTGAAGACTCTAAGTACAGCTAATAGGATAATATTATTTAAGTCTCTCTCTTCTGTCTACTGTGCTATTTATTTATTTATTATGTACACTATATTGTGTTCTGTCTACATGTACACCTGCAAGCCAAAAGAGGGCACCAGATCTTATTATAGATAGTACTAAGCACCATGTGGTTGTTGGGAATTGAACTCAGGACCTTTGGAAGAACAACCAGTGTTCTTAACCTCTGAGCCATCTCTCCAGCCCCTTCTACTGTGCTTTTAACTCCACTTTCACTCACTCAAGAGAACTAGGGGTACTAGATTAATTAATTACTCGGATTGCTAACTGTTAAATAACTCTGCTTATTGGCATACAAAGTGATTATCAAGCAACATGGGTATGCCACCACTCCATATATTGTAGGACCTCAATTTCTGACAAGAGCAAATTTTGGACTAATGTTATAAAGGAAACGGAAGTAACAGTGTTAAATGATGTAGGAAAACTATAAGACAAGGATGAAACTTTGACGCTATAAAAACACTTCATAATAAAGAACTAATACTGTTGGGTTTGGACAGGTCCTGTTTTGACACACCTTCTTATATGACTTTGTGCAGGACACATATCACTGCTATGAAGATGCTAGCCATCGGTCTGAGAAATCAAAACTACACCACCAATTTTTACTTATCTATTGTTTTGTTTCATAGACACAAGGTCTCATAGCCCGAGATGGCCTGGAACCCGCTGTGCATCTCAGGCTGGTTCACAACTCTTGATCCTCTTAATTTCTTCACTTGAGTGCTGAGATTATAGGCATGGCATAGTATAGTAAGCAAGGCAATAAGTTCAAGGAAAGGAGGAAACAGTAATACTGGACAAGGGTGGTGTACATTCTGTCTTCATTAAAGCTGTAGTGGTTTATTGCAAATAGCAAGTGTGGAATTTATAATATTATTACATTGACTGTATCATCAGCACTCTTGTTATTAGCATCATGAGCCACCATCCTCCTAGGAAAATATATGAAAATATGAATGGCTTCATTGTTTCCCTCTGCCCATAAGGAGCTAGGTCATGATCTAAAGTGTGATGTACACTGCTTATATTCCAGTCAAAAACCCTCCTAAAATATCTGCAGTGCCAACTTGTTATGTTGCAGCTGTGCAGTGCAGTAACTAACTGGTCAGCACTTGACATAGTTTGTGTCTTGGAAGCTAGAACTTTTTCTAAATTTCTAATTTATTATAATTTATTCAGATTACATCCCTATTGTTATCTCCTCACTTGTATCTTACTGTTCCCACGCTCCTTCTATCTTCTGCTCTAGTCCCCTCCCCTGGACCTCTGACAGAAGGGGACCTCCTCCCCCACTGTACCACCACAGCTTATCAGGTCTCATCCAGATAGCCTGCTTTCTCTTCCTCTGTGTGACCTCCAGGCCTCCTCACCAAGGGGAAGTGATGAGATCCAGGTCACCAGAGTTCATGTCAGAGGCAGTTCCTACTCTGCCCACAACCTTAGAGAATGAGCTGACTTTTGGCTAGATCTGAACAGGGACGATGTCTAGGTTTGATGCATGCATTGTCCTTGGTTGGTACCAACAGTTTGTGCAGGCCCCCCTGGGTCCAGATCCACCAGCCTCAATGCTTTCCTTGTGGGGCTCATCAATCCTCTGGGTCATTTCATTCCTCCATTCTTCCATACCAATCTCAGTGTTCCACCTGGAGTCCATCGGTGAGTCCTAGCATCTGTCCCAATTCCCACTGGGTGGAGTCTCTCAGAAAACATCTATGTTGAGCTAATCTCCACTTACAAGTGAGTATATACCATGTATGTGTTTCTGGGTCTGGGTTATTTGGGATGATCTTTTCTAGTTCCATTTCCTTGTTTTTAATATCTAAGTATTATTCCAAAACATCCTACAGTATGGGAAAAGATTTTCACCAACCCTACATCTGGCAATGAGCTAATAACCGTAAGAAATGCTCAACGTCCTTAGTCATCATGGAAATGTAAATAAACATGACTCTGAGATTCCATCTTATACCAGTCTAAAGACTAAATAAAAAACTCAAGTGACAGCACATGCTGTTGAAGATGTGGAGAAAGGAGAATACTCCTCCATTGCTCATAGATGTGCAGACTTGTACAACCATTTTGGAAATAAATCTGGAGTTTTCTCAGAGAATTTACAATAGTGCTACCTCAAGAACCAACTATACCAGTCCTGGGCATATGCCCGAAAGATGCTCCACCATACCACAGGGACATATGCTCAACAGTAGCCTTATTTAGAATAGGCAGAATATGGAAACAACCTAGATGTCCTTCACCTGAGGAATGGATGAAGAAACTGTGCTACAACTCCTTTCTAGCATGTGGTTTGGACCCCAGTCTTGTGGCTCTCCCAGGAGACTGGTTACTTTGAGCTTTCAACCACAAGAACTTTCCATGGAGGCTCCAGCATGCCACACTCCTTACTTTTAACATAACTTAACGTTTGGATCTGTTGAAGAGAGGCTAATATTTCTCCTATTTGCAATACTTTATTATAAAGGGCAGTGCAAAGTCAAATGACTAATTTCATAAATATCATGCATTGCAACTACATTGTGTCACTTATCATCTCTAAATGAGAATACCCTGCTCACTGAGTTCTTCCAAACACTGTTAGAATTTTGTACATCTTCAAATATTTTCCAATTTAATATTTATGGAAAGACAACCACCTTAAATGGCATGTATTTGTTTGGTGGATGTGGCAAAAGAAGGCCTTATTTATTGCCCACTTCTTTTTCTGTTCCAAGTTCTCTTTTTGAAATAATAAATTTGAAAATAGCTATATTTCTGGGATACCAAGTTTATCAGAGTTGGGTTCATTGAAACACAAACAGTTTACAATTGAATCAACACACCTAAAATATCTTTTTTAAGCCATAAGAAAAAGTAGTATTTAAAAGCTTTTTAAAATTATTTAAACTGGAAATAACTCAGATATCCCTTAACCAAAATACAGATAAATAAAATGTGGTCCATTCACAAATTGGAATATCACTCAATTATTAAAAACAAGGAAATCATAAAATTTGCATGCAAATGCATGGAAGGAGAAAATATCCTGATTGTGGTAATCCACACACAGAAATACACACATGGTATGTACTCAATTATAAGCAGACATTAACCATATAGCATAGGATAACCACACAACAATTCACAGACCAAAACCAGCTAAGGAACAAAGATGGATTCAAGGGATGAAATATAATTCTTTATTGTTTTAATACCCCCTGGTTAAGTCTGTTACATTTCTCCTCCAACTAACAAATGACCAAGAAGGACATACCTAATTTTGTTAGTCAATGTAATTTATAGTTCACTTCTGCTGTGCACATATAATAGTCTTATACTTAAGCACATGGAATCTACATCTTGGGTTTCATAATATTGAAAGTAGTGGGGAAATAGATTAAGGTTGCTATTAAAATTCTATCAGATTAAAATCCACAATTATACAATATGAGAAGTATATTTATCCTTGACTCTAGTTTCTAGTCTACTACTGGTTTGTTTGTTTGTTTCCAAAACATTCTAGCAAGTATATAAATTGTATTTGTTATCTACAGTTTGTCTATGGGAGAACATGTAGAATAAGGTAATCCTCAATTCCTACATAGAATTATTTCAAAATAATATCTCCTTGTACTTTATCAGCTAGTCTTGTCCTACTTCTAGTCTAACAGATGATAGTACTGGGAATTGGAATTTATATAAGATTAGTTTCTCCCTCTCTCTTTTCAATACTTTTGATATTTATTTATTTTAAATGTATATATATATATATATATATATATATATTCACTTTAATTTTAAACTCTTTAAAATTTTTTTCTTTTTTAATAAGCACAAAGGAGATACTCTGTTGCACACCATCTTATGAAGCTATTTCTTTATTAGCTGATATTTTTATTTTTTGTAAAGGAGAAGGATGTATTCAAGTGGCTCAATTTTGATTTCAGCCTTTTTCAGACTTATTGTGATGTTCTTGCACTGATCATGTTAATTCACCCACTTATTTAGCTAGAATTAAAAAGAAATGCCATAGTGTGAGAAATTCAGGTTGCAGGCCAAGAGATTTAAATGTACACTATTCTTTATGCTTGTCAAAAAACACAGAACATTCCTATTTAATAGGGCCCAAATTAGCTGTTTGAGAAGACCTTTCAAGTGAAAACCATCATTGTGGAAATTACAAAAATCACATTAATGTGGTATCCTGAGAGCTGGTCTGGATGAGCAAAGAGCAAGACAGGTCTGGTATGAATCTCAGCTCATTTTCTCAATAGTACCAAGACCTTGCTAGAACAACTTAAACTTTCTATTTTTAGTTTTTTGGTCTATAAAATATGCCTAACACATATTCTCCTTTATAAAATTGTTGATAGTTTAAATGTTCAAATATCCCATAAAGCAGGTTTGTGAGTCAATAAATCTCTTCTCTGTGCTTGAACTAATTTAACTGGAACCATTAGCAATCTAATTTCATTGATCTGGGTGATCAAGAAAAAAAATAGAGACAACTGCATCTTCCTGCATCCTTTAATCTGTCAGCTACTGCAGTGGTCTGCAGCAAGGCAGTGGTGTTTACACATTGTAAGGATGTAATATAAAGTACTGCTGTCGCTTTGCTCAGTCTTGCTTTCTTAACATGAAATGATGAATATCATGAATATGCATTTAACCCACAAATTTTAACTTTGACCTGGGAAGATTCATACCTACAGGCATCTGTGTTCTTTTGATTCTGAAGCTCGGTTGAGCTTTAGAACATGCAGTCAGCTGGAAAGGCCATAAACAAGACTGGCTGTGAGAAAGTGCCTGCCAGGAATGTGCCACTAGCATATTGTGTGAGCAGCTGGCCTCAGCACCAGTGAGAATCCATCAGAAACGATGGAGAAAAATGTTTGCAAGCAACAGTTTGAGATCAAGGGGATATAGAAGGCAGGGCCATTGCCCGCATCCCAGTGAGAGGCGCCTGACCCTTTTAGCCATGGAAAGAGACTCACAGATTTGTTAGAAAGCAATCTGCAGTGTGAGTCGACTCCATCTTACTCCAAGGGCAAAGGATGATTCACTCTGTGCTTGGACCTCCTCCACTTACAGGCTGTGTAAGCTCTCCTTGAGTGCCAGGCTGGGGAAGGCACCTGGCTTGCTTCTTTTCTCGTGCCTGTACCTTCTTCAGTGTTGAAACTTCTTTAGTCATAAGTGGCCATCTGAGTCACTGAGACCTAGCCAGGCAGTCTCAGGGGCAAAGGGCGTGTGGAGCATAATGGCAAGGAAAAGGAAGATGAATTAAACTTTTTTTCATTAATTAATTTATTTACTTTACATCCAGATTAGAACTTCCCCTCTCTCCTCTCCTCCAAGTCTCCCCCTCTTACCTCTACTCCCTTCCCACTATAACACCTCCCTTTCTTCTCAGAGAAGGCAAGACATCCCGTGGATATCAACCTGCCTTGGCACATCAAGTGGGACTGGGTGTGTCTTCTATTGAGGCTAGGCAAGGCTGTCCAGGGGGTGGAAAAGGATCCAAAGACAGGAAACAGAGTCAGAGACAGCCCCTTGCTCCTGCTGGTCTATGTTTTATAGACCACATGAGAGCTAAGTTGCATAACTGTTACATATGCATGTGCTGGGCTAGGGGGTGGTGGCACTAGATCCATCCCATGAATGCTTTCTAGTTGGCAGTTCAGTCTCTGTGCGCCCTATAAGCCCATATGAGTCCAGGTTAGCTGATTTTGTGGGGTTTCTTTGGTAGGTAGATGAATTTTTAAGTCAGACAGATCAGAATCAGATTGTGATTTTCCCTCTTACCCTTGCTTTCTTGGAATGCATAGAATCCTTCACATTGAACACCTTTATAGACTCTTGTTTGTACTCATTCATTTTCTCTGCATTGCCCTTGTCTACCTAGTTTTTAAGTTGCAAAATAGAACTATGGGTCTTGCATAATTGAATAATAATACTTCAATGGTATGAGATATGGAGACAAAACATGAGGACAGCCAGAGTGAAAAGACACAATTCTAAAGAGTGTTAAAGTAAAATTCCCAATATTTTTCTTTATTGTTATAGAACCTAGGCAGGGAAAAAAATCCATTAATCTATGTGTCAGTTCATCTCATTTATTACTCATCTCCAGGGCCTTTTCAGAAAAATAAGTGTAGTGGTGGAGAGATGGCTCAGAGATTAAGAATACTGTCTACTCTTCCAGAGGTTCTGAGTTCAATTCCCAGCAACCATATGGTTCATGACCATCTATAATGTGATCTGATGCCCTCTTCTGGCCTGCACATAAACATGAAGGCAGAGTACTGTATACATAATAAATAAATAAATAAATAAATAAATAAATAATCTCTTTTAAAAAGCAGAAAAATAAGTGTAGCTCCATTCCACATCATCGGATAATTTATTTTTAAAGAAATTAAAAGTAGTGATCACACAAAAACACACACATTTTAGCTTCATCAGCAGGTGTTTTGATTATTATAACTAATGGAGTAAGGTGATCCTAGTATCCTTTTATTGAATAAAATCCTCGACTGCTTCTAAACATCTTAGAATGCAAAAGATAGCCTGCCTGCTTTCCTCCATAAATACTAAAGAGTAACAGTCACTTTGAAATTGAGACTACATACCAAAGAATACCACAGAGATGAAAATTAGTACTTTCCTATCATGCCTGGAAGTTTACAGTTAAATGCAGTGAAGCAGGAGAAACAGAAAGTAACTGACAGAATACGGAACAGCCCTCCATTTAAATATATGCAAATGTTGAGGGGAAAGACTCACACAAGAAAATAATGTGTGAGGTAAAAGAAGGACATCTCATATCCAAATACAGCATAGGAGAGGATTCGGCCAGATATACTATGAACTGTGGAAATGACATTTATTCTTTCCAGGTTACTGTTTGCCATTGGAAATGGACTAGATGCCTCTGTGGGCAAAGTTTGACATTTTTACCACTTCATTCTCTATTACTGTAATTGCTAGGTTGTGAAATGTATAGTAAAATTAGCATATTTCTAAATTCAGTCAGACTCAAAATGGTCTGCTTTACTAGATGAGAAAATGTAGACCAACTATGCAAATCTCCTGGGTACCACCTTTAATTTTAGTCACCAGGAGAAACTAGAGATGCCTTTCAGCAAATACATTGGCACATAATATATGTGTGTGTGTGTGTGTGTGTGTGTGTGTGTGTGTGTGTGTGCGCGCACACACACAAGTATTAGTTATTTACATTATAGGCTGTGAGAGTCCTTTATGTATAGTTTTATGGACTTGCTTCCATGATATAAAAGTGTGGCCATAGGCTATTCTTACTTGGTGTTATGGATATTTCATTTATACCTTTTATTAAAACATGGTAATATCATTATTAGTACAATAATCATTGGCCTAAAACAACTGGAAGCTACATATCTCCCTCATCCCTAGTGTTCCTACCCATCTTCAGAATAGCGTCACCTTCTCCATCTTTAGGGCTAAAGTAGAATCAGTCTCACCATTAAAATCAACATCTGGACAATATTTCATTTGTGGCAGATTCAGAAAAATCCTTGAAAAATATTTAAAGGAATCTAGTATCAAAACTCGTTGATCTAAGGGTGAAAAATTGTAGAAGACTGACTTTAATACTGAAAGGGTAGCAGTATTGGAAGATACATGTGTGGGGAAAGAAAGCATTTGTGGCCAGGGACCATGCATCCAACACAGCGTATATATGGGATGAAAGAAGATTAAGGAAATGTTCAACCGATTCTTCAGCCAACCTAAGACCCACCTCATGGGAGATCCAATTCCTGCCACTATTAATGATACTCCCCTATGCTTGCAGACAGGAGCCTAGCATAGCTGTCCTCTGAGTGGCTCCACCAAGCAGCAAATTGAAACAGTGCTGAGACTCACAGCCAAACATTGGGTAGAGTGCATGGAGTCTTATGGAAGAGTGCAGGGAAGAGTAGAAGGATGCAGAGAGTATAGAAGCATCACAAGAAGACCAACAGAGTCAATTAACCAGAGCCCAAGGGGACTCACAGAGATTGATGTACCAATAAAGGACCAGGCTTGAACTCCACCTAGGTCCCTTACACATATGTAGCTCATGGGTAGCTTGGCCATAACATGCATCCTCTAGAAATGGGAGAGGAGGGTTTCGATCATCTGCCCCTGGCAGGTCTGCCTCATCATGCCACAGAGAAGAAGATGAGCTCAGTACTGCTGAAACTTGATGTGCTTCTGTGGGTTGGGGGAGGGGTCTCCTTCTCTGAGGAGCAATTGGGAAAAGAGGGAGAGAGAGTGGAGCTGGGAGGAGAGGAAGGAATGCCTATGATCAGGATGTAAAGGGATAAAACAAAAATATTTAATTTGAAAAAATGTAAAAACTAGTGTTCTTTCAGTGGCAATGAAATACATATATTAAAAAGATATCTATACTCCTAGGTTCATTGTAGCACTATTTTTTTTTATTAATTTATTCTTGTTACATCTCAATGGTTATCCTATCCCTTGTATCCTCCCATTCTCCCCTCGCTCCCATTTTCCCCTTATTCCCCTCCCCTATGACTGTTCCTGAGGGGGATTACCTCCCCCTGTATATGCTCATAGGGTATCAAGTCTCTTCTTGGTAACCTACTATCCTTCCTCTAAGTGCCACCAGGTCTCCCCCTCCAGGGGACATTGTCAATTCTGAGGCACCAGAGTACGTGAGAAAGTCATATCACACTCTCCACTCAACTGTGGAGAATGTTCTGACCATTGGCTAGATCTGGGTAGGGGTTTAAAGTTTACTGCCTGTATTGACCTTGGCTGGTGCCTTAGTTTGAGCGGGACCCCTGGGCCCAAATCTGCCTATCATAATGTTCTACTTGTAGGTTTCTAGGACCCTCTGGATCCTTCTACTTTGCTATTCTCCCATGTTTCTCTCATCTAGAGTCCCAATAGGATGTCCTCCCCTCTGTCCCAGTTTCCTGGTGAGTGAAAGCTTTCGTGGGACATGCCCTTTGGGCTAGTATACAGATATAAGTGAGTATATACCATTTGATTCTTTCTGCTTCTGGGTTAACTCACTCATTATGATCATTTCTAGTTCAATCCATTTGTCCACAAATTTCGGGATTTCCTTGTTTTTAATAGCTGAGTAGTATTTGATACTGCATATGTACCACAGTTTCTTTATCCATTCTCCTACTGATGGACACTTAGGCTGTTTCCATGTTCTGGCTATTATGAATAAGGCTGCTATGAACATGGTCGAGCAAATTTTCTTGTTGTGTGCTGGAGCATCTTCTGGGTATATTCCAAGGAGTGGAATAGCTGGCTCTTGAGGAAGCCCTATTCCCAGTTTTCTGAGATAGCACCAGATAGATTTCCAAAGTGGCTGTACTAGTTTGTATTCCTACCAGCAATAAAGGAGTGTTCTTCTCTCCCCACATCCTCGCCAGCATGTGGTGTCACTTGAATTTTTGATCTTAGCCATTCTGATGGGTGTAAGATGGAATCTCAGAGTTGTTTTGATTTGCATTTCCCTGATGACTAAGGAGGTTGAGCATTTCTTTAAGTGTTTCTCAGCCATTTGATACTCCTCTGTTGAGAATTCTCTGTTTAGTTCCAAGCCCCATTTCTCAATTGGGTTATTTGGTTTGGTGGTGTTTAATTTCTTGAGTTCTTTATATATTTTGGATATTAGACCTTTGTCAGATGTAGGGTTGGTGAAGATCTTTTCCCAGTCTGTAGGCTGTCGCTGTGTTCTCTTGACAGTGTCTCCTGCCTTACAGAAGCTTCTCAGCCTCATGAGGTCTCATTTATTAATGGTTGACATTAAGGTCTGGCCCGTTGGTATTCTGTTCAGGAAGTTGTCTCCTGTGCCAATATGTTCCAGGCTCGTCCCCACTCTTTCTGGGTTTATGTTGAGGTCTTTAATCCACTTGCATTTGAGTTTTGTGCAAGTTGACAAATATGGGTCCAGTTGCATTTTTTTACACATAGACCTCCAGTTAGACCAGTGCCATTTGTTGAAGATGCTATCCTTTTTCCATTGAATGGATTTGGCTTCTTTGTCAAAAATCAAGTGACCATATGTGTGTGGATTCATATCTGGGTCTTCGATTCGATTCCACTGATCAACCAGCCTGTTGCTGTGCCAGTACCATGCTGTTTTAATTACTATTGCTTTATAGTACAGTTTGAAATCAGGTATGGAGATTCTTCCGGAGCACTTTTTATTGTACAAGATTGTTTTAGCTATTCTGGGTTTTTTGTTTTTCCATATGAAGTTCAGAATTGAACTTTCAATGTCTTTAAAAAAGTTTGTAGGTATTTTGATAGGAATTGCATTGAATCTGTAGATTGCTATTGGTAGGATGGCCATTTTTACTATGTTAATTCTCCTGATCCATGAGCAAGGAAGATCATTCCATCTTCTCATGTCATCTTCAGTCTCTTTCTTCAGAGTTTTGAATTTTTTTTTCAAACAAGTCCTTCACTTGCTTAGTTAGAGTAACTCCTAAATATTTTATATTGCTTGTGGCTAATGTGAAGGGTGTGGTTTTCCTAATTTCTTCCTCTGCAAACTTGTCATTTGTATATAGGAAAGCTACAGACTTTTTGAGTTAATTTTGTATCCAGCCAATTTGCTGAAGGTGTTTATCAGCTGTAGGAGTTCTTTGGTGGAATTTTGAGGGTCACTTATGTACACTATCATATCATCTGCAAATAGGGATAATTTGACTTCCTCCTTTCCCATTTGGAAAGTTGGATCTCCTTTTGTTGTCTTATTGCTCTGGCTAGAACTTCGAGTACTATATTGCAGAGATATGGAGAGAGTAGGCAGACTTGCCTTGTTCCCAATTTTAGAGGAATTTCCTTGAGTATCTCACCATTTACTTTGATTTTGACTGTTGGCTTGCTGTATATAGCCTTTATTATGATGAGGAAAGTGCCTTGTATCCCTGATCTCTGAATGGGTGTTGGATTTTATCAAATGCTTTCTCTGCATCTAAAGAGATGATCATGTGTTTTTTTATGTTCATTTTGTTTATATGGTGGATTACATTGATGGATTTCCGTATATTAAACCATCCCTGCATGCCTGGAATGAAGCCTACTTGGTCATGATGAGTGATATCTTTGATGTGTTCTTGTATTCGTTTTGCAAGTACTTTATTTAGTATTTTCGCATCGATGTTCATAAGAGAAATTGGTCTGAAATTCTCTTTCTTTGTTGAGTCTTTGTGAGGTTTAGGTATCAATGTGACTATGGCCTCATAGAATGAATTTGGTAATGTTCCATCCATTTCTATCTTTTGGAGTAGCTTGAAGAGCATTGGTATTAGCTCGCCTTTGAAAGTCTGGTAGAATTCTGCACTGAAACCATCTGGCCCTGGGCTTTTTTTGGTTGGGAGACTATCAATGATTGCTTCTATTTCTGTAGGGGAAATGGGACTATTTAGCTTGTTTATCTGTTCTTCACTCAACTTTGGCAAGTGAAATTGATCAAGAAAATTGTCCATTTCCCTTAGATTTTCAAATTTTGAGGCATATATGCCTTCAAAGTAGGATCTAATGATTCTTTGTATTTCTTCAGTGTCTGTTGTTATGTCTCCCTTTTCATTTCTGATTTTGTTGATTTCAACTGTCTCTCTGCCTTTTAGTTAGTTTGGCTAACGGTCTGTCTATCTTGTTGATTTTCTCAACGAACCAGCTCTTGGTTTTGATGATTCTTTGGACTGTTTTCTTAGGTTCTAATTTGTTAATTTCAGCCCTGAGTTTGATTATGTCCAGACGTCTACTCCTTTTGGGTGTTTCTGCTTCTTTTTTTCTAGCGGCTTCCAGTTGTGTCATTAAGATGCTTATGTGTGATGTTTGCAATTTCTTTGTAAAGGCACTTAGTGCTATGAATTTTCCTCTTAGCACTGCTTTCAATATATCCCACAAATTTGGGTATGTTGTTCCTTCATTTTCATTGAATTTCAGAAACTCCTTGATTTCTTTCTTTATTTCTTCCCTGACCCAGGTGTCATTTAGCAGAGAGTTGTTTAGTTTCCACATACGTGTAGGCCTTTTGTTATTTCTGTTGTTGTTGAATTGTAGTCTAAGAGCATGGTAACCTGATACAATCCTCTTGTATCTGTTGAGGCTTGCTTTGTGACCTATGAGTTGATCAATTTTGGAGAAGGTTTCATGGGGTGCAGAGAAGAAGGTATATTCTTTCTTGTTTGGGTGAAAGGTTCTATAGATATCTGTTAGATCCATTTGACCCGTGGCATTTGTTAATGATGTTGTTTCTCGGCTCAGTTTCTGTTTCAATGACTTATCCTTCAGTGAGAGTGGGGTGTTGAAGTCTCCCACTATTATTGTGTGGGGATCAACATGTGGTTTAAGCTTTCTTAGCATAGATGTTCCGAATTGTGATGTCATTTTGGCTGACTTTACCTTTGATGAGTATGAAGTGTCCTTCCGCATTCCTTTTGATGAATTTTGGTTGAAAGTCTATTTTGTTCGATATTAAAATGGCTACACCTGCTTGCTTCTTGTGACCATTTGCTTGGAATATTTTTTCCAACCTTTTACCCTGAGGTAATGCCTATCGTTATGGGTGAGATGTGTTTCTTGATGCAGAAGAATGTGGATCTTGTTTATGCACCCTTCAGTTAATCTGTGTCTTTTTATTGGAGATTGAGACCATTGATGTGAGGATCTTATGACCCATGACTGTTAAGAATCTTAATTTTGATGTTGTTTCCAGTCGAGCGTTTGTGTAGTTGTGTTTTTGCCATGGGATAGTTATCTATTTTCTGAGTAATTTTGGTTGTAGTTTGACTCTTTGGGATGGAGTTTTCCTTCTAGTACCTTCTGTAAAGCTGAATTTGTGGATAGGTACTGTTTGAATTTTTTTTTGTCATGGAATATTTTGTTTCTCCATCAATGGTTATTGATAGTTTTTCTGGGTCAAGTAGTCTGGCCTGACATTTGTGGTCTCTTAGGGTTTGCAGGATCTCTGTCCAGGCCCTTCTGGCTTTTATGGTCTCTGCTGAGAAGTCGAGTGTAATTCTGATAGGTTTGCCATTAAATGTTATTTGGCCCTTTTCCCTTGCAGCTTTTAATGTTTTTCTTTGTTTTGTATGTTTTTTGTTTTGATTATTATGTGATGGGCAGTTTTTCTTTTCTGGTCAATTCTATTTGGTGTTCTGTAGGCCTCTTGTATGTTTATAGGCATCTCTTTCTTTAGATTGGGGAAATTTTCTTCTATGATTTTGTTGAGAATAGTTTCTGGGCCTTGGAGTCTGATATCTTCTCTTTCTTCAATGCCTATTATCCTCAGATTTCTTCTTTTTGTGGTGTCCTTAATTTCTTGGATGTTTTGTGTCAGGAGTTTTCCAGATTTGGCATTTTCTTTAATGGTTGCTTCAAGATCTGTGATTGTATCTTCTAGACCTGAGATTCGTTCTTCCATCTCTTGGAATCTGTTAGAAAAGCTCACTTCTGTGTTGCTCGCCTTCTTCTTTGAGGTCTCATGTTCTCGTTTTTCTTCTGTCTTTGTGTTTATCATTTAATCCATTTTCATCTTCAGATCTTGAACTGATTTTTTGATTTCTTTCATCTGATTGTTTGTGTATTCCTGAGTTTCTTCCATTGCCTCTTTATAGGTCTTTGGAGCTTGAATCGTTTTATTTCTTTTATCTGGTTGTTTGCATTTTCCTGATATTTTTCCAGTTCCACTCTATGTGCTTTTTTTATGTCTTTCACCTGTTTGGCTGTGTCTTCGTGCATTTGATTATGAATTTTATTTGTTTCCTCCATTATCATCCTCATAACTAAGGATTTGAGGTCATTTTCTTGTATTTCCGTTGCATTTGGGTTCTCTGGGTTGTTTTCTTTGGGATAGCTGGAAACTGGAGACGCCATGTTGTTTTGGGGTGTTTTGCGTATGCTTTTACACTGTCCTTTAGACATCTTGCCATCTCTGTAGCTTCCAGAGTTGGATGGAAGGAGTCTGATGATAGATTCATTTGTTTTCTCATGATTTCCCTAGGCTGGAAGCTCTGATCCTTCACTGGTGTGGATGGCAGGAGGCTAGCCCTGTCGTTTTGGACTCTCACAGCCAGTGATCCTCAGCTCATCTGTGCTGTGGGTCCTGCAATCGTTCTGGGTCTCTGAATGAGCATTGGGTCAGGCCAAGGTATCCACAGCCTTCTGTGTTCCCTGCCAAGTCCAGCCAGGGACACTGGGCTGAACCACGCGCCGAGCTCAGCTAGATTCTCGGGGCCCGAACCGTCTGCTGAGGTCAGCTAGTGATTCTGGGCCCAAAATGCACAGAGTCCACCCAGAATTTTTGGGCTGGGACTGCACACCAAACTCAGCTAGGGATGTTTGGCCCAAAGTGCATGCTGTGGTCAGTTATTGACTCAGGGCCCGATCCGTCCGCCAAGCTCAGCCAGGAATTCTGGATTCAAACTGCACACTGTGTCCAACCAGAGTCTTAGAGCTGGGACTGTGCCAAAAGCTCAGGTAGAGTCTCTGGGCCCAATCTGTCTGCCAAGCACAGTTAGGGACTCTGGCCCCAAACTGCAAGCTGAGCTCCACCAGTGTCCTGGGGTGGAATTGTGCACCGAGCTCAGCCAGGGACTCTGGACTCACACTGAATGCTGAGTTCAACCCGGGACTCCAGGTCTAAACTGCATTGAGAGTCTAGCCAGAGTCTTAGGGCCGCCAAGCCTGTGTGCAAAGCTCAGCTAGAGTCTCTGGGCCCAATCTGCCCGGCAAGTCCAGCTAGGAACTCTGGGCTGAGTCTGCATGCTGACCTCAGCCTGTCTCAGCGCCCCAGAACTGCTCGCTGAGCTGAGTTAGTGCCTTGAGTGGAACTGAGCACTCTGCCCAGCCTGGGTCACAACAGGGGAGCTGTGGCTGAGTTGAGCTAGTGCCCCAGGCAGAATTGCTTGCTGAGCTGAGCCAGCGTCTCCACAGCACTGCTCACTGAGCTGAACCCAGGACTCTGGGGCTGAACTGTCCGCCGAGTCCAGTTTGGGTCTTAAGGCACTGCACGACCCAAATCCTGCCCAGAGTCCCCTCTCCTGCAGCAACTCCCACCAGCCACCACACCAATCACCTCCACCGGAAGGCTCTGAGCTGCAAACCTCAGCCACCGCCTCTGCTGATGCTGGTGCCACAGCTGCTCTGATCTGAGAAAATCTGCACTCCTCCCATGTGCAGGGGCATGCAGGTCCTCCGCACCCTGGTCCCTCCGAACCGTGGAGCACTCCTGCTGCCGTGATGTAGGGACCTCGGTGTTCCTGGCTCAGAAATCTGTGCAGTTCCCTGAATTGTTCACTGGAGCCTCCAAACACAGTCCACACTGCTCGCCGCCATCTTGGATCTCGACATCCCACCACCTCCACTGCCCATTGTAGCACTATTATTAGTAGCAAACATGTGGAATCAACAGAAGTATGTGCAATGGCTAAGTGAGCAAAGGAAATGTTATGAATATGTATATGTATGCATAACTTATATATATATGAATATGTACATGTATATTAGAATACCACACAACAAAATAAAATCCTGCTGTTTGCACAAACATTGATGCATCTGGAGGGCATTATGGCATCTGAAATAAGCCAGGCACAAAGATAAATACCAAACAGTCTAACTTACATGGGATCTAAAATTGTTGAATTCACACAACAGATAGTAGATAGTGGAAATAGGTAAAAAGCTAGTCAGACAATTTCAATTTCCAGGGCAATAAATTTAGGTGATAAAACATAGAACTTGGAGATGGTTAAAGGTAATAATATATTGTGAACTCAAACGTTGCTAAAAGAGTAGATTTTTAATATATGTTGAAATGAAGAGTCAGTGTAAACATTATAGGAAGGAAACCGGGGCTTTTAGACTCGAGGCTAACATTTAGGTATAAATAGATTAGCGTAAGTCAGAAACACTGTAAATAAGGAGATAGTTGGTGTGATGAAAGCTAGCTTCATAACTGTAAATTCTTCTTTGGTTACAGATGAATACAAACATGAAATAACTGTGCTAACAGCAATGTTGCTTAGAATGTACATTTCACCAATATAATGCGGGAATGGAAATCCTTTTGATTTAATCATTTGCCTCACACATTAAGTCCCATTTATTTTGAGTTCTTGAAGATTCACTCATATTGAGTTTATTCATATCTTGATTGGACTCTGAAAAATGAAGCTATCCTGCTAATTCTTTAGCCATAGAGTCTGCTCAATCTGTTTATGATTGACATATTTGATTGTTTTTAAATGCAATGGAAGAATGTGAATAATAACCTACTTTTTAAGACTATAAAAGAAAAGCTTATCAACAAATCAAATTGATCATTAATTATTAAAATTACGTCAAATTTCATTACAGCTTGAATTGTTCTTGATATTTAACTTCTGGAATTGCTTTCTGGTATGTGTACATATATTTTAAGAAATCAATTATTCTGGGTGTTGCTATCTCCTCTGTGAACTTTTAAGGAGATATGAGATGTTTAGATCTAGATTTCCCAAAAAGAGTCCTCCAAGATTCATCCCAGGTCAAACTTAGGACAGAATATTCCAGAATTTAGCTCAACTGCTGTAGGGAATGCATAGTCTCATTGGAAGACTTTCTAGGGAATGTCCATAAAGTCAACTGTGAAACACTGCATTGTCATATTGTTTTAGTTATTTTCTTGTTGTTATGATACAATACTTCTCCAAAAGCAACTTAAGGGATCTATCTGGGCTTAGGTCCAGAGGGACACAGTCTACTTTGGTGAGTAAGATGTGGGAGCCAGAGCAGAAGGGTAGGTCTCACTGTATTCCTACTTAGGGAGCAGAAATTGACCAGGAAGTAGCACCGCACAATGTCATTTCAAGCCCTACCCTCAGTGTCTCACTCCCTCCATCAAGGATTCACCTCCTGAAAGTTCCACAACCTTCCCAAACATAGAAACTTACAAAGGACATTTTACCTTTAAACCATAACACACACTGCAGGATGCCCTGAGTCCCTCAGAAATACATTTAAAGGTAAACAGGTAGGAAGCTGGTTACTCTTGCCCTGTGCTATGTGACCTATGGACCAATGCCCTCTGGGAAAGAATGCTGCCCAGTCTGCTCCATCAAGTTTGTAGGTGCCATTCAGCTATTTCATGAATGAAATGGCTGATCTAGCATCTCCCTTAGGACTCGTAGCACTGCCTCGGGAGCTTAGAGAAGTCTGGGACTAGTGCCAAGTCACATTAAATATAAATTGGTAACAAATAACACTTGTCAATCGCCTAATGTAATTGATATCATGTTAACATCCTAATACATGATAATTATGTCAGTGATGTTGTTATAACTATGTGTTTCTTGAAAGCACTGACTATCTTGTAAAGAGTGTTATTGAGATATGGCTTATTTGCCATTTGAAATACAAAATTCAAAAGATTTTTTTGCACATTCACAGTTGTACAACTATCATCATGCTCACTTTAAATTTTAAGGTATCTGTACCAATTCCTTTCTTTCCGGATGTAAAAGCATTGATAACCATGCTTCATTTCCAATCTCTAATGCCCACACACTCCTCAGAATAATTTGATATGTTTATTCTTGCTATGGACTTCTTTATTTTGATGTTCCATACAAATTCACAATGTGAGATTTAGTGACTGCTGCTGAATAGTATTTTATTGAATGGATATTTTTGGTTAACCTATTGAACAGTTGATGGACATTTGTGTTGTTTGCACTGTGGGGCTATTGAGAATAATGGTGTTAGTGCCTTTGAAGTGTTTTCATATGAGCATGTTACAGGTTTTCAAAGCATAAGCCTAGGAGCTCCTATCTGATACCCTGAAGACTGAGCATATGATTTTTCAGTTTGGCTACACTAGGAATTTCATTGGAATAAAGGTTCAAATCTACTTGTAGAGACATCTACACCTATCATCTACCATTAGCAGCACAGCCATTTAGCAAATGAGAAGTGCTTTTTTTTTTTTAAGTTTTTTATTTTATTTTTATTTTATTTTTTTTTTATTAATTTATTCTTGTTACATCTCAATGTTTATCCCATCCCTTGTATCCTCCCATTCCTCCCCCGCCCCATTTTCCCATTATTCCCCTCCCCTATGACTGTTCCTGAGGGGGATTACGTCCCCCTATATATTCTCATAAGGTATCAAGTCTCTTCTTGGCTACTTGCTGTCCATGAGAAGTGCTTTTACACTATAATTTTAACCTACATTTTCTTAAATACACTCATGTAATTATTTACTATTTGTTTCCCTTTTTGGGAAATATATTCTCTAATTTCTCACCTGTTTTCTAATTGAGTTTATTGTCTTACCACTGTTAAATAACAAAAAGAAAACCCTACATATTCTGGATACACGTCCCTTGTATGTATATAATTATTAATTTTTGTCAATAAAAGCATTCATGATTTTATTACTGCAAAGCTCACAACATAGCTTTAAACTAATACGTGGTGTCTTCTTAGATGACTAGCTCCTGGGGCTGGGAGTAAACACTGGCGCGGACATGTGGTTGTCACTGAAATGCTGATCATTTCTCTTTCTTGATCTGGGTGCTAACCACACAAGTGTGCTCCTTTGTCGGGTATTTCAGTCCCTGCTCCCTCAAAACAGGAGAACCAGCACTCATACAATCAAGCAAATATAGCATTGGAAAAGTTCTAGCACAAAAGGGGAAATTTGTTTTATGTAGTTGAACATCTATTCTGCTTTGTTATATGTTGTTCTTGCATCATGTCTACCAAAACATACTTAGTCCATGGTAATGGGGAGTTATTCCTACTTCTTAGCGTTTTTTGTCTTATTTTGTTTTTGTTTATTATTATTATTATTATTATTATTATTATTATTATTATTATTATTATTAATTCAGATTACAACCCACTGTTATCCTCTCACTTGTATTTTCCTAGCATATATATACAGAGCCCTGTCCCATCCCTGTCAATAAAGCAACAATCAGTAAACTGTGTCTGGCTTATTTCTGAAATCAGTTCTATCCCCCTCAGCGATCAATATGTCACATTATCGAAGTAACACAAAATACTGCATACTGCCCCTTCCTTACATAAAACATAAGACTTAGGAAGTGCTAAATGAGGACATCTTAATCGTCCAATCTTCTTTTTCAAGTTCAAGTTTATTTGTACTATTCTGGGTTCCTTTCATTCTCGTATGAGATTTTAATGTATATTTTTGTTAATTCTTTGAAAAAAAAAAACCACTTTATTTTGATGTGTTCACTCCCTTCTTCCAATTTCTCCCAGACCCAGTTTTTATTTTATACCCATCCAATTTTGTATCTTCATTTTTTAACCCATCAAGTCCTGTTACTGTTGCCTATATACTTTGAATGCGTGGCCATCACTGGAGAGTGTTTGACCTGCCAGACGCTACAGCTTTAAACAAAACTATCTCCCCCAGCAGCTATGAATTACCAGTAACTCCTAGCTTCATCCTTATTGTCTGATTTTCATAGTGCTCAAAGGTGCTTGGCATATTACCAGAGAAGAAAGATAATTGTCACTATCACCTAGCACAATTTTTAAAACAAGGCAGACTTCTCCACCAAAGCCACCTTGAATTTCAACAGGGATTGCACTGGATATATGTATCATTTTGAAGGCAATTGGCACATTAGTAACACTCTGTTCTCTTGATAAATATGGAATGTGATTCCTTCTATTTGATCATTTTTAACTTCAATAACTTATTGATTTATCAGTATACTAATCTTGTACTTCCTTTGGTAATTTTTAAAGTATTTCATTATGTTGGGTGACATTTAAATGTAATTATTCTCATAATTTCATTTTTTGAATTATTTATTGAAAGTACATAGAAATAAAATTGATCTATCTACATATTTTTTAAATTGAATGTTTCCCTTTCTGAAATTCAGCTGAACTTATTTGCTGGCTGTAATACTACTCATTTTAGAATATTCTGTGTTGTAAGTCACTGACAAATAAGGAAAGATGTACATTTGCTTTAATAAACTATTTGTCTTTTATTTTCTATGACTAATCATCCTAGCTAGGATTTAAACACACGCACACACATGTGCACACACACACACACATACATGGAAAGATTTGTATTATTTTTGTACATATTTTAAATTATTTTGACGTGTAGATATAAGTAGTAAACATAGATGCCCTGGATGCATTCTTGATCTCAAACAGAAAATATTAGTCATCCTCTGTAAAATATGATGCTAATTTAGCTATAGGTGTACACATCCTCAGCAGACGGAGAGGGCATCTGTATGTTCCTGAGTTTTTAGACATGTTTTTATTGTGAAAGTTCATTTAATGTTTTTAATGCTTGCTGGCTTATATAAAACGCTTTACAAAAAATTTGTGCCTTCTATTGAGATGGTCTTATGTTCTACTGTTATTTTCAGTTTATTTTTCATTCACTCATTCGGTATGGTGTGTTGCCATCTATTTTTTTATGCAGCTTAATTTTGTATTTAAACGGACAATAAGTTCCCTCAAAATAAAAAGTCTCACTTGTGTGTGGTGGTGCACACTCCTGCTTATATGGCATTAATTGTACCTGGTCAGTATTTTCATGAGAAAATTTCACCTTTTTCCTCAAGAAATTTTGGCTTATAAATTTAATTTTTTTTTGTCATTTTTAATTTTGGAAGTTTTTGTCTGCCTTGGTACCAAGAGACAAATCTATCTCTCTCTCTCTCTCTCTCTCTCTCTCTCTCTCTCTCTCTCTCTCTCTCTCTCTTTCATTATCTCTCTCCATCTCCTCACACACACACCTACAAATACTTGTATTATTTGTACAAATATTTTTATTTCTTTATTTTTTGTTAACTTCATGTGTCTGATTATTTTACCTGCGTGAATGTCCATGCACTATGTGCCTTCTGTGCCCACAAAGACCGGAAGAGGCCCAAGTCAGATCCAAAGGATTTTTGTTCATCTTGCTGCCTACAGATCTGGAAGTAGAAAACGCAGTTACTTTTTCCAGCAGTATATCTATCTGCAAGCCAACATGCTTCTCTACCATGTTAATGAACTAAACTTCCTGATCCTAAGCAAGGCCAGATTAAATGCTTTCTTTTATAAGAGTTGCAGTGGCCATGGGGTTTCCTCACGGCAGGAGAACATTGGTCAAGACACCCAGAGGCATACCTAGCTTTGTACCTCTGGCAAATGGCCTCGTGATTCTCGCTTCAACTGTAAATTCTTCCCGAGTTACAGGCTTTATTGACATCATCTTGATGGTCTCTGTTCTTTCACACTAGTGGAAGGTTTCCAGGTACCATTACCAATGGGAAATGTGGGTCCCAGGATTTCAAGGACTCAGCTTCAGGAGGGCTGGTGCCTTCTACTAGCCACTGCCCATGAGGACAAATACTGCTTCTCCTTGGAGAGAGTAGAAAATAACCTGATACAGCTTATAAACTATTTTGAACCAGTTTCTAGAAAGCAGAACTGATAACCAACAAAAGCAAAATCAGCAGTATTTCACAATGGCATCTGTCTTCCAGTTCACTGCTGAGAAGCTCTTTGGCCAGTTTACCTCACCTGAAAATTGACTGCACATGGAAAAATCTACTAGTCATCAATAGTTCCTCTATTTTTGTTTTAGGAGAAATGATTGCATCTTCGGTGTGGCTTCTCGGATACATATACTCTCTTGTTTTTTGTGTTTTCTCTCCGATCGGCATGGTAGTACCTATTACAGAAAATAAGTGACCAGACCTATAATCCAGCAAAGGTTACCGTACTATGTGGAATACAAACTCTCCCAGGACTGCACTGCCATTGTTGTGAATTTGCCCTCTATTATGAGACAATTTGCAACAGTCTGGTTTTCGAAGGTTGTCAAGAAAAAGATATCCATTTTAAAGAGTTTGTTTTCATGGCTGCTTACTGATTTATTACCCTAACTAATATTTTGAATGGATCATGTTAGTAGAAAAAAAAACAAAGAACAGTTTCACTGGACTTTCTGTTTTCTAAAAGAGGAATGTTTGAGCTTTGTCCCATTTAAACAAAAACATGGGAAAATATATTGAAATATTGACACCTCATGAAAGATCTCTTCAATCAACCCCTTTCTTAACCACATTCTTTCTCATTGTCCTTGGCCCTCAAACTCCCTTTCATCTTCTGCTGCTCTTTGACTATAACAGCGCTTCTATGCATGCATACAGACACACACACACACACCATCTCACAAGTTCAAATGCCTTCTTAGTTAAAACACATGACAAACCAAGTGCCTCTGAGCCCTGCCCTGTGGTATTGGGCTTCTTCTGTAGCCTTTCCCTAAGAGTCGCACCCAGCCACTAACAAAGAAAAAGAGTGTTGGGTTCTTGTCCCCAATGGTGTCTAATTATATTTCATGAGAAATTCTCACCTTTGCCTTTTCTTTTTTTACAACAGTTACTCATGCTTCTTTTTCCCTTTTCCCTCTAAAGATCAATTCCATCAGTCTCAATTCTCTTAAGGACAAATAGAATCAACAATTCTGTCAAGGAAGCTGTGATCTGGATAAGAATGGGGCAGGTTTGCAGCTAATGTAGAGCCTAGAGATTGTACAGAGATACACACATAGGCCAACTGAACGATGTCTGCTACCCTGTGGAGATACTGATGAACAGACATCCAGTTCTGTGGCTTCTGAGCCTGGCAGTTCACACATAACGTTACTGCTATTAGTCTCTCTCAGAGCGATGTCTAAACAATGTAATAACATTTCACAGTTATTAGCCTTTTCAAAGTTATTGCACTTTGCTGGTTCCTGGCAAAAGGCCCATGACCTGGAGCAGAACTCAACTTTTAAACACTGTAGTGAATGTCCTATTTTAAATAATGGACTTATCAATGGACAGAAAGGAATTTTATGCTCCTTCAAGAATCATTTACTTATCTATTTTAAGTGTTAGGGTTTAATGCTCTGAGGTGATTAAATCAAAACTTGGCAGGAAGTTCTTTCTCTACAAGTGTCAGAAGGAGCGGCAAAGCCACATTTCTGCCTTTGAGTTCAAGTTCTGTGTGGTTCTGGTATCCCAAAAGGTATATATTCAGAATCAGTGAGGATTAGAGCTATGAAAATTATCACAGGGGATATATTTATAAGTTGTGGAGGGAACCATGGGCTAGAAAGATAACATCTGTTATCTTAAATTTATTATGATATTAGATCTCATCTCAGTGGTATAATTATATGCAATTTTACCTAGATAACATTAGAAAAGTTCTCTTACCATTCAATATTCCTTATGCCTGGCATGTCAGTGGTGTATTTTAATGAACATCATTATGCATAAATAATTCTGGGTTTCTCTTGACATATATTGTGCCCATTTAATGTCGTCAACACTCTCTTCCCCATCTACACTTCTCATTTATAAACTATTCTATCACAGCATAGAAAAGATGAGTTCACCTATTCTTGTTGAGGAATGTCTTCCCACATGTGACTGAACACTGGGGTGAAGAGCCCCCTCAAACACTTCATCTTGACAACTGAGAATCTGAACAGAAATAGATGTTGCCAGTGGAGACAAAGTACCCAGAATGTTCTATGGAGATCTCAGCTGCTATAATACCACCCCGTGAATTCTAGAGGAATGGACAGAAATGCAAAGAAAACAAAACAAAACAAAACAAAACAAAACCCCGAAACTAACACAAATGAATTGATTAGGTGTCTAAAAGAGACAAATATTTATGAAAAAGGAGAAATGGAAAGTGAACACGTAGAAACTTGACATACTGTGTGTAGCATATTGTCCTTATACAGTATGGGGTGGTATTTTATAAGTTTTACAAGATCTCTAGACTTCATGTTAGATCTTGCTTTAGTAAGTTAGCACATTTGTTACTTTCCTAGTGGCTAATGATGAAACATCTAACAAAACAAACTAAGAAAGATGGGGTTTATTTGTCTTCTAGTTTGGAGAGACAGGACATCATGCCTGGGAAGGCCAAGCCACAGGAACCTGATGTACATGGTCATACTGCTGCAGAAGTCAAGAAGCAGAGAAAAATGGATGCTGGTGCTCATCTTACTTTGTACTTTTGTATTTGGTTCAGGGCCCTAGGCCATGGGACCGTGTTGATCACTTTTAACATATATCATCTCTCCTCAACACGGTCCAGGAATTCACTCAGACATGTCCACGGTTTGCCTCCACAGTGATTCTAGAGCTTGTGAGGTTGGCAATGTGAATACTTAGCTTAAAACAACTTCTATTCCTTGGGATGTCCTACTATTGCCCAGGGATTAGTGCATGTTAGGTAGAACACAGAAGGAACAAGTGCATTCTTATGGCCAAATATATCACAGTTCTTCAAAAATAATATAATCCAATAGCTTTCATAGACACCAAGAAATATAACCCTGTATAGCTCCATGTAAATGAGTTAAGGAAAGGAGGCCTGGGAAGGACAAACAACTATTCTGAACCTTCTTAAATCATGTGTCAGAAACTGAACTTGGCTGAGGTCTTCTTCTGTCCTCATCTCTATGTTTTCCACAGTGTCTTCTGTAAAGCAGAGATAAGCTGTGTGACTAATGCCACCTGCATAAACAGGACCTCCTAATTTATCATAAGTCAAAACATGAAGGAATCCCTCCAACATGACCCCATGCCCCCAGCTCCACCAATCACTGTATGGGGGCATCCGAGAGTCTCCATACTGATTTTTAGACCATATGCAAGTTTTGGACATTGAGATTAGAAATAATAAGTGAAAGAATTCAGGATAATGCCTGACATCAAGTAAAGGGGTACCAATGGGTTTCATCAGGGTCCAGGAGCATCTTCCTTCTCCCTTGTTTATCTGGGAGCAGAAAACTAGTAGCATAATAACCTGTGCACAGTTGAGTGCTAGGCCTCAGAAGGAGTTACTTTCCTGCCTAGAGTGTAGGCAGTTTACTGTCTTGAGGTCTAGCATTAATTAACTTATGTAGAAGGTACTCTGTTTTTCGCCTTCACACTCTTCTCATTGGCTATTTTCAGCAACTGTACTCTTTAATGCAGTCACTCTCAGAAAGATGCCTTGAGTCATTTTTCCCTTTTACTGCCTTTAGCCATACCAGCTACTAATTTCATTTTGTGACATCGTATACTAAGCATCTTCAAAATCATCATTACCACAGTTATCGTAAGTAATTCCTTTTGTGCATTTGGACTATTCCTTCATTGTCTCCTCGAAATATTATATGAACAAAACTCATGCAAATAGAACAGGCTGAATGGGAAAGAGAACATGAACTGAGACCCATCCCTCACCACGCTATTCCTGATTGTGGACAGCATGTGACCAGCCACCTCAAGCTCCTGCCACCACGACTTCCCTAACATAATGGACCATACCCTGAACTGAGGTTGAACAATAAACCTGCGCTCCACTAAGTTGTTTTTGCCAGGACAGTTTATCACAGTAACATGAAACTAATAACTAACACAGTATATAATGGCAAAATTGTGCCTGGCCAGAGCAGAGGGATCCCTTAAGCATAGGTGACTTCAGTAGACCCCAGGAATAGTAAAATCTGATACCCAGACATAAAGGTTGAAGCTTCACATCAGTGCATTTACAGTCCTATATTTTATACTTACATTTGCAGTACACATTCAATACTATAACCCAGCATAAGCTGGGCTTACCAGTATTGCCATATTTGGCTCATAAATGCAATAAAGCAATGAGAACATCATTTTCAGGAAGATGCAGTGACCAGAGGAGGAGAGCACAAGAGCAGAAACAGGGCACAACAGAACAGATATATTGCCATTCCCAGAAGATCTATGCATCATACAAGCCTTCATGGGACACAGGCATAGACTTTCTGCATCTGGATAGCAGGGCCTGGGACTCCTTGAGAGATGGCAGTTAATGCTATGGGTGTGAACACTGCTGCTCTCACACGGGCACTGGCTTTCTTCAGCTATCACTAGCTTAGATATTTGACATGTCCTTCCTGGTTCTTCATTCTTTTGATATGATGTATATCTGCTTTCCTCTCTCATAGAAACTCAGAAGCAGAATTTCCATGTTTCTGTATTACACGCTAGACTCAAAGTCTAGTTGGTACAAGTCAAATCTCTTATGATGAAACGCACAGGACAAAAGGAGGCTATGGATTAAAGTGGGTAGGAGGAGAATCAGGACAAATAGAGGAGGGTGGGAGATGGTAGAGGAGTGCAGTGGAGTGAACTGCTGCTCAGGCTACCCTGTGCAGCATTCATTTTCTTAGTACAGACTGCAGTTATGACAGCATATCACTATCATCTAATAAATTGTCACCAACTGCCACATAACGGTGATGTGAACCAAAAGGTAATATTTGCATTAGGTTGAATCATAATCCAAAAAGCAGAGAGAATTGATGCAAATATTATTCATAGAAGAATAGAGTCCAAGGCAAAGCAAGGCAGACACAGTTGGGTGTAGGTGTATGTGTCTTTACTCTATGTGTCTAAGAGAAGCTGCTAGTGCCTCCATAGCAACATCTACGGATTTGCTAATATTTACTGAGCACCCAAGCTCAGGCTAAATGTTTCCACTGCATCATCTCATCGCCCTCCCCACAATGATCATAGAGGGACAGGGACATGCTTTGCCATCCACTGCTATTATCATCCATGCTTCAGTGAGAAGACCAAGGTTCAGGGGCTTCAAAAGCTGATTCGGGACCACAGAAGACAGTGACTAATGAAGGTGGGATAGAATCTGCATTCCCCAAGTTGCATGCGGGCCACTACATTCCATGGTTTCTGCTTCCAGCCGCTCTATCCTCCTGGCTGTCCTTCTCGATTTCCTTCTGTCAAGTAAACATCACTAATGTCAGGTGAGTCTAATCCTTAAACACCTCATCCCGTCTCAAGTGGCTGAGGCTGGAAATGGTCGAGTTCTTATCTACATATAAGCAACGCTCTCCTGAAGATACTTTTGGTCTAAAGAGCCTGGGGCTGAGTCAAGAATGAGCGCTCAGCTACTTTACTAGTATGTTTCAATTCGGCTTTATGATAATGTGACCAGGACCCAACAGCCAGGTAAGGTTTGAAAAACTGAGCACAATATCAATATATTTCCTCAAACATGGGTAGCTTGACCTAAAGTTGCCTGGAAGAAGAAACACCTGTGCTCAGCAGACTATAAAGTGGGCTGGAGCTTGGGGTTTGTAGAGAAATTAGAATGTAGGTTCCAGGCCTAACTAGAAGTAATCATGTGCTGCCTTGGCCCCTTGAAGAGTCGTCCTTTCCTGTGTGTGACCTACTATCTTTGTGACTATTGGGTTAGCCTATTGAGCAGGTACAATCATACGGCCTAATTTCTACCAACCTCAGAGCTAAGAACATTGTCAGATGATGTGTGGGGGCCTGCAACAGAGGTTTGTTCCCTTCGCTTTAACCTACATGCATGATATTTCCACCCACATATTTGAAAGGTGCCTTGATTTATGACTTTCTTTGTTCTGTTACTATAAAACTTCACAAAACCATCATCATGTTAGAAGCTGAAAGCTGGAGTAACAGGAATCTGTGTCCCCAGGTGAGGGGTTTTTTTCTTGAGTGGGCATTATCCAGGTGAGCCAACTTATTTAAATCCTACTGATGTTGGTCTCTTTCCTCACCTAAAATGGAGTTGATCCAGTCTTTGCTATTCAAAGGTGTTCTGGGGAGCAGAACAGAGAACGAGACCTTCTTAGTCCCAGGCCTGAGGTAACACATCTGTTTTAGCTGTTGCTATTTGCCGATAATAATAATTAGAGGAAGCTTCTTTTTTTATTTCTTTCCATTAATTTATTTACTTTACATCCCGATAGCACCCCTCTCTCTCCTCACAGTCACTCCTGAAATACCCTCCTTTCCCGATTCTCACCTTTTCTTCTCTTAGAGAAGGGGAAGGGCCCCCTAATCAGCCCTGGCACATTAAGTCTCAGTTGGACTAGGCTCATCCTCTGTCACTGAGGGGAGAAAAGCAGCACAATTAAGGAAACGGCATCCAAAGCCAGGTATCACAGTCAGAGAGGGTCCCACTCCAGTTTTGGGGGAACCCACATGAAGACAAGCTGTGCATCTGCTACATCTGTGAGGGGGCCTAGGTTTAGCCTGTGTGTGCTCTTTGGTTAGTGGTTCAGTTAGAGGAAGCTTCCTGTTTGGCACGGGAAGAAAATGAAATCTAGAAACGAGTTTTCTTTCTTTATGTTGTATGAGTAGCCTGTGTCAGAGGCAAAAGCAAATCTTTTAATAATCAGGAACTAAGTATCTCCAGTGTCCTGACCCCGTGGTCCATGCTGAAGACACTCAAATTAATGCACACGATCTCCTTAGAGGGTAGACTTCCCTAGACATTTGTGGCTAATCCCAAAGGGGGAAAGAAACAAAGCAAAGGGTCTTAGAGAAACAAGCTGTCTTTTCAAGGTCAAATGTTAGATGAAATAGACAGTGCGTGTAAAATAATAAATCAGACCTAACACCTTGGCTACTGCATTCTGCAATTCTGCCTCTACCAAACATAATTAGAAATGAAGAACTTGAGAAAACTAATACCCGTTATACAACGAATTCCAGCATCAGCTGTAAATTATTCTCTCCACCAGTGCAGGAAATTGGGTATTAACTGTGTTTAAATCGGAAGAAAAAGAAGAGTTGATTTAAATTCTATGTGAGAATATCATTTAGAAGTTGAAAACACTGTCACATGGAGTCACAGACAGTCTCAAGCACTTGGTTCAAGCCCGCCCTGCCCCTGTGTGGTTTGTTCCTATGTGAATATTTTGGATGTCAAGGGAGTGTATGTTGGGGGTTGCAGTATGGCAATGGTGGGGAATACTCTGTGGGGATGGGGCCCAGAATATGTATCAATTGTCTTTACCACCTCCACTGTCTTTTTATTCATGTCATTTTGTTTATATTAGTCAATACTGTTAATCAATACTTAACAGGAAGCCCTTATGCACAAAGACCAGAGGATCATGCAGCCTCATCCACCCTCCGGGAGATCTTTCTCACCCTTTCCGGGTGGGACTCTCAGAGCTAAGTCTTCAGGAAAGGAGCAGGCTGAGAGGGGAGTGGCAGTGTCTTCCTGGCTTCAGAAGGAAGCCAGTCTAGAGCAGCTTACATTAATTCTCTTCCTACCTGTAGTGTGAAGCCTGCAAGTCTTTTCCTGGCCAGAGTCAGAAGGAGGCCGTAAGCGAGGATAAGCAGCATGGGCAAAATGAGGCTGAGAGAAGCAACGGAAGAAATGTAAAAGAGCTGGGCGTGTTAGAGGTAAGCAATTCTTATTAGTAATACTGAAGACTCATCACATTGCAAACGTCTACAGTGAGCTAAGCATTGTTCATAAATTGTCACTAAGATGTGAATTGGGTACTATACCAGCATGTTAAGAGATGAGAACATAGTCTGACAGCTCAAATAACTTACTCAAGGCTCAACAGTATCTGTCTTCACAATCTACTTATTTTCTACATGATGTGCTGCTTGACTATTTTAAAAAAAAAAATGACTGAGAAGATTTGCGCCAACTACTCCCTGAATTAAAAAGTCAGAGTATTTAGTTTCTTCCTCTGTGGAACAAAGAAAGGAAAGCCTCATCCAGAAGCATCTTCAGACAAACAGAAGCTTAATACTCTATAAAATCTGTTTTGGCAAAACATACCTTATGACAGCTCCATAGTAAGTGCTTCTAATTCTCAGCATATAACACCATTTGGTTTAAACAGGATAAGTAGATTGAGTATCATAATGATATGGCATCCTGCAAATGGGGATAAATAACTGTGTATCAACAAATAACTTGCAGTTTCTTGAGACCCCCCCCCCAAATAGAGACAGACCTTTGAGTGTAATGGCCTAACACCAAGCCAGGGAGAAAAGGTTGGAAGGGATTATTTTAAGGCTACATTTTCTTGTTCACCTACTTGATCTTCATGCTTTAAACCTGTTCATAAATGTGAGACTTGCCTTCTTTTGAAAATTCTTCCACCTAAGCTCAACTCACTGTCCATATAAGTCACACGGAATATAATGCTTCAAATTTTATTTCTAATGAATGGTTCCTACTTGGCAACATCTCTGGCTTCTTCAAGAGCAGGCTGAAAAAAAAAAAAAAGTAAAGGCTGGAATGTTGTGGTGAAAGGTATACGGGATAATGTGTAATCAGAATAATGTGAGTACAATGTGATACTGGTTTCCGGAAGCATTTGCCTTGTGAAAAGAATCATGATCACAGTGCAAAGGGTTGGCATGAATAGAAAAAGATAAAAAGTTCTCTTTACAATTATTTCCCACAGTAAGAGCTCACAGAATGACCTATTGTTAAGGATTCCTCTCTAACAATGTTCCCTGGCTCTCTTCTCTCCCAGCAAGAGTAGGGGTATGTTCATTTTCTCTTGGGCTTCCTCATTAGACTCAGCCTCAATTACTCAGTGGATTATTTACCATTGTATACAATGTACAGTACAAACATGGCACAGAAGTACTTGTTTAGTGAATCTGTCCCCTCAATCAGTTGCTTTTACCGTTACTCAACCTGACAAACACTTGAGGAATTCTCCTACAAAACATTCCTCCAAATTCCTGCTTCATCTGAACACTCATCTGCATCTTAATAACCTGCTTAGTTAATACTTCCTTCTACTAGGACATGTCCTCTATAAGCATATAGAGGTTACAGGTTCCCACGCCTGAACTATCAGGCAGAGTACAGTGTCTAGCACTAGCAGAGCCTTGGAAATTATTAACATAAAAGTATAGAATATAGTGAAAAGCATACTTCAATTTAATAATTATAAAAACATACTGGCTGCTTCTAAAAACAAAGTACCAATTCCTGAGAGATGAGTCTGTGTGTGTGTGTGTGTGTGTGTGTGTGTGTGTGTGTCTGTATTTGGGGTTGTGGGCTGATATTGACTGCAATATGTCCTTGACATTGTCCATGGCAACAGGCCACATGTTTGAGCAAGCAAAAGTAAAGTAGGGCCTTCTCAGCATGTCTATAAGGCTGGGTGGAATTGTTGTAATGAAATTGATTTATTTCTTGGGTATCATCTACCTACCTGTACAGAATGCCTCTGAGGGCTTAGTTATGGTGTCTTCATTTGCTTTTGAAATATGAATAGGCTTGGCATTGCTTGGCAAGAGGAATCCTTTCTGCATTCTCCCTGAGGTAATAAAAATGGGAAAAATCTTTTTAGGGAAAAATATGGGTTTGAAATGATCTTTGCAAAATGAACTGAATTAAAATGTGAACATGCTAAGAAAACTGTGCTCTTTACCCTGACGGTCATAGGGAAGAAGGAGCAGGAGAGTGAAGGGACCAGTGTTATGTTTGTGCTATGCAATCCCCTCATGTAAAAAGGCAAACCATGAAGATGCTTGATTCAAGTAGATTAGTTCCACTTCCTCCCTTAGCGGTCTTGAAATGATATTTCTTAATTTTTGCCATCTTTTTATTTTCTTGAGCTGGGGGAGATAAAAGCTGAGGAATTATAAGAGAAAGAACAGAAATCCAAGAATAAGGATGAAAAAAGTCATAGGAGACAAGCAGAAAGGAAGGACAACATGGGTACTCATAGACAGACAGGTGAAGGTGAGTGCCTAATGCCTTCAAGCCTGGCTGGGACCTGGGTATGTTTGGCCTTCTCAGATGGGGCAGCACAGGCATCTTAGTGTATATGTCTGATTCCTGGTGAGTTGCTATCTAGATTCTATGTGCTTTCAACAAGTCCCCATTTCTGGAAATTGAAGATTTCTATGCTGAATGTTTATACTAGTTTAGGGTTTCTTTCTTTTTTTTTTTTTTAAACACATTTTTATTGAAAAATAAAATAATTCATGTTACATCTCATTTTCTATCCCATTCCATGCATCCTCCCATTCCTCCTTCCCTCCCACTTTCACCCCAATCCCCCTTCCCTATGACTGTGACTGAGGGGGAACCTCCTCCCCCTGAATATGGTGCTAGGGTATCAAGTCTTTTCTTGGTAGTGCACTATCCTTCCTCCGAGTGCCATTGGGCCTCCCCAACAAAGGGACATGGCCAAATATGGGGCACCAGAGATCCTGTGAAAGTCAGTCGTCAGTCTCCACTTAACTGTGGAGAATGTTCTGTCCCTTGGCTAGATCTGGGTAGGGGTTTGATGATGACTGCACGTTTTGTCCTTGGGTGGTGCCTTAGATCAAGCAGAATCCCTGGGCTCAGATCCACCCATCATAATGTTCCTCTTGTAGGTTTCTAGGACCCTCTGGATCCACCTACTTCCCTATCCCCTATATTTTTCTCACCTAGAGTCTCAATAGGATGTTCTCACCTCTATCCCACTTTCCTGGTAGGTGCAGACTTTCTTTTTTTTTTTTTAATTTTTTATTATTAATTTATTCTTGTTACATCTCAATGGTTATCCCATTCCTTGTGTCCTTCCATTCTTCCCTCCCTCCCCTTTTCCCCTTATTCCCCTCTCCTATGACTGTTCCTGAGGAGGATTACCTCCCCCTGTATATGCTCATTGGGTATCAAGTCTCTCCTTGGTAACTTGTTGTCCTTCCACTGAGTGCCACCTGGTCTCCCCCTCCAGGGGACATGGTCAAATGTGAGGCACCAGAGTACGTGAGAAAGTCATATCCCATTCTCCACTCAAGTGTGGAGACTGTTCTGACCATTGGCTAGATCTGGGTAGGGGTTTAAAGTTTACCACCTGTATTGACCTTGGCTGGTGCCTTAGTTTGAGCGGGACCCCTGGGCCCAAATCTGCCTATCATAGTGTTCTACTTGTAGGTTTCTAGGACCCTCTACATCCTTCTACTTTGCCATTCTCCCATGCTTCCCTCATCTAGAGTCCCAATAGGATGTCCTTCCCTCTGTCCCAGTTTCCTGGTAAGTAAAGGCTTTCGTGGGACATGCCCCTTGGGCTAATATGCAGATATAAGTGAGTATATACCATTTGAGTCTTTCTGCTTCTGGGTTAACTCACTCATTATGATCATTTCTAGCTCAATCCATTTATCCACAAATTTCGGGAATTCCTTGTTTTTAAAAGCTGAGTAGTATTCCATAGTATATATATACCACAGTTTCTTTATCTATTCTTCTACTGAGGGACATTTAGGCTGTTTCCATGATCTGGCTATTATGAATAAGGCTGCTATGAACATGGTTGAGCAAATTTTCTTGTTGTGTGCTGGAGCATCTTCTGGATATATTCCAAGGAGTGGAATAGCTGGGTCTTGAGGTATTCCCATTTTTCTGAGATAACACCAGATAGATTTCCAAAGTGGCTGTACTAGTGTGCCTTCCCACCAGCAATGAAGGACTGTTCTTCTCTCTCCACATCCTTGCCAGCATGTGGTGTCACTTGAATTTTTGATCTTAGCCATTCTGATGGGTGTAAGATGGAATCTCAGAGCTGTTTTGATTTGCATTTCCCTGATGACTAAGGAGGTTGAGCATTTCTTTAAGTGCTTCTCAGCCATTTGATATTCCTCTGTTGAGAATTCTAGGGTTTCTTATACAAGAGCTTATCTGAAAACACTGAAGAGTAATATTTTAAAAACATTTTTGAAGATTATTTTTATTATTTATACAGTATTCTGCCTACATCTGTGCTTGCCCACCACAAGGAGGCACCAGACCTCATTACAGGTGGTTGTGAGCCACCATGTGCTTGCTGGGAATTGAACTCGGGACCTTTGGAAGAGCAGACTGTGCTCTTAACCTCTGAGCCATCTCTCCAGCCCCAAGAGTAATATTTTTTAATGTGGGCAAATGGAAAATAGGAGTTAGACCTATAAGAGAGTGAAGAGAGACTCTTAGGGAAGTGAAACACAAAGCTGAAAGCGGGGATCCCTGCACACAGGTAAGTGGCTGGCGGAGTGATGGCTCCCATTGCTCTAAGGAAGGAAGGGGCATCTGCATGGACTAACTGAATTGGTATTGGTTTCTCTATATTATCAGACAAAAGCCAGCAGGTGCGTAGGAAACAGGCTTCAAGTTATAAAGAAATTAAAATACATTACTAAAAGCACTGTTATCATTGTTAATCATCCATATTTTAGATGCATAAGTAAATTATTTTAGGCTCTATGGTCATCTGAGGATACAGTGGTTTGTGGTGAGTGATAAATAAAGATGCAGGTACCCACTGGCCTAAACCCTTACATCCCACTATAAAGAACAATAATAGAGTTTGATCAGTGAGATGGGTTCACCCTGGTGTCAGTGCATGCTACCTATTAATAGAAGCAGTATTTCCGTAAATTGCAGGTAGTGAGGTATATGGAATTTTGGTTTCTTTAAAAAGCAAGTAAACAAACAAAAGCAAAACCAGAAACATTATAAGAATATGATTTTGTTTTAATCTCAGGTGTAGGGCTATGGGGCAGCTTCCCGGCAGCTGACTATGATTTACTTCTCTTGTGCTCTAGCAGAGGCATGGTTTGCCTGGTGCAGACAGTTTCTGAGATTGTGTGATATTTGGAATTCTGGAAACTTTTCAGAGGGTACATAAATGCTAGAGCCCCAAGAGGTTGGTGGTTGCTGTTTGTTAGCAGTTGTGTTCAGAGAAGCAAGAAGAAAGAAATTAGATTCAGAGATCTGTCTCTCTCTCCCCTCTACCTTTCTTCCTCTCCTACATCGCGATAAGGGAAGATGCCAGGAGAATGAAAGGTGGGAAAGAGAAGAACCCATAAAATAGTGTAATTCTGGCTATGGTTGCCCTAGAAATGAATCCATGCAGTAAGTCTGATGGGGATTTGAAATAATTATAAGACTGCAATGCAGACATGTCCTCATGATGTTCTGAAGGCCCCACTTGGAAATGGCATGAGTAGCAATCACCGTTTTAGAAGAGTTTACTGGAGGCTACACATTGTGTAAAGGGGGTTCTGCAATATTTATCATGGCCTTTCTACAAATCTTTAATGAACATAGTTTTACTAAATTTTACTTTAATTTTTGAACAATCTATTAAAATTTATATACAATAGAGAAGGTAAACTTTTTTTTAAAAAATCTACATTTCTATGTAGATTCAAAATAGGCCTTATTCCATAAATTACTGCAATTTATATGAGTGTGTGGAAGGTTAGGAGTTAAGACAGAACCCAGACCATTTATATAAGTTTTACTTCCACTACCAGTGGTAAATCTTGGTATAAATGTCATCAGAAGAAAAGGACAATGACTCAAATACTTACCTCTCACTGCCAAGTACTGAAAACAAGGCAAGTTTCAAGGTTTCTATTTCCAAATAATCTATGCTTTCCTGGAGTCCTTTCTAGCTAATATTTTTCCAGTTAAAATTAAAAGGGTAGCATGGAGATTGCTCTCCATGAATTGGACCTTGTCTCAGAGTGAGAACCTCAGTTCAGATGCCCAGGACCCTTGTAAAGCCAGGGCAGGACTATGTTTCTATAGCTCATATGTTCCTACACCCAGGTGGGAGGCAGAGCCAGGATACTTGCAAGCCAGATACCCTGGTTTCAGCAGCTGTAAACAATAGAATCTGCCTCACACATGGTAGAAGGCACCAGCTGGTGCCAGAGTTTGTCTTCTAGCTTTTACCTGTGCACCGTGGCATTCACAGACTTGCATATACACCCTCCCACACATACACACCGTACGCACAAACAGGCCTCAAGTCATGACCCTAAGTTTTATCTACTTTAATACTAAGTAAAAAAAAAGCAGTTAATATATAAAGTTAATCCAACATTTAATCTTTCCAAATGCTTATAGTGGGGTGTGTGTGTGTGTTTGTGTGCGCGCGCATGCATGCCCGTGAGCTATAAATGGGAAAAGATATATAACATTCTTAAGGAACTTCAATTATTATCATTCTTTTGGCTTTCCTTGACTGCATATACTCAGAGCATAATGGGGCTTCCATTTTCCTGTATCTCACAGCTCTAAAAGTAGGTATCACAATGTATATGGGCTTATTTTAAAACTATAAGCCACTGGTTACTAAATATCTATAATCTGGTTCCTTTCACCCCATGTGGAAGCTGATGTTTCATCAACCATAATGAACTTCCTATTGGAGGTTTCTTCAAAGTGATTTTTTTTCTGTTGTTTTGTCTCTCTCCTTTGTCTTAGAACTTTGTAAGTGTTGTTTGCAGGCAGGGAACTTAACTTTCTTTGGAGGGTCAATGGAAACTTTTGTAGCATAAAATCATACAAATGTGATTGAAACAAATGGAGCATTTAAATCAATACCAACAAATCGTTAAAGCAGTAGTGATTAACCTTTCATTCTGCGAAGGACTCTGTAGACAGGAGGGTGAGGCAGCATCTAGTATCATGTGCACTGTTTGTAGAAACCTGCTGGTGAAAATTCTGTTTTAATCATAAGCTAGAAATGCAAAGTGGAACATAATTCAATTTGAACACCAATGTTTCTTAGATGCTAAACTTCCCAAAGTGACTGAAGATAACAGTTCAGGCTTCTCCATTTACACAGCAGCGCTCATCTGTAGATTGGGGTGTATTTTTATAGACACAATTTATTTAGACTGTGCATGACTAGGATAAGGAATAGAGTTTGAGAAATGAGACATATATCATATGGAATGATAAAAAATACTGTCCTAAGCAAGGGACAGCACAGGCATTACAGTTTCTTCAAGTCAGATAATCATCAAACCATTTTAGATAATCCTTGGTATTTTAAGACTAATTTATCTGTCACCTTTACACAGATCTCCAAAGAGTTCAAGGTTAATTTGATGCGAACCAAGCTAAGTGAGTGATAAGTCTGGTATATACCTCACTTTTAGAGGAAAAAACAAAGCAGATCTCCTACTGAGGGTATTGTACATAAGATAACACTTACTTGTGATTCATTTACTGACAATCACTTTTGAATGTTTATTGTGTGCATAGCCTTTTAAAGAATACTGGGAGGACACAATGACAAGCTTATGTCTCCAAATTCAAGGAACCTAAGACATAATAAATGATAAAGGGAAACTACTATAATAAAGCTTATTTCTGCATAAAATATGGTCCCATGAAATAACATGAGTTAACTCTAAAACATTTAGGACGTTTTAAGGCATTTAATACCACAGGCATGAACAGGAGTTGACCGAGGGAGAAAGGGGGTCTTGAGCATATTATTAGAGAAATAACAGAAAATAAAGGTGTCAGAAAGATGTGCAACTATCCATCTAAGTGGCAGGAAGTCAGGGTTCACTTGAGGGAAAGGAAAAAGGTATGGATGAAGAGTGGCAGGCATGTTGTACAGTCCCACACTAAACTTTTAGGGATAGGTCCACTAACGTGCTTCCGCACAGTCAGGTCTCCACCCTCCAGTCCAGTTCTCGGTTATTTGCCCTTAGCTTGTCTGTTTCATTGTTTACACTCTGTTGTTTTGGGAAGGTCTCATTACACACTCCATAGTTGTTTATACCCCATGACATAGCCCAAGCTTGACTCAGATTGTATAGCCTTCTGCCTCAGCCTCCCAGGTGCTGGTGTACTGGCTGGTTTGAGGTGTCAACTTTGACCCAAGATAGAGTCTTCAGAGAGAAAGAAGCCTTAGTTGAGGAAACTTATCCATGAGATCCAGCTGTAAGGTATTTTTTCATTTACTGATCAACAGGACAAGGCTATTGTGGGTGACGCCATCTCTGGGCTGATAGTCCTGAGCTTTGTACGAAAGCAGGATGAGCACGGCAGAAGAAGCAGGCCAGTAGACAGCACTCCTTCTTGGCCTCTGCACCTGTTCTTCCCTCTAGGTTTCAGCCCTTATTTCCTCCATTGATGGAGGGGGTAAGCTCAATAACCCCTTTCATCCCAAACTTGCTTTTTGGTCATGCTGTTTTTGTCAAGCAACAGAAACCCTAACTAAGACAACTGGGTTATTGGTGTTTGCCACCTGCCCTTTTGGAGAGATTTTTTTAGGTTGCTGTTAGATTACACAAGGTCATCCTACATGTCTCCCAGGGTCTTAACTTCTCAAGTAATAACAGTTGTCTTAGTCTCTCCATTCCAGCCTGGATGTCTTCCTCTCAACTATATGGCAGAGGTCTTTGTTCCATCATTATTCATTTTTAACCCACTGAGTTCACTGAATATTCTTGGCCTGTGCCTTGATTACTTATTATATAGCAGGAACATGAATATGCCAGTCCCTCCAAAGTTTCTGTCCCAGAAACCAGTGCCAATCATGCAAGGCAGGCAAGCCGAAGTGGGGCAGGATGATAGCTTGCTTTAAAGAACACTTAGCTAGGTCACCAGCCATCAAGTGATATAGTCTTGCCAAGCAGACAAGAACCTATAGGTAAACCCTTTTCTGATTGAAAAAAAATTGGTAGCAGCTTTTGAAACAGTGGTTTGAATTAAAAACACATCAGTCTATTTAAAAAAGTGTGTGTGTGTGTGTGTGTGTGTGTGTGTGCGCGCGCGCGCGCGTGCCATTGCCATGTCTCATGTATTTAGGTACCTAGGGAGGCCAGAAAAGAGCATCAGACCCCTTCCCTTCCAGCTGCACAGAAGCAAGTGTAAGCCTCCTAATGTGAGCATTAAGAACCAAATCCAAGTCCTCTTCAAGACTACTGTGTACTCTTAACTGCTTAGCCATCTCTCCAACACCAAGTTGGTTTCAGCTAAGTAAACTTCCAACATTTTCTTGAAAAAAAGAAATTCTGGAAAAAGCTTTAGTTTTCTCTAAGCAACACCTTTACAATTCCTATTGTAAGCAGATAATAGCAAAGCCCAACAAAGTTATGCATGCTATCTTCATCCTTAACACGGTACCCTTTGCTGTTCTTCTCTGTTGCATTTTATTTAAATCTTTATAATGTCTATGTCCTTTGTTATTTTACCATTTTTGGATCCTTGAGCTTTTAAATCCAGCTAAGGTTGGGGTAAAAGCCCTTCATTACAATTACACATTTTGAACTGAGAATAAGGATTTATGTTTGAACAAAGGTGCAGAATGGGAGTTAACAATCACCTTCCTCATCATGGAGGAAATGTCATTGAAATATTGTTGGTTACAGTAGTGATTCACTAACGAACATCTGGACTGTTCCCTGTGTTGTCTATAATGAACACTGCAGAATCTTTAACACAGGACTCTGCCTGCATGCTACCAAAGAAAAGCCATCATTTGTGAAAATGGAGGCTTTTGGTTAACTATGAGTTGTTTTGTACAGGGAGAGGGAAGGATATAGCTTTGTCCTATTGAGTGCACATATTCAGTCTTGTGAGCATCATTTCTGAAGAGGCTGTCTTTTCTCTGTGATATGTTCTTGGCACACTTGTCTACAGCCAGTTGATATATGAATGGGATTCACTTCTAGCCTCTCTATTTGAGTCTTTTGACCATATGTCTGTTTTTGTGCCATATTGTTTTACTGACTATAAATTTGCAAGTGATACATTTCAAAGTCGAGATTGTGATGCTTCAAGTTAGGTCCAGACCAGAAATTCCTAGATTGTTCAATAGGACTTTGATGATTTACAGTTCACAGTTCCTAGTTTTTCTTTAAACGTCTTGGAAAGGTAATCTGCAGTTTCTTTCTGGTATGTAAAATGGCTTATAAAACTATAATGCTAGAATCCCCAAATTCCACTTAGGCAAGAAATTCAAAGATCAAAATTTAAATTTGCTCAAAAAAAAGCTTTATTTTCTTTGGTAGTAAGAAGACAACAGTAATAGTTCAATGTCACAAGGACAGCAAAATATTCGAACAAAAGAGGCTGTAGCCTTCCATAAACAACACTCTCCTCCTTTCTTTACTCATCTCTGGGCCTCTTTAGCAACAGAATTTATCTCTGTGAATGTATTCATAAATTAGAAATAATAAAAGTTAAAAAGATCCCTTGGTCATGGCTATGTTGCATGAGCAGGTTTTTCCCACCCCAATAAACCATTTAACGCCAAGAAGCCTTGAAAGAGAAGCTTTAAAAAGCTTCACATTGGTGATTATAATTCATTTGCAAACTTAGTCAGTGGTAACTATCACATTTAAAACTCATTTCCATGTTGTATGTGTAGGCCTGGGTATTAATATGCAAAGCACTTTGTTTGAATTGAATTTCCTTATGCTTGTTAATCATATACAATATTAGGAACAGAATCTTAAAATACCATTGCTTCCCAGAGAGGAGCTTTGTCACGGCTTCCCAGAATATATTAAGTATTAAAATATAGCATGGGAAACTATTCTTGAACGCTTACCTATTATCCAAAATATTTGAAAGTGCACCTGACTGCCTAACACATTTTGCAATAGCTGTGTGCTTACCAACCCAGTTCCTTTCTTATGGGCAGAACAGTGCTTGAAAAATAAGATAGTAAATAAGGGTTCCGGTGGTCTTATCTTAGGTCCCACATGGATGACCCACATTTTTAGGGCTTCAAGGAAGCTGACCTTGAGTCTCGTGAAATCAAGTATAAAAATGATATTATTATCTGCATGTTTTCAGAAAAAGACTACACTTCTCTCAAGTGTGATAAAAATCTTTACCATTGAAAATGTTAAGAACTGCTGATCCTAAGTTGTTTTGCAGATTACTGACTGAATTTCCACATCAGCCCAGCAATTCCAATACAGTTATTTTCCACCTCCGGAATGCTTCAAATGCAGTCCGAAGGGAATTTGGAATTGAAGGGAGTCTATGTTTCTTGATAATAAAATCTCCAAGAATATGCTGCTTCAGAAAGGATATTACAGGCCTTTATGCAGGATCACTAGGACTAGTTGTTTTCTCTCTTTCTCCATCTATGGACAATACCTGCAATTTCAGGAATAGCCGTGGCAGCTGGTGACAAGAAATCTGTTCTAATTCTAACCTAATAACTGCCTAGCTAGGCAAAGCCAGTGCAATTTCACATCTGCTACCCAGAAATTTCAATTACTAATTGGAACAACCTGAGTTGTATCTTCAGTCCTTATGCCAATCACTGTTATCCAGTAGATTCCAATAAAGTGCACTTTTGCATGTTTGCCAATGCCTCAACTTGGGTGTGCTAATGGCATCTAGTGGGGCAGTGGATGGGATAAAGCTATCCATTCTACAATGCATATGTCAGTCCCCTCCAACAAAGAATACAGTAGTGTGGAGCATGGGAAAGCCTGTTGTAGCCAACATAACGAACGACTGGACAGTCCTGTAAGTTGTGTGTTTATCTGAGAACACTCCTAAAGAAAAATAAAAACATGTAGGCAGAGGAAGAATTTGTTTTTAGCAAACCGAAGTCACAGAACCTGTCTTTGAAAGACACAGAGATGTGTTCCCTGGCACAGATGGCTGAAGAGTTAAGCATCACAGTAAATACACCTATAATTATTAATCAATCACCACAAAGCAATGGAGCACCAACTATTAAACATAAAACATGTATGTTTTATAGATTTAGTATTTAAGGAACATTCAGTTAGAGACAGTAAAATCTATGAAGGTAGATTTCTGAGTCCACAGCCTGAACTGTTTCTACATATTCTGTGTCTCAAAATATTTACTTGGGGAACAGGGAAATAATTTTCTGTTATGGAGAAAATAATCTTGTCAAGTAGATTTATTTATTGCTTGCCTCACAATAACATTACCTGTCTCCTAGTACTCTGTGAATACATGCATTGGTTTTCACTTGTGCATTTTAGGTTATTGAATAATTTCCCTTTTCATTTTGATTGGAAAAGCCGAGTTTATTTGCAGAGGAAAAAAAAAAAAGCCAAAAGTCTTTAGTACACACAGTTTGGCTCTTTACCAAATTTTTATCACCAGATGTCAAGTTTCAACCTGCTTGCCACAGGGCGACTCTGATTTGTTTTCTCCCTCAACTACTGTTAAGTGGTAAAGATGCTGGTGAAAAACATCTGTCAAAAACAGAACATAGGGACCTGGACTAATATATGTTTTTATTTTTCTGGGAGTTGTGTATGAGGAATTAATGGCTTTATTAGCAAATTGTTGAAAGGCTGACTTTAGTTTGTCTCAGCTGCTATGGTTTGTAACTTACATCAGGTAATAGAAAGGTTATTTTGTAGACTTCATCATAGAAATTACTAATTGTATCCCAAATAGTGTGTTAGAACCACCTCCACCTACCAAACCCCAATTACACAACCAGCAATATTTTTATGTCCTAGTTTAATGTAATTCTTTGAGATTTCTGAGTTATTTTAGTGCTAGTGTCACATGTAATATTCCTTAACTGTAAGATATTTGAATCTACATCTTAAAAGAACTTTTTGTATAACCTCAGTGTTGTTTCATTCAAGCAAAATCAACACAAATTTCTTTCTTCTCTTTTTTTTTAGATATGTATTTGTTTCTTATATATACAGTGCTCTGCCTGTGTGTACACCTGCACACCAGAAGAGGGCATTAGATCACATTATAGATGGTTGTGAGCCACCATGTGCTTGCTGGGAATTGAACTCATGACCTCTGGAAGAACAGTCAGTTCTCTTAACCTCTAAACCATCTCTCCAGGCCCCCAACACAAATTTCTTAATATTGTCTAATTTCAGTTCCAGATCCAGATTTCCCTCTTACATAGTGCCATGTCTCCCTCCCACTTAGTTTGTTCAAATTAGTATTTAAGTAAGGTATGCTGGTGGCATGGGGAGACTGTCAGTCCCTTTCAGAATAAAATAATTCTCCTTGTCTGCCATTTTCTAATGTCATTGTTTTGCTTAAAAATACATCCAGATAATGTGTATTCCTGTGCATTCTGAATTTGCCAGATTATTTCCTCATGTTGTTTTGAATTTTTATTTCTTTTTATTTAAATTTTATTAATTTATTCAGATTACACTTCAATTGTTATCCCATCACTTGTATCTTCTCATTCCTCCCTCCATTCCGCTTTCACACTGTTCCCCTCTCTTAGGTCTAAGACTAAGGGGGACTTCCTCCCCCACTATATGGTCATCGGCTATCAAGTCTCATCTTGGTAGCCTGCTTATTCTTTGAGTGCCATCAGGCCTCCCCACAAGGGGAAGTGGTCAAATATGGGGCACCAGAGTTCATGTCAGAGTCAGTCTCCGCTCTCCACATAACTGTGGAGAATGTCCTGTCCATTGGCTAGATCAGAGTAGGGGTTTGATGTTTACTATTGTATTGTCCTTGGATAGTGCAATAGTTTGAGCAGACCCCCCTGGGTGCCGATCCACTCAGCACAATGTTCTTCCTGTAGGTTTCTAGGACCTCTGGGTCCTTCTATTTCCCCATTCTCCTATATTTTTCTTACCTAGAGTCTCAGTAGGATGTCCTCACATCTATCCCAATCTCTTGGTAAGTGAAGACTTTTGTGGGACATGCCTTTTGAGCTAGTGCCCAATTATAAGTGAGTATATACCATGTGAGTCTTTCTGATTCTGGGTTAACTCACTCATTATGATCATTTATAGTCCCATCCATTTGTCCACAAATTTCGGGAATTCCTTGTTTTTAATAGCTGAATAGTATTCCGTAGTGTAGATGTACCAGAGTTTCTTTATCCATTCTTCTACTGAGGGACACTTAGGCTGTTTCCATGTTCTGGCTATTATGAATAAGGCTGCTATGAACATGGTTGAGCAAATTTTCTTGTTGTGTGCTGGAGCATTTTCTGGATATATTCCAAGGAGTGGAATAGCTGGGTCTTGAGGAAGCCCTATTCACAGTATTCTGAGAAAGTGTCAGATTGATTTACAAAGTGGCTGTACTAGTTTGCATGCCCACCAGCAATGAAGGAGTGTTCCGCTTTCTCCACATCCTCGCCAGCATGTGGTGTCACTTGAGTTTTTATCTTAGCCATTCTGATGGGTACAAGATGGAATCTCAGGGTCGTTTTGATTTGCATTTCTCTGATGACTAAAGACATTGAGCCTTTCTTTAAGTGTTTCTCAGCCATTTGATACTCCTCTGCTGGGAATTCTCTGTTTTGTTCTGAGCCCCATTTCTCAATTAGGTTATTTGGTTTGGTGGTGTTTAATTTCTTGAGTTCTTTATATATTTTGGATATTAGACCTTTGTCAGATGTAGGGTTGGTGAAGATCTTTTCCCAGTCTGTAGGCTGTCGCTTTGTTCTGTTGACAGTGTCTCCTGCCTTACAGAAATTTCTCAGCCTCATGTGGTCCCATTTATTAATTGCTGACCTTAAGACCTGGGCTGTTGGTGTTCTGTACAGTAAGTTGTCTCCTGTGCCAATATGTTCCAGGCTCTTGCCCACTTTTTCTCTAACTGATTTAGTGTCTCTGGTTTTATGTTGAGGTCTTTAATCCACTTAGACTTGAGTTGGGTGCATGGAGACAAATATGGGTCCAATTGCATTTTTCTACATGTAGACATCTAGTTAGACCAGCACCATTTGTTGAAGATGCTATCCTTTTTCCATTGAATAGATTTGGCTTCTTTGTCAAAAATCAAGTGACCATATGTGTGTGGATTCATTTCTGGGTCTTTGATTCGATTCCATTGATCAACCTGCCTATTGCTGTGCCACTACCATGATGTTTTAATTACTGTTGCTCTATAGTACAGCTGGAGATCAGGTATGGAAATTCCTCCAAAGGGTCTTTTAATGTATAGCATTGTTTTTGTTATTCTGGGTTTTTTGTTTTTCCCTATGAAGTTGAGAATTGATCTTTCAATGTCTTTAAAATATTTTGTAGGTATTTTGAAAGGGATTGCATTGAATCTGTAGATTGCTTTTGGTAAGATGGCCATTTTTACTATGTTTATTCTCCCAATCCATGAACAAGCGATATCCCTCCATCTTCTGCTGTCATGTTCAATCTCTTTCTTCAGAGATTTAAAGTTTATTTTTCAAACAAGCCTTCACTTCCTTGGTTAGAGTTACTCTTAGATATTTTACATTACTTGTGGCTATCGTGAAGGGTGTAGCATTCCTAATTTCTTCCTCTGCAAGTTTGTCATTTGTATATAGGAAGGCTACTGACTTTTTAGAGTTAATTTTGTATCCAGCCAACTTGCTGAAGGTGTTTATTAGCTGAAGGAATTCTCTAGTAAAATTTTGGGGGTCACTTATGTACACTATCTTATCATCTGCAAATAGGGATAATTTGACTTCCTCCTTTCCCATTTGGATCTCCTTGATCTCCTTTTGATGTCTTATTGCTCTGGCTAGAAGTTTAAGAATTTTATTGAAGAGATATGGAGAAAGTGGGCAGCCTTGTCTGGTACCCGATTTTAGAGGAATTTCCTTGCGTATCTCTCCATTTAATTTGATGTTGTCTATTGGCTTGCTGTATATAGCCTTTATTATGTTTAGGTATATGCCTTGTATTCCCAATCTCTCCAAAACTTTAAACATGAATGGATGCTGGATTTTGTCAAATGCTTTTTCTGCATCTAAGGAGACAATCATGTGGTTTTTTTCTTTCAGTTTGTTTATATGGTGGATTACATTGATGGATTTCCATATATTAAACCATCCCTGCATGCCTGGAATGAACCCTACCTGGTCATGGCGAATGATATCTTTGATATGTTCTTGTATTCATTTTGCAAGCATTTTATTGAGTATTTTTGCATGAATGTTCATAAGAGAAATTGGTCTGAAATTCTCTTTTTTGTGGGGTTTTTGTGGGGTTTATGTATCAATGTGACTGTGGCTTCATAGAATGAATTTGGTAATGTTCCATCTGTTGTTTTTTTTTTTTTTTTTTTTTTTTTTTTTCGAGTAACTTGAAGGGTATGAGAATTAGCTCGCCCTTGAAGGTCTGGTAGAATTCTGCACTGAAACCATCTGGTCCTGGGCATTTTTTGGTTGGGAGGCTATCAATGATTGCTTCTATTTCTATAGGAGAAATAGGACTATTTAATTTGTTTATCTGATTATCTGATTTTAATTCAATTTTGGCAAATGGAGTTGATCAAGAAAATTGCCCCTTTCCCTTAGATTTTGAAATTTTGTGGCATATATGCCTTTAAAGTAGGATTTTATGATTCTTTGTATTTCTTCAGTGTCTGTTGTTATGTCTCCCTTTTTATTTCTGTGATTTGGATAGTGTCTATCTGCCTTTTAGTTAGTTTGGCTGACGGTTTGTCTATCTTTTTGATTTTCTCAAAGAACCAGGTCCTGGTTTTATTGTTTCTTTGAATTGTTCTCTTTGTTTCCATTTTATTGATTTCAGCCCTGAATTTGATTATTTCCAGACATCTACTCCTCTTGGGTGTTTCCTGCTTCTTTTTCTCTTGGGCTTCCAGATATGTCATTAAGTTGCTTATATGGGATGTTTCCAATTCTTTATAATGACAGTGCTATGAATTTTCCTCTTAACACCACTTTCAATATGTCCCACAATTTTGGGTATGCTTTTCCTTCATTTTCATTGAATTTCAGGAAGTCCTTAATTTATTTTTTTTTATTTCTTCCCTGACCCAGATGTCATTAAGTAGAGAGTTGTTTAGTTTCCATATGCATGTAGGCTTTTTGCTATTTCTGTTTTTGTTGAAGTCCAGCCTTAGACTATGGTGATCTGATATGATACAAGGTATTATTTCAGTCTTCTTGTTTCTGTTGAGGCTTGCCTTGTGACCTACTATTTGATCAATTTTGGAGAAGGTTCCATGGGGTGCAGAGAAGAAGGTATGATCTTTGTGTTTGGGTGAAAAGTTTTGTAAATATCTGTTAGATCCATTTGACTCATGGTGTTGCTTAATGATGTTATTTCTTGGCTTAGATTATGTTTCAGTGACTATCCTTCAGTGAAAGTGGGGTGTTGAAGTCTCTCACAATTAATGTGTGGGGATTGATGGGTGGTTTAAGCTTTTTTAATAGTTCTTTTACAAATGTGGATGCCCTTGTATTTGGTACAGGTTGCCCTGGTCTTGCGAGAGCAAGCTTCTTGAATTCTTCATTTTTTCCTGCATCCCCACCACCTCCTGCATTTTCAGTCTTTTCTCCAACTCCTCCTCTTCAGTACTTTTTAGAACCTTCTGCCTTGCAGGTGGGACAGCAGACTCAGCATGTCTGCCCCTGGCTTTTTTCAGGCCTTCTCCCTCACCCTTCCTTGAAGTAGCTGGAACACTGCCTTCTTCCTCTTCCTCTGGTTTCATTTTATGAGCAACCTTCATCCTCTTGTTAGACATGCAGTCACCATTAGAAGTGGCACATCTCTTTGCTTTCATTTCAACAAGGGCAACATGATGTTTTTCTTTCTGCTCCAACTCCTTCTGTGCAAAGAGTCTAAGACATCTCCTCAGAGGCTGGACAGGAGTATTTTCTGATACAGCTCCCTTAGCATTCAGAAAAGAGCAGTCACTTGATGAAATGGATTGTTTCTGAATATTTTCATTTTCTGTCTCTTTATAGTAAGTGTTCTCAACTGCCTTCAAAGGTGTGACACAGCCTTGCTGAAGCTTGGCTTTTCGCAGCAAAGTTTTGCCCTGAAATGGCTCTCGTCTCCCATTCTCAAGAAACTTGTTCTCCAAGTTGGCCTTCTCATCAAACCATGAGTCTACATTTTCAGTATCTTCTTCAGCATCCAAAGAAGAACAATTGATAAAGTCAGTGGGGACATCAAAAGAGTAAGTAGTTGTGACTTGTGACATTGCCTCACTTAGTACAGGAGAACAGGATCTTCCAGGATTCTAACACTCTACCCAATAGATTGCCTTCGTGGATGCACAACTGACCTGTACTTAGTTTCTCCAGCCCACCTCCTACAGCCAGGCCTCAAAAACCATGACTACACTCTCAAGTCTCTTGTGAATGCTTGCAGTTTAGCAGACACGTCTCATGAAGAACCAGGCTTCGCCTTGTACCAACTCAAAATAACCAGCACCGCTTTCCACACCAGGACTCAACTGGTTGAATTTTTATTTCACAACTGTGTTCTCTAAACTAGATTGCCATGCTCAACCTTGTAATAAGGACACAATTTCAACATATGAAACATATTACATACTACAACATATGAAGTACTTAAGTCTCTGTTTTAATAATAGTAATTGATCAGCAGTTATTGGTAGAGGGAGCCAGAGTTTTTCATTATAAGTACATCATTAATCTTTCACTTAATAGTTGTCAGTATGTGAGGCCCTTTTACTCAAGCCAACTGTTTTGTATTGGGTTGTAAAATGGTGGCTGTCCTAATTATGCCATTAGTTTTGTAATCATTAGCTGGAATTCCTCATAAAATAACTGCCCTTATTCATCTGGGTTACTGAATCTCTCTGAGTTCAAGTGCATATGGCAGAAACAGGATCCTTATTTATTGCCTTTTAGTGATCATCATTCTCAGTAATGGTTCGTATCCTAGCAGTATTCAATGCTTACCAAGAATGCAAATATTGTCTCTGCAGGTTATTTCTGGGTGAGGGAGTCTGTTTCCTTATGAATATGGAGATTTCTTATGTGCATCTCTGTATGTGTTTATGTATGCATTATTTTATGTGTATACAGCAGTGGGTGTTCCTGTATATGCATGTGTTTGAAGTCCAGAGGGTCAACTTTAAATATATTTTTCTATCACTCATCACCTTTATTGTTTTTTGTTTGTTTGTGTTTTTAGAAAGAGTCTTTTGCTAAACTTGGACATTGTTAGGCTTTTGCTAGACTGGTTGATTAGGGAGTTTTGGAAACCTACCTGCCTCTGCTACTCCCCACACACATTGCTGGAGTTACGGATATGTGCTATCGTGTCTGGAGTTTTACGTGTATGAGATGAGCATCCTAACTCAGGTAGTCATGCTCCTGTAGCAAGTACATTGCTCCTGAGCCAGATCCCCAGCCTCCATGTTACTCTCTATCAATAAGTGCATGCGCTATCCCATTCTCATCTAAAATAGAGGATAGCTAATGCTAGAAACTTCAAATAGGAACAGTTATTGCTAGTACAATAAACAGTGACTCTACTTATCGATCCCTAGTTTCAAGATTAATATCAGCCAATTTTTGTACTGTGCTCCCTATTCTGCCTATCCAATCTATATTATTTGGAAACAAATTAGAGGTAATATTTGTCTGCACTGTTTTCTATCCATGGTTTATTGAGACTCATGGAAGCAGCAGAGTTGACAGAGTGGGGAAGGGCTCTTGGTATGCAAACACAGGGCTCTGAGACCAGAGCTCAGCAACTGTGTAAAAGTTAGGCTCTGTCCCATGCACACCGCTAGCCACATCAAAGAGGATTATGGAAGCACGAGTATACCTAGGGCTTTCTGGTTACAAGACTAGTTTAAACAGGTAACACCCTCCAGCACACGCATGTGCATACATTCCATGCACATATGTATGCAATCGCATTTGCACACATACATGTATGTACACACACAGCATGCAAAAATAATTCATAAAAAATAAAATAATGGCTTTGGAATGATGTCTCAGCAGTTAATAGCACTGGCCATTCTTCCAGAAGTTTTAAATTTGATCTCCAGTACCCATGTGGTAATTCACAACTCTGTAACTGCAGTTCTAAGGGATCAGCATCTTCTTTGGGCCTCTGTGGGTACCAGGCATGCACACAGTACACAGATATGCATTCAGGGAAAGAACCATAGACACACACACCAAAAAAAACAAAAAAAAAAAAAACAAAAAAAAACAAATATTTTAAAAAGATTAAAATAGAAAATCCTGAAATTTGCGGACAAATGATGGAACTAGAAATGAACATAATGAGTGAGTTAACTTAGAAGCAGAAAGACTCACATAGTATATACTCACTTATAATTGGGCATAAGCCCAAAAGGCATGTTCCATGAAAGTCTTCACTTACCAGGAGATTGGAATAGATGTGAGGACATCCTACTGGGACTCTAGGTAGGAGAAATATAGGAGAATAGGGAAATAGAAGGACCCAGAGGTCCTAGAAACCTACAAGAGGAATATCGTGATGGGTGGATTGGGGCCCAGGTGGGTCTGCTCAAACTATTGCACTATCCAAGGACAATACAAGTAGTAAATATCAGACCCCTACTCTGATCTAGCCAATGGCCAGGACATTATGCACAGTTATATGGAAAGCGGGAACTGACTATGACATGAACTCTGGTGCCCCATATTTGACCACTTCCCCTTGGTGGGGACGCCTGATGGCACTCAAAGAATAAGCAGGCTACCAAGATGAGACTTGATAGCCTATGACCATATAGTGGGGGAAGGAGGCCCCCCTTGGTAATAGACCTAGTGGAGGGGAATCAGGTGAAAGCATGAAGGAGGGAGAAATGAGAAGATACAAGTGATGGGACAACAAATGAGATGTAATCTGAATAAATTAATAAAAAAAGATTATAGTGAAGACTTTCATTGGACATGCCCCTTGGGCTAGTGTCCAGATATATGTAAGTATATACCACTTGACTCTTTCTGCTTCTGGGTTAACTCACTCATTATGATCATTTATAGTTCAATCCATTTGTCTACAAATTTCGGGATCCTCTTGTTTTTTGTAGCTGAGTAATATTCCATAGTGTAAATGTACCACCATTTCTTTATCCGTTCTTTGACTGAGGGACACTTAGGCTGTTTCTATTGGGACTCTAGGTGAGAGAAGCAAGGGAGAATGGGGAAATAGAAGGATACAGAGGGTCCTAGAAACCTACAAGAAGAACATTATGATGGGCAAATTTGTGCCCAGGGGTTCTGCTCAAACTATGGCACCAGTCAAGGACAATACATGCAGTAAACTTCGAACCCCTACCCAGATCTAGCCAACGGACAGGACATTCTTCACAGTTGAGTGGAGAGTGGGGTCTGACTTTCACACAAACTCTGGTGCCCCATATTTGACCACGTCCCCTGGATGGGGAGGCCTGGTAGCACTCAGAGGAAGGATAGCAGGCTACCAAGAAGAGACTTGATACCCTATGAGCATATACAGGGGGAGGTAATCCCCCTCAGGAACAGTCATAGGGGAGGGGAATAAGGGGAAAATAGGAGGGAGGGAAGAATGGGAGGATACAAGGGATGGGATAACCATTGAGATGTAACAAGAATAAATTAATAAAAAAATTTTTTTAAAAAGAAAGATTTTCTATATTGCAAAGAAATTCCTAATGAAACTTCAGAGCCAATATAAAATATTATTTAATAACATTATAATAAATAATATTCCATTTCTGTAATATAATTACTTTTAACTTATTAACAAATAATGCACCTTGATATTGAAAGCAAGATGGTAAACTATAACAAAGGAAACTCTGAAAGGTATCACAAAAAGGACCTCTGTGAATACTATGAAAAGTAATAAAAGAAATAAGGGGTCATCATGTTACTCTCAAGCAAGAAACTAATTCTGACCATAAATATAATCAGTCCACAGAAAAAAATATGATTATTCTTATTTCATGTTCCCCAAATAACACAGGCACAACTTTTCAGTAAGAAACCACAGACAACATGAAGAGAAATAGACAAGACACACTTATCATAGGTTAATAAAGTCACTAGTACAAGGTGCCTGAGTTGAATGAAAAAAAAAATCACTGAAAACATTGAAGACCTTATCTTAGTTCAGGCTACTATAAAAATGATACACTTGGCATCCAAAATAGACATTATTTTTCATAAATCTAGAAACTGGTTTAAGATCAATGTGCTGTCAGATTTCATCTCTGCTAAGGGCCCACTTCCTGACTTGCAGAAAACTGCATCTTTTCCCCTGTGTCTTCATAAACTGGAGAGAGGGTGCTCATGTGTTTTGTCCTTCTAAAGACACTAATCCCATGGTGAGGACTCCTCCACCATGAATCCTTGACAAAAAATAGTCGCCTACAAGGCCCACCACTTATGTATTTGTTTGAGAGAGTACAGCTTCAATAGAAGAGTTTGGGAGAACAGATTCAGTTCACACGGCATAGGCAGCATATACGTAAGTGGATTTAACATAATAGATTAAGTGAACACCTTGGTTATGGAGTTTACATGTTTGCAACTACATGTAGAACAATTGGGAAACTAGGTATAGATTAACTATGGCACCTTCCTCCCAGAGAAGGAGTTCACACAGCATTTCAATGGTTGCTGCTCTGGATAGTCTTCTTTATTTTGCTTTATCTTCTTGACTTGAACCAGGGTCCCCTGGGAAGAAGAAATTGTAATTGAGAATACGTCTCCCCCAGGTTGACCTATAGGACATGTTCTTGATTAATTGATGTGGGAATACCCAGCCCGCCATGAATGATGTCACTCTGGGATTACAAACCCAATGGACTCATGGTCCTAAAAGGCTCTCATTGAAAACTTGTTGAAATGCTAAACTAAATCAAATAATAATATGATCCTTAACATTATGTTTTAGATAAAGTAAATTCCTTAAATTCACTTTATTTATTGATAATTCCACACTATTTTTGCTAATTAAAAGCATTGTTATATTTAAATAGCACTTAGAAGCAGTCTGTCAAAATCCTTATAACAGTTTCAGAACCTTAGAACCAACTTGACGCCTATCCTGGACTCTCCCAACTTCTTTTGTAAACCATTCCATTCAGTTCGATACATTTCAGTTTGTCTGACCAGTTGGACTTTCTTCTTGTTCCATGAATGTCAAGCAGCCTTCTCCACCCAGGACTGCAGAATTTCTGTTGTTTGATGCCTCGGATGTCGGAGATGTACCTAGGGTTATCACTAAGCCCATGCGAGAAGCATGTCATACCTGCTGCCTCACACTTCCCACACTGTTTTACTCCCCTATATGATTACACTTAAACTTGTGTGCACCTATATTTTTATTTGCAGTATGTTTATAGTTTATCTTGCCACCTAAGATCACTGACACACAGGCATCAAAAACATGTCACTGTGAGCTGATCACTGTCAAATTTCCCATTATTAAACCAGTGCTGGTCATATAGTGCTCAGTGAGGATTTAGAGGATAAAATGTATCTATTTTGTCTCATGTAAGGTCACTAGTGAATTTGTGGATGGGTTTTTACTATCACCTTTTTAACAACAATGGCTGTTTTCTCAATATAGAAGGCATCAGCCTTTTTGGTTATTCTTTTTTTTTTTTTTTTTTTTTTTTTTTTTTTTTTTTTTTTTGTGGCATTTAGTCTTTATTTTTTTTTTCTTTTTTTTTTTTTTTTATTAATTTATTCTTGTTACATCTCAATGTTTATCCCATCCCTTGTATCCTCCCATTCCTCCCCCCCCATTTTCCCATTATTCCCCTCCCCTATGACTGTTCCTGAGGGGGATTACGTCCCCCTATATATTCTCATAGGGTATCAAGTCTCTTCTTGGCTACTTGCTGTCCTTCCTCTGAGTGCCACCAGGTCTCCCCCTCCAGGGGACATGGTCAAATGTGAGGCACCAGAGTATGTGAGAAAGTCGTATCACACTCTCCACTCAACTGTGGAGAATATTCTGACCATTGGCTAGATCTGGGAAGGGGTTTAAAGTTTACCTCCTGTATTGTCCTTGGCTGGTGCCTTAGTTTGAGCGGGATCCCTGGGCCCAAATCTGCCTATCATATTGTTCTACTTGTAGATTTCTAGGACCCTCTGGATCCTTTTATTTTGCTGTTCTCCCATGCGTCTCTCATTTAGAGTCCCAATAGGATGCCTTCCCCTCTGTCCCAGTTTCCTGGTAAGTGAAGGCTTTCGTGGGACATGCCCCTTGGGCTAGTATGCAGATATAAGTGAGTATATACCATTTGATTCTTTCTGCTTCTGGGTTAACTCACTCATTATGATCATTATTCTTAGACTTTTCACTGTTGCATATCGAGCACTCATCTAATCCAGAAGCATGTTATATTTGAATGCGGTGTTTCTTTCTTCTAACACCAGGCAGGGATTTGTGGTCTCTCCTACAAATTACTTCGATAGCCAGAAAAAAATGCCTTGTGTATTTAAGAGCAAGTTTTAAAAATTATTTTATTTTTGTACATATACATTTATATTATTACACATATATACAATAGACTACCTATGACAAGAAGAACAGTGACACAATCAGGAACTATATAAATGTTACTTTTAGGAGTAATTTTTAAAAGAGACAAACATGGGGACAAATATTATGGCACTTATTTTAAAAGCACTTATTTTAAAAAAGTGTTATTTTAAAAAACTTATTTTAAAATTTATTGAGCTATTTATCCTTGGAATAATACAAATTCAGTTAGTCTTTGCCTGTTATTATCATTAGAAAGAACATGCTAGAAGGAAGTGAAATAAGGTCAGTGTCTCTTTCTACTGTCGCTTGTAGAGATGATCCTTGTCACACCTAATCGTTTCAAGGACTAAAAATACCTGTTTTTTGAACCAGATACTGTTACCCTGGGATGGGCTGCATTTATAAGCCTTTATATAATTTCCAAATGTATAAGTTGAGACAACATGGCAAAGGTATAGTAATTCCCACAGTTAAAATTAAATTCATATCATAACAGTTTAGCTTAAACCTAGTTTTACCTTAGTTTAAACCCAACACATTAATTGTATATTGATAAGATTTAAAGGTCTTTAAACTTAATCAATAAATATTAATGTTAGATTTAGAAGTAGACAAACATGTCTAAGAGACCAGTGTGTATATGAGTGAAGGAGCTGTTTTCATTATGATCCCAAGTGTGGGATCGGAACAGTCTTGTGAGAAAACAGGTGAGGTTAATCCACTACAAGACCAACTACCTCATGTGGGAGCTTGAGTGTTGCCAGCTGAAAAGATCCCATGAACAAACTCTGGAAGGAGATATATAAATGAGCCGAAAACTAGAGATGGGGCTTTTGGAGACTTTGGATAGTTTTGGCTGTTCATCACTCCACCCCGAGACACTTCTAGAGAGACCTGCTCAAGGGAAGGATTCAGGGCTCCAGCTCCTGCTGAGATTCCAGGTTTGCTTACTCCAGGTTCCAAGAAAAGGAATCCTGCTGATTATGCCAGGAGAATCGTTCATCTGAACTGATATCCTTACAGTTTTGTTATTGTGTTCCTTAATCCTATTTTCATATGGTTTTGGTTGGTCTGGTTATAAGTGACGTATGCTCAGTTATTAAGTGGTTAATAAAACATATTGGTTAAGAAAATTGAACCCACATATGAGTATAAAGGCATCTACTGGAACATGGATAGTCTTCTAAGGTTTAAACATCTGGAGAAAACTGTCTTGCACAGCAGCCATCAGTTCCTGAGCGAGGTTGTCACCATGTGCGCCTCTCTCCCATCCTTGCTGAATATGGCTGACTTAATCGGTGAGAGTCTTGTGTGTGCAGCTATGGGTTCATGTGTGCAGTGGCCATGTCATGTCTAAAAAGTGAATATTGTCTTTCACTTCATTGCCTCAAGTTCGGGCATTGCTGACATTGCTCAAAATCACGTCAACAGTCTTTTTCGTATGTATAGCAAAGATTTTTCTTGAGCACTGATTCCTACCTATAAAGAAGCCTTTTTAGTACTGTGCATCAAGACTCCTATCTGCTGTCATGACTTTACTTTGATTCTCTTCCAAAAAACAAAGGACATTAATGTATTAAAAAATAATTGTATTTTATTCTAAATTTGAGTAGAAAAGAGACCCCCTCTGTGTCAGAGATGGATGAATGGTTGAACAGATAGGTATATAGTTATCCCCAAGACAGAAATATCTGGAGGGTTTGGCCTCTAGAATGTACCAGCCATTTCTATTTAGGGGCATATCTAATATTCTCATTGCTATTATCTCTACTTTTGCATTGTATAGTCCCATGGTAAATATTTGCTAACTAATACATATATTGCATGAAAATTATACCTGTGAAGGATTTTTATTATTTAACCTTTATAATATATATATGTGTGTGTGTGTGTGTGTGTGTGTGTGTGTGTGTGAGTAAAGCTGAAGTGCATTGTGGGTGCAATTATAAAATAGGGGCTTTCTTATTTCAACATATTTTTGCTAAGTTTCCAAGCATCAGTAAATTCACAGAGGTTACCATGAAGCGTTAAGGATCTCTCACTCAAAGATGAAACTTCCAATTGGGGTTTTATTTGTGGGGTTTCCCCTGTCGCTGACAGTCCACAAATCACTTAAATTATTCACATATTATGAACTTTAAATGGCCTCTGGAGAAAACCATCGTAATGGCCTTGTTTTATTGTTAGCACAACTTTAAGGAATTATAGTCAGTCCTTATTGAAAAATTCATGAGAAAAGATAATAAAAAGTGAGAATTGTACAATAAATCACTGTGACCAGGTAAGGAAGTAATAAACATTGATCAGCCGAAAGGCCAGCACATTGACTAATGGCTTCATCACAGCCCTTTATTCAGGATACAAGCAGTTCATCTCCTTGCTGAACACATGCCATTGAAGAAAACAGTCTCTCGGCTTAGTCTTAGCTTTGCTGCTTTTTCTTTGCCTATATGACACTTTATGCACAGTTTAGTAATATGAAATGATCACAATTTAACTATACATAATTATAAGTCACCTAATAAGTACTTAATCATGTTTCCACTACTTTAATATTAATCCTTAGTGTACCGAGCATTAACATTCTGGAATCTTAGAATAGGGTAAGTATCCTTCAAAATTTGGTAGTGAATTGTTTTTTCATTCCATCATGAAAACTGAAAGTGGATTTTGAGGAAAGTGCTTAACAATATTTCAAATCCCTGGAAGTTTTCGTTCAGTTCAGTGGAGAAAGAGAAATCATTTAACTTAGTACCAAAAATAAATCATACTTCTAGGAGGCACTAGCTGTACTTGTGGGCTCCACCTTATTGGATTCTATAGACAGCTGATGACGAGGTGTCATGAGCGTTTTGAGATCTTCTGTTCCACTTAGTGTCAGTTATAATGTTAATTTAACAGTTTTATGAGAGAACAAAATAACAGAGTCAGAATCACGACACCTAGAAGGGTAAGGTTGATTTTTTTAAAGAGTGTTATTAGACGTATAATTATCTTACAATACATTGCTTAAATTTAAAGTGTATGATTTGCTCACCCATGACTATCTGCAATCAAAGTAATGAGCATAGCTATTGTCTCCAAAGAAGTCTCGTGTCCTTTTGAAATCTCATTTCCAACACCAGGCCCTTTCCACTCATGGGATAGCTAATGTATTTTCTCATTATATATCAGTTTACCTTTCCAAAATTGTTACATGATAGAAAACTTTTACACACATGCACTCTCTTGTCATCATTCATTAAAGATTCATTATTTTGAGATTCATTGCTAGTTTTTGCCAGTGTGAGGCATTCCCTTTCAGCAATGGGTGACACTGATTGCTGGCATGGTCTGCAATTTGTCTGTTAATTCCACTGTTATCAGGTATTTTAATTATTGCAAATAATTGAAGCCTGGCATAGTGGTGCACCCTTTTAAACCCAGCACTTGGGAGACAGAGGCAGGAAAGTTCCTGTGAGTTTGAGTTCTGCCTGGTCTACATAGTGAGTTCTAGGACAGTTGGAGCTACATAGTGAAACCCTGTTTCAGTGCAAAACAACAACAAAACTAAAACGGACAGCACTGTACAAATTTTTATTGGAATGTATGTTTTTGTTTCTACTGGGTAAATACCTAGGGGAGGAATGGCTAGATTATGTTAGCAGTCCTGCTTTGTTATTTATTTATTTATTCTGTTAGTGACCATTTCAAACATGTATAAAGTATATTCCAACTAGTATAAACTCTCCACCCTCTCTATTAACCTTCACACCTCTCATCCCTCCTTTGCCCTACACTTCCTCCCTACAAGATGTTTCCTTGTTTATTTGTTTTGAGACCAACTGAGGGTAACCAGGATCCAGGACCATATGTCTCAGTATCTTCTGGGTCTTGTATTCTGTGTGGTGCTATTTCCATGATGATCTCTGGACCTTTGAAAAGATATTAAATGTTTTTTCTTGGGCTAAGCATTTAGTCATCACTTATTCTCATCATCCTGAGTAGCCATGAATCGCAGTATTGACTACTGTTCATTGCAAACAGAAGCTTTTGTAATTATGTTAAGAGCAGTGTTTATATGATAATAGTAAGAAGCTAGTTTGGTGCAATGATCGCTTAGCTAAATAGTAATAAGTTGATCTGTAGGCAGTAAGAGCTGTTCAGGCATGGGTTTTAGGCTAAGTTTACAGTACCAGGAATGAATTTCCTCTTGTTGAAGAGGCTTCAAATTAAATCAAAGTGATTGGTTATTTCCCTAGCAGTTGTTCCACGGTTACACCAGTAGACCTTTTTTGACTGCAAGGTTGGTATTGTAGTTTATAATATTCACAACTATATCTTACTTCCTAAGAAATTGACCTTTTACCTCTAAAGTGACTGTATCCTTTTACAAACTTAGTATATATGACTTCCATATATTAATTATTGCCAATATTTGTTATGGTCAATCTTCCAAATTTTACTTATTTTGAAAGCTATATAATGTTTCCTATTGTACCTTTAATTTGCCTTTCTTGAGGAAAACTGAGTGTAAGAGTCTTCTTGTATCTTTATTGATTCAAAATTTTTACCCACTTTGGGTCAAAACAGTTGCTGAGGACTCACAGACAAACACTGGGTAAAGCATAGGCAGCCTAGTGGAAAAGTGGGGAGGGATAAAATGACCTAGAGATGACAAGAGCTCTACAAGAAGACCAACAGAGTGAACTAACCAGGACACAGAGGGGCCTGTGAACACCAACCAAGGACCATGCATGGACTGGACCTAGGTCCTCTACACAGATGTAGCCAATGGGCAGCCCAGGCTTCATGTGGATAATCTAGTAAAGGGAGCAGGGGCAGTCTCTGACATGGACTCTGTTGCCTGCTTTTTGATCACTTCTTCCCAGTGGGACTGCCTCACCAGGCCACAGGGCAAGAGGACCAGATCAGTTTTGATGGGACTTGATGAGCTAGGGTGGGTGGGTAGGGCCCCCCCCTTTCTGAGGAATAGGGGAGGGAGGGTAGAGGAAGAAGGGTGTGACAGGGAGAAGAGGAGGGAGGGTGCAAGGACTGGGATGTAAAGTGGACTAATTAGTTAGTTAATTAATTAATTTTAAAACTCTACTTTATGTTTTCTTATTACTATTTTAAAGACCTACATCTGGGTCTTTTTGACATAAGCATTTATTAGAACACATATTAAAAATATTTTCTTCGAGTGCTTTTTATTGACACTTCTTAACAGACCTTTGAGGAACAAATATTTTTAATTCTGATAAAATTTAAGTTTAGCCTTTTGTACATATACTTTCATTGTCATATTTACAAAATGGCTGCTTCACTCAAGATTAAAAAAATCCTTTTAGATTCTTCCTTCTGAATTTTAAGACCTACTTTATCCTGGACCTAGAGGTGCTGCAGGTGTGGCTGCCTTGTCACACTTGCTCCAGTAGGTGGAAGAAAGGAGAGAGGCTATGTCTATGCTCAGTGTTCTGACCTTTGAACAGCTAAATGATAAGAAGCTTAACATTACCTGAAAAAAATTAAGCCAGTCCAGCAGTGGAGGGCCTAGATACGGAGCTAGCCAGAGATGACCACCAGTCTGGCACCAGGCAGGCCCTGACAAACTCCCAGGAAAGGGAGCAAGCCAGAGACTAGAAGAATCTGCAGGCCTAGATGGTAGTGAGCCTGAGACAAATAACCCGTGTAAGGGGCCATCTTGGCAGGCCAGAGAAGGAGCAGGCCAAGGTGACCACCAGATCAGTGCCATGGGTCCCTGACAGAGAGATAGCCTAAGATGACCACCAGGTCCAGTGCTGCACAGTCCTAGAAAGGCAGACCATGCTCAAGATGACTCTTGCTTGGTGCCATAATGCCCAAGCAGGGCATAGCACCCCTGAGACCACTCCTGGAATGAACCCAGACACTCTGGGTGTCACTAAGAGAAGCAAATAAGTGGCGGAGAAATGGAAGAGAAAGAAACAGAAGGATGTGGGAACATTGAAGAGAAGCAGAACTGGAGACTTGAGGGTAGTGAGGAACAGCCTGATGTGATGACGCCACTTGAGACCATGTTCCTGCCTTCTGCTGCCACCTAGGTCAATATTTGGGTCCATGGTCCTGCAGCAGCACGGGTCTGTTACCATCAAAGGCCAGGAGAACATCCCTCATCTGAGCTTCTGCCCAGGGATATGTTTCTGTCTAAGGGATATGCAGATCTTAGCCCACCCCTCATCTGGGCATTATAGTAGAGATGGCCCTGGAAACATGACAACAAGAGAGCTGGCCCAGCTCATCACCTGCTGCGGCACACAAGAGAGCAGGCCCTGCACCTCAATTGGGCAGCACAGTAGAGCTGCCACTGAATGTGGGGGTCACAGGTGAGTTGGCCCCAAGGACCTGAGGCCAGGAGAGCTGGCCCTGCCTTTCGTCTTCTGGGGTTTGCTGGGCAATGCTACTGATGAGAGAAAGATACCCTCCTCCCCTCTCTTGTCTCTCACCCTCTATGAAGACACGAGATCTGGCCCCAGGGTCATGAAAGTGGGAGAACTGGCCATGTCCCCTCACCACCTGCAACACTTGGGAGGGTGGGCCCTGTACCTCACCTGAGCAGCAGGATATAGCTGGCCCTGGTGGCAGGGGATGTGGGTGAAATGCCCCGAAGCCATGAGAATGGTAAAGGTGGAGTGCTGACCAGCTCAGATACCTCTCTGGCCCAGACCCAGGGCTTTGACTTGCCTCATTCCAACATCTACCGCATTGATGAACTGCTAGAGTGCATGAAGGCTACAGATTCCAAACTACACGATCTCCATGACACAGGGCAACAACAGGATATCTGAGAGGAGTCCCTGTGATATTCCAGTATTGATAGAGTGGCAGAAGCCAGAGGCCTCAAACCTGAACAATGAGTCATAGCAATGAACATTTTCAAGGAAAAAAGAGTGGACAAAGGGGCATACTGCGTGACGCACTTCAGCTTTCATAATGAGATATTTTTTCTTTGTTGGATGGGAGGTTGCAAGGATGGAGAGCAGGTATGAGAAGAAGGGGAGGGAGATAAGTGGGATTGGAGTACATGATGTGATATTTAAAAAGGACTGCTTTATGCTTTTTGTTTAACTGAATGGTCCACAGTCAACAATCTATACGTGGTGTAATGTGAGTCCTCGTTGATTTTTCTTTTCACATAGCTATCTAATAATTCAGTCACAGCATATCAAATAAAATTCAGTAATTTCTCTGCTAAATTCCTTCTGCATGATTCAAATAAGTTTGTTGTTTGTCAATGCATAGGTTATTTTTTGAAATCTTTATTTTACCTATTATTTGTTTAATTTTTTATGTGTAGTATAACTTTGTGTCAAATTCCACAGTCTTTGATTTTTATTGCTTTCTCACAACCTTAAAACTTTTGTAGTGTTAATTCTAAATATTTTTTATTTCCGGTTTTCAGTTAATATCTCTATTATCTTAATGAGCAATGTGTTTTGTTTTTGATATCTGATAGTTCACTGACTATATACAGAAATAAAATTTGTCTCAGTGTCTAGTTTACATCTAACGGAATCAATTGACTCATTTCAGATGCAACTAACGCCAGCTTTCTTTTCCAACTTTCATTTCCAATCTTGATGCTTCTTTCTTCTTTCCATGTCTCCCCTTCACTCCCCTATCACACTCAATAGAAACACAGCATCTAATAGAACTATTTGAAGCAAGTGTCTTTCCATTGCAGCTGGTCTTTGGGGCATTAGTCTCTCTACAGCATACGAAGCTTATCTTGAGAGTTTTGCATATGTCCTTCATCACACTGAGAAAGTTCTCTTGGTCTTCTCACTTTGACCCAAGTATCAGGAATAAAAGATGGAGTCTGTTAAGTGCCTTTTCTCTATCTATCAAAGCTGCTGTTGAATTTCTGCTCCATCTTTTTATAATGAGTTGTGTCAGCTGATTTGTGCATTATGCCTACCTTGTTCTCCTAGGATGAACTCACGATGTAATATACTTTGGTACTATTAGGTTTACTGTTCTAAGATTCATTAGAGTGTTAGTTAGCATGTTTTTTTTTTCTTCTTCTTCTTTTTCTTTTTATTGAGACTGGGTTTCTCTGTGTAGCCTTGGCTGTCCTTGGCTCACTTTGTAGATCATGCTGGCCTCAAACACATAGCAATCATCCCACCTTTTGCCTCCTCAAGTGCTGGGATTAAAGGCATCTGCCCCGATGCCAGCTAGCATGTATAGTTTTTAGTGAAATTGTACTAAAAATATCTGTATCTTTAGGGTCTTGAGTTTAGTAGCTAATCAAAATGAATTGGGTGGCATTCTTTCCTCTCAAATTTTCTGAGTGATATGACGATGAATGAAAACTATTTCTTTCTAAAATATTTGACCAAATTCACCAGTGAATGTCTCTTGGCTTGTAGTTTTCTTTGGGAGAATTTTAAACTTCAGATACTTCTCTAATTAGTGCAGTGTCTTTTTTAAGTAATATTCAGTAGTTTGTGTCTTTAGAAAATGTATCCATAGCACATTGTTATACCATAAATATCTTCTGTGACAGAAGCTTTTAATTGATAGTTTATGCATTCCATATGCCTTTCAGGATTAGCATTGCTATAGATTCATTTACAAATTAGTTGTTCTTAACATGTTTGATTATGTCATTTGTCTCTGAATTTTCTAGCTTCAACTATTCAGAGTTAAGTGACATTTTCCTACCATTTATGTTTTGTTTAACCCATCTTTTTCTTAGGTTAAATCTTAAGTTAGACACTGCATTTGAAATAGACACTGATTTGAAACCCTCTTATTTCCTAATGTAATTGTAATATCTGTGTGTAAAAAAAAAAAAAAAAGTGGGCAATGTCCCAGATTTTGTTTGATTGCTTGACACCAGCTCATATTCAGATAAGGAGACTGAATATGAAAATACAGCCAGAACACAAGAATTTCCTCACCACTAAAGTCTCACCTCATATAGGGACCTTAATTTAAAAAGAAATTACACCAATAGATTTGTACCAAGAAAAGTGAACAGGAAAGTATCAATGGTCAGGGTAAGCTTTGGAGCAAAGAGAGTTTATATTGATTCAGCAGATGCAAAGTACCTACAGCAAAGGAGACTCCAAGTACACAGCATGGTTTAGCCTAGTCCCAGAGGCTTAAACTGAACACAAGGAGAATCCTAAACCTAAACACAGTATGAAAGACCAGTGGGATGAAAAAACCTTGAGCACCTTTAACACAAATCTTCTTAGAGAACACCAGGCTTGAGAAAGTCCCAAACTGTATAATTTAAATATGTACAGTTGCTGTCTGTCAAGAAATGGGTTAAAATATGAATAATATAAAACATAACATAAATGCATAGTATTATATTTCTATGCAGTGGTAGGTTTCAGATCCAGTGTCCAGTGTTGTGAAGGAGAAATACCTGATTACAATACTCCCCATAAGATATCCAGCCCAGGGAATTTTATGTCTGTCTTTGTTCTGCAGTGTTAATATAAGAAATATGGAGGTAAATGTTATATGGGATAAATCATATGTTGCCATATGAGGACGAATCGTGAAAAGTATGAATAAGATAAATCTAGGCTATCTGAGAAGGAAATGTAAGTAAATTAAGTAATCAGTACTGATTGAAATCTATGTGCTAATATGACTCTAAAACAGACCAAAAAAAAAAAAAAAAAAATGCAAGAGAATTGAACAGGAATCCTTGTCAACAAAGAAGGAATTCTTCGTATGTGTGTGAGTGTGTCCATGTTGGGGAAGAAACAATTTTAGGATTTACAAAAAAGTTTAACTCACTATATTGTAGAGACAATTGGGAAGAATTGGAGAAGTCGGTGTTTAAATAACAAAAATTTAGGATTTTTATCTTTTCTTCTTTCTTTACTTAATCATTTTACAGCCAGATCCCAGCCCCCTCCCTCTTCTCTTCCCAGCCCCACCTTCGTGCCCCTGCCTTTCCCAATCTCCTCCTTCTTAAAGAAAGGAAGGCCCTAATGTGTACCAACCCATCCTGGCATCTCAAGACACATTGGAACTAAAAGAATCCTCACCCACTGAAGCCAGACAAGGCGGCCCAGCTAGGTGAAAGGGATTTAAAGGCAGGCAACAAAGTTGGACATAGCCCCCACTCCTACTGTTAGGGGACACAAGATGACCATGCTGCACGTCAGCTACATAAGTGTTGGGGGTCTAGGCCCAGTCCATGCATGCTCTTTGGTTGATGGTTCAGTCTCTGTGATTCCCCATGGCCTGGGTTATTTTATTCTGTAGGTCTTTTTGTGGTGTGCTTGACCCCTCCGGCTCCCTTTTAGCCTTCCTCCTACTCCCACAAAATGCCCTGAGTTTTGCCTGCTTGGCTGTGGCTCTCTGCATCTGTTTCCATCAGCTGCTGGATAAAGCCTCTCAGAAGGCAGTTATTCTAGGCTCCCAGAAATTTTGTTTTGAGCTTTGGTGTTTCATTTTGTCTTTTGAGGTGGAGAAGGAAAGAGAGACACGGAGAATCTGAAATTGGGTGGGGAACTTAGGAGGTTCTGGAAGGAGCTGAGGGAAGGCAAAACATAATAAATATATTACATGAAAAAATTAAACGAAATAAAAGAATCACAGAAGGTGGAAACTTGAAATGTTACTGAGGTGTAGTCAAGCCCTAGCCTTCCTTCTAGGTGATAATGTAGACTACTAACATTGGAAGATAAGGCTTCTCTGTATCCCCAATGCCTAAAAATTTTATTAAGTGTGTACTTTATTAGTTTCATGATTTAAAAAACTACTCAAATGACAATGACAATGGTGTGACCATATTTTAGCTTCCTAATCCATAGGCACTGTTGGTATGAAAAATAAAGTTACCCATAACTGTTCAATGATATCAAAAATTCTAAAGATCAAGGAATTCTATAAACAGGAAAAAATTTAAACAATGTCGGAGTAGCAAACCTAAATATAGCTTAAAAGCTAAAAAGTGTTTGAAAAATTTAACCACATGGTTTTTACATACCTAGCTACTCCCACTCACTTACAACACACACATGCACACACACACACACACACAGAGACACACACATACTCCTTGGTACATTGAAATATCATGTTTAATTTTCTCAAGTATGACAAAAAGACTAATTTTCTTAATATATAAAATTATCTGTAACTCAATAGGGAAAACAAAAGCCTCAGGAGAAAAATAAATATGTGACATGAATATAGTTCACAGGAAAGAAATGTGATTTTCTTTATCAAAGAACCAATTCAAATGAAAACTATTTTCAGATGTATTAGTGAAGATAATTTTTAAAAAGCAGTGTACTAATAGTGAAGGTTTGGGTCAATAGGCATTTTTTCACTTGATTGAGTGTTAAGTTGACCTAATTTTCACAATGCACAGTTATACAATAGTTTATAATTTAAATATGCATGGACCTTCAGCACAGAAGAAGTCCTAGTGATAATCAAATACATAAAGGAATATTTGATAATACCAATAGTTTATAGGAATACTGCATAAAGCAATGTGGTTCAGAAGAGCTGAACAATTTTAGGGTGTTGATATGTAGCTTTCTGGATACCTAGGAAAGGAAAATTAAGAAAAATGTTTATAGTATGCTAAAATTAATGCTCAAGATGAAAGAATCCTGGGCAAAATCACTAATAGTATTGGTAAGTATTGTATAGAGATACCAGGTACCAGGCACTGGACTGGGAAAGAGAGAACTTCAACTGGATGCTCTTTTTGCAACTTTTAAATGATGCACCATGCTCAGCTAAAACTTAATCAAGATATTGAGTATGTCTGCCACACTCAAAAGTTTTGTCAAACCCCTTGTAATTTTTGCTTACTACTGTCTATCAATAAGTAACTCTCATGAGCTTTTTATTACTAAAATTTTAAGATTAATATTCTGCAGGAGATTTGCCCAGTAAGTCCTTTCTTAATAAAAGAGTCCAACATTGATCCTCCTACTTATGCAGAACTCTATTTTCCAGTATGAACTGCTGGGCGTCTCTAGTTGGCGTGTATAATAGGGATGATGACTGTTACTCAGGTAGGTTGAAGGAAGAAAGTAAACCTGCAGCCACGACTCTGCTCACACTTGCTGGTCTTTGTCTCAGTGAAACAAGCATAGATGTGAAATTTCTCTACTTTATGCTTCTTCCTCATTGCTCAACTTGACTTTTGTTTAGTTTCATATCGTAAGACCCTTGCTTCTACTGGACCCTCACACCATCAAAGTTAGAGACAGGATAAACTGAAAAACTTACAGCTTACTGTTACCTTCCTCTACTTTCCAGTTGCCCTTTCTTCCCATGGGACACAGAGAAAATCACTTTTCTATATATCTTGTTAAGCTTCCCTAGCAGCCGTTTGAGTTTAAGATATAAGCATCTAAATTGTCTTTTTATCCTCAACTCTTGGGTGAACTTAAATTTTAAAATAGCAGCAATGCCCACCGTGATCCTGTTGAATTTCATTCTAAAGACAGTGCAGTCATTGAAAGAGACTTAAGGTGAGCCATAATGCAGGATTTGTATTCTTTATGGAGAGCTGTAAGGAAGACAATGTGGAGGATGTGTGCTTAAGATGCTGTGGGGGACAATGTGGGAGGATCATAAGGCCGGAAAAATTAAAAAAAAAAAAACTATGGCAAAGTGGCATTTGGTAATATTTGATTATTTTAGCCCATGAAGTATTTGCATTCTATAAGAGAGAATAGGTGAAAAACTAGACATAAAGATGAAATTGAATTGAAGATGAAAGTGGAATTGAAGGAAGGGATACGCCTAAACTATATTTTAAAAATATATAAAATTGCCAAAGTATACATTTAGAATATATTGTCAAATAAATGTGGAAATTGTTTATTAGAGTCATTCCAGATATAAAGACTTATAAGTAGGAGCATTATTGTTTTTGTTTTTGTTTTTTGTTTTTTTGAGACAGGGTTTCTCTGTGTAGCCTTGACTGTCCTGGACTCACTTTGTACACCAGGCTGGCCCCAAACTCATGGCGATCCACCTCTCTCTGCCTCCCGAGTGCTGGGATTAAAGGCGTGTGCCACCATGCCCAGCAGTAGGAACATTATTGACAAATATGTCTTTTCAACAGTTTGGAAACACTCTACTTCGAAGGCAAAGTGTGTCTCTCCTGTATATTATTCAGTACTTCTGAACCCCTGAGCATTTATTAGAAAGGCAGAAAGGCAGAAAGGCAGTTAGTTCTTAGTCATAACTATCTGGACGATAGTCTACATCTTGGAAAGAATCCTGGGTAAATGACATGCACATGGAAACAGGCAGGAGAAACTCGCAATCACACTGTAGAGCACCAACCCTTTCAGCTGTATTGCTATAAGGAAAGGGGAAACGAGTGGCTGTAGAAATGTTCGGTGTTTCTTCCTCTTCTCATGAGCAACAAGGGAAAAAAAAAAACCCGCTTCGTATTCTTCACACTTATGACCTTCAAGGTTCTATTTTAGCCTCTTCCAACTTGTTGGAGCATGTGGGACTGCTGACATCTTATCAGCGTGTGTAATTTTTGAACATCTCCACAGCCATGGCTGTCAGTGGGATTTTTCCAAAGTATTTGGCAGAAAGAAAACCACAGAACCCCAGGAATGCTAATAATAAACTCTCTTTTGGGATGCTCAGAAGCAAATGTGAAATATTATCTAACTATAACTAGATTGAAGAAGAGTTTTCTCATAAACGTATTTCCCCCTTTGTAATTTCCTCTTAATAATAAGAAGCAGAGGATAGGTAAGGCTATTTACATCACCGAATCATTTTAGTGAAAGTCAGGGTAAGCATTTGGTCATGAAAACATATTCTAAGCTGGGCGTGGTGGCACATGCCTTTAATCCCAGGACTTGGAAGGCAGACATAGGTGGATCACTGTGAGTTCGAGGCCAGCCTGATCTACAAAGCAAGTCAAGGACAGCCAGGCCTACACAGAGAGATCCTGTCTTGAAAAACCAAAAATATCCTACTCTCAGCCAGACAGCATTATCCTGGTCCATTTCACCAGTATCTCACAGAGATCCCCTCACCAATGCCTAGCACTGTGTCTAGTCAGTAATGGTTGACTAATCTCTATATAAGGAGCAATGAGCTGCCCATTTAATTTTAGTTTTTCTCCAAATAGACAAAACTATGTACAATGCCCAATACAGGTAATTATTATGCTTCTCAAATCCTTTCTTCCAGCAGTATGATATAGTCTTGTTCCCACTAGCATGCCAAGGGGATTCCTTCTTTAGGTTCCTCATGTGTGCCCTGCCTACGTATTTCCTTTCTCCCTTCTAGACTGATATTTTCCTTTTCTTTGGGTTTAGACATAGCTGACATTTTCTTAGGACACTTCCAAGACCCTTTGGCCTCTTCTTTGCATTGAAAGCACACCCCCAAAGATAATTTTCTCACACTACTCTACTTCTTTCTGTCCTCATATGAGCATTACCTGTAATTATTGTTTTATGTGTCAGCCCCCACTTAAATAAATTTATTCTATCTCAAAGGTTTTGGAATTTATCACTGTTCATAGAAAGATGCCTTAATTGTACAAAGGTATACACATCACCTCCAAAACAACGAAAAGCCATATGCTTATGAATTTCTAAAACTTCTTTGATGTGCTGTGTACTTATTATGCATTAACCCTGTGTTCTTTGTAAGCTTGCTTAGAATGCATGAAAACATTATAAGCAATTGAAGTAAATATATGTCTTTGGGCTTACTGATTATTTTATATCCTATTTGGAACGGTTCCCAGTACAAGATAAGCCATATATAAAGTTAGGTTTAGTTACTGAAATGCTATTTTCCCAATTAGTTGGCTCCCACTTATGGGAGTGCTCAAACTATTTTAGGGCTCAAACGTATCTGGAAAAGGATGACAGATATCTGTAAAAAGGTGAGGTGTTTGATTTTCTTTTCTTTTCCAGGCTCTTCTCCTTCCCAAGAACTAAATGGTGTTTCCTCTTGACAATATGACCCATGAAAGCCTTCACTTACCAGGAAACTGGGACAGAGGGGAGGGCATCCTATTGGGACTCTAAATGAGAAGACGCATGGGAGAATAGCAAAATAAAAAGATACAGAGGGTCCTAGAAACCTACAAGTAGAACAATATGATAGGCAGATTTGGGCACAGGGGTCCTGCTCAAACTAAGGCACCAGCCAAGGACAATATAGGAGGTAAACTTTACACCCCTTCCCAGATCTAGCCAATGGTCAGAATATTCTCCACAGTTGAGTGGAGAGTGTGATATGACTTTCTCACGTACTCTGGTGTCTCACATTTGACCATGTCCCCTGGATGGGGAGACCTGGTGGCACTCAGCGGAAGGACAGCAGGTTGCCAAGAAGAGACTTGATACCCTATGAGAATGTACAGGGGGAGGTAATCCCCCTCAGGAACAGTCATAGGGGAGGGGAATAATGGGAAAATGGGGGGAGGAGGGAGGAATAGGAGGATACAAGGGATGGGATAAACATTGAGATGTAACAAGAATAGATTAATTAAAAAAAAAAGATTTGGAGTTGGGGGAGGGTGGGAGTAAAAGAGAGAGATGCTTGCAATTGTTTGAGGCTTGGGCTAAGTGATTGAAGAAGGCCACCCAGTCTTCTGAGAGCTTCCTTTCACTAACAGATTAAACTCAAAGAGGGAAACAGTTTAGGGAAATGATAGGAACTTGTTTAGAAAGCAGAAGACCCTGGGTTCAGTTCTCAGCTTAGAGGACAAGGGAATTCAGCCTATGAACCTATGTTCATCTGGATTCAAAATATGTATGTGTGTGTATATATATATATATAAAGAAGACCACCATGAACATAGAACAAGCAAGACTATTCTATACTATAATGGATGTACAGAGGAAGTCAGAAGAAAATGGGATATTGAAGACTTCTTAGGAGCACTGTTTTGGTTTGAGTCAGGGAAGGTCTTAAAGAGAAGAGATATGGTTAAGCAGAGACCAAAATGATAACAAAGAACCATCATACTTTCTGTATGTCTCCCTCCACCTTCTATTCTTCCTTTTCATTCCTAATCCCACATTCATGTGAATAGGACTCTGACCTGGCTGGAGTAAAGTATCTACTTTCACCCAGGAGTGACATGGCAAAGTTGTAAGGTACCTTTAAGGGAAATGTATATAAATAAAGAGCCAATTAAAGGCATCTGTGGGACCAGGCAGTGTATTTCCTTTGATCCTTAGGTGTATACCAAAATAAATAATAAATAAATCAATAAAAGTACATATTTTGTCCTTTATACACCCGAGTAATGAAAGTCAGATTTCTATCAAACTTAGGAAACTCAGTGCTATAGTTTAAAATCCTAATCATGTTGGCATGATTCAGCCATTAAGAGCACTAGTTGTTCTTTGATAGGATCCACGCTCAATTCTCAGCACCCACATAGTGGCTCTCAACTGTAATTCCACCTTCCAGTGGATCCTGTGCCCTGTTCTGGCCCCCATGGGCACCAGGCATGTACATGTGAGCAGATATGCATACAGACAGAACACCTATTCATGTAAAAATAATAAATAAAATTTCTAAAAACACTGCATGATGAATTTAATATGCAAATTCCCTCATGTGATAACATGGATTCAATATACTCCAATTTTAGTAAAGCATCTTCCTGACTCAGTTGTCTTTTTTCTGGTTCTCCATCATGGATAGTGACATAACTAAGTTGTTGCTTTCTACTAATACATTGGTTATATACAGTTTCTCTTGTTCTTTAGACACTCAGATGTCTGGTTTTAATTTTCATATATTTACTTCCAGCTAAAGAGTAGTTAAATGCTATTAATCAACTTAACCATTGTGTTCCTGCTACAGATAACATTCTAAAATAGCCTATAAATATATTATGCCCTTATACCTTATATCTTCCCTATATCTGATATTTATGACATACACTTTATCACTGTACTTTTGACTTTGATAGAATCTTTCACTTTATCAGGAGAGCTGACATGAATTTTGTAATTCTAACAGGAGGGGAAGTAGTGTATATAAAAGTTTTGGTACTTTCTCTTGATAACACGGCAAAGGTCAGAACCAATCAGTATTTCAACTAACTACCAAGCAGAATTCCTGGATCTGGTTTTCTTATTAGCATCTACCCACTTAATAAGTATTGAGCATGTGACATCATTTTTCAAGCATGCATCTAAGATAATGCTATGTACTACAATATAGTTGTTAATGAGCGAGAGGAATCTGGGTGTGCTAAAAGGGTACTGTCTGTCCTTTGGGTTAAAAATTATTGATATTAACAAGAGAATCAACATAGTTACAAGAATGATAACAACTGTGATACTGAGTGACCATAAAATTCACAAGCACTCTGCTTATTGCTTTGTGAGCTTTTTTATATTTGTATATTCCTGTAGCTTCATAGATGATTGCCTTTGAACCAGAGTACAAAGGAACAGTTTGACAAAATACTGTGATTTTTTTGACCCTCCCTAGTCTAACTGACACATCTTTGCTAAGTCATATCTGAAGGTGAGGGTCCACAGGCTAGAAACACACTTCTGGTTTTCAGTAGGATTAGTCAATAATTTCTGTGTATATGACAATGGCATCAGGTGCACTCCTGAACTAGTCCTATATTGTCATGTGTGAGAGACAATGTGGCCTTCAAGAAAGAGGTGAATAGTTAACTCTTGTTATAAAATAAACTACTGAGTTTGGTGGGCACCTTCTTTATTTAGAAATTAATAAGTTACAGAGTCTTCTACTGTCAAAAGAAAATTACCACATTTTCAATTTAAGAGACAGTCTTTGGAAATTTTCTCTTGCTTTTAAGACAGTTAAAATGCTATTTCTCAGTTTTGTTGCCATTTTCACATTTTCTCTAAAACCACAAGTCACTAATAAGACAAAAGGTCAGAGATCTAGTTTACTTATTATCATGAAAGTCTTGACAAGAGTTTGTTATTTTAGTCATATTATCATTCCTGAATACCACTTGAAGAGATTCAGCCTTAATTGATCTAGGATATAGCCTGAACAGTAGAAGTTTTTAAACATCTTCAAGAAAATTTCTTTTCAGCTTTATGAGCTGAAAATCACCGTATTATATTTGGTTTCTTGAGATGAAATAATAACAGATCACCATTGAGAAATACTTGCCTCAATTTCTTTATTTAGAACATATTTTTCAATCATCTTTTGAGAAGAATTTTCCTTTGCATTGAAATATATACACATATATGAGTAAATTATGTACAGAAACTTCATTTTTATAAGGTGATGTATGAATGCGAAGCAGTTTAGGTTACAAGGAAAAGGGGAAGCAATTAATTTGGGTAGAGGTATTATCTCATGCCCTAATAGTTCTAAACTTTGCCCACCCCTAGCAGCATCTAGAATTAACCTGTCGAGCAGTTCATTTCTTGGACCACCAAGACAAATTCGTAAGTTGAAAGATAATGGCTCAGTGGCTCAGCTGCCACCCTACAGTCATTCCTGAGCTAAAGTGTGATGATCTGGATAGTCTAAGACTGACTTACAATACTATAGTTATAAATCAGTTCTGCCTTAAAAACATTACAAAGAAAGAAGGTCTTCTAAAGAAAATGGTACACTAGCTAAGTGGTTCCCAGTTCCTCTTCATTTGAGGAATATCTAGGTTGTTTCCAGTTTCTGGTAATTATGAATATAGCTGCTTTGAACGTAGTTGAGCAAATGTCCTTGTGGTATGGTGGAGCATCTTATGGGTATATGCCCAGGAGTGGTATAAATGAGTCTTGAAGTGAGGTGAGAAATTCACAAATTTCTAAGAAACTTCCGGACTGATTTCCAAAGTGGCTGTACAAGTTTGCACTCCCACCAGCAAAGGGAGAATGTTCCCCTTGCTCCAGTTATTGGTAGCATGTGCTGTCACTTGAGCTTTTGATCTTAGCCATTCTGACAAGTGGAAGATGACATTCAGGGTTGCTTTGATTTGCATTTCCTTGATTACTAAGGATGTTGGGCATTTCTTTAAGTGCTTCTCATCCATTTAAAACTCCTTTGTTGAGAATTTTCTGCTTAGCTTTATACCGTATTTTTTTTTCCATTGGATTGTTTGGTTTGTTGGTGTCTAATTTCTTGAGTTCTTTATATAAATTGGATATTAGCCCTCTGTTGGATGTAGGGTTGGTGAGGATCTCTTCTCATTCTTTAAGCTACTATTTCCTCCTATTGTGAGTGTCCTTTGCCTTACAGAAGCTTTTAAGTTCCATAAGGTCCCATTTATTAACTGTTGATCTTAGGGCCTGGGCTATTGGTATTCTGCTCAGGAAGTTGTCTCCTGTGCCAATGAGTTCAAGGATATTTCTCACTTTCTCTTCTATTATATTTAACATGTCTGGTTTTATGTTGAGGTTATTGTTCAAGTTGGGCTTGGGTTTTTCACAGGATGATAAATATGAATTTATTAGCATTATTATACATGCAGGAATCCAGTTAGGCCAGTACCATTTGCTGAAGATGCTTCCTTTTTTCCATTGTATGGTTTTGGATTCTTTTTCAAAAATCAGGTGTCCATATATGTGGGTTTATTTCTGGATCTTCAATTCAATTTCATTGTTCATCCTGTCTGTTTTTATGCCAATATCATGCTGTTTCTATTATTATTGCTCTGTAGTAAAGTTTGAAATCAGATATGGTGATGCCTCCAGGAGTTTGGTTTTTTATTGTAATTTATTCATATTGCATCCCAATTATTATTCCCTCATGCTTATCTTCCCATTCCCACCACCCCTCTCTTCTGCCCTATTCCTCTCCCCTAGACCTATGACTGGGAGGGAAGGCTCTTCCCTCTGGGACTGCCTCTGACATGATCACTTATGCCTGTGATTTGATCCCTTCCCCTTAATGGAGAGGCCCTGCTGGCACACAGAGGAAGGGGATGTAAGCTACCCAGATGAGACCTGTTAGGCTGTGTTCAGATGATGGGGGAGGAACCCTACCCCCATCATGGGTATAGGAGAGGGGAATAGGGCAGCAGAGGGTGGGATGGTGAGAACGTGAAGAAAAGGTAGTCCCAGCTTCCCCCTGTCCCAACCATGAAGAATGAGCTGTCCATTGGCTAGATCTGAACAGGGGTTCTAGGTTCTCTGCATGCATTGTCCTTGGTTGGTGCATCGGTTTGTGCAGGCTGCCTGGGTCCAGATCTACTGGCCTTGATGGTCTCCCAGTTGAGCTCCTGATCCCTTTGGGTCCTTCCATCCCCTCACTCTTCCTGACCACTCTCAGTGCTCTTCCCAGAGTCTTGATGCATGTCCCAGCTCTTGTCATATGAGTCTTTTACTTGCTTGGTTAGAGTTACTCCAAGAAATGCTGTATTATTTGTGGCTATTTTGAAGGGTGTTGTTTCCCTAGTTTATTTTTCAGCCCCTTTATCATTTGAGTGCAGAAAGCTATTGATTTTTTTTTTTTAGTTAATATTTTATACAGGCACCTTGCTGAAGGAGTTTATCAGCTATAGGAGTTCTCTGCTATAATTTTTAGGGTCAATTATGCATACTGTCGTATCATCTGTGAATAGGGGTATTTCAACTTCTACCTTTCCAATTTGTAACCCCTTGATCTGATTTAATTTTCTTACTTTTCTAACTAAGATTTCAAATACTATACTAAAGAAATATGTAGAGAGTGGGCAGCCTTGTCTATGATTTTAGTGGAATTGCTCCAAATTTCTCTCCATTTATTTTGATATTGGCTATAGGCTTGTTGTATAACGCACTTATTGTGTTTAGGTATGTGTCTCGTATCCCTGATCTCTCTAGGATTTTTAACATAAAGGGGTGTTAGATTTTTGTCCAAGAATTTTCAGCATCTAGTGAGATGAACATATGTTTTTGTTGTTATTATTTACTTTCAGCTTATTTATATGGTGGATTGCACTGATGGATGTTTGTATGTTGAACCACTCCTGCTTCCCTGGGATGAAGCCCATTTAATCATGGTAGATGATATTTTTGATTTGTTCTCAGATTCAGTTTGAGAACATTCTATTGAGTACTTTTGTATCAATGTTCATAGGGAAATTGGTCTGAAATTCTTTCTCTGTTGAGACTTTGTGTGCTTTATGTATCAGAGTGACTGTGGCCTCTTAGAATGAGGTTGGCAATGTTTCTCCTGTGTCTCTTTTATGGAATAGTTTGAGGAGTATTGGTATTAGCTCTTCTTTGAAAGTCCGGTAGAATTCTGCACCAAAACCTTCTAGCCCAGGGCTTTTTAAAAATGACCTTTAATGACTGTTTTATATTTTCTTAGGGTTTATAGGAGTATTTAATTGTTTATCTGATCTTGATTTAACTTTGCTAAGTAGAATCAGTCAAGAAAATCATTCATTTCATTTAGATTTTCAATGTTGTGGAAACAGGTTTTTGAATTAAGACTAATGATTGTTATGACCCTGTTTTCATTCCTGATTTTGTTAATTTGGATACTGTCTCTCTCTGCCTTATAGTTATTTTAGCTAAGGATTTGTCTGTATTTTTGATTTTCTAAAAGTACCAGCTCTTGGTTTTGTTTTGTATTGTTCTCTTTGTTTCTGATTTATTGATTTCAGCCCTCAGTTTGATGGTTTCCAGTCATGTACTCCCTTTAGAAGTGTTTGCTTCTTTTTACTCTAGAGCATTCAAATATGTTCTTAAATTGCTAGTATTTCTATTTCATTATGAAAGCATTTATTGCTATGAACTTTGCCCTTATCATTGCTTTCATTGTATTCCATTAGTTTGGGTATGTTATGCCTTCAATTTCATTGAATTTTTAGGAAGTCTTTAATTTCTTTATTTATTTCTTCCCTGACCCAGTGATCATTGAATACAGAGTTGTTCAGTTTCCATGAGTTTCTAGGCTTTATGATGTTTCTCTTCCTCTTTTTGTTGAAGTTCAGCTTTATAATCCATGGTGATCTGATAAGATACAGGGGTTTATTTTAATTTTCTTATATCAGTTGAGGCTTTTTTTTTTTTGTGACTGACTGTAAGGTCGGTTTTGGAGAAGGTTTATGAGGTGCTGCAAAGAATGTATATTCTTTTATGTTTTGGCAAAAATGTTCTGTAGATATGTTAGGTCCATTTGATTCATGACATCTGTTAGTTTTATGCTTTCTCTGTTTAGTTTTTGTCTTGATTATCTGTCCATTAGTGAGAATTGGGTGTTGAAGTCTCCCACTATTAATGTGTGGGGATTGATGTGTGATTTAAGCTTTAGTGATTTTTCTGTTACAAATGTGGGTGCCCTTGTATTTGGGGCATAGCTGTTCAGAAGTCATCTCTGTATATTTTCCTTTGATGAGTATGAAATGTCTGTCCCCATATCTTTTTATTAATTTTGGGTGAAAGTATGTTTTATTAAATATTAGAAGCACTCCTCTAGCTTGCTTCTTGGGTCTGTTTGATTAGAAAATGCCTTTTTCTAGCTGTTTTTTCTGAGATAATGTCTATCTTTGCTGCTAAGTTGGTGCTCTCCTCTGCGGTGTCCCTGTTGTACCCACAGGTAAGTAATTTGGGTGGGGAGTGTATAACCGGGAAAATTCTGGGACCCACAAATTCTCCTTAAGGGGTATACAAAGCTCTGGGCCAGAGCATGGAACAGGGTGTCACTGTGGCCCTGGAGGCCTCCTTGAGAATGTGGATAGAGTCATGGGCCAGAAGTTGAATGTTCCTGGCCCTGGGAGCCCTGAGGAGATGAGTAGGGCCATGGGATGAAGACTAAAAAAATATTCCTGGATCCCAGGAAGGTCTTCTCGAGAAGGCAGGGTAGAGCTGTGGGCTAAAATCTGGATGTTCCTGGAGCCCTGGAGCCCTGGAGCCCTCCTTCAGAGGTGGGTAGAGCTGTGGCCCACAGGCTGAAACCCAGTGTCCCTGGGGCACAAATTTAGAAGTGAGAACATGAATTTTAATTTGATACAGCATTTATTGCTATGAACTTTCCCCTTATCATTGCTTTCATTGATACCCTAGCCTATGGTATCATGCTGCCTATACCATAGATAGTTTTTGTCATCAGTTAGACCTTTTTAGAATCACACTTATAAACATAGATTTCCATTCTGATTGACAGTGTAGAATAACCATCATATGACTATTACAGACATTGTAGAAGAGAACTGTAGTTTATTCCACAGTGTGACCTGGTGTAATATAGTTACATGAATCTGAAAAACTGTATAGAAGAGGAAGATAAGGCAGGTGAATCCATTTCACTCTTTAATTTGAGCAGATTATTATTCAGTCTCATTATTGAGATATTGAGTACCATGGACAGAGGTCTGGGTAAATGTATATGTGAATTATAATTTCCTAAATTTTCTGAAAAATGGGAAAGCAATATGCAAGATGATTTGAGGGAATTTGAGGAAACCTTTCTGAAAATATTAAGTGCAATGGAAATGTAAATTGTCAGTTATAGCATCATCCTGGTCCTGCAAATCACTGAGAGCAAATGTAGGAAGTTGTCAAGGGTAATGAACATATAATATTCCACTCAATTTTCAATACCTTGACTATACACTTCTTAGTGAGAATTGATGTCTCAGGCCTACTTTGGTGATTAGCTTCATAACCTTGAAAAAGCCTATTCCAAGTGACACAGTGGGTGCCATTTTTATATATAAGTATCTCATAACTCATACCTCATTGCTCTTGATGAAAGTCAGGATTGTAGGGAATATCTTCTTTCAACAATTAAGGAAGCCAGAGCTGAGTGGGATTAAGAAAGTTGAGCTGACTTAACAACTTGGAGACGTTTCTGACTGCCAGATTCAAATTAGGTTCTTAATATTATTCTCAGCTTCTATGTTTCAATCTCCACGACTTGACAGGATATAGTCCTGCCAACTCTCCAAGTTGATTGTTAAAACTTATTAAATTGCATATGTGAAGGTATTTGAAGACAAATAATAAATATATAAAGCTTCAGGGAAGTTTTAGCTGTATGTGTTTTCTTTTATAATAAACATGGACTGGATGTTCGGAAATGCGAATGTTCATTGCTCTGACAAGATCCAAAGGGGTACTTTCTTGAATGTGTTTCCTCTTCTTTTTGCTATCTTGGTGAGCTAATGGAGTTCCACATTTTTACCTGCATCCAACTCTATGATTTCATTCTGTCATTAATGAGGTGGATACTTGAATATGTGGCAATTTGAGAGGAAATTTGTTCATTCTTTTATTTATTGAAAATATACTTTTATTTATCTTTTTATTGAAAACAAATTCTTCTTTTATGCAATATATCCTGACCAGTTTCTCTTCTATCCACTCCCCAGAGTTCCCCTCTCCCCCTCTCTCTGTTTCCTCTTCAAAAAAGAACATGCCTCCAAGGCACTATAGCCAAACAGGATAAAACTAAATACAATAAGACATGGATGGACAAGTTAACTTAATAGGAAGAAAAGAGTCTGAAGAGCAGGCAAAGGAGTCAGAGACACACTAAGTCCAATTGTTAGGAGTCCCACAAAAACACCAACCTAAGAGCTATAACATACAGGCAGAGGATACTTTGGTGCAAACCCTGGCACGCCCTCTGTTTACCACTTCAATATTCTTGAACCCATATTAGCCCCTAGTTGATTCAGTGTGCCATGTTCTCCTGTTGTCCTTCATCCCCTCTGCTTCCCGGAATTTTTTCTCCCTCTCTTCTGAGAGGTTCCTTAAACTCTAACGGGAGGAAATGTATGGAGACTCCCAATTTAGACTCTCTCTCCACATGTCTAGCTGTGGTTTTCTACATCAATCTCCCATCTGCCAGAGGAAGACTATTTGATGTTAACTAGACAAGGCACTGAACTATCAGTATAGTAGAATATCATTAGGAATCACTTCATAGATTTTTAAATTAATTTATTCAGATTACATCTCAATTGTTATCCCATCACTTGTATCCTCCCTCCCTCCCTCTTTCACCCTATTCCCCTTCCCTATGTCTATGACTGAGGGGGGCCTCCTCCTCCACCATATGGTCATAGGCTATCAAGTCTCTTCTTGGAAGCCTGCTTAATCTTTCCTTGAGTATCACTAGGCCTCCCCATCAAGGGGAAGTAGTCAAAGATTTGTTTCTTTGTTGTGTTTCCTTCTACTTTAGGTCTCTGGGATAGCCAGTCTCTTTGTTCTGGCCATCCAGGCAGTGTAGAGGATGGACTTCTGCTCATGGAATGGTCCCCAAGTTAAACAAAACATTGCTTGCCCATCTTCACAAGTCCTGTGCCATCACTGCCCCAGCACATCTTACAAGTAGGACAAATTGCAGGTTGAAGGTTTTGTGGTTGTGTTTTTGTCCACGTTCTCCTTTCTGTAACCCACAAATTACTTTCTTTCACCAAAGAGATTAAAATAGGGTGAAGGCTCCATAAAGCCTCCACCTTGACCTCTCACATTCATTGAGCTATGTGGATGTTTTCCTGTGCAATGTGGCCCCACAGTCAGTTCTCAGAGAGTGACATTCTGTCTTAGCATCAGCATGGATTGTTGAGGGATCTCCACTGGACCCCCTCAGGCAAAATTCAACCAAATGCAACCCAGTCTCACCAGTAGAAGCCTTGTTTGGCTATAAGAGATGGCTAATTCAGACTCCATATCTTTCATTACTAGCAGTCTTCACTATGGTCACCATCATAGATTCCAGGAAGTTTTCACTGTGGTAGGTATTCCATACCACTCTCAAATGCTCCCATAATTCTAGCTGTCTCTCCCCATACTCTCTGACATCATTCCTCTCTGCTACACATATTTGATCCCTCTCCCCTTCCTGTCTTTACTTGCTTCCTGTTCACCTGCAAAATCTATTCAATTTCCCTTTCACAGGGAGATCCATACACCCCCCCTAGAGACGTCCTCTTTACCTAACCTCGCTGGGTCTGTGGATTGTAGCCTTATTATTTACTTTATAGCTCTTATCCACATATAGGTGAATACATACCATATTTGTCTTTCTGGTTCTGAGTTGCCTCACTCAGGATGATTTTTCTTGTGGTTGGATCTATTTTCTTTCAAGATTCACTATGTCATTTTTTAAACAGCTGAGTAATACTCCATTGTGTAAATGTACTACATTTTCTTTAATACATTCTTAAGTTCAGAGATATGTATATTGTTTTCAATTTCTGACAATTGTGAATAGTCATGATAAAGCACCTGCGTGCTTTGGTAAGATGACCTATCCTTTGCATATGTGCCCAAGAGTAGTATAGCTGGATCTTGAAGTAGATCAATTTCCAATATTCTGAGAAATGACCATATTGATTTAAAAAGTGGATGTACAAATTTGCATTCCCACCAGCAATGGAGGAATATTCCTCTTGTTCCACATCCTTACCCATATGGGTGGTCATTTGTTTTTGACCTGAGCCATTCTGACGAGTATAAGATGGAATCTCAAAGTAGTTTTGATTTGCACTTCCCTGATGGCTAAGGAAATTGAACATTTCTTTAAGTATTTCCCAGCCATTTGAGATTTCTCAACAATCTCTGTTTAAATCTGTATCCCATTTTTAATTGGATTATTTGTTTTTCTGGTATATAGTTTATTGAGTATTCTTAAAATGTATTTTAAATATTAAACACTTATCAGATGTGGAGTTGGTAAAAAAAAAATGTTTTCCCATTCTGTAGGCTGCCTCTTTTTCCACTTGATGGTGTCCTTTGCCTTACAGAAGCTTTTCAGTTTCATGAAGTCTCACTAATTGTTGATCTAAGTACCTTTGCTAATGGTGTTCTGTTCAGAAAACTGTCTCCTGTGCCAATGAGTTCAAGGCTATTTTATGTTTTGTGTTAAAGTCTTTGATCCACTTGGTACTATTGAAATTTGTGCAAGATGGTAATTATGAATTGCATTCTTCTACATGCAGACATTGGAGTTAGACCAGCACCATTTGTTAAATATACTGTATTTTTTCCAGTGTGTGTTTCTGGCTTCTTTATCAAAAATCAGGCGTCTATAGGTATATGAATTTATGTCTTCATCATCAGTTTAAGTCCATTGATCAATGTATCTGTTTCTTTTTGCAATACCATGCAATTATTATTATTATTATTATTATTATTATTATTATTATTATTATTATTATTATTATAATATAGTACAACTTGAAATCAGGACTGGCAAAACTTCCAGCAGGTCTTTTATTGTTCAGGATTGTTTTAGCTATGCTGGTTTTTGTTTTTTGTTTTTTTGTTTTTCCATATAAAGTAGAGAATTGTCATTTTAAGGTCTGTAAAGAATTGTGTTAGAATTTTGATCAGGATTGCATTGAATCTGTAAATTGCTTTTGGCAAGGTGGCCATTTTTTCATCATAAAAATGCTTTATTTATCTAAAATGAAAGATGAGGATATTCAGTGAGTATGAAATTATACAAAGTACATTTATCTTATGTTAACAGTTATAAAGGAAATCTTTACCAGATTTGTATTTACTCTTATATTTCATATATGTTTCAAATCCACAGTCTCATTTGAGCTAAATATTCTTATTAATTGACTTATTTACCTTATATCCCTATTGTAGCTTCCCATCCCTCCACTCTTCCCAGTCTCTCTCTCTCTCTCTCTCTCTCTCTCTCTCTCTCTCTCTCTCTCTCTCTCTCTCTCCTCACATTCCACCCATCCTCCTATTCTTCATTTCTCCTCAGAAAAGGCTCAGAGAAAGGGAGGCCTCCTATGGATATCAACCTGCCTTGTCACATCAAGTTGCAGTATGGCTAGGCACATCTTCTCTTATTGTGGCTAAGTGAGACAGCCCAGTTAGGGTAAAGGGATCCAAAGGCAGGCAAGTGAATCAGATATAGCTCCTGCTCCTGCTGTTAGGAGTTCTACATGAAGACTTAACTATGACTTAATGCGCTGAGGGCCTAGAGCCATGCCATGTATGCATTTGTTTGGTGGTTCAGTCTCTGTGGGCTCCTATGTGACCAGGTTAGTTGATCCTGGTATGTTTTCATATAGTACCCTGTGGAACTTCTCTGGTTCCATCAATCCCTCATTCCCCTCCTCTCCAACCTCTGCCTAATGTTAGGTTGTGGGTCTCCACATCTGTTCCCATCAGTTGCTGCATGAGGCCGCTCATATGACAGTTATGTTAGGCTCCTAGCTTTAAATATAGGAGAATAACATTAATAGTGTTGGGAATTGGCTCTCTCTCAAGGTATGGGTCTCAAGCTAGGCCAGTCATTTGTTGGCTATTCCTTCAACTTCTGCTCCATCTTGAGACACATCATGAGATATATAAATAAAAGAGTAAATAATAAACAAGCACACCCCATTTCATAAGATTGTAAATGTACTGGGGTTTTTTGTTGTTGTTGTTTTGTTTTGTTTTACAGTAAATGGTACATTGCAGAGATAGTTCAGTTGGTACACTGCTTGCCTTGCAAGACTGAAGAACTGCTCCAGTAACCAGAATCCAAGTAAACATGGTGGTTCATGTCTGTAATCCCACTGCTGGGGATAAAGACAAGAGGGTCTCTGTGGCTCAGTGGTCAGACAGTCTAGCCTATGTGGTGGAACCAGGTTAGTGACAGACCCTGACTCAAAAACAAAGTAGACAGCACCTGAGAAACAATAGTGGGCAGTGTCCTTTGGTCTCCACAAGCACACATACTGGCATATAACTCCAACAGAGACACACTCATGCACATATAACGTTTGCTAATGTAATTTATGGTAAAATGGTGTAAGATAAGCTATTGATGGAGGGAGAGATGTCTCTGCTACTGAGCTGCTCTTGAAGAGGGTGCAAGTTTAGTAGCAGAACTCATGTGTGAAAGTTGACAATCATCTATTACTGAACCCCTAGGGAATCTGAAGCCCTCTTCTGGCCTGTGGTGATGTCTACATGCACGTGTATGCACACACAGACACTTATGCACACAAATAAAAATAGGCTATATCTATTAAATCAAAAAATAAGACATCTTAATCATTTATTAATAATAAATGTTTGATTTGTGTGCCTGGTCTACATATTTATATGTCTCTGGTCACATAAAAATGTCTAGGGTAAAAAGTGTCACTAATGGAAAAGATTTAAGGCCAAGTTAGGCAACTTGCTTTTCCTTCAGTGTGTGGGCATCATTCTGTTGGTTGTGAAACAGTTCATTCTTGGAGGCTTTAGCTGATATTAAAAACACACAGCACTTATCTCAGTGGCAAGCACATGAGAGTACTCCATGAAGCTCAGTAGCAGTTACTCGAGTCAAGCACACAGCACACATCAGCAGAGAAGTACAATTTCTGTGGACTTGTTTCCTGCATGTTTTCCTTACTGTGCGTTGGTACAAAACTATTAACAAGGTAAGCATCAGGAGCCTTGAATAAAAAAGGAGTGATTTACAAGGAAGTATTGTCTTTATTGAAAGCTATGCAGATAAACAAGCCAGGAAAGATATCAACTCTTTTGTATTCCTAAAATTTCAAGTGAATATTAGCCTTATAATACAGGATAACTGTCCTACAAACCACAGACCCTAAGAATCTAAATAACAAGGAGGACCCTAGGGAAGATGCTTAATTCTCATTTAGAATGGCAAATAGAACAGACACTGGCACAGGCTGAAGAGAGGGAATGGGAGCATATCATAGAGGTCCTTGGAAAGACTCCACCCAGCAGGTGATCGAAGCAGATGCTGAGTGAGACTCAGCCTAACTTTGGGGCAGAGTACCAGAAGTCTTATGGAAGAGTTGAAGGATAGAAGGACCTGGAGGGGACAGGAGCTCCACAAGGAGACCAACAGAGCCAAGAAATCTGGGCCCAGGGGACCTGCGGAAACTGATTCGCCAACCAAGGACCATGCGTGGTGAGGACCTCTTGCTCAGATGTAGTTGATAGGAAGCAGACTCCTTGTGGGGCCGGTAATATGGGACGTAAGGGATGCCTTTGAAATGGACTCTGGTGCTCACTCATTGATCTCTTGCCCCTGGCAGGGCCACCTTGCCAGGCCACAGAGGAAGAGGATACAGGCAGTCCAGATGAGACTTGATATAGTCAGGGGTCAGATGATAGGGGAGAAGACTCCCCTTTTCTGAGGACTAGGGAATAGGGGAAGAGGTGGAGATGGCAGGACTGGTAGGAGACAAGGGAGGGGGCTACAATGGGATGTAACGTACATAAATTAAAAGTAAGTAAATTTAATATTAATAATAAAATTTCAAGACTTTGTCATTTTGGACACTGCCAACCACCAAATATGACAATGCATATGTCCAGAGCATACAAACAGTGCTCAGGGGTGAAATAGAAGGTCACATGGAAACAGCCATAATGCCCAGAAGCTTTGAGGATTCAGAAATATGGTAAACAATAAAAGGAAGCCAAAGCAAGGGAAGAAAACTTGGTACCCTTATAGGATAATTGACTGAAATTTCACAACTCACTTCTGAGGCTTGTGGGAGTCCAGAATGCCTTCAAATGCCTGGAAGTCCTGAAAAACAAGTAGAAATAGGATCTTGTATGTAATGATATTCTCAATTCCTGCTTAATACCATGAACTTCAATGTCTTACCATTCTTTCTCCACACACAACTGCATAGAACCTAGCAGAAATTTTCAATGAAAGCTACACACAACTGGTTCTATTCATAAATAAATGCACTGAAAAGCGATCTCCATTAGAGACAATTTCGGGTCGCACAGTGAAAGTTACTAAATGCTTTTATGTAGAAATGGTTGGAACACAAAATAAAAGAACGAAAATGATCACAATGAATGTAGAGGTCTGTGCTGCCTCCAAATAAATATCGAATAAAAAGTAAATGTTCCACACAAAATAAGATCAATTGTGGAAAAAAATAAATATGGCCAGAATGTACAAAAGCATTAAATTTAATGGTTTTCACTTTATGTATAAATTCTACTTCAGAAACTGGAAGAGAGCAATATTGTAAGCAAGCTCATTGCTGTTTTGCTATGCTGTAGTCATCCCTCTTACATTGCAGCTGTTATTCTGGGCCATGCAGAACCAGAATAAAAGTAGTGACATCTCATGATTCCACATAACTGGCTCGATCTTTTTGTGATGAGTTCATACTTTTTTTAAAAGTATCATTTATAATCTCTTTATTTCATTGTTATTAAATTTATTCATGCAAGATTTTTAATCTTTTCCATTGTCTAAGAAGCATTGAGCACTAATTTAGGCATTGATAATAGAGAGGCAAGATAGATTCTTGCCTCTATAGAGATTATCATTATACCATATGACCCATCAAGGTACAAACAACACTTCAGGTTACTTCATAAAACAATGATGCTATAACCAGCAAGGGTAAAAGAACATGCTAAAAGAGTAGTGTATGGCCAGAGAGTGCCCATGCATGTGTGACTCATGCGTTAGCGAATCAGGGAAAAGTTTCGAGACAAGGCTAGCTCTCCAGATCTAAATAACGAGAAACCAACCATGGGGAACATTGCAGACAGATTAGACTATAACTGAAATGCTGTGGTTAAGAAATAACTTGCAGGAAACGTATCATTGAAGCAAAAGGCCAATGAGCTGGAACATAAAGAAACATTAAGAGTGTTCAGAACTTAGATGAGTGATATAAGAAAGGGCCAAGATGTAGATCCCTGTGTAAACTTAGAAAAAAAGTCTATGTTTTATGCAGAGTGCATGTGGGAGCCATTATGGGGTAGTCCATACTCTGAACAGAAGTTGCTTCAATCCTATAATGGTTTATTGGGACTTTAGTGTGCAAGAATGAATAAATCAAGAAAAGCCTGCCTCAATAACTGCCTCGTTAAAACTAAAGTGCAATTCAAATGGCTATTTCCAATCCAAAATTCACCCATTCAGCAGATCTTTGCTGATCACTCCATTCTATGAACTGGAGATGCTGTGGTACAGAAGGTGTTTCATAGGCCCAGAAGAAGTCCAGCTACTGAGCAGCCAGCCAGCCTTAGTGCGAGGCTCATGCCTGCAATACCAGAACCATGGACGCCAGAGCAGGAGGAACATAGGTTGAGGCTAACCCACACAGAACCCTAGTTTCAACTATGCTCAGATAAAGCGCAGGTGGAACTCATTTTCCAGCTGGTTTTAATTTAACTTGAACAAGGGGAAAAAATGGAATCCACGACTTCCTTGATGAACAAAATTCAGCTTCGCCAACAAGTCTGCTAATTAGCAGAAAGTTTTATATTCTTCAGACACTCCTCAGTTGCAACAGATGAAAGCCTGAATCAAACTACTATAAGACAAAAGAAGTGTAAAGGAGTCCAGATCTGAGCAGGGTGGTGAGCCTCAGTCCTCAGCAGCTTAAGGACATGCCATGAAACACAGCAAAGTCACTGAACCAGGAGAGGATGGTTATGTTTCTTTTCTTTTTGTTTGTTTGTTTTTACTTTTCTTCCTTTCTTTTTTTTAACTTTCTTTTTGAGTGGAAGACAGGAGGAGCTCTATGTCTGGGCTCCAGTATGTTTTAATAAAGTCTGTCTCAATCCTTCGGTGACCTTTATAATGTTAAAACCAGAGTCTTAAGCTTTTGCTTGGAAATCACAGCTGGAAAGTAGTAGGGTGCTGAGTTCCTTCAGCTATTGCCCACCATGAGGAAGCCTGGGCAGTTTTTAACCTTATTTCAAATACCAAGGACTATAAGAGAAGTGTACCTTTTCTTATTTTAAAAATATTTATTTCTTTTTATTTTATTGGCATGGGTGGTTTGCTTGTATGTATGTCTGTGTACTGTGTGTGGACAGTGCCTGTGGGAGTCAAAAGAGGACATTGGATTCCCTGGAACTGGGATTAGAGATAGTTTTAAGTCACCCTACAGGTGCTGCAAATTGAAACTGGTTCTTTTCTCTGTAAGAGCAACCAATGCTGTTAATCAATGAACTCTCTGTAAGCCAGAAATACCCTGGGATCAAGAGAAAGGGAAGTCATAATGGGGTCATGGAAACAACAGCCCTCCCAAAAAAATCTAGACTATAAATTATATTTCAAATGATGCTTATTCTGGTAGAATGGACCTTAGATTGACCAATAGAAAACCCAAGGACAAAAAGTAAATCAGTCATCATTTAACCAATATTACAAAGAGTACTAAATGCAACTCTAGGCTAGAATGAAATGAAAGATAATAACAAACAGGAACTTGCACCTAGAGAAGACAGAACATAGAATATTGCAAATATCTGGAGTTTTGTCCTCTATTCACATTTTTTAATACCCACGACTGTTCAATGAAAAATGATGGCATCCATTATAGGGCTTGTGATTATATGACCATATGACATGTTGAGTAACAACAGTACAGAGGCCAGAAATTAAAAAACCATAGTGTTGTCACATTTAACTTTTTTCCTAAATCTAATACATATTAAGCTGAAAAATACCATAATAATTTGAGAGTAATGAATATACATCTTATCACAGTCACTAACATTGTGTTAGCAGTTTTAGCTAAAATACCAAGAGGAATTAAGAGAAAAGAAATATGCTAACTTTCAATAGGAGAGGAGGAAAACTGCAAAATTAAAAAGCATTAACCACTTTGTTTTTATATTAAAAATAGTAATTAAAATTAACCATAGTATTTGTTAAATTTTAGTAGACTAACACCAACTGAAGGACAAGGGCCATTCACCTATATTTAATAAAATTTCTCATTACATATTATATATTAAATATTTGACTATAACATAACTAGGTCAGAAAAAGAAGTATCTGGTAAGTAGTTGATAGAAATCTGGAGGCTGGATTGACACCAGACAAATCTATCTGGAAAAAAGGTAGCATCACAGAAGATTCAAGAGGAGTATTTCGTGTGATCAATAAGCATTCATTAAAAATAATAAAGCAAAAATAAGTGTGCATAAGTCTAATAGTAACACTTTAAAATATACAAGCAAAGAATGCCAAGCTAGGAAAAGAAAAACCCCTACTCCCAGCTGGAGAGTCTGATGGCCTGAGCTTCACACAACTGTCTTTCCAAGTGAACATGGGTTCTTCACTAAGAGAGTCCAAATGATAGATTTTTAGTTGATTTCAACATACTAAGCCTGATTAAGTATATCTCTAATCAAATACATGAACTCAGAAGTCAATAAAAGCACATTTATAAATACCAAATGGTTATAAGTGAAACAAACCACATTCCTGAATATTATATGGCTTATAGCTATAAAAAGTAGCTGGAAAATGTTTCCATCTGTAAGATGAAGGATATGTAGAATACTGGGGGGTTGATCAAGGACAAATAAAATATGAGACATACTTATTTTTTATTTTTTTATTCCTTGAGCCCTAGGCAGGGTGCTTTATAACCCGATATTGCTATTTCTTTTGGATAATGTTAATCTGGCTTACACAAATGACTGTTTTTTATTTAATTTTATTTTATTAATTTATTCAGATTACAACTAAATTGTTATGCTATCACTTGTATCCTCCCATTCCTCCCATGCTCCTGCTTTCATATTATTCCCCTCTCCTTGGTCTATGACTGAGGGTGACCTCCTGCCCCACTATATGGTTATAGGCTATCATACTGGCAAGGATGTGGAGAAAGAGGAAAACTCCTTCATTGCTGGTGGGAATGCAAACTTGTACAACCAGTTTGGAAATCTATCTAGCTTTCTCAGAAAACTGGGAATAGGGCTTCCTCAAGACCCAGCTATTCCACTCCTTGGAATATATCCAGAAGATGTTCCACAACACATCAAGGACATATGCTCAACTATGTTTATCGCAGCCTTATTCATAATATCCAGAACCTGGAAACAGCCTAAATGTCCTGCAGTTGACTATTCAAAAATGTTAAGATCGCAAAAATAAATAGTTAAAAATTATAGTTCTGAGTAACAATGAAAAATAAAGCAAGAAAATTGAAAAATAACAGGCTAATAGATAATGTGCCAATGTCAACTGTCTACTTTTGGTACTTATTCTGTGGCTAGGGCATGTCAATAAAATTGGGGAAAGTTTCGGGAAAGACACATTTTTAACTCTCTCGACTGATTTTTTTTAAATTAATGTTTGAATCTAACATTTTTGTTCTATCAAAATTTCAAACATACATACAACATATTTTGGTTATGCTTACCCTCCATTCATCCCCTAATACTGTCTGGACATGGCAAGATCATTGCACTCATGAACTCACATCAGCTCTGGCTGCCTGCACGAGATCAAGCCAGTCAACATTCAGCATGGAAATGGGGGAAGCTCAACATCTCCATGCCTGGCTGAGGAGCAATTAACAGTTGATGACTTCTGGGGAGTATAGATAGAGTGAGTTTCCTTTAAGGGCACCACCCTTAGGATGTGGCCATACTCCAGTGCATGATTCTAGCACTTGAACTGATAGGTTAAAAAAAAAAGAAGAGCTCTCTGTAACCTAAAAATTGGGTCAACATAAAAATTCAAAATTGTAAATTGTAATTTAAAATTTGATTTTGAATTAAAGCTGCGTTGAGAGAATTTATAGCATAGTTTTAAGGGAGACGTCTTAAAGATTTTAAAATCAAGTGAAAACAAACTAAATAGAAAAAAAGGAAGTTGTAAGACAGAAAATGCAAAGCAAATATACAAACTTAACAGAAAACAACTTTCTAAATTCCAACTTTTTTTTTTTAATACATTCATGAAATTAAGACATAAAGGATTTCCAGAATAGTTAAAGAGTTTTGGTAATTTTGTCTCAGCTTCTACACTAAGTGAAAGTTGCCCTTGTGCAGAATCAAACTCAGCACCTCCCTAATTCGTCAGTGCAGTAGATCAGAACCTCTGCTTTATATACCTACACCCACGTGGACCCTGACTCTATGGAACAACTCATACAACCCTCAAGTCTGGAAAGGACCGAAACTAGCACTTATATTCCTTACTGTGAATCCACAGAACTCCTGCCTGCTGGTCTCACTGGCCCATGCACCTGATCCTATCTGTTTCCTGGTTATTTAAGAGTGTGATCCCACAATGCGGCCATGACTATAATCAGGAATAACAAAATAGAAGATGTGTTCTACGAATTACAAGTTCTGCAGACAATGGTTCGCAACTCCCACTACTACACCTGTCGAAATTTGTTCGATTTTCTTGATACCATCATTTATCTAAGCCGCAAGGGCCAAAAGTGATGGTTGACGATGGCTGAGTTCAAAGCCACCCAGGGAAGTGGGGGGGATGAGGCAGGGAAAGGGGACTTTCTAGAGTCTTTAATTGGCATTTTCTGTTCCTTTTTATGCATGTAAAATGTATTGTCGTGGAGGTTTTGTTTTGTTTGTTTTTTTTTCAAAAACAATTAGGAATTGGTAGGAAGGACAGGCTGCTTGCAACCTGCTCAATCATGGAATAATGAGACTATTGTTCATTTTAACATAAAATACATTACTCTTTAAAAAGAAAAAAAATGTGATCCCTGGTGGAGGGTCATGGGAAAAAGGATTAGCTTGACTTCAATCAACTGGACATAAATCAAATGGCAGGAGAGTATCTGCCACTATAAACAAAGTTCCTGCAAATGGACACCTGACCATATATGCGATGTCTGCACTGAGCCATTGAAAGGGTAAAGAAATGTCCCATGAGAGGTATATACTGAAATGTCCAGAACCAAATCCCTCCGCATTAGATCTTCTATCTATTTTCAAGAAAGAGATAACAAAGCAAAATAGTGAAAATAGGGGTGAGAACATTAGCAATACATGTATTGAGTCATTATTACCAAGAGATGCTCTGGGATAAATTTAAAATAAAATCATAGCTTGAAGCTTTTGAACACCGCAAGTAATATCAATTTGTTCTTTTGAGCTTCTTCAAGGAAGGCTCCTTGTGAAACACTTCAGGGTGTTCTGGACACCACTTAGAACAAAGCAGCGCCAGTGCAGTCTCCGAGAACTAGATGAGATTGTTATTCCTAATCCACAATTTCCACTCTTAAGTATTGCTGTGAGTCCTAGAAAATGTGTACAGTTCTGGCTTCTGTTGGTACCTGTGCCTTCAGTTTTCACAGATGGCTACTGAGAAATGGAAGGTCAACCTCACTGATTTCTTGGAGCAAGAAATAGTGTAACATTCTGCTTTACAGTTTAGATTCTCTAAGCAAAACATATTCTGTAAAGAGACAGAAAGTGAGTATTTTAGACGTCAGTGATGATTCATGAGGCTCCTGTGACAACCCCTCAAGCCTACTATTGCAGTACAGAAGTAGCCGGGGCAACAAGTGAACAAATGAGCAAGCTGCATTGCCATTAGATTTTACACCTGTGGAGCCTAAAATGGGGATCTCGTGTAATTTCCAAGAGATAATTATTTTCCCTTAAATGTTTGAATACAATAATTAAAAAAAATATTTCCAAACATGAGGACTACACAAGCAGGCAGCAAACCAGTTTTATGTCATAGGCTGGAAATTGTTATCCATTGGTTTAGAAGTTTATACAACAAAACATTATTTTTATCAGTTTTCACTAGTATATTTTATGCATATGTATATGTGAGTTATATATGCATATGTACACACATGTACACACAAACACTCATGAAACAGACAATGATGTGATATCTAATATATTAACAGAGACAAAAAAAATCAGCAAAATTTACATTTGGAAATTGAGAATCCATTTATCTTCCTATATCCATATTACTTTTCAATGTAAATCTTTGTTAACAGTCACTTTTCCAATGAAGATTAAGTGGAAGACTTTGAGCAATTTCATGAAATAAAAACTAAATAGGTATTTATATGTGCCCAGCATGGATCCATAAATTCAAAATTATCTATTTTATCTGCACATAGCTAGAAATAACCCAGTTGATACAGTATAGTTGAAAGTCATCGACCTTAATTAACATAACATTTAAGACTGGGAACCGGGCTGAGGTGATGGCTCAGTCAATAAACCGATTCTCTTGCAAGAACAAGGACATGATTCTGATCCTCAAACTTCATGAAAAAAAAAAACAAGGCCAGGCTTGGTGGCACATGACGGGGTCAAAGAGATAAGGTGATTGCTTCAGCTCAATAGCCAGCAAGACTGCTAAGTAAGCAGAAGAAAAGGGCGGGGAGCACCCAGAGAATGAAGCGGAGAGATGCCATCTTAGCTCGATAGGCACAGGCACATACGGAATATACATCCAAATACACATGTACGCCCAGACACATACACTTACATACACACACACACACACACACACACACACACACACACACAACTTCGTGATGTACTGCTACAGCCTCACCAGGTTAACATTTAAAAAAATTAAAAAAACTTAATAACTTAGAACAAAAAAGAAAATTATCTTTTAACATTTTCTTATTGGTATATATTTGTTTTATAAGGAGATGAATTTAATGGTATCTTCATTCAAATGTATCATGTACTTTGATCTGTGCAAAGTCAACTACCCTGACTGGGCCACCGCTCAGTCCCATTAGTCCATTTTTTTTTTTCCAGTCTCCCATCACATTTGTCTTATGTGTGTAGATTCCTCTTAAATGCTGAATGAAAATTTATTGCAAACATGCCCACCACCCACATACATATATACATTTATTGATGGTCAATTTGGCTGGATCCATAACTGAGCTATTGTGAGTAGGGCTGTAACAAGCCGGCATGCATATGCAGGTGTCTCATAGAACCGTAGCTTAGAATGCTTTGGGTATATTCCTAGGAATCATGTCTCAGTTATGGTTTCTATTTCTGTGATAAAACACCTGGCCAAAAATGTACTTGGAGAAGCTTACAACCCTTAGGTCATACTCCATCCCTGAGGGAAGTCAAGGTAGGGACTTAGAGCAGTGATCTGGAGTCAGCAACTGAAGCAGAGCCCACGTTACATACTTTCTCAGTATGGCTTATTCAGCCTACTTTCTCACATGGTCCAGTACTATCTGCCTAGGGTCTCACCACCCACCATGGGCTGGACCCTCATACATCAATCACTAATCAGGAAAATAACCCACAAATTTTGCCATTCATAATTGAGGTTCCATCTTTATAAGTGATTCTAGCTTTTGTCAAGTTGACAAAAATAACAATAATAACTAACCAGGCCAGGTGGTACAGCTCACCATTTGGCAGTCATAGTTTTACTTTCTAATGGAACTCCCACATTGGTTTCCATATTGTACTAATTAACATTTCCATAAAAGGTATGTGAAGTTTCTTTCTCTGCTACATCCCAGCACTGTCATATATTTTCTTAATGACAGCCATTCTGTAGGGTAAGGTAGACTCTCAGTGTAGTTTTAATTTGCACTTCTTTGTATTCAAAGATACTGAAGAATTTTTAATAGATTTAATAAAACCATTCATTAACCCATCTATTGAGAATTGTCATTTTATTTGACTTGTTCCCTTATCTATTGGAGTTTTAGAGATTTTAATGAGGTCTTTTTATATTATAGATACCAATCCCCTGTTGGGTATATCGCTAGCAGAAGTGATTTTAAATTATTACACGCACACACACGCGTGCGTGCGTGTGTGTGTGTGTGTGTGTGTGTGTGTGTGTGTGTGTGTGTGTGTGAGATGGCACATATAAGAAGATCAAAGGACAACTTGAGGGAACTGGTTCTCTCTTCCCACCACATGCACTCCAGGCATCAAATCAGGATGGCAGGAAGTGGCTTCACATCCTGTGAATCACACTCAACTCAGTGTTTGTTTTGTTGTCATTTGTTCGTTATGGTTTTTTTTTTTTAATTTCATGTAATTCTGCGTCACTTCTTAGATTTTTCTTTTATGATATTGGAATTTCTTCTGAAAGCTTTGCTGGGACCTGAATCTTGCATATTTTGCCTGTTTTCCTGTCCAATTCAAAGTCCCTGCTTATACATAGTTATGTCTCGGTCATGAGTTATTGTTTACACAAGATAATACGGGGATACAGTTTTGTTCTTGTGCATGTGACTATCTAGTTTCCCCTGCATCATATATAGGAGAGACTATAGGTCTTTTCTCCTTAGTATGTGTTTGGCACCTTTATCAAAAGTCAAGTGGTTACATCCGTGTGCTTATTCATGGTTTTCCATTCCATTCTGTCAATATACTATCTACATGTCAGGTTTTGTTCCACTACTGTTCTATTGTGACTATGTCTCTATAGTGTATGTTGAACTTGAGCAATGGTTATCTTCGTTTTGTTTTCTTTTTTGTTGCTGTTGTTGTTTTGCTTTTTGCTTTGCTTTATTTTGCTTTGATTTACTCAGGATTACACCATGAGAAATCTTTAGATTTGTTTTCTCTATTTCTGTGATGAGTGTCATTGGAACTTTGATGAACGTTACATTGAATCTATAAATTGCCTTTGGTAAACAATTATTTTTTAAAAATTAATTTTTATCAATCCATAGATCATAGAATGCATTTCTCTCTTTTAGGATCTTCCTCAATATTTTTCCTTCTTGTCATGGAGCTATTATTGCAGAGGCCTTACATCTCTGTAGTTAGGTTTACTCCTGGACATTTTTGGAAATGAGGGCTGTTTTCTGGATTTATTTTTCAGTATGTTTGTTCACAGTACCGCATACAGGAAACTTACTGACTTTTGTATATTAGTCTTGTGCCTTGATGCTTCACTGAAAGTGTTTATGACATCAAATAGCTTTGTGGTGTAATGTTTAGATAATCCTAAATACATAGTTATATCATCTACAAATAAGAATAATTTCATTCCATTCTTTTATTGTATTTTTCATGCTGTAAATGTTTAAATTTTATTTTTTAATATATTTTATTAATTTATTCATATTATATCAATTGTCACCCCATCTCTTGTATCCTCCCATTCTTCCCTCCCTCCCATTTTCCCCTTACTCCCCTCCCCTATGACTCTGACTTAGGGGGACTTCCTTCCCCTGTATATGCTCATAGGGTATCAAGTCTCTTCTTGGTAGCCTGCTATCCTTCCTCTGAGTGCCACCAGGCCTCCCCATCCAGGGGACTTGGTCAACTATGGGGTACCAGAGTTCGTGTAAAAGTCAGACCCCACTGTCCACTCAACTGTGGAGACTGTCCTGTCCATTGGCTAGATCTGTGTAGGGGTTTGAAGTTTACTGCACATATTGTCCTTGGCTGGTGCCATAGTTTGAGCAGGACCCCTGGGCCCAGACTGCCCATCATAATGTTCTTTTTGTAGGTTCTAGGACCCTCTGGATACTTCTATTTCCCCATTCTCCCATGCTTCTCTCACCTAAAATCCCAATAGGATGACTTCCCCTCTGTCCCACTTTCCTAGTAAGTGAAGACTTTCAATTGACATGCCCCTTGGGCTAGTGTCCAGATATAAGTGAATATATACCATTTGAGTCTTTCTGCTTCTGGGTTAACTCACTCATTATGATCATTTCTACTTTAAATTTTATTTTTATGCATGGAGTTTGTTTTGATCCAATTTATCCCTTACTCTCTGGTTCCTCCAAGGTCCCTCCTTCACCCCTCCCAATCATACTATTTCTGCACATATACAACTACTGGGACCTGGAACCAGTTATTGTAGCCTGCATGCAAATGAGTGTAGGGCTATCTTCTGTATCATGAACAACCCAATAGAATCACTGTCTCTGAAGAAACTTAACTTTCTCTTGACTAGATTGATCTCATGCAGGTCATATGTAGGTCATCACAGATTTTGGGAGTCCATGTTCAAAACAGATATTATTATATTACAAACCTCTGCTCTACTGAAAGAAAACAACAAGTGAGTAGGGATTTGCTTTGCCATGCTGACATAGCTGCCATACACCTTTCTTGCTTTCTTTCCCCTTTAGTTCCAGAAAGACAAACTGAAGCAAAGAAACATCCCTCAAAATATATTACTATTTGACTCTACCTCCCTGCTTGGTTTCTGAATTAAATCGCTCTGTATAAATAAATTAATGTTTCTAGAGAAAAATCCTTTCTTTTTTTCTCTTCTAAAGATTTTGTTTTATTTTATTTTTTGGCATATACATTTATGTTATTACATACTGCAGGAAGAAACACAAAGCAATCAGGGATTATATGAATGTGACATTCATAGTGTTTTGGCTAATTGTATTTAGCAACCTTGTAGAAAACATCTTTCCTATCCTGGTGATTCTAAATCTCTGAGAATCAACATCTATCATATCTCATCTCTGGCAACTTAAAGCATCTATCTAGACCTAAAAACATCCTAACCCCTAAACAGCTAAGATTAATTGTAAGACTAAATTATCTGATCTTCAGCCCCATCAGAGACTTGATAAGAAATGAAACTTAATTACTTGAGTGAACTGGAGTGAATGTTAGCAGCTTCCACAATGAGAAAAAAAAAATGACCAAGGCAGTTTTCTGCTTGAACAATCACCCAAAGCTCTCTATAACACCTGTCTTGGCAGAGTTTGACTGTTGACTCTGCCTGTATCCAAGCTTGCCCAGTTTTAGAGAAAATTCTGTCTGTCTGTGACAGAAATGAGGACATTTTTCCCAGTGGCTGATTTGCCACATTTGAAGCCATCTCCATAAGGAGGTGCTCTTTGATGCTCTTCTTCATCTTCTTGGGGTAGGCTTGATGTTGCCAAGAGTTAACCTGTCTTGTTGTCAAAGAATCTTTAAAATATTAAAGCCATCTTTAAATGCCATATCCTGTAGTTCTATGAGGCTTTGAAGACCTTATCTAATTACTCCACCTTATCTATCTGTAGGATCATATCTATCTGTTAAACCTAGATGTGTATTCTTGCTATTAAAAATAGGCTGGTAGTTGACATAACTTTGAGTTGATCAACTAACAATTAGCTTGTATTACTTAATTATCCTAAATAGCCTGCAACAGCACTTTTAATGTATTGGAAGTCCTTTCATACAGCTTAAAATAGGAAATGTGTGTGTTCCACTCTTTAGATGAAGAACTACAGAAAACTAATGACTTTTGGGAGAAGAATACTTATCCTCTTTCATGAATACGCAACCTCATTGTTTGTGATCAGCCTGAAATCAACACACTAACAACAAAAACTAATTCATCAAGTTGGATCTATGTATTTGTACACATATACTCACACATCATCATCATCATCATCATCATCATCATCATAATAATAATAATAATAGAAACAGGCTATCACCACACACTCAAACACACATGAAACAATAATAAAAATCAAAGAGAAAAAAAGGCTATCAGTTTGAGGAAGGGAACATAGGAGGTACTGGAGAGAGAGTACCTGAGAAGAGATGAAGGGAAAAATGTAGGGGGAAAGTGAAGTAATTGTACTCCAATTAAAAAACATTTTTAAATTAAATAAAACAAAGGCTACAAAAAAAAAAAAGAAAAATGTATAATCAAAGGCATTTTAGAGGTACTGAATTCTTTCACTCTTTCTTCATGTTATGTATGAAATATGTTCCCCAATTGTTGAAGAAGATAAAAGTTCTTTTTAAAAAATCTAATTTCTCCTTCTCACCTGTACTCCTCCAGGCTTATTTATCTACAGTTGTGATTCTTAAAATGTGTATTTTATTTTTAGCATTTGTGTGTGTGTATGTGTGTTTGTGTGTGTGTGTGTGTGTGTGTGTGTGTGTGTGTGTGTGTGTATGTGTGTGTGTTTATACCCACAAAGACATCAGCTCTCCTAAAGCAAGAGGTACAAGCATACAGGCAACTATGAGCCACCTGACAATAGGTTCTGTGAATGGGACTCAGGGCTCTGGAAGAGCAATGTTGACTTTTAAATGCTAAGCTATCTCTTTAGCCCCACTTCTGATTTTTTAAACCTAAGATCTTTTTAAACTAAAATTTTGTAAATACAAAGATTCCTTAATTAATTTTCAAAAGTAAGAAAATAGAATAAAGATGCATTGCCCTGGGCCTGGATACATGAAAGCATTTAGAATCACTGAGCTCTCAAATAATGAGCATAGCTGAGGGCTGCAAAGGGGGAAGATGTAAGAATAGGGTCAAAATATCCAGGAGTGCAATACTGAAAGTCAATTTGCTTATCATGCCTGGAGTGCCAAAACATATTGAATTCTCTAATTATATTGTGTGTGATGTTTCAATGTTTCAATAAGACAACTGCCCATGAAAGTTCACTTCAATCAATAGTAACTAAAAAGGGTTGAGAATTGATTCAGAAATAAGTCTACCTCAAAATCCTAAATATAAAATTAAAAGAATTTGTTGCTGTAAGATACCATTTCAAAAAGGAAAGGGTATCATTATAGATCAGTGATGGGCAAAGAAACACAGGTTCTTGGAATATGTCACAAAGGGCCTCTCCTAATGAGAAGAGCTAAAAATACATTATCTCAAGAAACTGATATTTGAGCCAAAAGTATTACTGAGGTTAAGATTTACCCAGCAAAGAACAATGGAAAAGGATTCTTTCTCAAAGGAATGAAAGTAAGCCATGTTGACCACACCTCATAAAACTTGAGGTCAAGAGAATCAAGTGAGCCAGACACAGGCTCATATTCTTTTTTTTTTTTTTATTAATTTATTCTTGTTACATCTCAATGTTTATCCCATCCCTTGTATCCTCCCATTCCTCCCCCCCCCCATTTTCCCATTATTCCCCTCCCCTATGACTGTTCCTGAGGGGGATTACGTCCCCCTATATATTCTCATAGGGTATCAAGTCTCTTCTTGGCTACTTGCTGTCCTTCCTCTGAGTGCCACCAGGTCTCCCCCTCCAGGGGACATGGTCAAATGTGAGGCACCAGAGTACGTGAGAAAGTCGTATCACACTCTCCACTCAACTGTGGAGAATATTCTGACCATTGGCTAGATCTGGGAAGGGGTTTAAAGTTTACCTCCTGTATTGTCCTTGACTGGTGCCTTAGTTTGAGCGGGACCCCTGGGCCCAAATCTGCCTATCATATTGTCCTACTTGTAGATTTCTAGGACCCTCTGTATCCTTTTATTTTGCTATTCTCCCATGCGTCTCTCATTTAGAGTCCCAATAGGATGCCTTCCCCTCTGTCCCAGTTTCCTGGTAAGTGAAGGCTTTCGTGGGACATGCCCCTTGGGCTAGTATGCAGATATAAGTGAGTATATACCATTTGATTCTTTCTGCTTCTGGGTTAACTCACTCATTATGATCATTTCTAGCTCAATCCATTTATCCACAAATTTCGGGAATTCCTTGTTTTTAATAGCTGAGTAGTATTCCATAGTGTATATGTACCACAGTTTCTTTATCCACTCTTCTACTGAGGGACACTTAGGCTGTTTCCATGTTCTGGCTATTATGAATAAGGCTGCTATGAACATGGTTGAGCAAATTTTCTTGTTGTGTGCTGGAGCATCTTCTGGGTATATTCCAAGGAGTGGAATAGCTGGGTCTTGAGGAAGCCCTATTCCCATTTTTCTGAGATAGCACCAGATAGATTTCCAAAGTGGCTGTACTAGTTTGCATTCCCACCAGCAATGAAGGAGTGTTCCTCTCTCCCCACATCCTTGCCAGCATGTGGTGTCGCTTGAATTTTTGATCTTAGCCATTCTGATGGGTGTAAGATGGAATCTCAGAGTTGTTTTGATTTGCATTTCCCTGATGACTAAGGAGGTTGAGCATTTCTTTAAGTGTTTCTCAGCCATTTGATACTCCTCTGTTGAGAATTCTCTGTTTAGTTCCAAGCCCATTTCTCAATTGGGTTATTCGGTTTGGTGGTGTTTAATTTCTTGAGTTCTTTATATATTTTGGATATTAGACCTTTGTCAGATGTACGGTTGGTGAAGATTTTTTCCCAGTCTGTAGGCTGGTCGCTTTGTTCTCTTGACAGTGTCTCCTGCCTTACAGAAGCTTCTCAGCCTCATGAGGTCCCATTTTATTAATGGTTGACATTAAGGCCTGGGCCACTGGTGTTCTGTTCAGGAAGTTGTCTCCTGTGCCAATATGTTCCAGGCTCTTTCCCACTTTTCTTCTAAGTGGCTTAGTGTCTCTGGTTTTATGTTGAGGTCTTTAATCCACTTGGATTTGAGTTTTGTGCAAGGTGACAAATATGGGTCCAGTTTCATTTTTTTACACATAGACCTCCAGTTAGACCAGCACCATTTGTTGAAGATGCTATCCTTTTTCCATTGAATGGATTTGGCTTCTTTGTCAAAAATCAAGTGACCATATGTGTGTGGATTCATATCTGGGTCTTCGATTCGATTCCACTGATCAACCAGCCTGTTGCTGTGCCAGTACCATGCTGTTTTAAGTACTATTGCTTTATAGTACAGTTTGAGATCAGGTATGGAGATTCCTCCGGAGCACCTTTTATTGTACAAGATTGTTTTAGCTATTCTGGGTTTTTTGTTTTTCCATATGAAGTTCAGAATTGAACTTTCAATGTCTTTAAAAAATTGTGTAGTTATTTTGATAGGGATTGCATTGAATCTGTAGATTGCTTTTGGTAGGATGGCCATTTTTACTATGTTAATTCTCCGATCCATGAACAAGGAAGATCACGCCATCTTCTCAGGTCATCTTCAATCTCTTTCTTTAGAGTTTTGAAATTTTTTTCATACAAGTCCTTCACTTGCTTAGTTAGGGTAACTCCTAGATATTTTATATTGCTTGTGGCTAATGTGAAGGTGTGGTTTTCCTAATTTCTTCCTCTGCAAGCTTGTCATTTGTGTATAGGAAGGCTACAGACTTTTTTGAGTTAATTTTGTATCCAGCCAATTTGCTGAAGGTGTTTATCAGCTTTAGGAGTTCTCTGGTGGAGTTTTGAGGGTCACTTATGTACACTATCATATCATCTGCAAAGAGGGATAATTTGACTTCCTCCTTTCCCATTTGGATACCCTTGATCTCCTTTTGTTGTCTTATTGCTCTGGCTAGAACTTCGAGTACTATATTGAAGAGATATGGAGAGAGTGGGCAGCCTTGCCTTGTTCCCGATTTGAGAGGAATTTTCTTGAGTATCTCACCATTTTACTTTGATTTTGGCTATTGGCTTGCTGTATATAGCCTTTATTATGTTGAGGAAAGTGCCTTGTATCCCCGATCTCTCTAAAACTTTAAACATGAATGGGTGTTGAATTTTATCAAATGCTTTCTCTGCATCCAAGGAGATGATCATGTGGTTTTTTATTTTCAGTTTGTTTATATGGTGGATTACATTGATGGATTTCCGTATATTAACCATCCCTGCATGCCTGGAATGAAGCCTACTTGGTCATGATGAATGATATCTTTGATGTGCTCCTGTATTCGTTTTGCAAGTATTTTATTTAGTATTTTTTGCATCTATGTTCATAAGAGAAATTGGTCTGAAATTCTCTTTCTTTGTTGAGTCTTTGTGAGGTTTAGGTATCAATGAGACTATGGCCTCATAGAATGAATTTGGTAATTTTCCATCCATTTCTATCTTTTGGAGTAGCTTGAAGAGTATCGGTATTAGCTCGCCCTTAAAGGTCTGGTAGAATTCTGCACTGAAACCATCTGGCCCTGGGCTTTTTTTGGTTGGGAGACCATCGATGATTGCTTCTATTTCTGTAGGGGAAATGGGACTATTTAACTTGTTTATCTGTTCTTCATTCAACTTTGGCAAGTGAACTTGATCAAGAAAATCGTCCATTTCCCTTAGATTTTCAAATTTTGTGGCGTATATGCCTTCAAAGTAGGATCTTATGATTCTTTGAATTTCTTCAGTGTCTGTTGTTATGTCTCCCTATTCATTTCTGCTTTTGTTGATTTCAATACTGTCTCTCTGCCTTTTAGTTAGTTTGGCTAATGGTCTGTCTATCTTGTTGATTTTCTCAAAGAACCAGCTTTTGGTTTTGTTGATTCTTTGGACTGTTTTCTTAGTTTCTAATTTGTTAATTTCAGCCCTGAGTTTGATTATTTCCAGGCGCAGGCTCATATTCTTAACAAGTTTGAATACTTGTCTAAAATATTCATGGAGTTTAAGTAGGAAGTGATCTCCTGAGATATGTTCTCAGACTGGATGACCCTGGTGAAGTTGAACCCACTTGTTTCAAGTTTACATTTCCTCACATATAAGTACATCAAAGAAACTAGCAGCACAGAGCTAGAGGGACCTGTGTGTTGGTCATCAATGTGGAAAAGGACAAATATCCAAGAGGCATTCATAGAGTAAAACTATCAATACAGCAGAGTTATTTGCAGTTGAATTATACCTGAAGGTTGGGAAAACTTTGTGTTTACCAAGCCATGCTTGTGTAAGACCCTACTAGATGACTCCCTTGTTAAAACCCAACCTCTATTCAGATATGATAAATATAGAAGCTACCTGAGGCACTGGAAAATGACCTCAGAGGAGGCTTTGGTTAGAAGTACACACTCAGAGTAGAGGTGTAAGAGTCAGGACAAAGTGAAAAAATTTTATTATAGTACTACACACTATATATTAAACCACTATATATTTATATATAATTTTATTACATCAGTTTCTTTTTTCAGCATTTTTAGCCTATGGCTAGTACACTAGGTATGGCTTATGTGTCAATGGTGCTCTTGAGGAAAGTATAGCTTCAGCACTAGCTGGAAGGACTGGAGTTCTGAAGAGAAATGGTAAGGGTGAAGAATGAGGAGAGAAAAGACTCTAGGATTCTGTCTACGTATCTCTCTGATTCATCTGAACCATTTGTGAGCAAATTCATAAGCACTCACCTGAGAACAGAGTATCAGACAACAGAAAAGGCATAAGCTATCCTAAAGGTAGATTGGTAGAAATGGTCTAGTATGAATAAATGAGATAAAGAATAACAAATTTGACATAGCTTTAGGGTCCCACAAATAATATCAAATGGAGATACCCCACAGTGAGAAGAGAAAAATATTATGTCAATGATTTTGTTAAATAGTGGCAAATTCTCTGTATTTAATTTAAAGGAGATGTACCTATAAACAGTTAATAGCCGTTCAGCAAAAGAAGCCTAGACTGAGTCTTCTATCAAGTTCAAATTCTAAAAGTCCAAAGATGAAAAGGAAATTTTGAAAGCAACCAGACAAACTGGAAAGAAATAATAGTGGCTAGAAATTTGGATGCACAGACAACACTGAAGAACATGGAAAACAGTAAATATAAGAATAAACTCAATGACTATTTTTACAGCTTTAATTTTACTCATCTTAATAAACCATGTAAAGATTAAAAGCAAAATTTATGACTAAATCAGTATCTAATGAAGTTTATAACATATGTAAATATATTTATAACAACTCTACCATAATTTGAGGTGTGGATGAATATACACTATTACCAAACATGTATTTTAAGAGAAAGCAAATGATCTCCAAATTTAGTGGAAAATGTTAAATATGTATACTTCTCCCATATTACAAATTTATTTTTAATTACAGAGGGCTGGTGGGGAGGCTCAGTAAGTAAAGTGTGTGTCATGAAAACAGGAGGACCATATTCCAAATGCATAGCACTCACAGAAAATCAGACCTAGAGATGCACATCTGTAATGGCAGTGCACATCCTCAACGGCAGGGCTGGGTGGGCACAGATGGGAAAATCTTAGGAGCCAGATTTAATGAGAGATACCATCTCAAAAACTGAGATGAGGTTCAAGGAAGACAACGAAATATCAAAACTGTATGACAGTGGAGAATTCATTAGGAAATTTAGACCAATGAACTACCTGTGAGGACAGGCTCAAAATATATCTAGCAGTTTACTGTAGCAGCCACAAGAGTGTCATTTTAGTGCCCCTTCAAGAAGAAGTTTGCCATTTGTTGCATGGAGGCCAGGAGGCCAGGAGGCCAGCCACTTCCCAACTGCTCTCATCTTCTGGAACTTTCCTACCCACTGAACTGGGACTATGCCCTTCCTGAGCAGCTCTCACTGTGACAAGCATGAATGACGAAGACCTCAGACCCCATACAATTTGAACACAGGGCCTCTCTGATGGCTGATACTTGGCCCATAGATCCTCCATTGGGTTAGCTAAGATTTTCCCCGTCTTTACCAAGGCTGAAGTCACTGCCTGCCAAGCATGACTGTTCTTCCTTCCATGTTTCATATTTTCTATTAGTTACCTTTCTCATTCAATGACAAAATACCAAACAAAAAGCAACTTAAGGGAGGAAGATTTATTTTGACATATGGTTTGAGGCCACAGTTATTGTACCCCACAATTCTGTGCCTGTGGTGAAACTGAACATTAAGGGAGAAAGATGATAAAGCTGAGATGTTTACCTCACAACTGGGAAACAGAGAGAGCTAAATTCTGGAGATCACTCTCCCCTTCCTTTTTATATTTGTATTCTGTCTGGGACCCTAGCCAATGGGACAGGACAGCACCACCGACATTCAGAGTAGATCTTCACTTCTCTGTTAAACATTTCTAGAAACATCACCATATGCACACCCAGTTATTTTTGCCAGATGATTCTAAGCCAGGTCAAGTTGGCAGTGGAGATTCGGTAGAACTCTTACTCTCAAAATTCCATCTATGTTAAGCTTCTGTTTTTCATAGGGTCCAACCAACTCAGTTCACCCCAAAGCTGGAAACTTGAAAGCATTTTTTAAATCTGGTCCCCAGGAATATCTTCACTTTCCTTGAAGCAAGACAAAGAATGGGACCTTGTTTCTGCGTGAAGTATGTTTTGCCACAGTCTCAGTGCACACACCCTTCATCCAAGAAGTGCAAGACAGTGCCTGAGAAACCTAATGGTCTGCCTAGTATAACTGGCAGCATAAACATCACTTCGTCTATCCTGGCTTTCATTATTCAGTAGAGACATGAGCTTCTATTGAACAGTAATAAAAATTCACAACAGGTATTTGTTCATATAGGCTTGGCACTTGGAATACACCCAAGGTAGTTGTATTTATTGTCACAACACATTATTCATAGCAAAGAAGGACATTTTATGCTCTTTTATTTCATTGCTATACTTTAAAAAAGTATGTAACCATTATACAAGGGTCGAAGTGATGTGAATAACAATGTAAGAATTCTGGAGCCAATTTTCTGAGGTGTTACAAGCCCCGAGATAATATTGGAATCAGGAAGAGGCTTTTTTAACAACAAAGGAAAGGATGATTGTAAGAATAGAAACAGATAAAAAGCATTTTTTTTCACCTTTTCAAAGGGATACTATTAAGCTAAAACAAAGGCACACATGTCATCCACTGAAACTTTACTAATGAGAAGTTGAAACATAGAGGACAGAGAAAATTTGCTTTGAGTAAAAGAAGGAACGCAGGTTCAGGGCCATGCAAGGAAGTGACATGTCAGTGGCAGTCCTGTGGGAAGAAAACCAAGGGAACAGAGGAGGGGCAGAAAAGCGTGCTTCAGCACCACTGCCCATATTGAACCACGTGAGGGACACAAAAGTTTAGCTTGGTAAGTGATCCTAGCAGATGAGATTGTAGAGATGAGTAAGATGGAGACTCAGAGGGACCACAAAAAACAAAGACGAGCTGGGAGGGGGGCGGGCATCCTGGCTTCTCATTTCCTGTCTCTCAATTGAATGAAAGGCAAGAAGGGGGGGGGGGCGGTGCTGAGATCTGCAACTATCCTAAAAAGAAGCGCCATGCATTTCTACTCACCGAGTATTTGGCGATACCTATTCTCAGAATGCAACCTCTATCACTGAAAAGCACAAACTATACGAGGTCACAGAAATCGCGTGTTTTGGGTGATATCCCCGGTACCTATCATGGATCTGGCATTGGGTAACAACTCAATACATACTTATTGAATGAATTAGAAGAAAAGCATTATATCCTCAATTCTCTAGTTAGAACAGGTCTCACGCTCCAGCTGAGAAAGCCTCTCTTGAAATCTCTTATGTGTTCTGATGTAAACTCCACTTCTGCTCATGGATGCTTCCTGAATGCACCTTGGCTATGGTTATCAGACTGCACTTAGGGAGGTGTTTCTCAACCAGTGAGTCAATACCCCTTTGGGGTTGCATATCATATATTCTGCATATCAGATATTTATATTATGGCTTATAACAGGAGCAAAAGGACAGTTATAAAGTAGCAACAAAATAATTTTATGGTTGGAGTCACCCCAACATGAGGAACTTTATTGACTTAGGGTCTCTGTGTAGCATATTTTTTCCTCTGGAAACGTAACTTCTGGAATTTCAATGCTCCTCCAATGAACTGTCTTTTCTCCCAGGAAGAAATAGAGTTCCTTGTCAAACACGGTCCCATTAGCCTTCAGAGCAACCCCGCCCCACAGTGGCCGTCTTGCATCCAGAGAAGAATGATTTCAAGGCTGGCTGGTGTCTTTCACCTCCTGCCAGGTTAGATGATGAAGAATAAGAATTTTCCTTTCAGAGTTTAATTACACCAGAGTGAAGTTATTAGCTTTCTTCAGCAAGCACATTGAAAGGAGTTCCGTGTAGCTCCAAAGGCTAGAAGAACATAGCATAGAATACAAAAAAAAAAAAAAAAGAAGAAGAAAAGAAAGAAAGAAAGAAAAAAGAAAGAAAGAAAGAAAAAAAAAGTTACCTAATAATAGAAAAAACACATTTTTCCCTATCATTAAAAAAAAAGAAAAAAAGCACAGCCAGAGAATCTAAGCCCTGTGGCAGAGCGCATGTGCGGCATGCGTGCGCGTACACACACACACACACACACACGCGCGCGCGCGTTCCTTTAGCTTGCCAGATGGGGATATGAGGTCCCAGAGGGCAGGATGGAGACCCAGGGTGCTGCCTCATCCTAATGAGGTTTGCCCTAGAATTGAAAGAGACAGATGGACCTGCAGCTTGCAAGCCCTCAGCTATCTCCCTGGGAGCTGGCAAGCACTGAACAAATTCCCACCTTTGGTCACTGTTTCTGTCTATGCCCTCTCACTCCCTGTGTCTTCTTGTTTGGGGAGCATTTATGTTCCTTTAAGCCACATTGAATTCCCCTCTGCATATTTCCTTCTGCTGCTTCCCTGATCTTACTTCTCTACTCACTATTTCCATCCCACTTCTCCTGCAGTATTGTTGTCTGTATCAGCTCCATCTTGGTCTCCAAGTGTTTCAAGAAGAGCCATATATGGATTATTGAGAAGTGAAGATGGATACTGTTTAAACCTCTTATTTCTCTGTCTGCACTCAATTTAGAGCTCTCTGCTGGAGAAAAATAGGAATACATGGCCACTTGAAAAAATGTAGGAATCCTCCTACTTGAACTAGCCCTTAGAAACTGCATACCTCAGTGAGCATGAGTGATCTCATCTCACAGTGAGATTCCCCGATGATGCCAGTGTCTCCACAGACGGCATAACTCCCAGCCACCAGGCATGGAGCCAAATGCTGTGGTGTTCTACCTTAGGGAACACAGGCAAATTGGTCTTTTATGAAGGAATGATGAAAATCTGAGAACCAATTCTCCGGGTGGAATTTAAATACTCTTACTCTCCTACAGAGCTATTTCCCTCCAGATGTTCTTCCCCAAAGTAGCCAGGGCACAAACAGACAAAAATTACCCCTGAAGAATGTAAGAAGTACCAGCTATGTTAGCTTCCAGTTTGAAGGACTGCGTCAGAAGAATAAGATAAAACAAAAAAGAATAAATTCAGAATTAATATGATGGTTAAGTTGAAAAATAAGTACAGGGATATGGGATCTGTTCACTAAGGGAAACATCATAAACAGATGAAAGCTGTTATCGTGTTGTAGGCATGACAATGGGTAGTGACTCAAGAGTGTTATTACAGTTAAAAATACCTAAATGATCAGTCCAAAAGGAACATGCATGAGCCAGTGATGAGAGCCTACAGTGATCCCCAGTCTATGAATTGATACCGATTAATTCTGAGTGAAAATTAAAGAGCAGAGATTAAAAATTGATCATATCAAAATCTTCACTTTAAACAGTTTCAAAGTCCTTATTTTCTTAATTAAAATAAAAATTCCTTAAAATAGCTTCTGTGGCCCTATGATATCTCCCTACATGTTCTATCTCACTCTGTGTACTGTCCAGCCTTTCCTGGCCTTCTACCATGCTTCCATGTCTCCTATGCAGTTGACCATCTCATTTCTCGCTTGTAGAGCTATTCTCTTACTTCCCAGAATATGAAGTCCCTTATCATTCCAGGACCATTCACAGCCATTGCCATCTTGGCTAGAACATCTTTCCATTCTCAGAGTGATTTCTCAGGCCTTGCAGGTGAACTTAGTCCATTTTTACCTCCTCAGGGAATGACACTTAATGCTGTAACCGCTGTTGCTTCTCTACGCATGGACATCAAGGGTCTGTTCAGCCTTGTTTTACACTTTTTTTTCTCAACAGCTAGCACAGTATTTGACTTTTATGACTAGGAAAGTATTCCATAAAAACAAATCATGGGCTTTTGAATAAATTCTTTGTGCAGAATTCTACCTGGGTGAAATATACACTGTTGAACAGTCCTTGATGTTATAATAAAAGGCAGGTAAGCTGGATTCCTTACTGCATCTCTCCCACAATATAACTTCCAACATTGACTCCATTCAGTGTTTCTATTGCCTGAAACATTCTATATGGTCAGCTAGTCCCACTATATCCCCACCCTCACAAGAAAAAAATACATCTCTACACAACAGAGTTACTTGTTATTATCAACTATATATATATATATATGTGTATACACACACACACACACACACACACACACACACACACACACATATATATATTTGGCTGAAGCCAAAATACAGTTCAGAAGCAGTATGTACCTTGAAAACTGTGGAAAATAGACCTCAAAGCCTTTCTTGTCTGAAGCTTTGTACCCCTTGGGCAAAACATTCCTTTTCTCCTGTCCTTGGAAACCACCATTCTACCTTACATTTCTCTGAATTTGACTATATTCAGTGATTCATACAGGTTCATACATTTAGTATCATAAGGGTTGGTTTCTTTCACTAAGAACAATATCCTCAAGTGTCATTCATACTGTGGTGGGAATTGGGAATCCTTTCATTATTTTTAAGGTACGTATACCAAAAGGAAAAGAAGAGTTCAATATAATGTATTTGTCCACCTAATCAGTGGCTATTTAGAGGAGTATCTTGTTCCTTGTCACTAAGAAGCTGTCTGTGTTAAAGCAGAACCACAGAACCTATAGAATATATACATTTGCAATTGGAGCTAATTAGATTTATTTAGAGACTTGGAGACTAGCCCCACAAAGGCTGTTTATGGTCTTGAGAACATGGAAACCAGTAGTAATTAGTAGTAACAATATAAGAAAGAAAGGAGTGAGGAGGGAGGAAGGAATAGAGGGGAGGGGAAGGGAAGGAGGGAGGAAGAGAAGGAGAGAGGAACAGGGGGTGTGGGGAGAGAGAGAGAGAGAGAGAGAGAGAGAGAGAGAGAGAGAGAGAGAGAATATCAGTAATGCAGGCCAAAGACCTGAGAGCCCCAGAGAGCTCCAAGTGGTACAATCTGAGCTCCAAGTCTAAAAGCTCATAGTGACAGTAGTGACAGCATGCATTTGCTTACTTGCTCCATATGGTCTAACTCTGGCTTTCCTCCTCTGCCTCTTTATTACCCTGAGGCCCAAACCTTACAGGATTCCAGGCCCTGTGCTCAGGGACGTTCATCTCTTTGTCTGCACCTAGAGAGGAGCTCTACCAGTTTTCTAGGAACAATCTCCTTATAGTTGTTTTGACAACTGAAGCTACCTGTTATGAAGCTATTTTTATTTGGTCGTTTCATTGGTATGTTCCAAGTGCCTCTATCAGTGTGTGTACAACAGCAAAACAGTAAGTCAAAAATGTATTAAAACTACAAGAGAGGAAAAGGGGGGAGAGTTTGGAAAATTGGAACTTTGGGTGTCATTTTCCTACCCTTCTAACATTAGAGTCTATTCCTCAAGATTGATATAACTCTATCATGGTTCTTAAAGAATACCTAGAAAATATGAATAAAAAAGGTGGTTGAGAAGCCACGGGACCTGATTATCTAGATCCTTCTTGCCTGGCTATAGGAAATGTTTACTTCAGTCTCCATATCCCCCACTGTGAGAAGTCTCAGCTAAAGTCACCCAGATATTCTCACAGAAGTCTACCCCATCACAGGTCCCCAGCGTGCCCCAAAGATGTGCCCTGAATAGTTTCCCTTCTCCCTCCCATTCCTCTCACCTCAAACCAGAGATCTCGTCCGACCTGATCCACACACTCTTCCCCTTCTCACCCCATCTCCCACCTAGTTCTCTCCCTAAATCCACTTCCAATATCTAATTTGTCTCCCCTTCTGATGGAGATTCAAACATTCTCCCTTGGGTCCTCCCTGATACTTAGCTTCTTTGGGCCTGTGGATTTTAGTATGGTTATCCTGCACTAAACAGTTAATATCCACTTATGAGTGCATGCCATGTGTGTGTTTCTGGGTCTAGATTACCTCACTTGGGATAATACTTTCTAATTCCATCCACTTACCTGCAAATTTCATGATTTCACAGATCTAATAGGTGAGTAGTATTTTCCGTTGTGTAAATGTACCACAGTTTCTTTATCCATTCTTCAGTTGAGGGACATCTAGGTTGTTTCCAGTTTCTGGGTACTATGAATAGAACTACCATGAACATAATTGAGCAAATGTCCTTGTGTATAGTGGAGCATCTTTTGGATATATGCCGAGGAATGGCATATCTAGGTCTTGAGGCATAACTATTCCCAATTTTCTGAGGAACCTCCAGATTGATTTCCACAGTGGTTGTACAAGTTTGCAGTCCCACCAGCAATGGATGTCTGTTCCATTTGTTCTGCATCCTCACCAGCGTGTACTGTCATTTTGTTCTTACCATTCTGAGTTGTGTAAGATAGACTGTCAGAATCATTTTGATTTGCATTTCTCTGATAAATAAGGACTTTGAGCATTTCTTTACATCGTTATCCATTAGAAATTCCTCTGTTGAGAATGCTTGGTTTAGCTCTGTACCCAATTTTTAGTGGGATTATTGGGTTTATTTGTGTTTAATATCTTGAGTTTTTATATACTTTGGATATTAACCTCTATTGGATGTAGGGTTGGTGAAGATCTTTCCCCAATCTGTACACTGACATTTTGTTCTATTGACAGTGTCCTTTGCCTTACAGACGCTGTTCAGTTTCATGAGGTCCCATTTATTAATTGTTGGTCTTAGAGCCTAAGTTGTTGGTGTTCTGTTCAGAGAGTTGTCTCCTGTACCAATGAGTTCAAGGTTATTCTCCAATTTTCTTCTCTTAGATTTATTATATCCAGTTTTATGTTATGATCTTTGGTCCACTTTGACTTGAGTTCTGTTCAGGGTGATAAATGTGGATCTATTTGCATACTTCTACATGCAGACATCCAGTTAGACCAGCACCATTTGTTGAAGATGTTTTATTTTTTTCCATTTTATGGTCTTGGCTTATTTGTCAAAAATCAAATATATCTAGGTCTATGGATTTATTTCTAGGTCTTCAATTAGATTCCATTGATCAAACAGTCTATTTCTATGCCAGCACCATGCCGTTTCTATTACTGTTGCTTTGTAGTACAACCTGAAATCAGGAATGCTGATATGTCCAGAAGCTTTTTCATTGTGAAATATTGTTTTAACTATCCTGGAAGTTTTATTTTTTCCATAAGAATTTGAAAATTGGTCTTTCAAGGTCTGTAAAGAATTGTATTGGAATTTTGATGGGAATTGCATTGAATCTGTAGATTGCTTTTAGGAAGATGGCTGTCTTTACAATTTCAATTCTACTGATCTATTAGCATGGGAGATCTTTCAGTCTTCTGATATCATCTTCAATTTCTTTCTTCAGAAACTTGAGGTCCTCACCATACAGGTCTTTCACTTGCATGGTAAAAGCTATTCCAAGGTATTTATACTATTTGTGGCTATTGTGAAGGGTGTTGTTTCCCTAAATTCTTTTTCAGGACTACTGATTTTTTTAAAGTTATTTTTATATCTAGCCACTTTGCAGGTGTTTATTGCAGTAGGATTTCTCTAGTAGAGTTTGGGGTCACTTTGTATACTGTCATTTCATCTGTAAGTAACAATGCTTTGACTTCTTTCTTTCCAATTTGTATCCCCTTGGTCTCCTTTAGTTGTCTTATTGCTGTAGCTAGAACTTCAAGTACTATATTGAAGATATATGAAAAGAGTGGGCAGCCTTGTCTTGTTCCTGATTTTACTGAAATTGCTTTAAATTTCTCTTCATTTAATTTTATGTTGGCTATTGTCTTGCTGTATATTGCCTTTATTATGGTTAGGTATGTGCCTTGTATCCTTGATCTCTCCAAGACTTTAAACATGAAGGGGTGTTGAATTTTTTCAAAGGCTTTTTCAGCACCCAATGAGATGATGATCGTGTGTTTTTTTTTCTTTCAGTTTGTTTATATAGTGGAGTATATTGATGGATTTTTATAAGTTGAACTATACCTGAATCCCTTGGAAGAAGCCTACTTGATCATGGTAGATGATGTTTTTAATATATTCTTGAATTTAGTTTGCAAGCATTTATTGAGTATTTTTGCACCAATGTTCTTGGTAATCTTTATGTGGTTTAGGAATCAGGATGACTGTAGCTTCATAGAATGAGTTTGGCAATGTTCCTTTTGTTTCTCTGAAATAGTTTAAGGAGAATTGGTATCAGTGCTTCTTTGAAAGTCTGCTTGAATTTTGTGTTTAAAAACATCTGGCCCTGGGATTTTTAAATGACTTTTTCTATTTCCTTAGGAGTTATGGGACTACTTAGATTGTTAACCTGGTCTTGACTTAACTTTGGCACATGGACTCAGTTAAGGAAATCATCCATTTCATTTAGATTTTCCAGCTTTGTGGAATACAGGCTTTTGAAGTAAGACCTAATGATTCCTTGGATTTCTTCAGTGTCTGTCGTTATATCCTCCTTTTCATTTCTGATTTTTTGTTAACGTGGATATACTCCTTCTGACTTTTAGTTAGTTTGGCTAATGGTTTGTCTTATTGATTTTCTCAAAGAACCAGATTTTAGTTTTGTTAATTCTTTATATTTTTCTTTCTGTTTCTAAATTATTGATTTCTACCCTGAGTTGATTATTTCCTGCCAACTACTCCTCTTTGATGTGTTTGCAACTTGTTGTTTTAGAGTTTTCAGATGAGCTGTTAATTTGCTTGCATGAGACCTCTCCAATTTCTTTATGAAAGCTCTTTGTGCTGTGAACTTTCCTCTTCATGCTGCTTTCATCGTGTCCCACTAGTTTGGGTATGTTTTGTGTTCATTTTCATTGAATTCTAGAAAGTCTTTAATTTTTGTCTTTACTTCTTCCCTGACTCAGTAGTGATTGCATAGAGTTGTTCAGTTCCTTTCAGTTTGTTGGATTTCTGCTGTTTGTATTGTCGAAGTCCAGCTTACTCCATAGTGCTCTGGTAAGATACAAGAGGTTATTTAAATCATCAATTATCTGTTGAGGCTTTCTTTGTGACCAAGTATATCATCAGTTTTGGAGAAGATTCTGTGAGGTGTGGAGCCATATATTCTTTTGTGTTTGGGTAGAATGTTCTGTAGATATCTGTTAGGTCAATTTGATTCATAAGATTGGTTAGTTTCATTATCTCTCTGTTTAGTTTCTGTCTCGTTCACCTATCAATTGGTAAAAATGGGGTGTTGATGTTTCCCACTACTAATGTGTGGGTTCAATGTATGATTTATGCTTCAGTAATGCTTCTTTTATGAATGTTGGTGCCCCTGCATTTGGGGCAGGGATGTTCAGAATTGAGACATCATCTTAGTGTAGTTTTCCTTTGATGAGTATGAAGTATCCTTCCCTATCTCTCTTGATTACTTTTGGTTGAAAGTCTATTTTATTAGATATTATAATGGCTACATATGCTTTTTTTCCCTGTGTCTGTTTGCTTGGAAAAACATTTTCTTTTACCTTTATTCTGAGGTAATATCTATCTTTCTTGCTGAGGTATGTTTTTTGTATACAGCAGAATGATGGATCCATTTTTTCCCATCTATCTGTTAGCCTGTGCCTTTTTGATCACAGAATTAAGTTCATTGATGTTGAGAGATATTAATGACTAATGATTGATGATTCTTGTCATTTTAATGTTGGTGGAAATAGTGTGTGTTTGTGTGCGTGTGTGTGCGTGTGTGTCCCTTCTTTTGGTTTTTCTTGTGTGAAGTTATTTATTTCCTGTGTTCTCTTGGGTGTAGTTAACTTCCTTGTGTTGGAATTTTCTTCTATTATACTCTGTAGGGCTGGGTTAATGGAATTTAGTTTTGTCATGTAATATCTTGTTTTCTTCATCTATGGTGATTGAAAGTTCTGTTGTACATAGTAGTCTGGGCTGGCTTCTGTGGCCTCCGAAAGTCTGCAATATATCAGCTCACAAAGCTGCTGCAGATTATGGGTCTTTGGGATTTGTCTTCTTTAGATGGAAAATTACTAATTCCTTATGATATGTAAATAATAACACTGATTATCTGTGAGTCTCTTAAGGGTAAAGACTAAATTCAAGAGGGATGTATGGGGGAGGAGGGTTAATATAGATTTGAAGTTTACACAGCAATGAGCTAGTTTTTCCAAATACAGAGGGAACTGAGTTTCATCAATTCACTAAGAATTCTATTTTCTGTACAAGTCCAGGAAAAGTATTTCACTCAACCTAATGGTCTGTATAGTCTTTCAACCTTTCTCTTTAAAAATAAAATCTCTTCAATATTTTGAATCCTCCAAAACCTGGATAACGTTTTAGAGATAATCATAAGTGTCACATTTAAAAATAATCAGAAATTTATTTTATTTTCATCATGTAATCTTTAGTTATTTAATTCTGAATTTAAATTGATACCTTTGCTTTTAAAATATAGACAAGTGAGATTTAGTAGTCTCACAGAAAAAGGCTGATGATAAGCATGCTGGAGCCTTCATGTAAAGTTATACTATAAATATTTGTTAAGAAACATTTAAGCATATGTTCTTATAGTCTTGTAGGCACTTTCATAACACATTCATTTGCTTTGGAAAACAGTAATATTTGAACAATCAAGTGCCTAATTCACATTACTAATTTATAAATCAAGGTTAAAAGCAAAATAAAACATTTTTTCTGAATCAGTTTCCGGGAGAATTGTATTGTTTCTTATACTCTAGAGAAGCATTCATCAAGAGTTATTTTTTATTATTCCCTGAAGATTCATGCACCATTAAGGGGGAGGGGCATCACTATGCCTATCTGGTTAACTCTCAACCTAGCTTACATATCACCTTTTCAAACATGCCACTTCTTTCTTTTTTATATATATTTTATTTTTTACATATACATTTATATTATTACACATACGTAAAATAAACTGTACATAAAAATAAGAAACACAAAACAATCAGGGATTAGATTAATGTCACATTTCTAGTGTTTTGGATATTTGTATTTGGCAACCTTGAAGAAAGATATCCTTTCAATTACCAATGCTCAGCCTGACCTCATTATGCCCTGTAATTTTGATTTATTAGCCTCAAAGCTCACGTCATGAAATATAATATGTCACTAGTTTCTTATCTATCACCTATTTCTGCATGTTATTGTAAACCTAGGTTCTTTTCTGCATATTTCTGAGAATTGCAATCTCTGATTAAATACAATAGATATTCATTAAGCACGATGCATGGATGAATGGATGGATGGATGGATGGACAGTTGGATGGATGGATGGATGGATGATTTGACCAATAATATAGTCTATGCCACCAGTTTTGGCACTATATGTGGTTAGGATATACTCAGAAAATTATGCAACTATCCATAGCAAAAAGATATAAAAGAAAAAACTACACAATTGTGATCTAGCATCCTAAGGTGCTCAGAAAACAAGGCATTGAGCTGAATACCAAAGGAAAAGAAGAATTGAAATAGATATAGCAACTTTTAGAAAGTTATTTAACCTCCAAATCTCTCAGGTTTTCTTCTTGTCCTCAGGGACTGAGGCAAACCTGCCCCTCATTTATGGGAATGTTCTGGAGTCAGAGATAATACATAAAAGCTTCTGAGTGCTAATTAGCTCTATCTGTCAGGGCACAGGAAGCCAGCAGGTCTGAGTGGATGATTACAAGGTCTGTAGCTGAAAATACTTCTTGTCAACTGCCTGGAGGGGCTGATAAGGAAAATGACTACATTCTGTAAATTAACATATTCTAAGCAGGTCAGAAGTCCCCAGTTTAAAAAAAAAAACAGTGATAAAGATAGAAAAAGAGTGAAAGAATGCCCATTTTAGTTGCCATGCTTAGGTAATGAAGCTGTAAATTTCTTGACAAGGACCATTGACTTAGAATTAGTAGTGGGTGGCAGCTGACTATAATCTTTAGGCATAACTATTATAAAATATTAAGAAAGGTATACACTCAGACTAATTTCTTAATTCCCTTTACATTTTCATCTCTCATATCTGAACCATAATTTGTACTCTGGGTTCCTCCTTTTTCCTTAGCCAGCCTTTTTCTGTGCCTACCCCTATATCTGGGTCATTTCTCTAACAGTAGATTTTTCTACGGATTGTGCTTTGTAAGGAATAGCACTAGACTAGATACCAGGGAAAAATGTAGATCCTAGGACCTGGGCCTTATCCTGTAGGTGTGTTTGCCATTACTTAACTTAGACATTACTGAAGCCCAAATTGAGGTAGCATAAGGAGATGGGCAGAGAAAGTCACAGGCTTACATAATTGAAGCTCAGAGGGAGTGAAGGTTTAGAAGGTACCATGCCCTAGGGCTTCTCAGTCCAGAAACCTAAGTTCCCTCTACACCCCTTCTCTATTTTGACCTAACCCAACTAACTTTTTAAAAGTATACACCCTCTCTTAGTAATGCCCTATAATAGCAAATATGGCCATGAATGGTCCCAAAGCGTCTTGATTTATGACTTGCTATCCAAAAAGATAAAAGATCCCTCCACGATCTCCCTAGTTCTTCTATCAAAATAAAAGGAATCAAGGAGATGTGATCATCTGAGAACCCTGATGCTAATGTCTTTCAACGTTATGGAGGGAATGCAGCAGCTTAGGAGCCTCCTGATGGATGTCCCACCAAACCTACAGAGAAGAGGAGACAGAGTCATTAACAAAAGAGTCCTTGTCAATAAGACCATTATTCATCTAGAAAATGATGGAATTAAAAGAGATTCTGTATACAAATATGCCTTGAAAGACCAAACCCAAGGACAAGTAAAAAGGGGATGCCTGTAAAGGCCCTTCTGTTTCATGACTCCAGCCATGTGCTATGCAACCTGCAAGTTGCCATAGTGTGCTGCTTGAAAGATAAAGTGAGCAGTGCTTATAAAAGCTTCTCTATCTGACATGGAATTGGCGTCTAGCACAAGCATCTCTCATCCATGCCACACGATGCAACCTTTGCCAAACATTTTACCTGCAGAGAAGAATCCCCATGTCTGCCAAGTAACAAAGACATCTGGGGATGAGAGGGAAAACTGCAAGTGTTAACATCTTCATTTTGTGTATATTCCTCTTCTCTGTGCCACTCCCCAGTACACTTGGGGGAGGGTGAGAGGCAGAGACAAAAAGCACAAAAGTGGATTTAAATGTATTAAGTTGATTAATGCTACATTCAGATGCTGTTACACTGTTTGAATTGTTTGTCATCAACTTTGACATTAACATCAATAAGGACAATAGATAATAAGTTTAAAATGGTACAAACCCTTTTGGATAGAGTCTCTCTTTGTGTGAGAAACAGCCTTAGACAAAGTGTCCTTACTTAGCCATCTTTTCCTGATGGCCCTAAGATGGTAGTAGAAAGAACGGTGGACTGAGTTCAGAGCACCAGGTCTTGTACCTTGGCTCTCCTGTCTACTTGTTGCATTACCTTGAATAAAGCACACTGCTATCCAGGTTATGGTAACTTGGTGATGTCTGAAGGAACATTTCCCATTTTGTTTTCCAAATATTCCTCGGAGCCAACCCGTGCCTAAACCAGAATTAGGGTTTGTGGACATTGCTTGCTTTCTCCACTTCCCCCTCCATACTCATCTGTTTCTCACTGTAGTCTCAAAACAGGAAGTTCAACTCTAAGGTTATGGACCACACCTCCCCAAAACACACACACACACACACACACACACACACACACACACCGCAGAAAGAGGGGGGAGGGAGGAGGAGATCTACTTTTGAGGCGTCCCCAGCTACTTTACTTGGTGTTCCAGTTACTGTTCTATTGCTATGAAGAGACACCACAATCTTATAAAAGAAAGCATTTAACTGGGGGCCTTCCTTATAGTTTTAAAGGGTTAGTTCATGATCATCATGGCAGGAAGCAGGCAGGTATGGCGCTGGAGCAGTAGCTGAGAGCTTTTTATCCTAATGTGCAGGCAGCAGGCAGAGAGCAGGGCCCTAGGCTTGGTGTGGGCTTTTGACAGTTTAAAGTGCAGCCCCAGTTACAGGTCTCCTTCTACAAGGCCACGCCTACTCCATCAAGGCCACGCCTACCCCAAGAAGGCCATATCTCCTCATCGTTCCCAAACAGTTCACCAAGGACCAAGAATTCAAATATATGCACCTATGGGGACCATTCTCATTCAGACCACCACACATGGTACATTAAAACTATCTGAATGGAAGGAATTTGGGATATTGCTGTGAAAAGTGTTGTTATTGCCACAGACAACAATCACCATAAATACACAAAGCCAACACAGTTTTAAATACGCTCATGAAAGGGCTAACCATTCCTTCCAATTCTTTTGCCCAAGCCCAGTGTGTTTCCTCATCCATAGTTCTACATACTAATTCTGGGTGCTCAGAAAATAATCACTAGGTCAATACGGAACTTGATAAGATAGGAAAAATGGAGACTAGATAGATGGATTAATGGATGGATGGTTGAAAGGTTGTGGGTCTCAGAAGGGTGTTTGCTTTGCTGTTCTTACAAATGATGAGTTTTCCTAATGTTTCCCAAGGCTCTTCTCAGGTGAGCTAAACCCATTACTCTGGCTGAAAAGATTAGCACAGATCCTAGGTGGGTATTTGCTCTTGTAGCTTGACTTGAATTGTTGTAGCTATTTACAGTGAATATAACAAATCACACTTTTATTTCTATTTTTGGTGGGTAATGGGCTACTATAAAATACCCAGGTTACTTTCCTTTGGGGATTTAGTGCTTGCTTCTGTTAATTTCCGGACACTATAGTAATGATTGGTTGTTGTTCTAGCTGCATAGGATTACCTGAAACATAACTTGCTACATATGGATGCTAATTGCAAGGCAAAGGCATGCCCATTATTGGCATTTACCTTGCAATTTGTAATGAGATACTTTGAGTGAAATAAAGCATAAAATATAATTTTTGTAGCTGAGGACATGAGGATATGAAACTACTCATGTTAGAACTGGTGGTTAATTTAGTACAGTACATTAAGTTTAGAAACTGTACTACCACAGAACAACACTTTCTCTCACCTCTTTTGGATTAGGAGTAATTTGTGCTCAGCTTTTCAGGGTTTTTGACCAGGTCTTAGCTAACCTGTTACCTATTCTTCTCCATTCCCATATCTCACATCTCTAAACTTCAATATCTTGGACCCTTCTGTTTTGTTTGATTCGTCCATTTAAATAAACAGTCTGTTACAGGAGGTCCCTGTGTGGTCTGTGGAGAAAGAATGCTTGGAAATAAAGTACAACTCTGCTGTAGACTCCTCTGAAAACTCTCAGGCCTCTGTTAAAAAAAAAAAAAGAGAGAGGTGATTATAGTTAGCTCACAAAGTTATTGAAAGAATGAAACACCTAGCAAAGCATTAAACACATAGAGCTTGATAGAGAAATTTTAGTAAACATTACTATATATTTTCATAACAATTTAATTCCATAGGAGAGTAGACTATTTTTAAAAACCACAAGAAAAGCATATGTATAAACTTAATACCTATTTCACATCCAGTATCTGCTCTCCTTTTCTTTCCTCCCCCTTCCCTCTCCTCCTTGCCTGTCCACTCCTCTTCCCCTTTTTTCATTTCCCTCTCCTTCTCCTTCTCCTCCTCTCACTCCCTTTCTTTTCCTCCCTCTTGACTTAGGCTCACATGATACATATAGCACACATGTGAGCCTTGTACCCAGTTAGTTTCTAAGTTTTGCTTATTTTTCTTTTTAAGTGTGTGCATGTAAGTGATTACATAAGTCAATGTGTACCCCATGCATGACTGGTACCCTCAGAGGCCAGAATAGGCACTGGATTCTCTGGAACTGGAGTTATAGATGCTTGTAAGCTACCATGTGAGTTCTGGGACCTGAGCCCAGATCCACTGAAAGAGTAGTAAGTGCTCTTACTGCTGAGCCCTCTCCAGCCCTGAGTCAGGTATTACCATCATCATGTGCTAGCTTTTGAAAGTAGAATTTTTGTCTTCAAATCTTTTTCCTACTTTGAATAAAACACAAACCTGATCATTAACCTTTTATCCTACTCTCTTATATAAACTGTAGTATGCATGTGTGTACGTATGTATGTACGTATGTATGTATGTATGTATGTATCTGATTATGTCATTGGCTACTGACGGATTCTGGGAAAGAAACAGTCACTATCCTTAGTTGTGTACCCACTGATGAGCCCTGTGGTCACAAAGAAGACCCTGAATGAACCTAGTGGGTCATAAAATGAAGCAAAAAATGAAAGGTACTTTGAGGGTTAACAAGGGTAAAGGGAAATGGAAGAATGTAGAGGTGAGAATAATTAAAATGCATCATATACCTGTCAAAGTACAAATTTAATAAAAATGAAAAATGAATTTCAGTAAATCAACTGTAGAATATAAAACTTTTCTTCCCAACTAGAGAACATTTACATAGATAAATGATGTTTGTTAAAAATTAAATTATACGGTCTATTGGAGTATCTTACTAAGCTATTTTTTTAACCTATGCTTTATTTATCATATTAATCACATATTTTCAATAAACTTCTAGTTCAGTTCCTTCAAACCTTGTTTCCAGTGCCTTTGGTGTCTTCAGTAGTAACACCTGGCCTTCATTTTCTGGGACTCAACCAAAGACAATGGCAACAGCCACTGAGAGTCTTTTGGACTCCCCTGACAAACTACTCAAAGTTTTTCCATGCCTGGCCCTAAAATTTTATTGGCAAGTCTGTAGCTCTTAGAGGGAGCATTGTCAGTATAACTGGCCGTGTGTGTGTGTGTGTGTGTGTGTGTGTGTGTGTACATATACATATATATTATACATTATGTGTATATATGTATATAGCATAGTATATGTGTACATATTAAGTAAACATAAAATAAAGTCATCTTGTGGAATAAAGTTACTGAGTTGGAATCATGGGCCCAAGATTTGAGATCAGCAAGACATAGGTTCAAATCTAGAATTTACTTGCAATCTTAAATAATGATTAATTTTCTGAGATGGTTCACCTGAAAGAATGATATTAATAAATCGCATGACGTGAGAATTATAAAGAAAGATAACAATGATGCTTCTATAGAAGTCAGGATCCTCTAGAATCACAGAACTTTTGGAATGAATATATACATCAGATTTATTGGAATGATTTATAGGCTGCAGCCCAGTAATTCAACAGTGGCTAGCTGTGAACAGGAAGTCCGAGAATCTAGTGGTTGCTCAGTTCCACAAGGCTAGATGTCACTTTTGGTCTTCTATATATGCTGGAATCCCAAATAAATATGCTCCAATGCCAGCAAAGGAATGGACGTGCTAGCAAGGCAAGGGCAAGCAAGCAAAAAGCAAAAGTTTCCCTCTTCCATGTCCTTCTATTGGCTTCCAGCAGAAGGTGTGACCCAGATTGAAGACATGTCTATCTTCCAGCCCAAGATCCAGGTCAAAGCCCAGTCTCTTCCAGCCTCAAGATCAGGATCAAAGGTGTGTGTCTTCCTACCCCAAAGGTCCAGACTAGAAGTGAATTCTCACTCTTCCAGCCAAGCAGAAAATATCTCACAGGTGTTCCATCCATTTCTGAATTGAAGTTCATTCCAGATATAGTCAAGTTAACAACTAAGAATAGCCAACACAGTTACTAAGTTAGAAAGTGGTGAGATTTCCCCAAGAGAATGGCAATATATAAAATGGGATTTCTCGGTACTGAGAGAACTGGAGGTATGTATATATCCCTTAAGGACTCCAGGTTTGGGTCATAATTTTCTCACCCCATTTGTCCCAGGGCTATTATACCATGTACTCCATAGAAGAGGCCAACAGAAGCCAGGACAGTGCACATCAGATCTTCCCAGGAAAAAATCATATCAAGTTCTAATTGAGTCAAACTCTAATATCTACAAACAAGGGTGTGTGTGTGTGTGTGTGTGTCCTTCTTATGAGCCACCAAAGTTTCTAAAAGTACCAATTATTTTCTGTCCCATTGGTGTTTGCGAATGTACAAAGCCCAAATGTGCAGCTCCTATCACCAGAGGCAAGGTCTAGGACTAGTGATCCAGGCAATGAAAGAAAGTTTGGGGCCCTTTTTTCTTCTTTCAACCATCACAATAGTTCCGAACTGTCACCCTTATAAGGCTAAAGGCATATCTCAGTCCTACTTACTGTGTGTCATGCCACTCAGGACAAACTGTAATAGCCCAGGGTGGTGAGTGATCTATTCAGATTTTCAAGCACAGCTCCTTCAAGAACATAGAGTTTCCCTGCTTATTTTTGATAACTTCACTTTACTGTTAATGTGTGATACCAGACTTGGCTTCCTAGGGAGCTGTAATCAAGGACTACAAGCTCCTTGCTGAGAGACCATTAGTACCATTTCTAAAATTGATATATGATGTGTATTATCACTGCATAAGTATTAGACATGCCTTGGCTCGATCTGTACTCAGTAAATATACCTGCTGCCATGTTCCTTTAAGCAGTACAAAACAAACACATGAATAATCTTTTCAAAGCTCTTTTTTTTTCCAGAACACAGTTGCACCAAGTAATTTAAATGGCATAATTACAAAGTATACACTGAGCAAGAGTTCATGCATAAAAATGTTAATTAGGGTCTTCTTTGTCTCTACTACAAATTTTATTATAAACTTGATTTTCCTCTAGCTGCCTCTTTTGATTATGCAAAAATAGGACATAACATATGGGCAGAGAGTTATTATATATAAACATGTTGAGAAACTATATTGCACAGTGCCTTGAACACTCGTCTCACAAAATAATGCAGATTTGGACCAAAATAAGCCATTTATATTTTAGTACATGCATAATCTATTCCTTCTATGACATGGCACAGAATAGGGACAGAATAGGGAAAAATAATTAGTCCAGATGCCTTCTAGCTAAAAGGAAGTTTTTTTTCTTGTCTGCTTCCTCGGCAGGTGAGTTTACCCTTAATGCTACTGTTGTTACACTGTCCTTCCACCTCTCAGCCTCTTCTTCCGGCTGCTTCCTTCCAACTTGACAAAACATTCAACCGAAACCTTATTCTTACTAGAGGAGTAAAAGCAGAGTAGAAAATATAATCATTTTAGTTATGCTTGTCTATATCATAAATATGTTGTTTTCCCTGGAGATTCACAGTAGGAAGACGCTCCAAAAAATGTAATTTTAAAACCAGTCTGAAAATTGATTTTCTTTCTTTATTCTAACAGGCTCTAACAGCAAGAGGGCTTTAGCTGGAAACTCGGAATATGCTTTAGAGTATGTGATAAACAGCTAATTACCTGTCAGTTACCATAGCAATGTTTACAGGAGGACTGAAAAGCTCTCTATGCCCTGCAACCCTGTCTGAGGGAGGAAAGCCCACGTGGTTTTTTCTTTTTTAATCCCTAGTAGAGCTTCTGGCAGCAATTTTAGAATGTTCTTCACTTGGCAAGTTTTTATATGACCAATTTAGTTTCCAGGCTTTGAGCACAGAATGTTGATCTGAGTAAGAGGAGGGGGTAAAATAGATTTCAAGGAGCTACGAGATGCTAAAACAATATACATCGAAGAGGTGTTAGGTTAATAACAGTCCAAATTGCACTACTCAGTTATGGAGCCATCTATAAGCCCTCTGCCTAACTCCATGAATTTCCTAAACAAACATCTATTGATTGCTGAGAAAACTTGGTACTTTTTCTTTTAACACATAATTTTTGAGCTCCTGCCATGGGCCAGACCGTTATAGTCTAAAGGGATCTATAGCAAGAAGGAGGCACAGGAGACAGATGAAATGTTTTAAAAATGTTTACAGGTTCCCAATCCTGACAGGCTGTAAAAACACCATGTTTGATCATGTTTTCAAATGATAACTACAACAGTATCTTTCCAGTACATGTACTTCTGAAATGTCATCGTGCCAGATTTCTCCTATCGGATGCTGGCTCCTCTTGACTCCTGGTTTTGTATTTTAATTTTGAACTCCAGACAATTACAATGCTATGCCCTTGCACTCTACCCTCTGAGGGTGTTTGCTTTTGGATATAACCACCTTACAAAAAGACAATACTAAGGTATTTTGGACAGTCACTGTTTGATGTCACATAATAACCATTATCAACGACCAGAACGACATAAACAACTTGTCTTCTGTATGACACCAGACCTCATTCGTTGGGTACTCCCAGGCCCTCAGTCTTCTCAGACAAAGGATCAGTCACCAGAAAATGAAGATAAGCTATCTTTTGTGTGCCCAACCTAAAATTCTGATCTGATGTAGGCTTGTAACTAGATTTTTGTATGTGTGTTTGTACTGTGTATCACCACCGCCCCCCGCCGAGGCAGCATTTTAAGCAGTACTCCAGTATTTTAAGCCAATAACCACAGGATCAAATTAACATATTACAAGCATCAGTGAAGTTTTAACCTTCACTTTTAAAGAGAAAGTCACAGAAAAAAATACACGGTGGGCTAGACTAGAGTGATAGCAAAAAACACTTAGATGATAATTCAAGAATTGCATAGAAGCCAAAATCTCCATGTACTATATGTGGACAGTGGAATATAGGAAAGGAGGTGGTGATAGTGTTCCCATCCTGAAAACCAGGTGTAGATGACACCTTTAACTGTGATAGAGACACTGGAAAAGGAACCTCACATTCAATTGGAACAGCATATTGGGGATAGGAAGCAGATATGAACAGAATGTCTGAGTACCTTCTAGATCCCTCAAATTCAGCAAAACAGCTGAAGATGCCCAGAAAGGATAAGATATTTGTGTGTTTTCAAGATGTTTCCTGCTCTTCTAAGTCAGGTAAAAAAAAGGGGGGGGGGGAGTATTTTCTTCTCCAAATTCAATATAAATACATTGAAAATAACTTGTATGCTCATATGTAGAACCTACCCTGGTAAAAGCCCCACACTAACAACTTTGTGGGTCACATTTGGATGCTGAATAGCATAAAGTTGACTAGAATTCCATATTGAGTCCTAGAACCTGGAGTCCGATAAGGAAATCAAACTTGCAATAGCCAAAGATACTAAAAGTGAATAGAAGGCACTGAACCAGGATGAGGTTTAGCTGTGAGTGGAGGAAGTAAGGGGATGGACGGCACATCACAGGAGTGAGATGTCGAGTCATAATGAGGTTCACCCAGCTCAAGAACCACACCTTCCACTCAGTACCTGGGAAAGTTCTGACCATCTTTTCCATGTGCAGATTGGAGTTGATGATGACACCTGCTTCCTAAGCCAGGCAAAAGAATTCATATACACTCCTTCCCTCTCTTCTTCCCAGACAAAAAGTAAAAGCAAAAACAAAAAGACAAAGTAATTTTTTTTTAATTAAGACCAAACATACAAAAGCAAAAGAAAATAAAACAAAAACAGAGTCCATTTTTTTTTTGGCCAGCTATTCCTGAACATATAAGTAGATAATAGATGATAGATAGACAAATAAAGCTATTAAGATATAAATATTGCATATGAAGTTCCTAGCTCATTTCTTTGATATACAATGTTTAATGACTAAGAGTTGCTATATTGCCAGTAGACTCTCACACCATTGTTATCAGAGTTTTTGTTACTACTTAGGAATGTTAATTTAAAAAATGAATGTGAATGAATAATTCACCAAAAGATTTCTCATCATAGAGAGCATCAATATTTTTTGTGAGTAAATAAGCAATTTTGCTTATAATAATATATTATTCTATAACAACTGAAGACTATTAAAATCCAGAAAGTGGCCAGCAAGATAGTTCAGTAGTTGGAGGCATTTCCCACAAAACCTAATGGCCTAAGTCTAATCCAAGAACCCACATGATAGGAGACAATCTATTCAATAAACAAAAATTAAATTAAAAACACATACAAAATTGGGACTGATGGGAGACACACACACATACACAGATATCTCTGATGAACATGAATATGAATATTAGCCCTTTCAAAGATTATTTTTATTTATTTAAAGTTATGTGTATGTGCTACTATGTGCAGTATCCACAGAGGAAGACATCATATCCCCTGAAGCCAGAGTTACAGGTTCTGAGTCACTTGAAATGGGTGCTTGGATCCAAACCTGGATCTTCTCCTAAAGACCAAAATACTACTCTTACCTGCTAAACTATCATTCCAGCCCCAGTGCAGCCATTTTCGACATTTTAGCAAACCAAATCTAACACCACATAGCATGTACGACATAGCATGTTCACAAGAGGTTTGTCCCAAGGACCGTGATTTGGCTCACTGTCCACTAACCACCAGATGTGCTACCTGAGAACGAGAGCATGAAAACAAAGCCATGTGGTCATCTAAACAGATGGATGAAAACACTCAGTAGAATTTAACTTTCCTTCACATCGAGAAACACTGAATGAGTTAGCTATCGAAGGTTCATACATGAGCGCGATAACGACTACATATGACAAACCCACAGCCAATATTACAGTAAGATCCGGAATAAGAGAAGGATGTCTGATGTTATCCCTTTTATTCAACATCCTACTGGAGTGCTAGCCAAGGTAATAGGGCAAAAAAATAAAATAAAATAAAATAAATAAAATAAAATAAAATAAATAAATAAAGGGGAGAAAGGGAAGGCAGGGAGGTTTCTTCCCTCACTAGATTTGACTTTCCTTTCTCCACGAGGAATAACCATTGCCTCAATTTTTATAACACATTATAGAACAATTGTTTTGTTGTGGTGTCAGTGTCTCCTGTGGGGCAGGCTGGCTGGCCTAGAACTCACCATGACTGACCCTGAACTCCTGATCCTCCTGTCTCTACCCTTCAATTCTGGGATTATGAGTGAGTCACCATTCCCAGATTGTGTAGGGCTAGAGACTGAACCCAAGGCTTTGTGCACGCTAGGCAAGCAGTTTACTAAACAAGCTGCATCCACAGAGCATGCAGGACCATTTCATCTGAGAATTTTAGTGGCTTCTCTGAGAGGAAAGTTTGTTTCCCTCCTTTCCCATCTAAGAAACTCACTGAAAGCCAAACAAATAAACTAGCTCCCTACATATCCCAGCTGAACCAGCTCAACAGAGTTGTTGGGCTGGTGTTAACAGTTTCCACAGGTATTGTGGGAAGATGAGCCTTATCTTCACCTCAGAGGTGGTGGCCAGATTCCCTCCTGATTTAAACAAATAATTTTTTAAAAACTGCTCTAAGATTTTCCAAGAAAGTCAGCTAGAAACTTTCAAAAGGCCGCTATTGGGGCTGGAGAGGGAGCTCAACGGTTAAGATAGAACTAGTGTTACAGAGAACACAAGTCCAGTTCCCAGGACTCATGTCCTGATATTACAAAACTGCCCATATCTCCAGGTCCAGATAATCTGACACCTTTGACTTCTGCAAGCACCTGGACTCATAGATACACACACACACACACACACACACACACTGACGCACTCAAGCATTAATATAATTAAAAATAATGAAAATAAATCTTTAAAATGGCTGTTCTTTCTCGACTGAGTAAACACTTCATAATAATTAAGACCAAAGAAAATTCCAAAACTTTGTGTTTTAGCAGGTGTAAGTTGATTCTGGCTTTAAACTTTGGAAATAAATAAGTGGTATTTTCTCAAAGTTACACTTTTAAATAAGTCTAAAACCCCCTCGCAGTGAGAACTCAAATGATGACCAGTTAAGCCATTTTAGAACATAGCTTCATACATCATTGTCAATAAAACAAATAATCCCCATCAGCATCACGCAACTGGTAGTCTGAACATAACTCAAATTAAGTGAATATTCTTCCAGACCAACTTGACACAAGTTTTCCTTCATATAAAAACAACATTCTGTCAAGCTTGCATAGCCCAAGTTAGACAATTTTAGCTAGTTTATATTTGGACCTTAATGACTAGAGGTGTAGATACTGTGAAAATAGTCTCTGTCTCCTCTGAATTGCATCCTGGGATAGTGACATATTAGTAATCAGACGAACTTTGTAATAAAAACGAAGCTGGGTTCTTTATCATGAGCTCTCTAAAATCTTTCCTCTTACAAATCCTAAACAGGAGTTTAAGGTATGCAAACTTATCTATAGTGCTAATGTAGAAATGCTGTTTCTTTTGCAGTCTATTTTTATTAGTGACAATAGTTTAAAGAAAACTCTTTGCAATTATACTTTTTGTTTCTTCCTCCATGACTGTAATATTTGGAGAGAGAAAGAAGGATCCTAAAACAGACTCTGAGCTTGACATTCATGTGTGCCAGCAAAGGAGAAAATGCAGCAATACACTAATGCACATTAGCTGCTTTGCCTTGTTATGCAGTTGCTTCAAGGTTTTGATTAATGGGAGCATTATTAGAAACAACAGCACTGGGCTCTTTTTCATACAGGCAGCGCTTTACTCCAAAGGTGGATGCATTAATCTTTCTTACTTTGTTTACCTTTTCTCTCCTTCTTTATAAATACTTCTCCAAGTACCATTTCTGGAATGGAAAGTCATTTGGATTAATGTACCTACCAGAAAATATCCTTACCTAAAAAAGAATCCATAATAAGAAGTACATATGATTCTCTAATTTTCATATAATTAATATATAGAAAAGGATGCATATACACTTGCAGTGTGTCTGTCCAGTTACAGACTCAATATGATTAGGGAAAACTAGTTCAGTCAGTTTGTACAAGAACCCATACTTCTTGAAAAGCTAGAAATTAAATGTACTTCACTGTCACTGAGGGTTTCTTGGAGAAAGCATGTAAATACAAAATGGTGATTTAAATAGAGGAACAAAGAAAGGAACACTTAGCTACAGCTTTAGCTATAAGGACTTCCGGTGAGAAACAAAACTTGTAAGTATTAGACTGTGTAGATGAAAATACTGTAGATGAAACCAGAAAATAAAAAGTCTGGGAAAACCTTAGAAATAACCCCTTAGTGGTATGTTTCCATAACACATAAAGAACTCAAGCCTCCTTTGATAGGATTGTGAGGGAGTCTGGGATCATTCAAACTATAAAATAAGCTAAAGGTAAAAATCTGTTGTGATATTCGGAGGACTCCCATTGACCGTCCATCACAGCTTTCTGAAATGATTTGAGGCCACCCACTTCCCCTCCTTGAATTGTTTTTACTTCCTCTTTCTTCACCTTGGTAAATGTCACCACAACCCATGTGCCAGAGGATATCTTCAACCAAATGCTCATTTTTAATTTCTCAAGGTTTTCACCATTACAATCTTAATTCCTCTAGGCTCAGCTGTCAAAATATACAAGTCAAATGATGTCACCACTATCAACTGTATTTCAAATCAGAATATTTCCACTTTCTCTCCCTGTTCATGTGTCATCTGGACAAGGCACAACCCACAAAAGACCAAAATGATATTCTTTAAACTTCCATAAATTATACTTTTTCTTTTAAAAAAAAACATAAAAATAGGCTGTGTTAGTTGCTAATTTTCTTATAGTAAATTTCCCATTAAAGCCCAACTTTAACACTATTGAAAGTATAGTTTGAAGAAAAGAACTGCCTATACGCATAAACTGGTATGATCCAGTGCTACCATAGCATTGCATGTGATCAACAATTTGATTATAATTGATAAGGAATTAGACTTAAATACAAGTCTGAAACAGAATTTTATTAAGTAGTCTGAGCTAGTCTTAACTCTAAACCCTTTAGCCTCAGCTCAAAGAGTGCTGAGATTTCAGGAGCAGGCCACAATGCTGAGTTTGAGAGAGAGAGAGAGAGAGAGAGAGAGAGAGAGAGAGAGAGAGAGAAAGAGAGAGATTACTTGTTCCTATAATTGAGAAATTGGAAAGAGCACATCCCAGCACCACAAGATTCATTTGCTCAACTGTTGTGTTAAAAAATTTTGCTTTTAACACTTTATGAAGTTATGCTATTTCTTTATTATATACATTGTAATAAGATCAACTGTTTTCCTTACAATCTTAAAAATTTTTTTTTCTTGCTTTTATTATTTGTTTCATTGTTCACTCAGAAATCGTTCTTGTAAGCTTATTTTGTGTCAGGCACTATCATGAGCACTGATTAAAATATGCATAGTTCTATATTTGTGAAAATATAGTATAGTAGTAATCACAAGTCATAACAAGGACCATAACTGGAAAACAAGATAGTGAGGGAAAGGAGTCACGTGGGTACTTTATAATAGGCTAAAAGAGATCTAGATCTGCAAACAGGAGGTGAGCTGCAACAATATTCTGGGGAATGCAGTCCCTGAAGGGATCAGCAGGAGAACAGGTATTCGGACTGGAGCATATTTGCATTTTAAGGATCAAAACCTATATGGGGACAACCAAGTGAGTGGGACATTGGGGGAAAAGGGGATTGAAAAGGAAAGGAGACCTAACAGGTATGACCCTATAGTCAAGGCAAGTAATTTTGGTTCCTTTTCAAAATGAATGCAAAACCATTGGATGTCTCGAACAATGAAGTACTATATTTAAATTATATTACAAAAGAGCTCATCTACCACACAGTGTGTGTGGTGATCATGTGTGCATGAAAATCAGAGATGATAGATATAATTTAGTTGAAGAATGAAAGTGGTTTGAACCAGATAAAGTTATAAATCAAGGAGAGGTGGTTGAGCTTTTGACTGAGGAGATTTAATGATGCACAAGACATATGGTGAAAAAAAAGAGGAAAGCCATATTTGAAGTTCTGTGACCTAAGCAGAAACAAATATTCATGTGTGCATATTTTGAGATTCACAAGTAACATAAAAGACCTCCTTTGGGAAGATATACAGGCTGATACTAAAAACATCAATTATTCACAAGTGGAAATACCATCATGAAAGCCATGAGAATAGAATATAAATAAGAAAAGGTGACTCTTTGGAAAAGAGGAAAAGGAGGAGAAGGAGGAAGAGGAAAAGGAGGAGGAGAGGAAGAGGAGAGGAGGAGGAGGAAGAAGACGAGGGGAAGGAGAAGGAGAAAAATATAGGACAATTATAAAGTCAAAATGTCAGATAGGTAGAAATGATGGTCAGGGCCAGAGGTTGCTGTGACACTGGATAAAATGAGAACATGGCAAGAAGGATCAGAGCATGATGACAGGGTCATCGTTCTGACAGGTAAGAGTTAAATAGGTAATGGGATAGCAGGAGGAGGAAACAAGGAACAGAAAATACTTGGAAGGGAGACAGGAAATTTAAAGGAAGATGTGAGTTAAAGAATGTTTCTCTGGTATCAAGTCTCTTCTTGGTAGCCTGCTATCCTTCCCCTGAGTGTCCCCAGGTCTCCCCATTCAGGGGACGTGGTCAAATATGAGGTACCAGAGTACATGTGAAAGTCAGACCCCACTCTCCACTCAACTGTGGAGAATGTCCTGTCAATTGGCTAGATCTGAGTAGGGGTTTGAAGCTTACGGCCTGTATTGTCCTTGGCTGGTGCCATAGTTTGAGCGGGACCCCTGGGTCCAAATCTGTCTATCATAATGTTCTTCTTGTAGGTTTCTAGGATCCTCTGGATCCTTCAACTTTGCCATTCTCCCGTGCTTTTCTCATCTAGAGTCCCAATAGGATGTCCTCCCCTCTATCCCAGTTTCCTGGTTAGTGAAGACTTTCATGGGACATGCCCCTTGGGCTAGTATGCAGATATAAGTGAGTATATACCATTTGAGTCTTTCTGCTTCTGGGTTAACTCACTCATTATGATCATTTCTAGTTCAATCCATTTGTCCACAAATTTCGGGAATTCCTTGTTTTTAATAGCTGAGTAGTATATACAGGGGGAGGAACGCCCTCTCAGTCACAGTCATAGGGGAGGGGAGTAAGGGGAAAATGGGAGGGAGGGAGGAATGGGAGGATACAAGGGAGGGGATAACCATTGAGATGTAATATGAATAAATTAATAAAAAAAGAATTAGTAGTGGTTATCCTCAGGCAGCAGACTATTATAGAAGTATTTCTTTTCTTTATTATTTGTGTTTTCCAAATGTTTTACTCTACCATAATAGTAAACGGATTTTTACCTTTGTTAAAGAAAAAAAAAATGTTTCTCTGTTTTGCTTGTGTTATAAGTTAACAAAGAGCACAGGGAATAACATAGGAAGCATGGTATTGATGGTGATAAAGGGCTAAACTCAGGAGTAAACTGAAAGGTAAGGCCTGTGACAAGAGTATGAGCAGATAGTTGTTGTAATTAAGGAAACAAAAATACAGATCCATGGAAATAGAAAGGTTGGTAGACTGAGGAGTGGGAAGTTCTGTTGCTTATATTTTCAGAGTGAAATACAATTCAGGTCATTGAATGTAATTGACTAGGGAAAGAAACATTGGAATCTTGAAGGGGGAGAGGAGAGGTGGATTTCTCAGAAAACAAAAGAACAGATTGGCCAAGGAAATATGTTAGAGCTGTCTGATATTTCAAAGCCTCATGGAGATTGTCAGTCACGTTTCTGCTTTTGCTCTATGGAATGTTCAATCCTGTCTGTGCCAATGTGACTGGCTACCTGCTTCTGTCATTCCATCTCCTGCTACTTGAGAAAATCCAGAGAAGTAAATTTTCCAGAAATGCATCTCAGAAAAGCTCCTGTATATGTCTATAGCCTTTGCTTGGGCTTGATCTCAACTCTAGTCATGGGATGCTGTGCTAGGTCATGAAAATATCCTGAGAGCATGAAGTAGCACTGAAGTCAGCCCATTCACCCAAGGTTATAAAGAGAAAACGGTTGGGCTGGAGAGATGGTTCAGTTGGTAAAGTACATGAGGACCTAAGTGTTAATCCTCAGGGGGCATCTGTAATCCCTGAGTAGAGAAACAAGCAAATCCCTGGAGCTCTTTGTTTGTCCAGCCTAGGCTAATCAATGATCTGTGGGAACAGCAAGAGAAAAACATCTAGCCAAGATAGAAGGCACCATCCTTGCACCCTCACACGTGTACACCTCATAACTCAAAAATAAAAGAATAGATAAAATAAAGATAAATGGTGAGTTTCCATAGGTAAAGCACAGTGTTGTTATGAGGCCTACTTATATTTAACACTCCCAAACACCAGGTCAATGTAGATGACAAAAACGTATTTTAATCAAGCCACTACTAATAGATCAGGGCCACAGAACACACTCAGGAGCTGAACTATGAACCTCTCTCCCCTGAGCCAGAAGGTTACAGAACTTTTAAGCTTGAAAACCATAAACATATGTTCCAATTTACAGTTACATAATACATTTTCCCACCCACCAGGATTTAGGGATAGGGGCTTTCCTTATGTGGCTGATCTATGTCAACTGATACAGAATTAGGTTTTACAGTCCAAAATAAATAAATAAATAAAAAATAAATAAACAAAATCCATTTTAGTTTCTGGTCAGGAAAAGCCATTATGTTTTGGGGGAACAGAGGATGAATAATGGAATCTGTGGTTAGAAACAGTCATTATGTTTTAGAACAGTCATTATGTTTTGTGGAACAAAAGATGAATAACAGAAGCTGGTCAGTTATTGGAGAGTCCCCTGCTCCACTAGAACCTGGGATCTAGAACTTAGTTTCACTTTCTGATTAAAATGGAGTCTAGAAGCAAAATGTCCAGTACTTAGAACAGGTTTCTTTTACTTGTTTCCAACAGTATATATTACCATATGAGTAACAAATAGGAGCTAGGCAATCAAAACAACCAGAGTAGGCCACTGCATAGCACCATCATCTTCATTTTCTGGAAAGGTTGTGAAAAAGAATAGAGTATTCTAAAGGACCCCCTAGAGTCATTTCTGGCTAATAATCTTTATTTCCCTTAGCTTTCCACCTTCCAATACTGAAGTAGGTAAAGGAACAACTCTACAATTCAATTATTGATGATTTTCATCAGTACATCTAAGTTGTTCACCTACTGAACTTGGTGTGCTTGCACCCTGCTTCTGACATGCACTGTTTCTGCCACCCCCTGCTACATATTTGCTGCACTAATGCTATTTATTTCTGGATATTATTATACACCTGTCATATTTCCTTGAATTCCCCCCAGGGTTTCTCACATTTAAAAAATAAGATTTATTTTTAACACATAGTCTCCATCATTCTTCTAAAACACAATTCACTTTTTTTTATTTAATTCTAAATAGATGTGTAGGGTTTTGTTATTATTTTTTGTTTTTCTCAGAAAAAATATTCATTCCTAACAATTTTGTCATGAATTTATATTCTTAGTGTCTGTGCATTCAGATAAGTTGCTATGGTAATAGTGTAAAATCATTCCAAATCTTCAGGCTTCCATGAAACCTTTGTATGCTGGACTGAGAAATAACATTTTTGCCAACCCTATATTGCAATTAACAAATCAAGGTAAGCACAGACTCTTAACAAGCATACAATGGGACAAAACAAGTAAGCCAACAGACACTGCCATGCTAAGACTAGAGAGTCCATGTCGGAGGTAAAAAGCTTTGTCCTTAAAGCTGCAGAGCAAGTGACTATGATCTGGAACTAAAATATTTATATCTGATGCCCTTCTCAGACTCCTTGAGTTTAGAGAGCGGCGGTGCCCTTGATTCTTATTTTTTATCCCTACATTAGTACAGAGGGTATATTTATTTATTCCATGAAACAAGGAAGCTGCAGGCTGGTTGGCTTCTCTGCAGGACACAGGGGAGAGGAATCTCCTTGACTCAGGCTTCTATCAGGAAGCTGTTTTGAACTTGACCTCAAGAGCCAGAATAGACTGATAGAAGCATTTTCAACCCCAGAGAGGTACAGCTCAAGTTCTGCTTCAAACACTTCTCTGCTCTCCTTTTTCCTCTTAAATAAGACAAGAGACCTAATCAGTCTCCTTAGAGAGCCTGGGTAAGGCGAGTTATTTCCCCTCTCACAGAGACTGCATCTCCAGCTTATCCTTGGCCTCTCTCAGAGCATAGAAATCACTTTCAGATTAAAGTAAAATTGCACCTAAACTTTTCCCCACTGAGGCAGCCTAGAGGAGTTTATCTCCCCTCCCACACTCCCAACCGAAACCTCAAGCTCTGCTTGCATTCATATAAGCTTGGTGGGTGTGTTGGGAACTTCTGTTTTTCAGCTCTTCCACATGAGTTTTAAATATAGTATATGAGGATAAAATATTTTTAATAAGAAAACCAAGAATATACAAATTATTAACAGAGTCCGATTAACTATGTATTTATAAACAATTCCTACCACTTACCTGAGCCTTCCCCTGATTTCAGGAATTGGAAAGCTCCTTCTAACTCATTCTTTCTGTTTAGTGTCAATGAATTATTAATGACTCTGAGAGGCTCTGAGGTCCTCCTTTCCACACTCCATGGGTGTGATAGCTGATACTATGTCAACTTGGTGGGCTCTCATGTACTCAGCTATTTGGTTAAATAAATAAGCGATAACATTGGATTTAGTAAACTGAGCAAAGCAGTTTACACATGGAGGATTCTGTGAAAGCCTGACTAAAGCAAAGAGGGCAAAAGAAAAGAGTGTTTCCTCTCTTTCAAATGGCCGTTCAGTCTTGACTTTGTTCCTCTTTGGACTTTGCACTGAGACTTGGGCTGCAACCTGTGAGTAAAGATAGTTAGTTCATACATAGTACTTTGAAAATTATCCAGCAATAAATAAGTTCTTTAAAAAATCTATTGGGCCAGTGAATTAAAAATAACCTTGTGAGTAACAATTGAGACATTAAGTTGAGGAATAGGTTCCATAATCTACTTTTTGTCCTATCATCCCTATATATTTCTATATTTCCCCTTCTAGCTCTTCAAGCCCTATCTCCAAACCTAAGAGAGAAAGATAAGGGAAAAGAGAGACATCCCTGAGTCTAACCTTGTGTCCCCTCTGAATAAGACCATTAATAAGTTATAATCAACTCCCAGTGAAAACAGACCTCTATTGCCCAAGAAAGCAACCAAAAACCTACACAACACCCTTATGGGAAATAAGGTTTATTCTGGCTGATTTGGGACAAATAATACTTTTGTAGCGGACCAAATAAAGTTGGGGGAAATAGTTAAATAAGCTAGAAATAGCATTTGTGGTCCAGTTTCTAAATGTTGCGAAATTCCAGGCTTAACTAAAGTTCTATGTGGGGAGGTCTGAATTGCTTCAGCAATTGGTATCAGAAGCTTTCTTCTGGGAACTGTCCTGTTCTGATGAGGAACTGCAATTCAAGCACTTGGTGCTGGAACACGAAGGTTGCAGAATGTCAGTGTCCAGAGTACTGAGAGGAATGAATCTTGTCAGGTCTCACCCAGTGTCAGTGTGCGGTTCATGTGTTCGGAAAACATAATTTCTCACAAGCATTATACAGTCCTAAAATTATAAATATATAAGGTGTGTGAGCCTACCCTCAAAGAAGATTAAGAGCATCAATGAACCTCCTTATGGAGATGGCATCAACTCTGACAAACCAGCCACTGGGAAAAGTGTCCTCATTTCTGTCACAAAGTTCTGCCTAAAAATGGGAAGGTTGGATGCAGGCAGAGCTGATGGCCAAACTCTGCCTAGACAGGGTAAGCAAGTCCTCAATAGTTCCTGCTTCACAATATGTCTGCCAGATATATTGGGCCAGAAGACTAAAGATGATGCTCCAACATTATAGAGAGTTTTGGGTGACTGTTCAGGCATCAAACTGTCCCTATCCTCTTCTCATTTTGGAAGCTGTTTACCTGCACTTCCTGTCTACTCAGACAATTAATTTTTTTCTTTCTCAAGTCTCTGATAGGGTTGAAGACCAGATAGTTTAGTTTTACAATTAAGCTTGGTTGTTTAGGGATTAAGATGTTTTTAGGTCTTGATAGATGTTTTAAGTTGATAGAGATGAGATATGATAGATATTAATTTATATTCAGAATTTTAGACTCAACTGAGATAAGAAAGATGTCTCTTCAAGGTTGCCAAATACAAATAACAAAAACACTATGAATGTAACATTTATATAATGTTACATTTATTATTTATTGAGTGATTGTTTCATGGTTCTTCTTCCTGTAAGTAGATACTGTATATTTGTGTAATAATATAAATGTCTATGTAAAATGAATAAATAAAGCAATGTTTCTTAAAAATCTATTAGAAGCTCCTTAGTCTATTAAAAAGAAGTCCTGCTTACATTTCAAGCCAAAGGCAATTTTTCCTGAGTCATAGAAATAAGCAAAGTTTCCTGCCATCTGATGTTCTGAAATCTACAAAATGTTATTACCAGCTTATCTCTTAATGAGAGCATCATGCTTAATAAGAACAAAAAGAAAATACAAGGAGTTGTAAAGTTCATTAACTATTGAATTCTCTTCAACTTTGGTGTTATAAGCAGTCGTTAAGTTTTCGTATATGTGAACAAAACTACCACCAGAGTGCCAATTAGCTCCTTTCATAAATGCTTGGGTGTTTAGTTGTTGGCTGGACATGGTGCTTTGTTCCTTTAATCCCAGCACATAAGAGGCAGAAGCAGAAGGATCTGGGTGAGTCGGAGCCTGAAGCCAGCTTCCTCTACATACTGACCTCTAGAACAACCAGACAGATCCAAGTAGGAAGAGCCTCTCTCAAACAAACAAACAATGATACTTAGTTATACTTAATATTTCATATCCGAAGATATGGAGGTGAACTACCAAGCACCGATAAGCCTTTCGAAATTGCGTGCTCTGGTGGCCCAGCCAATTTATTATTTATGTGTATGAGAATGTGGAAAAGAGACTTAGTATAAACATATTTTCCAGCTACTCAGCAAACACTGCTTTTCACAGATATACATTTATATTTATACATACATATGTCAGTCACTGTCATTAAGTGGCAGTAATGCATTACTGAACATTAAAGGGTTTGGAGGGAATAAGCTATCTAATACACTATGCATAAAAACCAAGCGAGACAACCAGAGCTATTTATTGCAATCTGGCTGGAAAAATTCATGTCTGTCAGCAGGGTTGAAAAATGTCTGGTTCTGCCATCATGATCTAGACACAGACAGAGGACAGAAAAGGGATTTGGGTGAGCTTAAACAACAAAAATAAAAGTCTACTGGACTCAAAATGTTATATTGGGACCCTTTTTAAAATTTTGAAAGATCTATTCTGATATAACTTCTCTTTGTTCTTCAAGACAAAGGCATTAAAGGGATATTTTGGATTTTGCATTTTTCTTTTCTGCTAAACTGGCCTGGGCCACCTGGAAAAATCCTCAGGTGCCTTTAACTTCATGACTGGTTGCTATGTAGGATCTGTATAATTTTTGTATTCAGATGATATGTTAAAAGTGAACATGAATAGGGATCAAAGGTATGGTTTAAGCATCAAGGTATCTAGGAAAGAGCAATCCTTCAGTGCGTATCAGCAACTGCGATGATCAGAAGATATAAAGAACAAGATAGAAAAGTAGAAAAAGACAAAGATAAACAGCTCTGCACTGATGGCAAAGATCTCCCCTGAATGCTATAGCAACCTTGTTTCCCTACCCACTGTCTATAAAATATGGATACTCAAGATGGTTATCTTTTAAAGTACACTATAATCTATCTTTTTAAAAAAATATAAACATTCCATTTATGCACAGGACAGACAAGGTGCTTGTTCTCAAAGAAATTGCAGCCAAGTGAAAAACAGAACAAATGCGTAAATAAGGAAAAACTAAACAAGATATTTAGATATTGTGATTGAAGATTTGAAGATCTTATACTCAGAGTTTTGTCAGAACAAAAACAGATCTGCCTAGAGCTTTGTCTGTTGGTGAATGGCTATAATCCCAGCAATTGGAAGACTGAGTCAGGATGATTGAAAGTTTGGAGCTATCAAATGTGGCAAACAAGCCTATGGGGAAAATGTCCTCATTTCTACCACAGACAGAATTCAGCCTAAAAAAGGGCAAGCTTGGATGCTGGCAGAGCGGATGGCCAAACTCTGCCAAGGCAGGGTAAGTAAGTCCTCAATAGTTCCTGCCTCACAAATATGTCTGTCAGATATATTGGGCCAGAAGGCTGAAGAAGATGCTCCAACATTATAGAGAGTTTTAGGTGACTATTCAGGTAGCAAACTGTCTCTGTTATCTTCCCATTTGGAAAGCTACTAACCTGCACTTCCAGCATACTCAGATAATCAAGTTTATTCCTTCTCAAGTCTCTGATGTACTTGAAGACCAGGTAGCTTAGTTTTACAATGAAGCTTAGTTGTTTAGGGATTAAGATGTTTTTAGGTCTAGATAGGTTGATAATGACAAGATGTTATGGAGATTGATTTATATTCATAATTTTAGATGCACCAAGATAGGAAAGATGCTTTCTTCAAGGCTGTCAAACACAAGTAGCCAAAACACTAAGAGTGTAACATCTATATGGTTCTTCTTGCTATAGGTAGTTTAATGTGTGTGTGTGTGTGTGTGTGTGTGTGTGTGTATTATAAATGTATATGTAAAAAATGTTTAATTAATAAAAAAGGAAAGTTTGAAGCTAGTCTAAGCTACCTACTGACTCCTTTGTCTCAAATAAAAAGAAATGAAAGAAAAGATTTGTTTAGTTAGTCATGAGTCAGCTCAGATTGTATTATTCATATCTTTTGTGCTAGCTTCCTTTTGTTTCCGTTGTTGTTGTGTTTTGTTTTTAAACAGACTCTCAATGTAAAGATTAAGCTAGCCTAAAACTCTATGTATAAAAAGATGGCCTTGTATTGGTATAATCTTCTACCTCTTCCAAGTGAAGGATTATAGCTGTGTACAGGCTTTCTATGTGTTTCTTTTTCTATCAGTGAGTATATGGGCACATGTGTTCATACGTATATTTAGGTGTAAATTTTCTCTATGAATTTGATTGACATCAAAGGGCACAAAAATGGGAGTGTTTTGCCATCTTAATAATATATTATAAATATTTCAGATATGGTCAAATATTTATAATGAGATACATAACATTCTTCATTCAATTTTATTTTTAAGAGACAAGTAATAATCATATATATATGGGAACAATGTAATACTGTGAAATATGTTAAAGTGTCACCACCACAAAATTTAACCATTTCCTTATTTTTAATTTTATTTTAAGGAAATGGGTAGATGAATTTTCTATGAACCATAAGTAAGAAGACAAAAGAAATGAGTTTATTTACCCAGGTCAACACCCAAAACGTAGAATATCTTTATCTCATGAGAAAATTACTTTTTGTCTCATTACAGTGAATATTTAGTCAAGTGGTATTCTTATTTTAGTCACTATAGATTAGTTTTAAATATTTTTATACTTTTACTTACATATAGTTTATTTTGTTTTGAATATCAAATGTCTAGTTCTCTTATTTAACACAATAATTTTTAAATGTTCCCATATTGTTTCATGAATCATTTTTTGTATAGCTCCATGTAACAAGCTGATGGACATTTGGATTGCTTTTTATTTAAAGTTATTATAATAATGCATTTGCTATGCAATTCTGATAGAGGTTATGGCCATGTGCATTTATTCCTCCTGTACAAAGAATATAAATTAAACTTTTAGTATATTGGACTGTTTTCCATTTTTTAAAGAGTGCCAAATGGCATTCTAAGTAGTTGAATCATTTCTTAATGTTAAAGGTAGAGACATTTTCATGCAGCAACATGGCTGCTCTAGAAAGAGCTTATATCCAAAGGCCATCTAGGTCTATGTGATCTGGCTACAATGCTGACACACTCCGGATTACAGTATGATCTGCCTGAACTACAGAAACAAACTAGGTACACTCCTTTAATCCAAGAAGGAAGAGGAGGAGGAGGAGGAGGAGGAGGAAAAGTTAGTTTGTAGAAAGAAAAAGCTATGTTTGAAAGTGAGGTCTAATTGAAGGGCAGACAAAGTGAAGAATCAGAAAAAGATTGGATATAATGACTCAGAGATAGTATACACCCAACTCTCAGGAGAACAGCACAAGAAAGAGGGGCTACTTATGAGCAGTGCAGGGAGAGAGAAGAGAGTTCTTTACAACAAGTTTTTTTATCAAGACAGTTTTACAGAGACAGGTTTCAAAGCCAAAAAAAAAAAAAAAAAACTAGAAACAGGTGAAGTGAAGACAGAATAAGCCAGAGAATCAGGAGCCAGAAGATTAAAACATATTGCCAGGGCCAGGCAGATAAATTCAGTCAGAAGCCAAGAGAAGACAATTTGAATCAGTCAGCTTGGAGAGAAGTTTGGGCCAAAACAAATGAGTTGAACCAGCCAGTGAGAGTTCAGAAAAAGCTAGAAAGGCCTGTAACTACTCTCATCTCATCCCCACATCTGAGGAAATAAAAACAACCATTACACAAAAACACCCATTGCTTCACATTGTCATTGGCACTTGATCTTTTAGGTTTTAGTTTTACCTGTTCAGAGAGAGAAAGTAGTAGTTTATCATGCTCTTCCTGTTTCCCTAATATTTGTAATTTCCATATAGTGACAGGTCATTCAATACTCACAGTTATAGGGTAGTTTATCTTTTTATTGTTGGTTTGCAGTTCTTTATGTATTGTAGATGTTAATTCACTGCTTCATATGCTTTCAAACATTTCTGCCTAGCCTGTGGCATAATTTTAAATTTTATTAAAGACTTTTGATAAGCAGAAGTTTCAAATCGTCGTGAAGTACTTGTCTCTCCTAGAATTAGTTTTCTTTGCATTTTCTTTAGGAAATCTTGGCTTGTCTCAAGCTCCTAATCTCTATTTATAATATCCCACAGTTCACTTCTTATGACTGTATAGCTGTTCTAAGACTCTCAATGAGAAGCAGGCAGGCAGGCATGGTGCTGAGGCAGTAGCTGAGTGCTTACATCTTGATTCACAATCATGAGTCAGAGGTAAATTGACTTGGAATGTATGGGGTGTTAAAACCTCATAGTCAGACAAGCATGGTGGTACATGCCTGTAATTTCAGCACTTGGGGAGGCAGAGACAGGTGAATCTCTGTGGAATCAAGGCCAGCCAGTTCTACAAAGTGAATCCAAGACAGCCGAGGCTACACTGAGAAACCCTATCTCAGAAAAAATACCCTTGAAGTCTGCCCCCAAGGATACATCCCCTTCATCAAGGCCCTACCCACACAGCTCAATAAATTGAAGACCAAGCATTCAACTATATGGTTCTATAGGGGCTGTTTTCATCCAGCCAGCCGATCATACCCTCTCCCTGTTGAATTCAAGAATAGAAATTTTAAGTACTTTTAGTTTATGTTGCCACATTTCTTCACAGACTGATTGCATGACCAAATTATAAAAGGAAAAGTTATTCATGTTTATGATTCCAGAGGAAAAAGGGTCGAAAGCAGCAGGAAAGACATGAGAGCAGGCAGCAGCCATAATGGAAGGAGGTTAGAGGTCACACCTCCAACAGAAACCACAAAACACAGAGAGGAGCGAGAGGTGAACAAGGATACAAACTTCCAAAGCCCTTTCCCAATGACATCCTTCCTCAAACAAGGCTGCACTTTCTCCCCAAACATCTCTACCAAATGGGCACCAAGTGCTCAAATGCCTATGGGAGACATTTCTCATTCAACCACAACAGTTAACGTCGGCGATAGGAAAAGTCAGAATGTATGGTCGCATGACCATGCTGCTTATTAAGTTAGCAATATCGGAAAGTGACTTAGTTACTTGTGCTATGGATTTGCTAGTTCTAAAATAAGAAGATTAATAGACTCTACATCACAAAAATCTATGAAGAGGTAGAAGTGTGAGAATTAAAACGCACAATTCAAATGTACAAATTTAATTCACTTGGCATTGGTTAAGTGTTCAAAATGTGTTACCCATTACTATTAATATGATATCATTACCCATCTCATGAATTTCTGCCTAAGTTGTATTTCTTAGTAACTTAGAAGTATTGGGAAATTTTTTACGTCAAAGTAATGGACAATACCTGAGTAAAAATGGCCCAAAGGAAGATGAAAGAAAAAAAAATCAAATTTCAGCTTCTTCAAAAATGTGTCCAGAGTTCACCTTAGGAAAAATCACTCATTTTTATTTGTGACAATGTTTTTATGCCAAAATTCTAAGCAAATTTGTCAATGTTTATTCACGTGCACACTTTGGATTTTTCTGGGAAGAGCTCTCACCCTTTTCTTTAGATGTTCTAAAGGACACTTTAGATGCTCTGTTTTGTAGCCTCCCTCCTTACAATCAGTGGGTCATCTATCATGTGTCTCCCTGGAAGCTCTTGCACATAGAACATTAGCTCTAGATGGTGATTTGGAGTCTCCCTACAGTCTGCATTTTCCACAAAGGTAAATTAAAAACCAGGCAGGGAAGTGACAGTATATAGGTACAGAACAACATAGCCTGGCATTAAGCCTCAGAGCTGTAACTCCTGTCGAGCACCTAGTTTGCTATACCAGAGGACTATGTCTCCTCAGGCAAATGCTCCAGCCTCTACACTTGTCATATATCTCAACACACTGCATGTGAAGTGATAAGCATTGCCTTATTTATGAAAATAGCAGAGCTATCGGAGAAAGTGAAATGTATTCTCTGACAGAAAGAAAGAGCAGGCATTAAGAATGATGAAAAATATTCACTATTGTTTTGATGAATAAATGCTAAGCACATGAAACTGACTAAAGCATTGTTCTGGGCATCGATGTGGCAAAGACTCACACTTAACTACCATAAGATGACCAGTCTTCTTCCATGTCAACTTGATGTTTACATATTATGCTTCATAATGAGACAGAGATTGGGTATAGATCAGCAGTAGAGTGCTAGCCTAGCATGTGCCAGGCCCCAAGTTTGATGGATAGTAGTAACAAAAAAAGAATTATATAAATGAAAACACAACGCATGCATTTCTTTATTCATTGAACATATGTTTTTTTTTCTCTTCCATTTCAGCTCCTTTGCTAGATCTAAAGAAAGCTAATTACACAGCTGAGGTAATAGGATTTCAAACTATTTGTAGCCCTTAGCATATCTAGCTATAGAAGTTGGAAGTAAAAACAATGGTTTGTATTTTCACTCATTATTAGCTGACTAATCACATAGACTAGTTTGCCTGGAAGGTCTTTTCATCTCTGTTCCTCTCTTTTTGAAATATAGAGAGTTCAGAAAAAATCTATACACCAAACGAAATACAAATAATCAATGCCCTAATTCAAATTAAAACTGAATTAGAGGGAAAATTCTTATATCACTAAATAGCCAGACTATTCCCCATTGCCTAATTTCCTATGTGTCCTATAAATCAAAGTACAATTTTTAATGACCAAGAAAATCCATCTGTAAAACTTATTCAAAGGGCATGTTATTTTCCTTTTAGGCATACAACAGCTGAATAGTTTGGAAATATAAATAGTGAGTGTTTTTCTTTTCTTTTTTTTTCTAATTTTTTATTAATTTATTCTTGTTACATCTCAATGGTTATCCCATCCCTTGTATCCTCCCATTCTTCCCTCCCTCCCATTTTCCCCTTATTCCCCTCAACTATGACTGTTCCTGAGGGGGATTACCTCCCCCTGTATATGCTCATAGAGTATCAAGTCTCTTCTTGGTAACCTGCTGTCCTTCCTCTGAGTGCCACCAGGTCTCCCCCTCCAGGAGACATGGTCAAATGTGAGGCACCAGAGTACGTGAGAAAGTCATACCCCACTCTCCACTCAACTGTGGAGAATGTTCTGCCCATTGGCTAGATCTGGGTAGGGGTTTAAAGTTTACCTCCTGTATTGTCCTTGGCTGGTGCCTTAGTTTGAGCGGGACCCCTGGGCCCAAATCTGCCTATCATAATGTTCTTCTTGTAGGTTTCTAGGACCCTCTGGATCCTTCTACTTTGCTATTCTCCCATGCTTCTCTCATCTAGAGTCCCAATAGGATGTCCTCCCCTCTGTCCCAGTTTCCTGGTAAGTGAAGGCTTTCATGGGACATGCCCTTTGGGCTAGTATGCAGATATAAGTGAGTATATACCATTTGATTCTTTCTGCTTCTGGGTTAACTCACTCATTATGATCATTTCTAGCTCAATCCATTTGTCCACAAATTTTGGGAATTCCTTGTTTTTAATAGCTGAGTAGTATTCCATAGTGTATATGTACCACAGTTTCTTTATCCATTCTTCTACTGAGGGACACTTACGTTGTTTCCATGTTCTGGCTATTATGAATAAGGCTGCATATTTTTAACACAGCAGTTGGGTCATATCAAAGGTATCTTGCTACTTGTTCCTTACCCTCTCTGTGCAGCAAGTCTATATGCAGAAGATTTAGAAAGGAGTAAGTTTCTCTACATATCACATTCTTACAGCCTCTTCAGTAGAACTAGAGCTGTCTAAAGTAAGGCAGATTGTGGCATGTACAAAAGGGAGATAGTGTCATAAGTACAAGGTAACTTCTGCTTGACTCTCGGAGAAATGATATTGGGATGGATCCTGTAGCCCTTTTCTTTACCTTATTAGTCATTTTCCTATTTGGGAAAATGAAGAAGTCATCAACTGGAGATCTCAGAGAAATCTAGGTAAGCTGAAGGAAAACTTTCTGCTTTTAAAGAGAAATGATGGATGGGAATCAATTTACTTGATTTTAAAATTATATACAGTTAAGAAAGATATCATGGTTAATGAAGACATGATGAAGGAAGAGGTCCTAATAACCTTATTCAATGTTTCCTTAAAACTTTGTATTAACCCATAACTAATTCAAAATAAGCTTAAAAAATTAAATGTTACTCTTCATGTTTCTCTGAACCCACATGTAATAATTGGTTGTTTAAGATGTCTTGTAAGTATTATATATGTAATGGGCTTATTATGGAATGTATCCCTAATAATTTATAATGGTTATTAATTTTATACTGATGTTGCTTATTATATTAAATATAATGTACTCAAATTACACAAATGTTTCACTGGATGCTTCTACAGGACAGAAATACTCCAAATAATTTCTGTAAGGGATTTTATGAAGGGATTCTACAATTCAGCAATTATCTTGCTCTAATTCTCTTTCTCTCTGTCTCTCTCTCTCTCTCTCCCTCCCCCAAGGTGTGTGTGTGTGTGTGTGTGTGTGTGTGTGTGTGTGTGTGTGTGTGTGTGTGTGTAGAACAGCATGTGGAGTGTAACAGAAATGTAAGGAAAGATAAAGAAATTATTTTAGGTCTAAACACCTAAGCCATTTAACTATCAGAGTGATTTGTCATATTTGGCTGTAGTTACCTCATTATTAATTCTTCTTTTTGGATTGTCAAATCTGATTTAAACTCTAGGACCAGTATTTTAAAAGTAGGATGATTAAACACCCTTAAACATCCAAAATAAAGAGAAATATGAAGAAGAAAAAACAAAAACCACAGAACAGCATTTATGTTGAGCTACATACAGGGACAGAGAGAGATGTGTGTTAGAAACAGTCAAACACTGAAAATGTGGGCTATCAAGGGACATGTCCCACGAAAGCCTTCACTTACCAGGAAACTGGGACAGAGGGGAGGGCATCCTATTGGGACTCTAAATGAGAGACGCATGGGAGAATAGCAAAATAAAAGGATACAGAGGGTCCTAGAAATCTACAAGTTGAACAATATGATAGGCAGATTTGGGCCCAGGGGTCCCGCTCAAACTAAGGCACCAGCCAAGGACAATACAGGAAGGTAAACTTTAAACCCCTTCCCAGATCTAGCCAATGGTCAGAATATTCTCCACAGTTGAGTGGAGAGTGTGATATGACTTTCTCACGTACTCTGGTGCCTCACATTTGACCATGTCCCCTGGAGGGGGAGACCTGGTGGCACTCAGAGAAAGGACAGCTGGTAGCCAAGAAGAGACTTGATACCCTATGAGAATATACAGGGGGAGGTAATCCTCATCAGGAACAGTCATAGGGGAGGGGAATAATGGGAAAATGGGGGGGGGAGGAATGGGAGGATACAAGGGATGGGATAAACATTGAGATGTAACAAGAATAAATTAATAAAAAAAATGTGGGCTATGTTTGAATAAAACTATTACCATATTTGCCTGCCTAGAACATACTATCCCCAAGTTTGATAAAAGTTTGGATAAAGACTACAAGTTTGATATTATTTAATAGATAATCAGGATACATCAAATACTCTGGCTTGAAATAACTGATTATTCTATCCAGATGATATCTTATGGGTTGTCATCATATGGTCAGAGAGCCTGTCCCCTTTTGTCACAGGTCTAAGGGAGAGAAATTGGGTGAAAGAGGGAAGGAGAAGGGAATGCAAAAATACAAGTGAGGTGATAAGACTCAGGACATAATCTGAATAAATTATTTAAAAAATAAAAATAAAAAATGAAAAAAACAGAGATAATGCGAAGAAGAAATTGATATGAAATTAAATTAAGGGCATGAATCTTATATCATTTTTTTCAGACATGTGAGATTTGTTTACTTTCTAAGTATCCTGAGTTTTGCCCTCCCATCAGGAGGCTATGTTTCAATTTGAAGGAAATTGCTGCAAAAGCAAAGAGCATGAGGCTTTTATAGAAACTAGTGGGGTCCTGTAGAACTAGAAAATGTGACCAAAAGTGGAAGAGATGATATTCTGACATACGATGAATATTTTCTAATCTGTACTACATACTATGATCTTGTATGTAGAAGCCCAAGGTTACCCTACCATGGATCATTCTTTATAGCCATAAGATATTTCTCCTAGATTATAAATATCATTTATTTATTCAGTAGAAAGAACCATTCCAGGCCATGCCTTTACTTTTGAAAAAGAAAGGTTAATTTATCTCTGCCATTTTCCTGTGGCATAGGATGGAACTGAATCCAGGCATGAGCACCAAACACAACTAAACTGCTGTTCACAACAGCTTGAATTGATCTTAAGGATAAAGATAACACTGTTGATCTCTCATATGTCTCTTGCTTTGTAACTTACCCTAGATATCAATCTTATTAATTCTAGACAGACATCTTATTCTCAGTTATTTGTTGGAGAGAATACACTTTTTGTTTTCAAAGGCAGCTGTGGACACTTACCCAACACTCTGATCTACATGAGCCTTCAGGATATTTTAAGTGCTTTCCTAGAAACTGAATTGATTTGCATTCAGATCAAACTTGTCAGATTTTCATGGGATTCTCTTGCTCTAGTGTTTATCCTATGAGTAAAAGTAGAACAAGATATTTTTACTTGTTTCTTCATCATGACATCCTAGCAAAATATTTCTTCCTTTTTTTTTCTCTCATAATTTTCTTGTTGAAAAAAATCTGCTCAAACTACTGCACTAACCAAGAACAATATAAGTAGTAAACATAGAATCCATGCTTTGATCTAGCCAATGGACAGGACATTCTCCACAGTTATGGACTCTGACATGAACTCTGGTGCCCCCTATTTGACCACTTCTCCTTGGTGGAAAGGTGGTGGCACTCAAAAAAAGAATAATCAGGCTACCAAGATGAGACCTGATAGTCTATGACCATATAGTAGGGGAGGAGGTCTCCTTTGGTCATAGACCTAGTGAAGGGTAATAGGGTAAAAGCAGGAGGGACAGAGGAATGGGAGGATACAAGTGATGGGATAACAATTGAGATGTAATCTGAATAAATAAAGAAAAAAATCTAACCCAGACATTTTCTTCTCATGAGTCACTGTTTCACCTGAAATCAGTCAGACACTTAAAACTTATCATCCAGAGATTCAATTTCTGTGAGAAAAAAGGAACCCCCGAAAATTATGGTATACTACTATTTACCATATTTCCTCCCCCAAAATATAGCACACCGTGCATTAATTCTACATGTAGGAAGGCTGCAGAACATGGGCTCTGGTATTAGTAGAGGCCTACAACCACAGAAGCGTATATGACTAGCTAGGAAGAAGAGACAGCAGCTGTGAAGCTCTGTTTTTCCCTCTAGACTTGGGCTTCCATTAGAAGTTGCTGACCATAAGTGTAGCCAAGTATCATTAATGCTGTCAGAGGTTGTGGCTCTGTCCCATGAGGTGGGTCTCAGGTTGGGCTAGGCCTTGGAAGGATATTCCTTCAGTCTCTGCTCCATCTTTATGCCTGCTCATCTTGTAGGCAGGGTAAATTTTGGGTCACAGGTTTTGTACATAGGTTGGTGTTCCCTTCCCACCACTGTAAGTCCTGCCTGGCTGGAAGGTGGCTTCCTCAGTCTCCAGGTCCATAAATGCTAGAAGACTCAGCTAAAGCTTTCCCCATATCCTCCCTGGAGCCCACCCTTGGTTTTCTTTGTCTCTCCAAACCATTTCACCTTACCTCCTTACTCACCCCAAATCTGATCCACCCCATATTTCCCTTCCTACATCCTCTCCTACTTAGTTCCCTTTCTTCATCCACTTCCTCTATCTACTAATTTCCACACATTAAAGATACTCTACTATGCTTACAGACAGGAGCCTAGCATAACCATCCTGTGAGAGGCTCCTTCAAGCAGGGGATCGAAACAGTTGCTGAGATTAATACCCAAACATTAGGCGGAGCTCTAGGAGTCCTGTGGATGGGTGAGGCGGAAAGGACCAAGAGAGGACAAGAACTCCACAAAAAGACCAACAGAGTCAACTAACCTAAGTCCATATGGGCTTACAGAGACAAAAGCGCCAACAAAGGAGCATGCACAGACTGGATCTGGGTCCCCTATGCATATATAATGGGTGGACAGCTTGATCTTTATGTGGGTCCCCTCGTAAGCGGAACAGAGTCTCTGATATAGACTCTATTGTTGGCTTTTCTATCACTCCCACTTTAGCAGGGATGCCGTGCCTGGTCTCAGTGAATGAAGATGAGCTCAGTCCTGATGTGACTTGATGTGCTGGGGTGGGTTGGGGGTGCTCCCCTTTTCTCAGGAGAGGGAGAGGGGGAAAGGAAGAAGAGGCTTGAACTGAGAGGAGAGGAGGAAGGGAGCTATGATTGGGAATGTAACGTGAATAAATAAATAAACTTAAGTAAAAGAATAAGAAGATCTTGATCACTTTGAAATTGGATCTCCCAAACTTCCCACAGTTAATGTTCTCTGGAAACATCTTCCTTCACAAGGTGATTCTAAATCCCGGTAGTTAATAATCATGATTAATGATCATAGGTTCTAAAGAAAAACATTATAATTCCTCATCTAGAGTAATAAGAAGCTAAAGATGTCCACTTGTTGAGTAAGTGGGTGAATTCACAATGGTTTTAGGGTTTTTAAAACAGAACCAAGATTTAACAATCAATTTAGGAAAGAAAAAAAAAAAACTCCTTAGTCATTTTTCAATATCTCTCGTCTAATTGCTTGGGTGACAGACATATATTGCTATACTCAACATACTACTCAAATTACTTGCATAAGGAAAGGTCAGTATCAAAAACTTGTTATCATTAAAAATGTATCAATATTTCACCAACTGATTAACTTCCTCCAAATGATTTTCTAAGTCAATGTTTAACTCTTCTGGTTTTTTTTTTTTATTGCAATGTTGCCAAATTCTGCTACTCACTCATTTTCTTATTATTCTGTTATTTGAATTATTTTCAAATTATTTTCTCAAATGCTACATTAAATTCCATTTTGTTGTTAGCTCCTCCCTTCTTTACTTTGGGGGAGACCTGGTGGCACTCAGAGGAAGGACAGCAAGTAGCCAAGAAGAGACTTGATACCCTATGAGAATATATAGGGGGACGTAATCCCCCTCAGGAACAGTCATAGGGGAGGGGAATAATGGGAAAATGGGGGGGGGAGGAATGGGAGGATACAAGGGATGGGATAAACATTGAGATGTAACAAGAATAAATTAATAAAAAAAAAGAAAAAAAAAGAAAAAAAAAGAAAAAGCCAAGTCTAAGTGTACGAGGAATGCACTTTGTTCTCCATTTGGTTTCAGATAAAATCAAATGGCTTAACTTGATGGTTATCTAGAACTAGCTATGGGTTCCCTTGAACCAGGTGGTACCAAAGCAAGATGGTGGCCAATGAGTATCATGCTACAGTTATAACTACAGAATACAGGTATGACTAGGGCTCTGTTGCACAATATGATAAATAATCATTGTGTGATTTTAAAGAGCTACAAAGAACAGGTTTCAAATGTGCTCACCACAAAGAAATATTGAGGGAGTAGGTACACTAGTCTAATTTGATCACTGTAGAAGGTATAGGCTTACCGAAACATATCATTATGCCCCATAAATATGCACAATATATTATTATTTCTCATGTTGAGATATAAAATAAAACTCTCAAATTCTGCAATGATTATTTGCTTAGATTTTAGGTCTTTTTTCTTTATCACAAGCTTTATTTAGTAACGACTGCCTAAAATATGCTGTCCTTTACAGCACACTGTTCAAAATAGCTTCTTTCTATTTAACTGAAAATGTATCTTTTATATCATTGCAAAGGCTTTGTCTATTACTGCTTATATACGGCACTTAGTCCTGTTAAATTATAGAGTAGAAACTGGACCATTTCATTCTTATAATTAGTTTCCATCTAAATTAGCTGCCACCTCAGTAACTATTTCAAGTCTTGTAAATATGGATATAGTGAGCATAAATGGTGTAAATATCCGTATATGTTGTTTCCTGCTGTCCTTCATTTTGGGCTAGATACAATATTCTATCTATGAAAATATAATTTTAAAAATTTCTCTGACATAATTAAGACTAAGTATAGCATGGCAGCCCAAACAACCTTAAAATATTTAAACTCATAAATTTAATCATTTTCTCCAAAACTATGTAAAATATTTCATAAACCATGGTGAACACAATGTTCCTAAGAACACTATGATCTTTTCCTACACATTGTTTGACCTCAATATATTGAAATAAAATTTGCTATTCCCACAAAGAAAATTGCCAGGTTAGCAAATATTCTACAGACCGTCATATTGCCTAAGAGATTATATAATTAGAGATAAATTTGGATTTAAGTCTTAGTTACATCTACATTGCCTATTTACTGTGAAGATGTAAGCAGGTTGTCTAGCTCCTTAAACCTTGGCTTATTTCAGAATTAAATGAGTGAATGCCCCCACATCCACTTAGTACAATGAACACTATTATTGATTCTTGAGTTCCTGTCATTTAGTGAAAACTTTTCCTAAAATCTGTATAGTGCGTGTGTGGAAGGTAGAGGAGAGAAAGAAACATGTTGTAACATATTTGGTTTAATGTTTAAAGAAAACTATCTTTAGAGTAGAAAAATTGGAATAATTTCTTTTTGATAGATCTACCTGAAAGTGTTTTAGGCTATGTATATAGTCTGCACTTCAGATCTGTGACAAACAAGTTTTTATAAGTAAGATCTCATTGATCTCAAAAACTCATTTACTTTGTCATTTATGTTGTTATCTTTCACTGAGTGGAAGTAATAGACCCTCACTGATGTACAAATTCAAAAGATAATTACAACCTCTCACTTAAAGTTGTTTATCCACTCTTGGTTTAGATCATCACTTAAGGACAGTAAAGACAGAACTGGAAGTATTGATTGACGAGCCTAACTTATCTTCAATATACATTTCAACAATCTTCTGATACCATCAGATACTTCTAAATGGTTCTTTCAAGATACTTCTCATAATTTTTTATAGCCACATATAGCTCTCTAGGCTGCCTGAAAATACTTCAAAACAAGCATTGTAGTCTTGTAGTTTACTTGAGGAAACTGATGCCAGGAACTTCATAGTGAGTGAGGGAAAGGGTATGTCGTTGAACTGGTTGCTGCTGTAGGCCTTTGAGGCTCAGTCTGTAAAGACCTTCTGAAGATTTGTAGGAAATGCTTCTAGAATGCCCACCTAAGGATAGAAGAGTATATGTGTTTACCAGAGTCTTTCTTTTCCTGGACAAGGACTTTCTACATTTTCATGTCACCAGCCTTGACATGATTGCCATACAAATCCCCAACTCAGCCACAGATCAGGTCCCAAGATAGAAGTTTTAAGACAAGAATAGGCATGGTGAGATGAGAGGGGTTCAAGAGGATGCTACAAAGTGAAACAAGTTACTCAGCAACAGCTGGAGAGGGTGGGTCAAGAATGGATGAGGCAGAGATTAGGAGCCTCATGTATAGATTACTAAGTGGCTATCCTTTTTTTCCTCTCCCATGAACTTGGATACCAGTACAATGAACTGAGCAGTTTTAAAAAAAATGTTTTTGTGACAAAATAATTTAATATAAGTATTTTTAAAACAGTTTATTTTTTTAATATTCAGATTACATCACAATTGTAATACCCTACCTTATGTCTTCCTTTTCCCACCCTGCCTCTCTCTTCTGCCCTATTCCTCTCCCCTAGACTTCTGGCGAAGGGTTCTTCTTCCCCTACCATATGACCATAGCTCATCAGGTCTTATTTGGATAGCCTGCTTTCCCTTCCTCTGTGTACCACCAGGTCTCGTCTCCCCACCAAGAGGAAGTCATCAAATCAGGGGCATCATAGTTCATATCAGAGGTAGTCCCCCTCTCCCCACAACTGTGGAGAATGATGTATCCATTGGCTAGATCTGAACAGAGGGTCAATGCTTACTGTGTGTATTGTTCTTCATTTATGTAACAGTTTAAGAGAATTTAAGCCAGAGATGTACAAGAACCTAGCAGATGCTTTTACGCTGTCTTATGATCATATTGAGTGAGTTAACCCAGAAGCAGAAAGAATCAAATGGTATATACTCACTTATGTCTGCATACTAGCCCAAGGGACACGTCCCATGAAAGTCTTCACTTCCCAGGAAACTGGGACAGAGGGGAGGACATCCTATTGGGACTCTAGACGAGAGAAACATGGGAGAATAGCAAAGTAGAAGGAACCAGAGGGTCCTAGAAACCTACAAGAAGAACATTATGATAGGCAGATTTGGGCCCAGGGGTCCTGCTCAAACTATGGCACCAGCCAAGGACAATACAGGCTGTAAACTTCAAACCCCTACCCAGATCTAGCCAATGAACAGGAGAATCTCCACAGTTGAGTAGAGAGTGGGGTATGACTTTCACACGTACTCTAGTGCTTCATATTTGACCATGTCCCCTGGAGGAGGAGACCTGGTGGCACTCAGAGGAAGGGTAGCAGGTTACCAAGAAGAGACTTAATACCCTATGAGCATATACAAGGGGAGGTAATCCCCCTCAGGAACAGTCATAGGGGAGGGGAATAAGGGGAAAATGGGAGGGAGGGAAGAATGGGAGGATACAAGGGATGGGATAACCTTTGAGATGTAACAAGAATAAATTAATAATAATAATAATAAAGAACCTAGCAGTACCTAACATTCTTCCTAAGATTTCATAATGGGGTAGCTTATTATCTAATCTCTTTACTTCTGTTCACTAATTTGTCTCACAATAAACATCTTCCATCCATGAGATTGTTGTCTATATCTTATGGGTGAGTACAATGATGCTCCTAGAAGTACAATTGTCTTCCTCATGACAGTGAGAAAATGATAAGACTTTACAGGGGCTCAGATCAGGTCTTCCTGTCTCTGTAATCATATTCTCAAACATTTTATTAACTTTTACTTTACTCTTTGCAATTTTCTCTTGGCCAAATACAGATATAGTATTAAATGCATCCTCTGTCAGAATATCTGTGAGCCTTTTAAGTATTCTTGCACTGTGGCTAGGCTGTACAACTATCTAGGATAGTCAATAAAAAGATTGAAAATCTCAACATGTTTATCATTTAATCAGTTATTTTAATTACTAGCTATTGATTAGCTGACTACAGGGTAGTATATATCCAAAGTAAATTGTACTCAGTAAGTATATTGGAGCCCTCACTAAGTCCTTGTGGGCTCTTAAACTTCTATTATTTAGCTTCTGGGTTAGAAAGAAATGATTTGAGTCTATAAATGGTCTTTAAAATCACATTAATAATTGTAAAGTGATGTACATGGTAGTACATTGTGGTTTCACAGATAATAAAAACCAGGATATTTTCCTAGATAAAAAGGCAAGTTGCCATCCAATAGACTGGGGCAGTGGCAATCCTATGAATTTAAAGGCATAAGTTAAAAGTTAAATGTGTACCCCTGCTATTTATATAGTCCAAAGCAAGCCCTTAATGCAGATTGATGCTTTAAAAATATTGTTTGAACATTCCATACAGACCAACCTCCAACTATCCCTTATCCATTTTTACTGGGCATGTCCTACTCTGAATTCCTACTGGGCATGAATTCTCTGAATTCATTATTATTGCTTCTCCACCTCCTCCTCCTCCTCCTCCTTCTCCTCCTCCTCTCCTGCCCTTCTTCCTCTTCCTCCTCTTCTTCTTTGTTATCATCATCATCATTATTGTGTCTCCTCTTCTTTTTTTCAACCACTCTCTGAGTCTATTTAGTGCTACCAGTATATGGGTATACAGCCATTCCCTGGAACACAGACAATCTACAAGGGGCCACATACTTGAAGAAAAATAGTTATAAGCTAACAGTTGCATCCCAGTTAGGAGTAGCGTCTTACCCCCATCCATACTGAATATTGACTAGCTTCATCGTGTACAAGTTTTATACTGTCAGCCATAGCTACTATGAGTTCATGATGACAGGGTTCCTGTCATATTTAGAAGACATCATTTCACAGCACTCCATTGTATGTGTGTGTGTGTGTGTGTGTGTGTGTGTGTGTGTGTCTGAAGATTACACAGTCCTCTTGTATTTATTCCCTGAACTTTAACCAGTTGAGTCTCTGATGACTTTTAAAGTGAGGTATAATGTCCCTGACAGCCGAATTAAATGTAAAATTCTTTTGAAGATATATTTTAGAATATATATATAATGTGAGTGAAAAAAGGTGGCTTCTAGTACCTGTGAATATGATCAATAAATATTCTAAAAATAGGTGCATCTATATAATCTAGTAGCTCAAAAAAAAAAAAAACAAAAACAAAAAAACAAAAAACAAAAACCTGAAACTCCAAAACTACAAGTGAATCTGTCCAGAATACACAGTCACAGTTAAAATGGACTATATTCTATTTTCTTTTTAAAAAATTTTTTTATTAATTTATTCTTGTTACATCTCAATGGTTATCCCATCCCTTATATCCTCCCATTCTTCCCTCCCTCCCATTTCCCCCTTATTCCCCTCCCCTATGACTGTTCCTGAGGGGGATTTCCTTCCCCTGTATATGCTCATAGGGTATCAAGTCTCTTCTTGGTAACCTGCTACCCCTCCTCTGAGTGCCACCAGGTCTCCTCCTCCAGGGGACATGGTCAAATATGAGGCACCAGAGTTCGTGTGCAAGTCATACCCCACTCTCCACTCAACTGTGGAGAATGTTCTGTCCATTGGCTTCCATGATGTTTGTTTAATGTATAAATTCAAAATTAAGCATATGATTAGAATAGCTTTTGTTTTGTTGGAATGATATGGATTGAACCCAGGGATTTGTACATATTGGTCCAGTGTTCTACCACTGACCTATTGAGACCCACCTCAAGAATATTCAAGAATGTAATTCTTGAATATATGAGAGTACGTTTCAAAGTGAGAAACATGACCATACTTTGTATGTCAGAGCTCCTGTTGTGTCTTACAAATCATATACTCTATACTTTTCTCTATATTTATAGTCATTACCCCTACACACCTCTTTCAGATGTATAGCTTTTTCATCATGTGAGTTCCCATAACAAAAGGAGTAGGGGCTGTCTCTGACTCTGTTCCCTGCATTTGGATCTCTTTCCACTAGTTGGGCTGTCTTGTCTGGCATCAGTGGAAAAGGATGAGCTTAGTCCTGCTGTGACTTGGGGTACGAAGGTGACTTGGCACCCTTGGGGGTCTCCCCTCTTCTGAGAAGAAGAGGGGAAAATGGGAAGAGGAGGCAGGGTCATGAGGGTGGGACTGGGAGGAGAGAAGGGGTCATGGGATCAAGGTGCAAAGCAATTATATACATAAATGGGGGAAAGCCATGTAGTAGTGTTTTCCCCTTCTATTTCTGAGGGACATATTCTGTGCATGATTATAGAACTGGAATCTGCTGTATTTGGATTCTGATTCCTCAGTGGTCTATGTAAGCACTGGAGAGAGAGTCAAACCCAGAAAGAACAGTGATGGCCAACACCTGGGGGAGGAAAGAGTGACAGCAAAATAGAACATCATGGTCTTTGAACGAAACTCTGCTGGAAGCTTAGGATTGATTTATTTCTGCCTCTGAAGTTTCAAAGGAAAACTTTCTTGCTGTCAAAGCTCCAGAATGGAGAAGTGGCATGTTCTTTCTCTATACCAGAGCAAAATGGCCTGAAGGAAAATGGCAATGGGTGAGGAAAAACATCCTGAGCAGTTTCTTCTACTAGAAGTGTATGCTGACATTGAACTTGCTTCTGACTTTGTTTCTTCCTCAGCTGATGATTAATTCCTTCTTTCCCATTAAGGAACATGTGCAATGTACTGTATTCAACTTCGTTTAGAAAAAAGACCAGGGTTATGGTTAGAATCTACAATCACAGGTTATGGTTAGAATCTAAAGTGTTGCCATAGGCTCATTCCTTTAACACTTACATTGTTTTGAAAGGCTCTTGAATGTCTTGGATTTTGCAGAAGTAGGTCAGAGTGAAGCTGATAGGCAGGTTATGGGTTTTTTGTTTTGTTTATTTAGCAATGCTGGCTTCCTGTATTGTCTCTGCATTTTAGTCCATCATGAAATGAGTAGCTCCCACAACATGTTTCTGCCACCATAGATTGAGGTTTTGCCAATGCCTTCTCTGTGAGAGTGAGCCAGAACCCTCTGAAGCCATGAGTGCAAAGAAATATACCTTTCTTTCTTCAAGTATTTTTTGTCAGATGTTGTAATCATGGTGACACAAAAAGTAACTAATACACGAGGCAACACACTAAGATGTTTCTGATATCTCCATCTACACACAGTGTGTGTGTGTGTGTGTGTGTATAGGGGGTTTATAAAATAGTAGCAGCATGGAGTTGACTCTGTATTGTTACATAATTGAGACTTATTCTCATTGGCTAAGCAATTTTCCATTTCCCTCCTCTCATGCCCTGGAAACTGTAATCCTACTCTCTAATTTCATGAGTTGGAATTTATAGAAATCTCATTCAAGTGTAGTCATGGAGTATGTGGCCTGTGACTGGACACTTTCATTCCAATAGACTAATATCCTAGAGTTCATCCATGTTATCACAAATTTCAGCATTCTTTTATGGAACTATCATGTAATCCTAAAATCTGACTTCTGGACATTTATCCAAATGAATTAACATCCAGATCTCCAATCGGTATTAGCATGACATTGTTCTTCACATCTCCATTTGCAATGGCAGAAATGTGGAAACAATATAAATATTTATCTATAACCCAAATAAAGAAAGAAAAATATGTAGATATGTGAATATATAGTGGAATGCTATTTAGCCTTTTAACAATTGTGTGCAGTGATTTAAGTTGGTACAGAATCAGGGATTTTAAATTTTGTTTTATTTTTAAATAATCTCCCAATATTTAAAATAAAATACTGCTCACTCATACAGTGTGGATTTCAGCCTTGTCCTAGATGTTCAGCAGTGTCACGGTGCCATGCCGCATTCCACTCTAGTGATAGCCTGTGAAGCTGAGGAGGAACTGTCTTTTAGGCTGGGTAAGTGCTCCTTACTATAAGTGCTCCTTACTATAGCCAGTCCTTTCTGATCCATTTCCATTACATTTTGGGATGTCTCTGGTAATATGAAAGGTTGATGTTTTTCAATTTAAAAAGAGAACATTTTTTTTTAACTTCAGAGACTGTATGCCTTTGTCTGAGTCATCCATCCCAAGAAGAAAGCATACCCAGTTCTAACCCCGCCTGTCCCTTGCCCACAACAAAAGCTTTGACATCACTCAGATTGACTTGAGTCCCTGTAGATAAAAACATGAAAAAAAAATACTAAAATATTAGTTACACGAAGATAAGTATTTTGTTTTCATCATTATTGTGCTTCTGGTCCCCCTAATACTGAAGATTCATAGTAAGTGCTTAATGCATTCTTTTCATATAACTGTATTAACTAAACTTATGTGATGATTAAAGATCTTTAAACATCATAGGATAGTCTAAACAGTACAATTTTTGTTTGTAATCTGGTGCCTCACATTTGACCATGTCCCCTGGAGGGGGAGACCTGGTGGCACTCAGAGGAAGGACAGCAAGTAGCCAAGAAGAGACTTGATACCCTATGAGAATATATAGGGGGACGTAATCCCCCTCAGGAACAGTCATAGGGGAGGGGAATAATGGGAAAATGGGGGGGGGGGAGGAATGGGAGGATACAAGGGATGGGATAAACATTGAGATGTAACAAGAATAAATTAATAAAAAAAAAGAAAAAAAATAACATCACATTGCAAACAGGGGAAAAAATTCTAAAATATTATATTCAATTGTGACTCTGATCTTTTTAAAATTATTTTATTGTTTCATTTTAGCATGTATAATTATGTTATTACACATGAATAAAATAAACTACATACATAAGGAAGAACCATGAGACAATAATGGGTTATATAGATGTTACATCATAGTAATTTGGCTATATGTATTTATCAAACTTGAAGTAAACATCTTTCCTATCCTCTTGGGTCTAAATTTCTGAATGAAAATCAATATCTATCATATCTCATCTCTATGACATTAAATCATCTATCTTGATCTAAAAAGATCTTGTTCCCTAATCAATTATCTGTTTTTCAACCCCATCAGAGACTTGGGAAGGAATAAAACTTAAATGCCTGAGTGAACCAGAAGTGCAGGTTAGCAGCTTCCAAAATGAAAAAAAAGAAAAAGAAAAAGAAAAGAAAAAAAAAAAAAAAAGACTGAGAGTCTTACAACACTCTCTATAACGTTGGAGCATCATCTTCGACCTTCTATCCCAAAATCTCTGCCATACATATTCTCGAGGAGGGAAGTATTGAGAACTTGCTTACTCTGTCTTGGCGGACTTTGGCCGTTGACTCTGCCTGCATTCAAGCTTGCTCATTTTTAGGCAGAATTCTGTCTGTGGCAAGGATATTTTGACCAGTGGCTTGTTTACCACATTTGAGGCCAAACTCATAAGGAGGTTCTTGGGTGTTGATCATCTTCTTTGAGGTAGGCTGGGTGTTGCCAGGAGTTAACTTGCCTTGTTTTGAAATAATCTTTAAAGTAATAAAAGAAATCTTTAAATACCATATTCTGTAGGCCTCTGAGGCTTTTGAGAACCTTATTTAACTATGTAACTTTATATATCTATAGAATCATAGCTATCTGTTAGTCCTAGGGTATATGTACATATGTGTGTATATATGTGTACACACACACACACACACACACACACACACACACACACACACACACATATAACCCTGATTTTATTTGTTGGTCAACAAGTGAAAATAAAGCTCTATACCATTTGATTTCTATTCAGAGAGTGAATGAAAACACTGGGAGAGTCAAACTGTATTAACAAAGTTGCTCTACCTGTGAGTGGTGTATACTTCTCAGTGTCTGACGTTGAGTGGGATGACCTATGTGAGGCACTTAGCCCCCAGAACATAGTTGATGAATTTGAGGCATTGGTGTTATACAAAAAATTCCTTTAGAATGGAAGTAAAAAAAACATTTTATGATGGGCAGATCATTCATGCAGGACATTGGTGGTAAAAAAAAAATAATATTGAGTAATCTAGGGAGTGGGTATTGTATACTATGCTTTAAGCAGCAAAATTACTTAACTTCCACCTCCACTCTCCATTTCCTACCCATCCCCACATTATGTGTCCTATAAAAAGCCAGCCCATGGTCTGTATATGGACTGGCCAATGAAGATTCCATACATTCTTTCAATTATTTTCTTGTATATTGAAACTACTAGCATCTTCAGGTTCAGACACTTGATCACTTCCTAAATTTGTCACACCAGTTCTGAGACTAATATACCTATCAAAGAGAGAGGTTTGACCAACATACCTTGGCATTTCTATGACACTCCAACTTTTCAAACTAAAAGCCCTTCGGGGCCAAAAAGTCACTCAGAAACCTATCTTAAAAGCTCTTCCCTCATCAGTACATGAAACACGAACATGTTGAGTTTTCAAGCATTGTTCTAGTTGGACTCTCAGACTCCATGGGTGGACATTTCCATTCCAGTTTTGGGCTACTTATCCATTATTGATAAAAAGCATTTACAGAAATGGAAAATGTTGAACAAGAGACATCTTAGGGTTCTTCCCAACAAAGTACCAAAAAGAAACCATCGAAATTATACTGATGACACTTGAACCAGTTTGTGGAGAAGGGAATTCATGAATTCACAAGCTTTCTAGACAGATCGTTTACCTTTCACACACACACACACACACACACACACACACAGAGAGAGAGAGAGAGAGAGAGAGAGAGAGAGAGAGAGAGAGAGAGAGAGACTTATCCATCCAATCAGTGAATATATATATACACATACATACATACATACATACATACATACATACATACATATGTGTGTATATATGTCGCGCGCACCTTTCGCCGATAAAGGAGACGCGGCAACTCAGGATTCTTCTGACAGCATTTTATTGTACAGCTCTCTGCAGACTGATGGAGAAGGACCCACTCCCCGTAAAATCCCTGGCTTATATAGGAAATATCAAGGCGTAGAGGGACGTGTCCTCCCGTCATTGGTGCTCTAGAGAATACCTAATTAGCATACCGCCCGCGTAAGCGGGTTATGTAAGGGTGACGTGTTTGTGCATGCGCACTGGCCATAAGGGCCTCCGTGAAGAACCAGGAAACGGGAAGTCAGCGCCATCTTGTAATGGCGGACCGGCTCCCGACATATATATACATATATTTAAATATATCAAGCACTGAATCTACTCCTGGCCCTGCATATGTTTAGTGTTGTATTCCATTCTAAAGTAATCCATGAGAGAACATAGCAAGACACTAGTGCACACTCTCACTGCCCTGTGCATCCATGAGGAATATCTTTGGAGGTCCCATGAAATAATTGGCAGCTTGAGTTCTGCAGTACACTGACCTAGTATAAAAATCTCAAAAAAGTTATAAGCTGAATTGTCTTCCGGAAATTATTTAGTCTCTGTCAATATTATCTCCTCTATGAAGGAACTGGAAGAAATAATAGCATCTCTCAGATGTTGTTGAACCAGTCAAACACTGCATGTTAATTGACGGCCATCATGCCAGAGACTCAGGAGGTTTATGACTGATACACACATTAATGGGATGCCTAATATAACGTTCCAGTGCTCACTGGTCCTCATGACTTTTTTCAAACTATGTTAGTACAAAAATAGACTCCATCACCACTTAAATGGCCTGTTCTACACAGGCATTTTAAAAATTAACTCAACTGGACATGAAAAAAAATGGAAAGAAACTTTGAAATTTAAGAATAGGTAGAAAATTGGATGACTCAACACGTAAGCTTTCCTTAAAATTATGAATTCTTGGTAAGCCTAAGCTACAAAACAAGACTGTTTCAAAAAGAAAAAGTAAAAACACACACCTTCAATTTTTACTAGATATGTGGATAGTGGTAATCAAGCAAAATATATAATACCCAATCAATTAAGCACAATAATTATTAGGGAGTAAAATATTTTAAAATTTCCTCATATTATATTGCAGATCTTACAATTTTTGAATCATGGAAAATGATTTTATTCAAATTCAAACACTGGAAAATAAAGTGGTAATGTCAAGAAATGTTAGAATAAGAAAATAATTTACTCAACATATTTCTAAGTTGTCTTCGTGGTGCAAAAACAAAATTAATAGCATATAAAGTTTACTTGTTATTATGCGTATCAGCACTCCATTATATGTGAAGATACACACCTCACCTTTTTGGTATCACACCATTCTTGATGGGAAGGCATGCTTCAAAAGTTGCTAAGCAGATATAGCTACTCATATTTCATGATTTTAAAGGTCAAAAAAATTTTACAACAGATTTTCCACCACTTAGCTAGAGCCACATTTACTTTAATTACTACTAAAATTTAAATTTCCATGCAACTGTAAATATTTAATCTGCTATCAAATATTTACATTTTGCATGAATAGATGTATCAACATATTTATACATGATGATATGCTCATTGACCAAGACCCAAAGGTTGAGAAGATTGCTAAAAATAACTGAGAACCTCACTCTTCTTTTGGGCAACTGTAACCAATTCTCAGTCTCATACTTAAATTTGCACAATTGTGTGTATACTCTTTTCTTTCCACAAGTGAGATTACATTAAACACATTCTTCCTTGATATTTTTTTTACATACAGTGTTTATTTGCTAGTCCTTCTCTCCCTTTGTATGAAAAATCCCCTCTATGTTCCACAGCTGCATCATAATGTTACCTTATTTAACATTTTAATTAATAGTGAGCATCAAGTTATTTCCAATTGTTTGCTGTTTCAATGAGTACTAAAATAGGGTTCTTGCATAAAATCCTTTATGCATATGCGTGAATGTTTCTTCAGAGTGAATTCCTACATTCCAAACATAAGATTATAATAATAATGCTTGGTGCTTTTGAAATGTAATAGGTTATGTTAAATTGTCCAACCAAAAGTTTTAAAAACCAATTTAAAACCTCATTGCATTTACTAGAAAATTTTTAAATAGCATAATTCTACTTATAAATTATTTTAAAAGTTAGGGTTGCTATTTGATGTTAAAACATTTGCCTATATTAACATCCACCTGTGTATAGCCTGGGCTTGTGTGTCTATTTGAAACAGCTAGAGTCACTAGAGATGAAGGAGGCTCAGTTGAGAAAATGCCTCCATGAGATCAAGCTGTAAGACATTTTCTCAATTAGTGATCAATGGGAGAGGGCCCCGCCCATGGTGGGTGGTGCCATCCCCGGCTTAGTGGTCCTAGGCTCTATAGGAAAGCAGCCTGAGCAAACCATATGAAGCAAGCCAGTTAGAGGAACCCCTCCATGGCCTCTGCCTCAGCTCCTGCCTCCAGGTTCCTGTTCAGTTTGAGTTCCTGTCCTGACTTCCTTCAGTGGTGGAAGAAGCTGAACATGCTTTATAAGTTGAATAAACTCTCCCCCAGAAGCCCAGATCTTGCTGTTTGGTCATGGTGTTTTGTTGTAGCAATAGAAGCCCTCACTATGACAATACTCTAGGCCCTAGGCTCAGTCCTGAATCAAAAAAATAAGGCAAAAAGTAAAAGTTATCTAAATAAATGGATGTTTGATTTTTGTCACAAAACAGTAAGCTTGCGTGTAGGGAACTACTGATATTTGTTGAGAGTCTAAAATTTTCATAGCTTTCTATTTGTGAGTCTCTTGGCTATTCCCTTATGGTGACAGGGTGATAGTAGTTTGGCAATGAAATTAAGCAGACAATAGCATCATGACAGTACTATTTGCTTATCAATAACCACTTTCTCACACACCTGCACATTGTGTTTCTTGTTTACTAAATCTCTATAGAACATTTATTTGTTAGCAGTGTTATTTGGCCATTAGAGCTGTAAAGGACACTCATGGGAAAGTGTATTTATATTTCTAGCATGTAAAGTTGATGCAAACCAGAAGGACAGTAGTATATACCAAGGTCTTAAAAAAAAAGTGAAACGTCAAAGTTTTTAAAAATATGAATTTACTGCATTTTGTCAGCATTAGAAAACTGAAACTAACTTCCAAGACTTATGATTACAGGAAAATATAACTGATTGCAGTTATTAATTTAGCTGCTAACATGAGTTTAAGCATTTTTTAATTTAAAATAGTCATTTCTAGTGATGGCTTTCCATGAATTTCAACTTCATACCAGTTATTTGTGGTCATTTTCATTTTACTGTATTCAGGGATACAGATTTATACAGAACATACAACGTATGGTTGTTAAGTCCCTGAGTTAAGAGAAATAAGTAACTAAATAAGAACTGTGTTAACTGTGAGGCAAACCACAAGACACGAACCTCAAAAAAAAGTTCTGTTAGTTCTGTTCTCTTTTTGGTCTGTCACTACACTGAAAAATAAAAATGACTTTTCCCATAGCTAGCACACCACTCAGAGGACACAGATAAGGATGCAATAAGTGAACTTCTGATAAGTCAAGGTCAAGGTCAGGTACACCAGCCATGACCAACCTTCAACATCACTTCATGCTGCCAGTGATCTTGACCCGAATGTCTAAAAGTTAACTTAGTAGATCTAGCAGACTTTCACATGGGAAATTTTTAGCATTTGGATTTTTCCTTTTGTTTTATATCTGTAACAGGGTCCACAGTTGAATCTAAGTATCTGCAGCCTTCAGATGGGTACAGGCCAGTCACTTGTCTGGATGGCTGATGTGTGCATGGTGCTGAAACACAAAGATTGCTATAGCTGCTTGTGATCACCCAAAATAAGTAATAAATTACAGGGTAAACAACATATAGAATTTTCAAGTGTTAATGAGCAAAATAACTATAGTAGTTAAGTACTACTATTGTTTTAGAATGAACTTTAATCTTAGATTAAATTATTCTCCAGAGCATTCACCTATTTGAATAAATATCAATGCTATTGTGTGTATTACACTGAAAAAAAAGTCTCAGTGATGTTAAGAAAAAGCCCGAAAATTCAAATACCCATTTTTGGGAAACTTCAGTAGAAATATAAAATGGATTTCTGAACTAATATGCCTCAAATCTTATTTTATATTTCATAATGAAAATAAACCAGCCACAAAATACATAGACAATTTTGGGTGGATAATTTCTATGGAAATCCACCTTGGATTTCATTTCCAGCATCCACATAGTGACTCACAACTATATTTAACTCTGGTCCCAAGGGATCTTATGGCCTCTTCTGGCCTTCTTGTATACTGCATGTGCATGGTACATAGACATGCATGCAGGCAAGACAACTATACTCACAAAATAAAAAATACGAGGAAGATGTTTTAAAGAAAGAAACATGAAAATAATGTAGACATGCGACTAGCTAAAAATTTTTCTAGAGTCTACCAAACTTATTTTTACCCTCAGGTATTTATTTTTAGGAGGAAATTAGAGATCTCCTAAGGCACAAACAGTAGGCATCTGCAGACCAAAAATTAATACACCAGTACAACACACTCAGATTTTCACAGCAACTCATTAGTACTATTAATTAATATATTTTTGTTGACTGGTGTTCTGGTTTTGGAACACAAAAAGACATGGTTGCATGTGTGCATAACACACACACACAGACACACAAACATTATTGTGCCATTAAATTTACATGTGACTTGTAGATGTCAGGAGGGCATTGTAGACCTCAGTATACCAGGAATGTACCTACAAGGATTAGCTTGATTTGTGCAATTAATCTTCACTGGATGGTCGTCCAGTGAGTGCTGGTGTGTACTCATCACACATTGTTCACTCCCTACCCCACCCCCTTAATAATTTGACTTTCTTGCCTGTCGCTTTGTGACATAACATTACTCAGAGCATCAAGTTAAAGATCTGTGTAACCAAAGGATCCCTCCTCAGAACCTGAAAAAAATAGCATGTTAGAAAATTGAGTTATGAAACATTAAGTATTTGACTCAAAGATTTGAAAGAGTAATTCCAAAAGATTCTGTTTTCTTGATAAAATTTTGACGTCTCAAGTGAGTATTGGCTTTTCTTAAAATATGCTGGCTCTTGTGGACTCTAATGCTGAGCCTGGTTGATCTGGAAGGCGTGTCACAGGGACCTCCCTCACAGCTTGAGCGGATAATGACAGACATGTTCACCGCAGAAATTTCTTGTGGAATTATATACATATGACACTGAGGAAAACAGAGAGCAGTTTGGTTTTAGTTATTGAAATTGTTGGTTAAAAAAATAATGCTGCCTTTAGAATATGCTACAAGCAGTAGGAAATAAACATATACTCCATGTGCTAAACCAAGAGGGAACTAATAATAGGGATTTGGGGTCCTGAGGCTCAGTGACCAAAATGCTTGGTGCAAACGCATGAAGACTTGAGTTGGGACACGTGCTTGTAACCCAAACACTGCAGGAACAGGTACTCATTGGCCAGCCAGTCCAGCCAAAATAAACATCACCAGGCTCAGGAAGAAACTTTGTCTCAAAAAGCAAGGAAGAAAAACGATAAAGGAATTCATCTTGACATCTGCCTCTGGCCTTTGCAAGTATCACAAGGATAATGCAAGTGCACCTGCATGCATGTACACACACACACACACACACACACACACACACACACACACACGTCCCAGCAGAGATAACAATGTGGTTTTCTGAAGAGCCCATAGAATCACTTATTCTGTTAGTGTTGAAACACAATTATGCCAAACACATTGACACCTCAATACCACAGGGGCTGAGCTGTCCTAATTATTATGCAGTTGAAGGAAATGAATGGAAACCACATTGGAAAAGAAAGATAATTTATTTTCAGTCATGGGAAATTTCCAGCACCCCTTGGGAATGAAATTGCTTAGAAAAACAAATGAAATTTAATATGGCAGCTTTATGATATAAGTTTAATTCACATCTATAATTTAATTGATTAAAAAGGCGCTTATTCAGGCACTTAGGCGCAAACATTGGAAAGCAATTGGTCACTTGTCTCTGGTCTCCCTCGTTCCAAAGAGAATCTTATTTGGAGGATCCCTCAGCCTTCCTTTTACACCTTATCTAGTTCATTTGGTGTCATGTTTTATGGAATAATTGCCTAGAATTAGCAAACCCTGATGAAAGCATTATGATTAGTTGAAGCAGATTCATTTCCAGTTCATCAGTTTGGGCACTTGAATCTATGCTCAGTGCTCCTCATAAACCACTGCTTCTCTATTTAAATAAATTAAAAGAGGCATCAAAGTATCTTCCTTATGCCCATAGCAGAAGGGGTAAATCTGGGGTGTTTCAGGATTGTGTTTTGATCTATTTGTAGGTCCTTCTAAGGGCCTATAAATTTATTTATGCTAAGAACATTTTTAGACTTGCACTCTTTTCATCCAACATGGATTCAAAGGAAGCTTAAGCAGAACATTTCTCTCTCATTGAAGTACCAAGTATCAAAATGGTTTTTGATGTCCAAGGAACTTGTAAAGCCTTCATTTTCCTTTTAGCAAAGAAGGTCATAATTTTCCACAATCAAAAAGGATATGAAGTCCCAGTTTCTGGATTTTCTTCACAAGTGCCCCCAACCCTTCCTTCACTGCACCTCTTTCCCATCTGGCTCTGCCCTCTCTCTTAGCAGTTTTCCTGCCCCCTGATTCCTTGGATTTCTTCACTAACTTCACCCTGTAGTTTCATACGCCATCACTCTCCAGAGAAGAGGAGGAGCTGGTGTGTGGACACAGCCCTAGGGGTTACATGGTAGTGGATTAGATGCAGCACTGACCTTGGAGAAGAAAAAGCAACAAGAAATGAACTCACTCACTCACTAGCATAAGGATCCCACACGCAGGGCAGGGCGGGGGGGGGGGTGTTACCGAACTCCTTCCCGTATCCTCTAATGATTGCTTCCATATATGCTATGATGAAAACAGCATTTGGATGAGCCACTGGTTTTTTTTTTTTTTTTCTGTCCCTTTATGGTATGGTGATTTAAGGAGTATCTGGGCGTGGTGGCACAGGCCTTTAATCCCAGCACTCCGGAGGCAGAGGCAGGAGGATCTTTGTGAGTTCGAGGCCAGGCTGCTCTACGAAGGGAGTCCAGGACAGTCAAGGCTACACAGAGACACACTGTCTAAAAAAAACAAAAAACAAAAAACAAAAAACAAAAAAAATGAGGAGGAGAACGGGGAAGAGGTAATTGACAAAGTCATGAAGATAATGTTTGGGACATTTTCAGAGCTGTTAAAAAAGCACTCACTTTGAGTTTATGTTTTATTGATATTACCATCAATCGCTCCATCTACCAAGATCAGAAATGAATAAGTTGGTCAACACTGTCTTGTAACATATTTTTGTATTGTTTCAGGCAGGTCCTCTCTACATACTCACTTACTATATAGACCAGGCTGGCCACAAACTTAATGCAATCTTCCTGACTATGTCTCCCAAGTGTTGGAACTACCATCATGTTCAACCTAGAAATGCTTTACAAGATAGCTTATCCTGGATCGGTATTGTGTAACTTCTGTGATTTCCAGAAACTTTAATAGATATTAAATAAAAGCAAGTTAATACTACCAAAATCATAAACTTCAATAGGAGAGATGGCTCAGTGGGTAAAAAAAAACCCTTGCCACATTGCATAAAGATATGAGTTCAAATCCTCAGAGCTCTGATAAATCTACGTGTGATAGTTCATGTTTCTAATCCCAGTGTGACTATGAATGATGAGAGGCAGGGTCAGGAGGAATATCCAAAGCTCCTGGACCAGTTGTCCTTGCATATACAGCAGAAAACTAACAAAGACCCTGCCCTGAGTACAGATGATAGACAGGATCACCAACTGAGACTGTCCTCTGGATCTCACATGGGCTGTGACACCTGTATGCTCACCCATACACTGGCATGTACACACATGCATTCTTACACTTTCTCCTTACAATACTGCTTAACTATTCCTGTAATCCTCTCTCTCAGCACTATCATGACATTGAGTTGCTGTAAATCCTTTCTCTATACACGAGGCACTACATCCTGAGAAGGGAGCCGGGAGATGACAAGTCCCTGGTAATATTTTTGGCTTGTTGGTTATATCCCTTCCCTGTGGCTGGTTTGCTTTCCCACTGTTTACACACTTCCACACTGCAGCAGATACTTCAAGCTCAGTAAAAACTTTAAAAAAATTTGGCCTTAAAATAGTAGGTTAAGTGAAGACTTTCATTGGACATTCCTTTGGGGATAGTGTCCAATTATAAGTGAGTATATACCATGTGAGTCTTTCTGGATCTGGGTTATCTCACTCAGGATGATCATTTCTAGTTCCATCCATTTGTCCATAAATGTCAGGATTTCCTTGTTTTTAATGACTGAGTAGTATCCCAAAGTGTAAATGTACCACAGTTTCTTTATCCATTCTTCGACTGAGGGACATTTAGGCTGTTTCCATGTTCTGGCTATTATGAGTAAAGCTGCTATGAACATAGTAGAGCATATGACCTTGTGTGGTGGAGCATCTTCTGGGTATATTCCAAGAAGTGGAATGCCTGGGTCTTGAGGAAGCCCTGTTCCCAGTTTTCTGAGAAAATGCCAAATTGATTTCCAAAGTGGTTGTACAATTTTGCACTCCCACCAACAATGGAGGAGTTCCCCTTTCTCCACTTCCTCGCCAACATGTACTGTCACTTGGAATTTTTGATCTTAGCCATTCTGATGGGTGTAAGATGGAATCTCAGAGTCATTTTGATTTGCATTTCTCTGATGACTAAGGATGTTAAACATTTCTTTAAGCACTTCTCAGCCATTCAATGTTTCTCTGTTGAGATGTAATCTGAATAAATTAATTAAAATATGTATATATATATAATAGTAGGTTAAAGTGATATAGCCTTGAGAAATTACATAATATGACTTAAAGGCTCTCTTGATTGTCAACCATGAGTGCTATTGTACTCAATTGGGTTTCCTTCCTCTTTACTGTGACTCATTTTGTTTTTCTCCTTATGGTGAAAAACAAAACACTGAATCTAAATCTTTCTGCCTTGCTCAGCCCTGACTGGTGGGTGAGGCAGCAACCAGTGGAATGAAAGGTAGAGTTGAAAGCATGATCATATTTTGCCATAAATTTCTATTAAAAGGTTTGTATTTGAAACACAATATTTTTAATTTTAATTTGTAAAATATACATTTATATTATTACACATATATACAATATATGTGTATATGCATGGTATAGGTATATACATATATACCTGTAGCAAGAAGAACCATGACACAATTAGGAATTATATAACTGTTACATTCTTAGTGTTTTGGCTACTTGTATTTGACAGCCTTGACAAAAACGTCTTTCTTATCTTGGTGTATCTAAAATTCTGAATATAAATCAGTCTCCATCACATCTTGTCATTATCAACTTAAAACACCTATCTAGACCTAAAAACATCTTAGCCCCTAAACAACTAAGCTTCATTGTAAAACTAAGCTACCTGGTCTTCAACTACATCAAAGACTTGAGAAGGAATAAACTTGATTACCTGAATATGTTGGGAGTACAAGTTAGTAGCTCTTCAAATGATAAGGTGACAGAGATAGTTTGCTACCTGAATAGTTACCCCAAATTCTCCATAAAGCTGGAGAATCTTGTTCAGCCTTCTGGCCCAAGATATCTGACAGAGATATTTGTAAGGCGGGAAATATTGAGGATTTGCTTACCCTGTCTTGGCAGAATTTAACCATCCATTGCCAGCATCCAAGCTTGCCCCCTTTTTAGGCAAAATTCTGTCTGTGGTAGAAATGAGGACATTTTGCCTGGTGGCTTGTTTGTCACATTTAACACCATCTCCATAAGAAGGTTCTTTGATGTTCATTATCCTCTTTTAAGTAGACTGGGTGTTGCCAGGAGTTTATCTGTCTCTACAATCACATTCTCATTGTGTTAAAACCTATTCACTCTTTCTATATATCTAATTCTCTTTCTAAGAATATATGTACTAAAATGTTCATCATGAAGGAGATAGCTTCAATAATCAATTTACTACAAATTACCATGTAACTAATATAATGTATATAAATACTATTAATATTTTATTTATTGGTTTAATATTTTTATTAATTTATTAATTATTATAGTACAACAAATGATAAATACAATATAAATTATTCAGATTTTGTCATTCCATATATCTTAATTCCTTTGCATTTATGTAAGAAAACACATTACACTGGGAAACTTATAAACCTGTCAGCACAGATATTTGCTTCTCTGAGTTTTGGAATATCTGATCCACTCCCTGAGTAGACGCTAACCTTCTCACTGTAAACTCACATGGCCTATCCCGCATATTGAACGTATGCTAAAACACCATCTCTAATGTTTTTTTAATTTTAAAAGTTTTCATATAATATGTTTTGACTGCACATTTACTGTTCCCACACTGGGAGAGTTGGAAACTTTGGAACACTCAATCCTTATATGAGATGTCCCTATCAAACCTTTTCTTCAAGGCTCAGGGATTGGTGTGGAAGAAAAAGAAAGATCCTTAAGAGCCAGGCTGGCAGAGGATGCCAAGGGAACAGCAACATCTAGACACCATTAGATTGGTACACATATGAACTCTCAGGAACTATGACAGCCCACACAAGACCTGCAGATTCAAGCAGGCAATGTCATCAACACTGAAATAAGGAAGTGAACACATAGCCCCCTCCCCTAGACAAAAAACTATTTGCAATTAAAACCATCTGGAAATGGGAAAGTAAACTTTCTCCAATAACATGGCAGTGTGTTCATCAACCAAACTCCAGGGCAGGCCTCATGGCCAGATATAGCTGGCCAACAAAAATGGACTCCTTTCTATAATTGGTATTGCTGACATTTCCACTATAAAGCTCACGAGGCATCAACATCAGTGTCATGTTTTGTCAAAAGCATTAGTGACTGAAATTTTTTACTTACTTTTCTCATTCTCTTACATAGTTTCACTGTATTTGTATCTGTGTTCCAAAGATCCTATTTTGCTCAACATTGTTTCCTGTTGCAGGTGACAGGATCCTAATTTAAGATAACAGGTGAAAACAAACACCTCTGTAGCTAGAAATTTGAGGTTCTTATTGTTACATGGAAAATGTGTATCACTCCTTGCTAGCAAATAAGACATTTGCATGCATTGCAGGGGGGTGAGTTAACTGGTAGAAGGTGGAGTCTTTGTTTATTTGTTCTTAATGCCGGGGTGGAGAAAAGTCTAAGGTCACAGATGCAGTCGTCGAGAAGAAGAACCATCTTTGCTTATTTCCCAGCAGCAAGTAAATTGACTGAGGTGCTTTGTGACAGAAAGCTGCATCACACTGAATTATGCTATCACAAACACCACCACAGGAAACCAAAATATCCCTTCCTCACATTTACAACAGCAGTTTGTTTCTTGAGCTTATATGCACTCCTAGGAGGAAAATGTGAGATTGAACTGTGTGAGAAAAGATATCTTGTTCATTGTTCATGTCTGTGTCTGTGTGCCTGTGTTCAATCCCTTCAAGATAGAGAAAAGAGGAAAGCTTGTATCTTATAGGATCTTGGGTATGAGCATTCCCCTGCTTTCCCTCTGAACAATCTAGCACCAAGTCTGTTATTTGAGGTGATCCATTCAGCACAGACAGAACTGTGTTGTGTGGCATAACATATAGGATATAACTCTCCTAGGAACTTACTAGACTGCCTGAGAAAATGCTGGACAGTGATTCCATAGCCTTTTCTGCTAATCGCTCACTAAGGAAAGTGTAGGCCATTCAACCTTGCTACTCTTAGCGGCAGGGGACTCTCCCCTAGCAGCCTTAATTGGACATTATTCTTCATATTGTTTTCTGTGTGTCTCTGTTAAGACAGAAATCTTTGAATTGGTTTTCTCTGAATTCTCTTCCCTGGAGCATAACTAGATGTAAGAATCTTTCGCCTGTTTGTAATCAGTTTATCTAAGACAGTAACAGAGCTCCTGAAAAGGTGTACCTCACACATCTCCAGGCAATTTTAAGGTTTAAAAAAGAAAGATAGTAAATAGATACAACTTGCAGGATTTTGAGGTGTGAAGCCAAAAAATAGTATTCTAAGAAGAGGCAAAATTATGCATTTATTTATTATAATTTTTTTCATCGTTTTTGTTACTCCATCTCATATTTAAACTGAAATATAACACTCTAAAGAAATACTTGTAGACACTCTCAAAATTTGTGAAAGAAAACATTAATTTTAAGTACTTAAGTAATTCTAGCAAGCTAAATAAATATTTAGATAGATTAATACATGTAATTTACCTACTTAAATGTACATTTTAATACTGACTTTCTGATAAAATTTAATTATTACTAATTGGCTCAATGAATGTTTGATAATATGCATTAACTTCAAAAACAAGTTCTCCCAATAAGTTTCCATATTTAACATATACTTTTATTGAAGCTCAAGCCTTATTCTTTTAATAATATATTTGAATATTATATTTGAACACTGTCACTTTGTAACAGTGTTGATTAGAAGGCGTCATTTAAAAAGTAAACCATAGAAACAGGAAGGAAATAAATATCTTTACATGTAGAATTAATTGTATTGCCATTATATCCTATATAAGAGGCACATATTAACTCTTACTCATTAAATTCAGATGGCTTTACCTATTCCAGAAAATACAAATTCTGACATTGCAATCAATGTACAGGAAAGAGCTGATACACTGATGATGTCTATGAACCCCCAAAGCCTGACCCATCACAGTAACTTTGGATAGTAGGGCACTGGGAAGGTGGGGTTTATATCACGAAGGACTCAGGTCACTATCAAAGGGGTTCACAGAGGTGGCTTCTTTCTGTGGCTCTTCTGCATTATGAGGACACAGCCTTTCTCCTGTTCAACAGGCTCTGTGCTGGCCCTTTATCTTAGAACCAGACATGGAATCTGCTGAAGCCCCTAAAACTATGAAATATAAGTAAGGAGATAAATACATAAGCAATGAACTTTTGATATTCTGGCACAGAAGCTCAGAAAAGCTCAGTCTGCAAACTGACCAAATGTCTCAGTGTTCCCAGGCATCTTTCCTCCTTCTCTTCAGTGAGACTCTTCACACTTTGAAAGAAATCCTTCCAGAACTCTGAGTGCAATATAATTTTAGCAGACATGTGAGCACTAGCATACCACCTTCTTTTTTTATTTTCCTTTCAAGCCAAATAGAAAGTCCCATATGATGGGAAACTGCCCCGACTGTGTCTGTGCACTCACAGGGGAGTGGAGGGGCAGTGTCTAGATAAGACAACAGGAGGCATACTGTGAACTGAAAAGCTGTTGATCAAAATCAGCCCCAACAGTTGTTAATATTTGGCATTAAATGTAATAATGGAAGTATTTCCTTGGTGCCAGGTGAACACCTGAACATTTAAAACTAAATATGCCAACAGATGTTTCTAGATAGGAGCGTTAGGGAAACAGATCTCACTGCAATTGGAAACACATTTTTCATTTTTTTTTTCAAAAATTGTCTTTACAAGCCAGTAAAATGGCTCAGTTTGTAAAGGTGCTTGCCACCAAGATTAATGAGCTGAGTTCGATCCCTGGAATCCACATGGTGGAAGGAAAGAACCAACTGCTGTAGGCTGTCCTCAAGGTGGCATGACATCCACAGCCCATACACAAGCATGCAGGTACACAAGTAATATATATATGGTATTAAAGCAACTTTCATGATACTCATAGGTCAATGCATTTCTCAGCCCTCAGCTGAGAAGCTTGTATGTACAGTAAATGGTGATTAACTCACAACCTGTTCAAGATACCAAAAACAAGATATTACAGAATGCTCAGTTGTAACTACAGCATATACACTGCACCGCCAGAGGCTCATGGATTAATGCTGAAGAGGGAGTGGAAGAAGAGTAAGAACCAGAGGAGTTGGATGGCGACGAGGAGCCAGTGTCTCCCAGTCACAGCAAGGCAGCTGCACATATGAGCTCACAGCAGTTGTGACAGCATGCCAATGCCTGTGAAAACCCATGCCAGCCCATATCCCAGCAAGGAGAAGGGAACTGAACATGGACCCCACCACTGGCTGCAGAGTTATTGGCAATCGTCAGCTGCTAGAAATGTGAGAGAGAGTTTTCTTTAAAAGCGTGTCCCCTGGTAAGTCTACGGCATTTGAGTGGAAGACTTAAAAACTAGGAATATTTAGGCAGCACAACTTAGTCTTGAGGGGTTTAAACAACAAAAAAGACACAAAATTTGGTAGGTAAGAAGGAGAAAGATATAATAATGATAAAAAAAATCTTTTGTAAGAAACCTTAAAGAACTAATAAAAATTAAATCCGAAAGAACTTTGTATTTAAAAATAAACTTGAAACATTTTAAAGACCTTCAGGTTAGCAGAAAAATTGGAAAGGTAGTCTAAGGGGTATCTGTATACGCCACGCCCATATTCCCTAGTTGTTAATATGTTATATCAATTAATATGCTTATTATCATCTGTACTTTGTAACTCACATCACCCATTTATGTTCTTTTCTTGTCCTAAGATTTCAACAAAGACCTTCATTATCTTTAGTCATCTTATCTTCTTATGCTTTTTAAATTGAGACAGGGTCTCACTGTGTAGTCCTGGCTGTCCTGGGACTTGCTCAAACTCACAGAAATGCATCCACCTGCCTCTACCTCCTGAATGTTCCACCAAGCCTAGGTTAACTGTGAGTGACCTTTTCCTCATTTTTAATGGCCTTGACAGTTGTGGACAGTAGTAGTGGGTGATATGTATACTTTTCTGAATTGAAATCTATCTGATGTTTATCTTTATCTTTTTCCTGGTTAGTTGGTGTATGGTGTGGTGTAAGTGTGAGTGTGTGTATGTGTGTGTGTACTGCTAGAAACTAAACATAGAATCACACACATACCAGGAAGGCATCCTATCACCACACTGCACCCCAGCCCTGAGGTTTTACTTAAAATTAGATTGAGATTAGCATGTTGAAGGGGAAGAAGACAGAAGGGAACTGCTATGGGTTTTTTATCATCATATCGGACATACATTTCAGTCAACATGACTCATCACTGCTGGTATTGACCTTAGCCTAAGGTGGTGTTGTGAAGTTCCTTCAATATGAAGCTCATTCTATTCTTTCTCAGAAAGCTGCCTGAAAGGAAATGGCTCTGCTCAGCTCTCATGTCAATGGTGGACGTCTATGGCCCTCTTTGTGGTTAGAGTAACTAAATAAACTATTAAGAATTCTTCTTAGCAGATTTTCTCATCGCCATTTATTTATTTAAGTATGAATTTAAGCCAGCAAACAGATAGTTGTTTTTATACTTTGAGCTTTACTCTAATACTTTATTTGTTTATTATACATATTTTGCCAGCTTGACCCATTAAAAGGAATTCCCACTGGTCCCTGAGCCTCTTGGACCTAAGTTTCTTCACCTGGACAGTGGGGGCACACTACTTAAGCAAATATCTACAGCACAAATAATCACAAGCCTAGGCCCATCTTGTGCATTTTCTGCCTCAATTTTAAAATCAGGGATTTTCCCCAAGGGACTCTGTTTTCTTTAGTTGAAGAATTTTGTTAACCATTAGATCACAAGGGTGCTGATTTTACAAGATGCCCTTGCTTCATACTCCTGTCAGCTGAAAAAAATTAAAGAGAAAATGCAAGTATATATCCCAACACATACCTGAAAGTGTTTCTGTGTACTGAGCTGCCCTACTCTGGCTGCTAAGAGTCAGTGTCATTCAGTAACCCTATGAGTATTTCAGAATTCCCATACTCTGTTAGAGTGTAGGTGTGAGATGCCACTTACAGGCTCCTGTGCTTGTGTATTTTGGCAATTTACAATCATAGGTTAAAATTTTATAAAGCTATAGGCTAAAATAAACACTTACTCCTCTTTTCCCCAACATAATATTTTTATTGGCTATTTTAGAATTTCATAGCATGCACTCCATCACATTCACTCCCCAGTCCTCCTAGGTCTGCTCCAATCCTTGTGACCTCCCCAACCAAGAAGAAGAAGAAAGAGGAGGATGAGGAAGAGGAGGAAGAGGAGGAGGAGGAGGAAACAAGTCTAATTTGTGTTGCCCATACACTTGCTGCAGCATGGTCAAACTTCCAGTGGCCAGCCCCTTAAAGAAAACTGAGTTCTTCCCCACGCCACCTCGGCCAGAGGCCACTGATTCCTTCTTTTTAAAGTCGTTTTTCTTGGGGATTTGTCACAATGATGAAAAGCTAATTAGCCAATAACCTAACCTAAAATTAAGATGGGAAACAGCTATGCCTGTGAAAAAAATGAGCTGTGTTTATTTGTCAAGGGAGTTGCTGCATGAGAATGTGTGGAAGAAAAAAATACAATTAATTTGCCCTAAGATGACTGTTTCAAGTGGTAAGTCTAATCCAAAACTAACAGTTTGGTCAATTTATGAGAAGTCTGAAAAAGTATATGAAGTTTTTTTTTTTAAATAACTCTTGTATAAAGATTAATTTGTCATTAGAAGAGTGAAAATGGCCTGAGGTGGGAGGCCATTGTTAGTCAGCTTTCAGCCATCTGCAGAGAACCCTTTGCTCTGGGTTGCAGACATGCTAGTTCCCTGTGGGAAATGACCTTTGCAGCATTATTAATCATACCAACCTTCTGTCTGATGGAAGCCTTCATCCACAAAACTACTCAGGACTGAGGACACACTCAAGCCCCGGCCTGGAACAGAGCTGAGCTCTCCAGCTCCAAGCATAATTCCTACCTATTATGTAATAGAATTTCCAGCACCAGGAAGTTTGAAGCTATATACTTGGTGCCACATTTTTGTAAAATCCTCACGATAGCCTTTCAAGAACCTGTCTTTTAAGGTTGAAATCTCAATTAGGAAAAAAAAATTGTAATTTTCATTGCTTTCAACTATACTGGTGTTAGACTACTGCAGAAGTCTCATTGGGTACTCTGTCTCTGAGTTGAGTTAATATATGTTTAACAAAAAAATACCAATTTCTTTCCCTGACAATTTCTCTGGGTTCATATGCTACAAGTGAGGCCAAAAATGCTCCCCTGAGGTGACCAGGACCCTCCACCTGTACCATTATACATAAGATCTGCAGCTACTGAGAAATCTTAGACCAATCCCACCGCCTCTGTGAGCCACAAGTACTCTGCTAGAAAATGATGTAAAAATAGTTATTGATTTTTTAAGATGAAGCTCACTATAAAAATTTAAGAGTTTGAGAAATATTATATGAGGTGTTTGGAAAGCTCTCTTCTGAGGCATTTTAGCTAGAATTGGGATGTTCAAGTGATAAACTCTTCTATTTGTGAAAGTTCATTTACACTAACTTCTTTATACATTACTGTATCAAGGGCTACATAGATAATCTATACAACAAAATGAAGAAGAAATTAGACGGTTTAGTTTGGAGGACTAGGCAAGACAGAAACATAATGGGAGTCAGATATAGTGGGGTGCACCTATAATCCCAGAACTGGAGATGCTGAGGCAGGAGCATGGTGATCTCAAGGCCAGCCAAATGCTACAAAGTGAAGCTCTCCAAAGAAACATTCAAAAGCAACACACACACACACACACACACACACACTTACCCATGTACATACACCACACAATACACACACACACACTTACCCATGTACACACACCACACAATACACACACACACACTTACCCATGTACATGCACCACACAATACACACACACACTTACCCATGTACACACACCACACAATACACACACACACACTTACCCATGTACACACACCACACAATACACACACACACACTTACCCATGTACATACACCACACAGTACACACACACACACACTTACCCATGTACACACACCACACAATACACACACACACACACTTACCCATGTACACACACCACACAATACACACACACACACTTACCCATGTACACACACCACACAATACACACACACACATACAATCATACATTTACACACATATACTCCCACACACTCATACACATATACATTCACACACATGTACTCACACACACACTCACACATGCACAAACACTCTCACACACAGTCACTTATATACTTATATTCTTATATACTCACACACATACACTCATTCACACGGAGACGCACAGAGACATACATGATATGCATTCATATACGTGAATTCACATATTCATTCACACACATACACTCACATACATTCATACACTCTCACACATACATTCACACACACACTCACACGCGTTCATACAATTCACTCACAAACACACACACACACTGTAAAAAGAAAATTAATGGGAAAACATACATTAAAACTCCCAAATTTTGACCCTGTTCTTGAACTTAAGTTGCAATTTGCCAAATTGTTTTCCCAAAGCCTTCAATAATAGGCACATTTGGTAAATAACAGAAGTGCAAAGAACATGTATAATAGAGTTTTTTTTTCAACTTAAAAGTATATTAAAGACAATGTGCTAAATAGAAGCCATATAGAGTTTCTGTTCATTACCTTCAAATAGCTGTGGCAGTAGGAATGGATGACCCTCTGAGAGAAATGGGTTGCAGAATATCTGGGAGGATTTTATGATTGAGTTAATATTCCTACTGGCCTGGAGAGAGGTGGAAGACTTGATATATGGGCATGCATTGCATGAGAGAGCAAAAGGCAACTGAGCAATTGGAGAGCATTTGCAAAGCGTGAAGTAGAGGGCTCTCTGTGCCTGGGCACCAATAAACATGGAAGGAAAGCAGTGGAAGAGCAGGTAGGAAAGGCAGGTGATAATAGACTTGGGGTCCTCTGAGTGAAATCCTGGAAAGTCAGTTTCCATCAGTATTTGTCTAGCCAAAAAAAAAAAAAAAAAAAGTGGCAGTTTCAAGCTGTGCTTCAGAAAAATCTAAGTATGGTAGCAGAATATATAAAAGACACCCTGGAGGTCGGCACTTGAGGTTGAGGGTGACTAAAGTCCTGTGGGAGTAACTAAAGCTAAGAATAGCAGGAAGGCAGGAGGCACAAATGGGAAAGATGGGGGAATAGGTGGAGATGCCCCCTATAATGGCCATGAGGACAGAGTGCCAGTTGTAAATGCACTTATTAGCAATGCATAGTGAGCCTCAGAGTCCATACACAGCAATAGCCCACTGTCTGATTATTTTCTTTAGGCAAGAGGGGTGTGGCTTTTTACTTTTCCCATCAACCACTCTAAGTGGGACCTCTTTACTAGAAATAAGGGGTTTCAGTTTCACAAACTTGGATTAGCAAGCAGTTTCACCCAGTTATGTACACTTGAATTTGGACGAGGCACACAATCTCTCTGACATTTAGTATGAGAACAAGCATTGTATATTGTTATGTATCTATGTTGTGTGTGTGTGTGTATGTGTGTGTGTGTGTAGTGTGCATGTGCATTGTGTACATGCGTGTATGTGTGGTGTGGGGAGAGTGTGCATATGTGTATGCATGTGTGTATATGTGTGTTTGTGTCACACTGTCTGTACCTAGTCAAAGGCAGCTTTATTCTTGCCTGGCTGGCATTGCACTGGACCAGGAAGGTAGCCAGCTTTAAAGTCAGCATCAGGCAAGCTGTCTGTGATTCACTCCCACCTGCGCCCCTCCCCCCTTTACTTGTGACTATAACAGAAGCAAAGCCATTATTTTTCCTTCTTGCCTACACATATTTACACCATGTTTGTCAAATGTTCTGTCAGTGAGAAATCAATTTTTCCTAGTTCACTGGTATTTTTTGCCAAATGAGAAACAGCTCGTATATACATTCAGGTTAGAGTTAGACTAAAGAGAAACGTGTTCTGCTTACTCCTATGCTTTGTTTGCCGTGGCAACGCATGCTTGCTATTACACGTTGAGCGGACCCATTCTAACCTCCATTTGTGATTGCGCTTCTTGAAACAGACTGCGTGAACCTGTGTCATGCATTTTTAACAGCTACATCTAGACAAAACTTCAGCTCCAGAGACTGGCTTGCTGCTACCTTCCAGGCAGAGACAAACTCAGAAATTGTGATATTGTGTAACTTTTGTTAAACGTCCTATGCTGAGACTGTTCTGAAAATGTATACAACTGTCTTTTTTTTTTTTTTTTTTTTTTTTTTTTTTCAATTTCCTGCTGAAAGCTTTGCTCTGCCATGATTGGTGCCCGTGCTCTATTTCACACACTGAAATTCTGGCCATTGAGCCATCACTGTCTTGCTTCGATGTGTGACATTAGCTGCGTGTCTGTTGCTTCCCTTGTAATCAAGAGAATGGTACGTTTTCTTGGCATTTTGTGTGTCTACTAAGTTTTGTATTGTATACCATTTGAAATCAGTCATAGGGACTACGCTTATATTAAAGATCTTTCAACTCATGTGTTCCCTTTCTTCTCTCAGGCTGGCTACTTCAGGACTGACTATAACTTGAGTCTGATGCAGTCTCTGTTTTCATTGTCTCAAGGGCAAAACATGTCTTGTGATATTTCTAAGTAAGAAACATGTGATGGGAATTTATTCTAAGAAGTAATATTATATAATTTTATCATTGAACAAACACAGATTGTAATTTATGTAAACTAAATGGGCACAAGGCAGCATCATACTTCCATTCACGCTGACCAGAATATCACTTGCTGTATCTCCAGAAATGGGACAGTTTTTTTTCTAAGAACTATCCAAGACTGTATAAAATTGTATTTTTCCCCTGCCCAGTCTCATGTTACTTTGGCCTATTACATGTGCCCTGTTGGAAAATTCAATGTTACATGAGAAAATCCTCTAGATTTTAGAATGCCATGGCAGCATGAATATATCAGATGCTCTATCAATGTTGCTTTCTCCCAAAAGTTTCTATCTAGAAATATCACACTAGACCAGTGGCCTAGATTCTGACTTGGAAAGTGCCTTTGTGTAAAAGGTAAAAGACATTTATCTCATTTCATCTGTGATGGGCTCTTTCTTTGAGAATATTATTCTGTCTATCCATTTGTGGCTCTCATATTTCTCAAATATCTTGATTGAAAACTCTAAGTATTATTTCAATTACAATGGCATGTTTCTCAGAAGTTAGGTTTTCTTATCACTCATTTTGCCATATTTGGAAATAGAATCTTGGCAATAAATTTGTCTTACTTACCTTTCTTATGCGGTGATGAGACACTATGACCAAGGCAACTTATAAAGGAAAGCCATTTAATTTGGGGTTCAGAGATCCAGAGAGTAATAGGGTCCATGACCATCATGGCAGGGAGCGTGGCAGCAGGCATGGTATTGGGAACATACTTCTGATCCAGGAACATGGGGCAGAGAGAGGGAGAGTAACTGGGAATCGTGTGGGTTTTGAAGCCCCCAATGCTTATCCCCTGTGACATCCATCCTCCAACAAGGCTACGCCTCCTAATCCTTTTCAAGAGGTTCTGCCAACCTCAGACCAAATACATGAGCCTATAGGGCCAGTCCCATTCAAACCACCACAAAATTTAAGACTGGAAGTTTTTATCATAATATTCTTCAATACCTCATTAGGGCTTCCATCTTTAAAACATCCTCAAATTATGTAATTGTTTACTTAGTAACTATAAGCACTGTGCTAGGTTCATAGACCACAGCTCTAAAGCCTTTAACCAAGTGGGAGAATGATGGTATTTTTAGTAAGCATATAATATTTTAAAATGTCTGTTATTGTGTGCATGTGTAATGTATGTCAGAGGCACATATGGTAATCATACCATGGTACACATGTCAGAGAACACTTGTGTGGAGGCGGTTCTCTCCTTTCATCTTGACATGGGTTCGGTGGATCAAACCCAGGCTTGCACATCAAGTGGCTTTGCTTGCTGAGCCGTATCACTAGTCTGAAAACATGATGGTAAAAGCCAAATGCCATGAATGATAACCACGATGTTAAAGACAGAGAAAAGCTAAGATCTAAATTCCAAGGTTAAGTAAATACTCTCTGAAGTCCTAATCCATGTGAAACCTAAAAATGAAGAGTAATTATTGTAGCACAAAGTCAACCAAGATCATTTCAGACCAAAAAAGAGAAAAAAAAAAAAAAAAAAAAAACTGTACAAAGTCATCAACTGAGAGAAATGGATTGTTTTTTCTTATCAAACTTTTGAGAACATGGAAGCCTAGGCAGGAAGGGGTGTGATGATAAGTGAGGTTAAGCAGGGATTCCGGACAAGGTTACAGAGCTGTATGATGCTGAGGTTTGTATTTTACTCATTGCAGGATTTTTAACTTTCAGAAGTAGCAATTTGCTCTGTAAAGAGCGGTTTAGGAAAGCATGAACACAAGGAGATGGATTAGGTAGCTATTAAATGGGCCCATGTGAAAAATGGCAATGGCTTGGATTAGATGGTGGTGGTAGAGGTGAGTAGCTAACGGGATTTGATATGTATTTTGAAGACGGAGCCCAGACATTTGGTAATGGAACAAAGAAATGTCTGAAAAGTAAAGAAGATAGGGAAAGTTTTAGCTTTAAAAGAGATAAAAATTCCATCCATGCCCTTTCTTTCCTTTAACAGATGAATTCTTCTTAGCACTGGATAAGATTTTATACTGTGGTGCATCCCTTTACCTGCTGACAGACTTACCTATTCTCTCAATTTTTTGAGATTAGAATGAAACTGCTATAAATATTTACAGACATAAGTTTTCAAATTCTTTAGACAAATGAAAAATGTGTTGAGCTTAATCATAGAGGAAACAGGTACAATTACTTAGTTATAGCAGCCAGTCTGAAATTCTAGATGGTGGTGTGGCATCTGAGAAAGGCAAAACTAAAGGGGCAGAGAACATCAGAGGGCATCAAGGGTTGTAGTTAAGGAATAGATAGGCCAAGGATAGGGGATTTAATGGCAATGAAGCACTTCTATCTGGCACTATAATGTTAGATATAAGCCCTATACAATGTTCAAACATTCAGAATATGTAGCACTAAGTGAACTTTAGTGTATACAATAGGCTTTTGCCATGATGCTCTCTCCATGTTGGTTTCCCTGTAATGAAGACTGGGTGGTGGTAGAAATAACTTACTGTGAGGAAAGGAACAGGGAGCTTACAGGAAACAACTACACATTCTTCTCAGTTTTACTATGGAGGAAAGTAGCTGTAAATATGAAGTCTACTGAGAAAATGTGTGTGTGTGTGTGTGTGTGTGTGTGTGTGTGTGTGTGATGTGGATCTGGCCACATCCTAATAAGAACTTTACAAAACACTTCACTTCACACTCCTTGTCTGACTTAACTCACAATAACCCGTGATAAACATCATTTTGCCTTTCACAAATAAAATCAGGATCAAATGTTTCAAGTGCACTGTCTGTTTAATTAATTCACACCTGAAAGCTCAGTCAAATTCTGTAGCACTGGCCCAGGCCCCCTTTCCCCTCTCTTTCTTCATTCCCACGTGTTTTCTAAAACCATATTGCAAGAGCCTCACAAAGCAAGTCAAAGCCAACACCTGGAACCTATAACAATAAGAGTAGCATCTTGTGATCTTCATTTATACTTCATAATATTTCACACCCCTTACATGTTTTGTCATCTAATTGTCATAATAATCATTTGGAATGGACACTGATGTTTACCTACTTTATAGATAAGAAATCCAAGGTGCAGAAGTCTTAAGGGATTTGTCTGATTCAATAGAACTACTAATTATTCTAAACAAGTACACCATAATCGACATGACACTGCCTATTATGAATTCCATGGGGAACGTTTTAAGGGAAGAAGCACAGATAACAGGATGGTATGATTGCAAGGACATAGACATTGAATTCAGACTCAATGCATCAGCGCTTCTGTCATGTCTTTGTCACTGATGAGCTCTGTTGTCTTCATCCTTTGCCTTAGACCCTACGTTGTTCATTACATCCTCTTGGGCTCTTTCTTATTCCTAACTTTTGGGTGGCTTTTGACCACTTCTAGCTGATCATATTTCAAAATTTGGTTCATATAGCTTACAATATGGCCAATCATTTACCTCACTGACCCCCTTCACTGACTTTCCTGTCCCTGCAATAAATTCTTCCCTCTGCCTCAGAATCCCAGGATTTCTTAGACAGTTCTCAGCTGCTTTCCAGAGTGCTGGCTTGATAGCTTGGCAATTAACTCATCTTGCTAGCTCACTCTCTGTGTTAAGGCGCTAAATTGCAGAGGGTGTTTATCATATGTCAGGCCCACAGTCTCCTGCTGTTGGTTTTGATTTGTTAAATACCTGCAAAAGATCTAGTGCCTAGAACACCTGGTCTGCAGGGCAGGCTGCTTGCTACGTGGTACACAGCATCCCAGAAGATCCCTATAGCCTGCCTGGAGCTGCCCCCATATTGCTACCTTTTCCTAGAGCAAGGAAAAAAATAGGTAGCATCAATATAGACCTTAGTCTGGACTGAAATGAGAGGGAAATTATGTTACCACTGAAGGCCAGGGGGATATGTGTGGTCTGTGCTGCTACCTGAAGCCATGTTGATGTCTATGGTTCATGACATAGCCAGAAACCATGTAGAAGTCCATGGTCTGTGCTAGTGCTGACTATATAGGCCAAGGAAGCTCCTTTTGATGACTTAAGAGTCACAGTTGAGAGCGAGAGACATATAAGGCTTCTGTGGCAACCTCATTCCTTCTCTTCTGCCCCCAGAGAAAGAGTCTAGGAAGAAAGACATTGAACTCTTAAAAGTTGTGATATGGATGCTGAAGTATAGCTCTTCACAGTTGATGGTTTCTGGTGGGGATGGGGGTGGAGGTAGGGAAGGACTTGGGGTGTGGTGTTTTGGTTTTGTTGTTGTTGTTGCTGCTGTTGTTGTTGTTTTTAAAGGGCTGGTCATGGAGAGTTCGACCATGTTCCAGTAAGTATATGGGCAAGACAAATTGGACTTGGTCCTTTTTCTTTTCTTTTTTTCTTGTTTTTTATTTTATTTTATTTTATTATTTTTTTTTTAGTTTGTTTGTTTGTTTGTTTGTTTTGGAGGAGGACAGAAGCATAGGGGTGGACCAGGGAAGACTGGAAAGTGAATGTGATCAGAGTGCATTATGTGAAATTTCCAAATAGTCAATAAAAATGTGTTGAAATGTTAGGGAAAGCACTCTATACACATCCCTCTGTCCTGAATAACTCTATAATGACAAACCAAGATATCATTGTGAAGAGTGTATTACTGTGGAAAGGGTGCTACAACAAAGGCATCACTCACACAAACATACCGAGTCTTTGCAGCACTGTAGATGGTAATTTTGCCCCTGGCCATCCTCTGTGGCAGAGAACAGCAGATAGGTCTCAGGAAAGCCTGAGAATTTTCTCAACCTTCCCCCCACCAACTTGCCAGGCATCACTGTGCTTTCTTGAGTTATCAAGAAGAATAATTTCTGCTGTGTTTTGCTTTTCCAACGGAGACGTTTACTAATTCATGCAATCATACTACAATTAATTGCATTTTGAAGGAGGAATATTAAATCAGAAAGTTTACATCTCCTTGTTAAGAGGAAGAAGTGTGATAGGTGCTAATCAGAGCATACTTGAGACAAAAATATCTTCTAGCCATGTCATATGGCCAACACTGGCTAGATATTATCTAGCCTTTCACTTTAAAAGATGAAAGTCGATGATAAATTGTTTCCACCGGGCATCCTATTTATTTAAAGATTTAAATATCAAAGACAGGGGTCCTGTTGATACTTTGAATTTACTGGAGTCACACATACTTGAATGAGAACCTGGATATTTGTTTACACATGAAAAGTATGGCACTTGAACAATTTACCTTTTTAAACATCACTGTCTTGGGCCAGAAATGATTATAGTACTTCTTCTATGTAGTGCACAAATTAAAGTACGATGCTTTGCAAATCCATGTGGGCTTTCTGGTCTCTGGGAATCTGAGACACTCAAGGCCTTTTGTGACTATAAATGAGAAATATAATTCTGCTTAAGTACTATGGCAAGAACTGCCTTTGGTCGTGGATACAAAATGCCTAGACTAGAACCTGTCACCTAGGACTATTAAATTTTGTGTGAATAGCATAGCAAGATCCTTTCCCAAACTCTACCCAAGATCAGTTAATGTATTTTAGTAATGATGGTTAAAATGTATTGTTTTGCCAACTAAAAGACAGATATTTCTTAACTTGACATTATGAAATTAAATACATATAAAACATAACACAGCATTTCAAAGAAAACTGATAGAACCAGGTATCCTTGGGAAGTTCTGACTCAAAGAAAGCTGAGTTGGGAGGCAAATTGTGTCATTAGATAAAGAACATGACTAACCACAAATAGAATCCTGAAATGATGCCAGGTTCAACTTAACCAAGAAAGAAAAAAACATGGTATAATCATAAAATTATATCCATTCATAAAATGTTATATATATATATCCTAATTTATAGTGTGTATATACATACATAAGTGGCTTGTGGGACTGTAGCCCAGGCTACAATACTCCTGCATTAGCCTCTGTAGTATGAGAATTGTGAGCATTAGCTGCCACATCCAGCTTTACATTCAAATACCACATACACCTAAGTGTACACACACACACACACACACACACACACACACCCCTACACCTACACCTACACCTCAGATACAGGTTAAACTAAGGGCCTTGTCTTTTCTTCTCAAAAAATATGTTATATAATGAAAGAGTCATGGAGACACATGATGTTTAGATAGAACCCCACACAGCCACACACCCCCCCCCAATTTTACACATAGATGCAGTGCAAATAAGGTTTGATGAACTGAGCATGCACAACCTGTATTTGTAACTCAGAAAATAAAGTTGTTTTAGGAAAAGTGACTTTTGGTAATAGGTTTAAGTGAAGCTGAATCTCTGGTAACGGTCATTAGAGCTGTACTATAACACAATGTGTGATGGAGGCATAGAGAAGAATCAATATTATATTCCAAATAATCCTTCTCAATGACCCCTCACTCCTGGATTCTGTCCATTTGCAAAACAGAGATACTAAACTCCACCTTCCGATCTTCTAGTTTTACAAAGAGCACAACCACCCAATACAGTTTGCTTAAACAAAGCTGCCGTTACAGCTATCGACATGCAATACACTTCAGACACAGAAATCACCTAGGATTTAATCAGAATAGTGAGAGTAATACTCAATATCGATGATTTTTAAACTCCTCTGATAATTAAAGCACATAGCCAAGTTTGAAATCAAGTAGATTAGAGTTGGGCATCTCATATCTTACTGTTCAAAAAAAAAATTACCTTGCATATATATCTGTGTATCGTATGAGTATCTGGGGCCTGTGCAGGCCAGACAAGGTTATCAGATTCCCTTCAATTTTATTACAGATGTTATGAGAAGCTGCGTGAATGCTGGGAGTTGAACCCAGGTCCTCTGGAAGAACAGCCAGTCAATGCTCTTAACTGCAGAGTCATATCTCCAGTCTCCATGAAATCCTTTTTAAGCTTAAAATATGGGGTTTCATCCAATATGTCAGGTACAGCATGGATTTAATAGTCTACCATTCTAATGTATTCCCAGATAATGTTGATACTTACTTGTGACCAGCTAAGAGAAACCAATAGAAATTCTAAATATTATCTATAATAAACATGGGACTTTTCTCTCCTGCCTACTCCACTGCACGAGCAATGGTAGCAGATTACAGCTGCCCATTTACCCAGACCAATAGGATGATAAACCGAGCAAGAGAGTCTCCGAAGCGTATGCCTGGAGGAGAATAAGAATTTTAAATGCTTTTATAAAAACACATTGATAGGAAAAATCTGGCATAAAACCTTGTGAACAGAAATGGATATTACCAACATATTTTGTTTAAAGGAAAACTTGATGCTAATAGATCATCCTTGCCCATCCCCCTCATCTTCCTGTAGATAAGGAGTGAGGGAGACTGGAAAGGTTAAGTGCACTGTAGAGAAGAAAACAGGAAAAGGCAAAAGAGTAAAACTCTTATCAATTCAGTTAATAAAAACTTAGGAAGGGAATTAAGTACTTGTGCAAATGGTTTTCAATTTGTTTGGCAAATTGAAATGAGTTATTAATATGTATACCTAAATGCTGCTATTTCTACAGCACATTTGGAATTCTGTGCTATAAAAAAAAATGAAGGCTAGAAGGCAAGAGTACTCAGTGCTTTAGCAGAGGACCAAGATTTGTTACCCAGCACCCACATGGCAGTTAACAATCATCTGTAGATAGTAGAAAACACCAGTTACTGGGGGGTAGAGGGCGAGAAATGGCCCAAGGCACCCAAGTGATATACATTCATGCATGCAAACAAATATAAAAGAAGACTTTTCTTAAAAGATGAGCCAATAAGTGTTAATGCACTTAGAAATGTTCTGGTTGTATTTGCCAATGGATGCTTGGTTTGATGGAGACTGATAAAAGAAACTGGACTGACTTTGACAGTAAAGAATCTCGAGCATGTAGTGAAGCTAGTGAAATCTGTCCCCTAGAAGTTGCACACGACACCCAATACTTCCCAGAGGCCAGTTCATTCATTTTCAACACAGGTCCAATTACAATTTTCCACAACATATATTCTGAAAACAATGTTTCAACATTGAGTACCTACTATGTGGAAAGTCTCAAGGGCACCGGTTAAATAAGACCTACCCTTGACCTTAAGAGACTCATGAGTTTGCAAGAGAAACACAGTGCCACTGATAGAAATTGGACTCTACTTTCCTGCTAGCTGGGTCTTTGGTTTTGAGCTTACATTTTAATTTTTTTCTTTTCCTTTCTACTTCGAAAAGTTTTACCAGCATCAGGAGGCCTTCTTTGAATCCTGCTGAGGTAATACCCTTTGAGGATAAGAGAAATAATAAGATTAGAGTAGGAAATTCTCCCATTGTCTTGGTCTGTCCAGCTTGTGACCCTTTTCACACACAGCAAGACCCACTACTGATAAGATATTGGTAATGTATAACTTAGCCCTTTCCCAGAGATTGCTATATGAGCTATGAATCCACAATGAAAACAGATAGCTTTTGTTCCAGGCAATTAGAGAGGGGGGTGGTGTAAAGTGGAGGGCATTTAATTTATAATTAATTATTACTAAGCGGCCCATGTTTTGAGGAGCTAGTTCTCAATGTTGCTCTTAATAATTCCTGTATAAGGAAATCAGCATGGTTTGGGATACTGGAGAGAGGGGGAGAGGAAGGGAGGGAAGGAAGAAGGGAGGAAGAGACAGAGAGACAGACAGACAGAGAGACAGACAGACAGAGAGAACAGTTATAGGATTTAAAGATAGAAAACTTAGAATAAGCATCTATTCTAGCAGTCTTCACTGAGCTAGTTAGAAGTCCACGCATAAATCATATGGCATATGGTCTTTGTCCACTCCAAGTATGAATATGGAGGACAGAAGACAATGGTAATTATTACTATTATGCATAGAAACAAGTGACACTTTTCTCACAGCCAAAGCATTCGTCCTAAATACACTCATCAGGTGAGCGCAAATGTCCCACACATGGCCAAGCTATGTGGATTTGGATATTACCTGTTCTCTAAGTCATTAGTGTTGTATTTCATACTCAAAGACCAACACCATCTTCAAATGACCATAAGATATCTTGTCAAGAGAGATTTGGTCCCTCTCAGCTCTCATGTCTCCATTAAAAAGAAATCTAAGCTTCTGCTCACTAGAAACAGAGATTATTCCATTATTCATATACACAGATGTGAACCAAAGATTGCAAGACCCTCTTAGAATTGTGCAGCATTGCTGTCTGCCTTAGTCTCTTATCAGCTTGACCATGATCTGCATATGTGTGCCTCTCTTTGTATCCATCTATTTAGCATTCACTTAGCATTGGAGATATGCACAGTAATGGCATTCACCAACTTACAGGAATGTTTTCATTATTTAATAAAATACTTTTTTCTGATCTTATCTTTTTGTCCTCTTCTCCTGAGGTTCCTATTAGATGCCACGTAATACATTTTAATAGTGTCTTATGATTTTCTGGAGCTCTGCTCATTTCAACTTTCTCCTCTGTTCTCTAGAGTGACCGATTTCTGTTTTTCTCCTTCACTGGTCCTCACTTTGTTGTCGTGCCTTCCTTTCAGTGTTTTAACCATGCCTTCATTTAGTTATTTGAATATGGTACCTACGCTTGAAATGTTTGTCTACTAAATCAAGTATTTTAAATACTTTGGATCAGGCTCCATTGACTAGGTTGGCATATCTTTTCTCCTGAATATGGTACATAATCTCGTGACTCTTTGCAGTTCTCACAACTTTTGCTTGAAAGGGAGATCTTTATTTAAACTAGTGTATCAGGTGTTTACTCTGATTCTCTGCTTCTTCTTCAAGGCTTGTTACTACTGTCTTTCTTTGTATTATTATGTAGTAATTTTCTTCAATTAACTGAAATCTGCCTCTCTTGTGATGTGTATGTAGCCTGGTATCTCCACTCATTACCTTCTTCCCTCCTCTATTCCACCCCTCCCTCCCTCTCTCCTTTCCTTCTATCTGCTCATTGTTCTTGCCTCTTCTCTGGCCCCAATCTTTTCTCTTGATTCCTAGAAGTCACCCTTGGGTCTTCCCAACTTAGTTTCTAGCACATGTTTGAACAAATGCCAAGTACAAACACCTTCAACCACAGGGTCTTCTATCCTCCATCAGTAGTTCAGTGTAGAAAAGCAACTGCACTAGGTATTGTCTAATCTCTAACACAAATACTTCTGCCTCAGCCAAGAATACACCTGCTAGATCCATACTGCAAGTGACAGCTTGATTAGCCATGTTTATCTGACCATCCCTCATGTTTACTGGAGGTACTGCCAAGCTTGGCCACCTCTTCAGATCTGCTCATTTTTCCTTCCACTGGGGCACCAAAGCTTCTGATCCTTGTCACTTGTTCTACCCTGGAAAAGGCTCCATGGCAGTGGAGCCTGCCAGACCCATAGTACATCGGGATTTTAAGCACATGTGTTCCTCGGATTGCTTTATGCCTTAGCCAATTTCTAGACTGTTGAAATGGGTAAGTTTGGGAGTTCCTTTTTGTTTCTCTTTGCCTTTAATTCTACCTAATTTCCCAGGTGCTTTGTGGTGGCAGGGTCTGCTGGTCAACTCCACAGCCATAGCCCTAGGTCTTGCCACATGTCCTTGAGTCTGAAGGTAGCACCACACCTGATGACACTGTTTCATTATGGATCTCCAGGAAGAGAAATAAGTAAAACAAAACCAAATTTTGTCTGTTTCATCTTCTTCCCTTGCCAGAGGTCTCCATCTTTCTCAGAGACATTCCTAGGGATAAATCCACTGTTGACCATGTTCTTGTTACCGTGTGGTACAAGGAGAGAAGAAGTGATTAAATGGACATTAAAAGAAATGAAATCCTGTATGGAAAAGTAGTTGAAATATAATTTAGGAATCAGCTAGCTAGGGCTCATGATCTTACAAAGCTATAGCCTTGGGCAAGGAACCTAAAGATTCTAAAGCTTAATAACTTCGTTTGAAAATTAGGTTCTCAGGAGGACCCACCTCATCATCTGTGAATGCAGTTGCTCAAGGCATGGAGAGGATGCTGTTGAGTGTTGTAGGAGGGAAGCTGCCTAAGTATGATGACGTCATAATGAGAGGATAAAAATGAGCCTGGAGGACTCTGGGAATGCTTACTCTCTTTGCCCACCTGGGAGATTCCAGAGACGACCTCTGTCTAGAACACATCATCTCTTTTGTCAAAATAACGAATTGCATCATTGCAAGGTTTCTGAGAATCACTGCAACTCGAATATAATACGTCTCTGAATTCTACCTTCTGGCCCAACTCAGAACACCATTTATTTGAAGTTTACCATACATTACCTTTTAATATCAGGTGAACTAAGTTCTTAGGGACAGATCTTATTTTGTTACATTTTCAGTCTCCTAAAAACTCACAATTGGATCTACCTGTGATTCAGGACACAAAATGGCTTACCAGGATGTAGAAAGCCAGACTTCCAGCCCAAGGCTCTTCTTACCTCATGTTGTTGTGTGATTAAATATTGGAGCAGGTACCCTACAGCTACAGGAATCCAATCATGGGTTCATCAATACAGGAAAAAATGCTTCCCAGGCAATAATGCAACATGCAAAGATCATGTTTGTAATAGTAATAAAATTCGTAGTCTCAAGTTCCTGTTTTAGAGTCACCTATAATGGGTAAATCGTAAAGCATCTTACAAGTCAAATATCTTATTTACAACAAGGATAAGGAAGAAACAATACTCTTGTCATGTAAACTGGGATGATTCTTTTCAAATGCTTAAAAAGGGTGGTGGTGATGATCATTGTTTTTTTTTTTTCCACAAAATGTTGAACAATGATTCTTAACTATAAGTAATATTATGAGTTGAATTTTCTCCTCAAAAATTATATATTCAAATTTTATCCTTTAATGTGAATATGCTTTTATGGGCCTTTAGAGTTATAATGAAATTAAGATTATGTTGTATTAAATTAGAGTTGTCCGTAATCCTATCATTGGTGGTCAGTAACAGGAGAGGCAAGTTTGTACACAGGTCCAGAGGGGGGTGCTACAGAGGCAAAATTTTCAACCAATCCAAAGATTACTCAGAACTGCTTACAATTGTCAGAAGCCATAAAGAAGCAAAACAACAACAACACCCACCATCCTTCCCTGAGTCTACAGAAGAACCTCAAAAGAGAGAAAGAGCCTTGACAACTTGATTTCAGACTTCAGATCTCCAAACTGTACAAGAAAATGTTTCTGACATTGTAAGTCTTCTAGATTATGGTAATTTCAATACAGCTGTAGAAAATTAATCAATACAACTGAATATTTAAAAAAAATCACCTGGGAAACATTTTGAAAACATGCATGCTTTACTCTTATATGATCAAAATTTAGTTCATAATATTTAAGAATTGGAAAATCTGTTTTCTAACAGCTCTTCAGATAGCAGTGTTACAACAGCAGAGTGGAGAATCATTGATATGTAATGCCATCAACACTTTGTATAGAATTACTGAGTTTATATAGTTCCGTGCTAAGGTATGTATAACTTTACATAGAGATACAACTATATAAAATTGGTAGTGTAGTGCTTCAATTTGGGAAAAGCATATTGTTGTCTCACCCCACTGACCACAGTGTCATGCCATGGTAAAAGACTATCTGCCGTCAACTGAACTCAGTAGCAGAGTTTCTGATAGGTGTCTTTAATGGGATATCCTGTTTTAGTCTGTGGACAATTCTTTTTCATAGTATTTTGTAAATTTTAAAAATAATTACATCATTTTCCCACTTCTCTTTTCTCTCTCAAGTCCCTCCCCCGCAGGCACCCACTCCCTTACTTTCTTCGTCTCTCAAATTCATCAAGTTGATTCTGTTTGTTTCCCCTTTAGAACATCATGATTCATAGACATAAAGTAATTTTTCAAGGTCACATAAGCATACTGATTGTACACAGCAGGAAGTTAAACAGAGCCTATTTCAAAAAGTAGCTCTCTAGAATGCCACTTTCTATTTTCTGATTTCATTTGTAACATTTAAGATAGAGAGAAACCAAACCCCTGTAAATATGAGGGGCATGGAATGAAAACTGAATTTTGCACAAGTATGTTTTTTTAGAGTAGAGTATACAGCATACCTGGAGACCACATGCAAAGAGATCTGAAAATACATGAAGAAAGACAAAGAGAGATAACCATGGACGTGTGTGTTTCCAGGGTCCAGGGCCTCTTTCCAAAGATTTCTGCAGGGGGTTTTCTCTATGGACTAAACAGACACATGTTCCAGAAGATGTGGTTATGGTGGTAAGATGGGTACTGTGTCATATTTTCAATATAACCATGAGTTCTATGCTCAAGTGAGAGGCCTCATCATAAAAAACAATTTACATGCTACCTGAGAAAATGGCACCCAATGTTGTGCTGTGATCTAAACATGCACCTGCACATATGTGCACATGTACCCATGCTCTCCTACATACATTAGTATGTGTGCATACACACACACACACGCACACACACACACACACACACACACACACACACACACACACGGGAGGGGGAGAGACAAAATGGAATCAAGTCAAGAAGATAGCTTAAACCTGGAATTTTGATACCAGGGAAATTGGGTCATCTTTGGGGACCTCCTTCTTTAAGCCATGCTGTTTAAAGCCAGTGTAGAAGTCAAATACATGGCCATCCAGCAGGCATGTAGTGGTGGGGAAGGAGGATTTAGAGAAAGAAAGAAAGAAAGAAAGAAAGAAAGAAAGAAAGAAAGAAAGAAAGAAAGAAAGAAAAGCCAAAAATGTTAGGAATAGCATGATTAGACATAAAGATAGAAGAGGTAAAGAAAAAATATATACTTTCTTGAGTAAGTCAGAAAAGCAGTCTGGCGTATAAAGCAATATAACTGCATTCCATACAGACTACTAAGGAGAGGAAATTCTGAGAAGGACAGTGCAGTAGCCCCTACGAGGGCCAATTGTCCCACCTCTATCTCTAGCTAGGCTTGCTGTGAGCCTTCCTTCCAAGAAGAAACTTCCTATGTGGCAGTTTCTTAGCCAGATCATTGACTCTCATAACTGGATTAACTCCTAACGGAAGAAACAATGGAATAGCTCTATCTAGATCAGTGGTTCTGAGCCTGTGGGTCACGACCCCTTTTGGGGTTATAAATCAGCTATCCTGCATATTGGATATTTACATAATAATTCAAAATAGTAGCAAAATTACAGTTCTGAACTAGTGACAAAATAATTGTATAGTTGTGGGTCACCATAACATGAGTAACTGTGTTAAAAGGTTGTATCATTTAGGAAGGTTGAGAGCCACTTTACTGTAACAGGACAGAGAAAGGTAGGCGGGTAGGTAGGTAGATACATAGATAGATAGATAGATAGATAGATAGATAGATAGATAGATAGATAGATACATACATACATACATACATACATACATACATACATACAGAGACAGACAGACAGATGATAGATAGATAGATAGAGAGACAGACAGACAGACAGACAGACAGATAGACACATAGATACATAGATAAATACATAGGTACATAGATTCATAGATATCCACTCTACCTTTCCTGGATCACTAGAGGACTAAAGTATTGTAACTGTAACAGGGAGAAGGAAGAGGCAGACCATGCTAGAGGTAACAATTTCTTTTTGCTTCTCAAAGAACTCTTGGAAGACCCTGAGTAATGGAGGTCACTCAAGAGATCAATATTGTGCTAATGAACATGGGAGGCGGTCCAGGAGGCTGATACACTCCACAGTCAGAGAGCAAAGTCATTTGAGGCCTGATAAATAAGGAGGGCAGGTCCTTAAGTGAAGCACAGCAGAAATCTTTGTGGGGCGCTTCATCATCCCTGCTTTTCTCCCACACTAACAGTTGTGGTTGCTGGAATAAATATTTGTATTAGATGACCCCTTATCCATGACTACTATCTATTAAAACAAATGTTCAAAACTGACTCAAATTCAGCCCAATATGAAATAACTCCCATGGAACTTAAGCATTTTATTATGAGATTGTATTCAATTGCCACCATTGCTTTAACTAAAGGAAATATAAACTAGAATATGTAAATTGTCCTCTAATCAAATTTTCTATATTCATGGTAGAATAAAGGTGATTAGTTAGTCTATGGAAGAGAAAATGACACAGACAGCTATCAGGGAAAGAATATGGAAACCCAACAGGCTCACACAATTTAAGCAGGGCAATTTATAGTTATTAATCAAGTGGTCTAGTAGATTACAGTCACCAACTGTTGCACATATGTCACATTAACTCAAAATCAGATACCTTCAACAAGTGTTTTATTATGCCTCATGATTTTGTGAGATTGGAATTAGGGCAGAGTTTGGTGGGTCCAATCTCATGATGCCTGTCTTTAAAGTTGTTCCGTGATATTTAACCAGCAAATAGTCTAGTTGAGTCAGCAGGCATTATGGCTTTACTCATGTGTTAGTTAGTTTTCATTGTGACAACAGACTGTTTGTGATTCCATAATATATGAAGAAAATAGGTTTATTTAGCTCACAACTTTAGAAGCTAAAAGTCCAAAATCAAACATTCTTATTTGGTCCTTAAATGACTACATGGAGAATAACATAATGATTTGGGGTAAGACAGAAGTCAGAGTGGTGAGAAGGCAATCTAGTTCTTTTATAACAAGCTACTCTCAGAAGAACTAACTGGGGTCCTAGAAATATTGGTTAATATTTTTCAAGAGTGATGCCTCTAATCATTAATCACCTTCCACTAGGCTTCATAGCTCTATGATTTTTTTAAGACAGTGTATCTCTGCGTAGCCATGGTTGTCCTGGACTTGTTTTGTAGACCAGGCTGGCCTCCAAATCACAGTGATATGCCTGCCTCTCTCTCCCTGAGTGCTGGGATTACAAGTATGTGCCATTTCACCTGGCTTAGCCTCCATCTCCTAACGGTCCCGGCACCTGATAATAATACCACATTATGATCAAGCTTCAAAAATATGAGTACTTGACAGTGTGGAGCAATAGTAAGCTTGCAAGAAATCCTAGCTGGTATTGTCAGCTTGACCTCTTGTGTATGGCTTCTTTTGTATGTCCACCAATCTCAGACCAGTTCACCTTCTTTCCTGGAGGCCATGGACTCCTCTAGAATACATTCCAATAGAAACTAGAACCACCCTTTGTATGAGGTCCAGGAATTGTAACTCTTCTACCATATTTTTATTTTATTTTTTTATTGTTTTTTTAATTAATTTATTCTTGTTACATCTCAATGTTTATCCCATCCCTTGTATCCTCCCATTCCTCCCCCCCCCTCCATTTTCCCATTATTCCCCTCCCCTATGACTGTTCCTGAGGGGGATTACCTCCCCCTGTATATTCTCATAGGGTATCAAGTCTCTTCTTGGCTACCTGCTGTCCTTCCTCTGAGTGCCACCAGGTCTCCCCCTCCAGGGGACATGGTCAAATGTGAGGCACCATGGTACGTGAGAAAGTTGTATCACACTCTCCACTCAACTGTGGAGAATATTCTACCATATTTTTAAATAGGCAAGTCTCTATGACCAAGTCAGATTCAAAGGAGCAGAAGTAAATTCTACTTTTCAATAAAGAGCAGAAGGAAATTTACTGCTATCCTTAATCAATGACATTATCCTTAATGAGATTATGTTGCACCTCTACAGCAAACAGCACACTTTAGGTAAACTAGCTTGAGATGCTTTGGGTAACTTATGCTTACCACATTAATGCATTGAGTTATAGGTTAGTGCTTTGCTTTGAGTTAATGCTTCAAAGGGGAATGAAATGAATACCAGTGCACTGAGTAAGAAACTGGGCTTTTCACTTACCAGGAAACTGGGACAGAGGGGAGAACATCCTATTGGGACTCTAGATGAGAGAAGCATGGGAGAATAGCAAAGTAGAAGGACCAAAGGGTCCTAGAAACCTACAAGTAGAACATTATGATAGGCAGATTTGGACCCAGGGGTCCCGCTCAAACTAAGGCACCAGCCAAGGACAATACAAGCGGTAAACTTTAAACCCCTACTCAGATCTAGCCAATGGACTAGCCATTCTCCACAGTTGAGTGGAGAGTGGGTCTGACTTTCACACGAACACTGGTGCCTCATATTTGACCATGTCGCCTGGAGGGGAAGACCTGGTGGCACTCAGGGGAAGGATAGCAGGTTACCAAGAAGAGACTTGATACCCTATGAGCATATACAGGAGGAGAAAATCCCCCTCAGAAACAGTCATAGTGGAGGGGAATAAGGGGAAAATGGGAGGGAGGGAAGGATGGGGGGATACAAGGGATGGGATAACCATTGAGATGTAACAAGTATAAATTAATAAAAAAATTAAAATTAAAAAAAAAAGAAACTGGGCTTTGGAAAATGGGTTTCATGGGTTAGTCTCCACTTCAGGAAAGATCAAGGCCTTTACAACTTTCTAATTCTGTGATCCCAGCCTAGTTACTTTTCTTCTCTAGGCTTTGACTTCCTTATCTGCAAATGAGCAATAATAACATGCCTACATCATCCAGTGGTAGTAAGGAGGCACATAAGATCATGTCCACAAAACTGTAGACTGTGTGGCACATAAAAATCGTCTAATGAATGTCACTATTGCTGTTTACATTGTTAGGAAGGTTGCAACTCATAAAAAAAAAATAGTGTATTCTTGAGACTAAAACCAGCAGCCAAAGCTCCTTAATGATAGAGAAATAGTATCATATGTTATGTCAAATTAAAATGGGAAAATAGTATGGAGACATTGAGATGAGGACTATATTATACATTTGACAGTCAGAAAATGTCATAAAGTCAAGACTAGGCTTGAAAAAGAATTTAATGACTGCTCAGAGTTTACAAGTGTAGACACAAAGTGAGAGGATTTAAGGCAGTTGGAAGAGAAGATGTAAATACAGACAGGTATGGATGTTCTTGGGTAGCTAGAAACCCTTAAAGCATCAGTGGTAGGTATGAACACTGTGGGAGGTGACATGAAAAGGTGGTAGAACTGGAATTGACATTTTCCCTGAAAACATTATAAAAGTTTGAAAGCAATTTTATCAATAAGAGTACTATCAGTCAAAAAAAGTGAAAACTGAGGGGGGGGGGAAATTAAAGAGACCATTAATTTTTGTGCATAATATACTTGTAAGGTAAGCAAAAACGGAGGCCGGATGGTAACAGTGGAAAATGATACATGACACACATAGAGATGACAAACAAGCACCATTGACGGGGCTAAGGAAGCATGACCAAATCAATGTGCGGAGGTGGTGTACTAGTGGTATCACACATAGATCAGTTATGAATGAAATAAACAAAGATTGCTCCAGTGACAGAAATGTCAGTGTCTGTGAGGGCAAGAGGGAAGCTGGAATAAAGAAAACAGAGCCAAGCCTTGGGTGGGAGGCCAGAGAACAAAGATGAGGGAAATTAATAAAGTACAAGACAGAATTATTGGTTCAACCTTCAAAGGAAAAAAATGCATAGCCGAAGCATGAATCATTCTGCCTAGAAGCAGGGACACTTACACACTTGAGTTAAAACTTTAAAAATAATGGGCCATGTGGGACATCATTTGTAATACCAAATCCCACAGCCTGCATGATATGATTTTCAAAAGCACTTAGCCACAAAGTAGGCTTTAAACTCACAGGTTGAGGTGTGAAATAAGGTGTCCCACCCCCAAGCCAAGTCTTAATATTTGCTCACACATACACTTTAAAAGGTTTTTGTTTGGTTTTGTTTCTGAATTTCTGTGTTATTAAGTGTCCTCTCAGCATTCTCTGTGAATGTGTGCAGCAGAAATAGACAACCAGTGAACCATTAAATCCTGAATAGGTGAGGGCTTTGAGACACAGTGAGGCACAGTGTGATTAAGTTCTTGCAGATACAAGACTAGCTGTCTCCTTCTGTGTCTCCTGATTTATTCTATAGCTGAGTCAAGTTGAGAACCACGTGCTTCACCCAGCATGACAAATATTTTACCATGGTAGACAGGCACAGTCGCTGTGTTTCCCAAGGGTTGAAAGCAATTACCTGGATTCTATGCCCACAGGCACAGTCTAAGGATCCTCAACTTTGATGTCTACTTGCCACAGGAAGAAACCATTAATGCTCACTCGTGGCAGAGAGCATCCCTAACTCCCCCATCTTTCCATCTCCTATTCATTTTATATTCTACCACCAATTCTTCTTCCCTGAGGAGAGCAGTAACTATATTTCTCTTGCCTGGTGAGATTATCTTATAGACAAATGGCCCTGCTTCTCCCCACTTGCTTTGCAGCATCCTTGTTCCTTCCTAGTGGTCATATATTTTGGGGGAGAAATCTTCATCCACTGTATATTGCCTTAGTGGAAGAATTTCCAATGTCCTCTCTAAATCACTGAATGTTGGTCCCCAGCTTGTCCATGGTATAGTGTTGTTCATATCCTGGTTGAGTCTTTCCTTTTCTGTAAAATCTTTCAAGAAATACTCTCCTAGATATACCTGGAGGTAAGTTTCCACTGTGCTTCTACAGCCAGGCAAATTGACAATGACAATCTATCATCATGACGACTGTAACATGATGTTCTTCTACCTGCTATCTGGCCCAACTCAGGCCTCTCTAGAGACCCAACTTATCCCTTCACAATAACTCTCTCTGGTATCTTGAACCTTGACCTATAACCAGCATCAGAGTAGCAATGAAAAAAGTAGGTCCTTCCTGACAGGATCCTCTGGTTTCTAGATAACCTTGATTTCCCGCTTTCTTTTTGGCCCTCTAGGACCTTGTTTGAAGGAAAGCCAAGGAAGCATGCCTGGCTGGAACCCACCCACCCCCATCCTAGTACCAAAGGCCCTAAGTACAACTGATCACTGCATCTACCTAGCACTTGTCAACATGAAAGCAAATTGTATCACCCCTGACCTGTGTACCTAAACTACATAAAGTGGACCACAGGGTGACTTGTTGTAAGAAAGTAGTGTAGGAGTTCAGAAGACATTTAGTGAGAGTCATTTTCTCCTTCTACAATATGGGTCATAGGGATCTAGCCTATGTCATCAGGATTGGTGACAAGTGCCACATTTAAACCACAATCCTAGCCTATATGTGTTTTAGGTAGACAGTGTAAAGAATCAAGAAAAAAATCAGCCAAAATTCAAGTAATATTTGTGTAGCCTTTTTACTACTTCATTTTCAGCAGAATTTGTATTACATTTTCATGGTTTTATGTCTGTGTGCTTCGTTGAGTACAATCATTTCCCCATCATTAAACATTATTAAGAAATACTATGTTTAGTAATAGAATCTTGTACAGCGATTTTAAAGCAGATCTTACAAATCTCCAAGTTTACTCATAGATATGAAGATTCAGATCAATGTATAGAAATATTTTTCTATATTTCTTGTTACTGATGTAAAAATAGTGTCCTGGAGGAGATGTTTTACCTTTTTGTACTGTATTGTATGTTGATATTAGCAGATTGTCCTTAGGCAAGATTTTACCACTTTCTCCTCTAGCCAGCAGCCCCTGTAACATCTGATTTTCCTACACCTCCAGTATTGGAATGCTCGTCCATCAGATGCCCTCAGACTATTGATAGCTACACTTTCTTTCCCCAAAAGGGATACACACACACACACACACACACACACACACAAACACACACACACACACACACCTTAGCTACCCTGCTGAGAGGATGAGGATCCCTGGTCAATTTAGAAGAGATTAAAAAGATGTGAAATTGAGTCTATGTCCCTGTTGTGTAGTGGAGCATTTTCTGGGTATATTCCAAGGAGTGGAATAGCTGGGTCTTGAGGAAGTCCTATTCCCATTTTTCAGAGAAAGTAAACTTCAAACCTCTACCCAGATCTAGCCAATGGACAGGACAGTCTCCACAGTTGAGTGGAGAGTAGGGACTGACTTTCACATGAACTCTGGTGCCCCATATTTGACCACGTCCCCTTGATGGGGAGGCCTGCTGGCACTCAGAGGAAGGATAACAGGCTACCAAAAAGAGACTTGATAGCCTATGAGCATATACGGGGGAGGAGGTCCTCCTCAGTCACAGACATAGGGGAGAGGAATAGGGGGGAAGCGGGAGGGAGGGAGAAATGGGAGGATACAAGGGATGGGATAACAATTGAGATGTAATATGAATACATTAATAAAATATTAAATATTTAAATTAGTATATGAAATAACAAAATATTTGATATTAATAAAATATTAAATATTAAATAAAAATAAAAACAAGACAGAACAAAAAAAGATGTAAAGTTGAACTAATGCAAAAGGAGATCCTCTCTTGCCTGCTCCTCTTTTGGTATTTTTTAATTGTCTTGGCTTTTTCAGTTAAGGAGTTCATTCTTCCTCTGAGAAGTCTAGTGATTTCTTTCTCTCCATTTTGAAAGCAAACAAATAATAAGGTGTTATTTAAGCAAATACTCAGGGCAATCTTAATCCAGGTTAACAATATGCCACCAGCGGTTAGCCTAAGGTGTGTGGAAAGAGAAGCAACCTGGGAAAATCAAATACGCATATGTTTGGGGGCTAAAAATATAAGAAAGCTTTCATGAGAGCTGAATGAACGTCACTGAAGAAAGCAAAGCTTTTTCACTGACTCTCTCAAAAGCATCACTTTGAGAGAGCCATAGTTCTTGGTTTCTCTTCACAGAAATCTTGATAATAGAGGCATTCTCTTAAAACAGACTAGACTCATTTATTTAGAGACATCATAATGCTGAACCTCCATCACCCAGGGGTCACCAGACACCTGAGACTTCTGTGCAGATTGTTCAAAATCCAATCTGTGCATTTCAAGGACATCCCTGTTCATCTATCCTGCTCTTTTATCTCCAACACTTTTAGCTGTGGTGGGGATGTGTATTTGTTTCTTTGCATAAACTAGACTGTCTGAGAGTTTGAAAGCAAGTTCTCAGCCTTTGTTTCAAAATATCTGAGATATTTTGAAAACCCCCAAAGAGCTGTTTACCATGGATAGCAGAGGCATTCTGTATATATAGTATGCATTTATCATTCCAAGAAAGATAGACGCTTGGAAAGTGCCTTTGCAGTCTTTTTAAACCAGAAGCAATCTGGACTCCAGGGAAAAACTTAAGATACCACGCTGATGTCTGCAGTTGAAATTCCTCTCATTTATTTTATTTTTAAATTCATGCTTTAAAAAAATCTCAGAAAGGCAAAACTATCATGAGAGAATTTTTCTGAGCCATAACACAGACCAAGTGAAGAAACCTGATCATACTCCCTTCAAGTGAGTTTGTTACCAATGGCAGAAGGCATCAGCAACCCATAGTTATTTTATTTCTTTCTTAAAGGATAAACATGGGGAGCTGGAAAGACACCTCAGTAGGTAAGACTCCTGCTGCCCAAGCATGAGGACCTGGGTTTGAATCAGAAAACACACATAAAAAGCAAGCATGGTGATGTATGCCTGTAAACCAGAGACGGACACACGTAAAAGATGAGCATGGTGATGTGTATGTATTACCTCAGAGACGAATGCAAACAACAAGAGGGTCCTGAAGCTCACTAGACAGCTAGTATAGCTGAGTGGATGGCTTTCTGCTTTAGTAAGATGCTGTTTCAAAGAAAAAAAAAAGGAGGAGAGTGATTGTGGAAAGACATGCGTACGTACACACATGTGCATGCAAGCACAGGTGCAAACACCCATACAAACAATTATATACACCTTACATACATCACCAGAGAGGGTGAGATATTGATGATATCCAGCTTTAGAGAAGAAAGCAGAATAAGGTTGACAGATTTGCACCTCTCAGAAAACCTGTGTGATGTCACAGAGAAACACGAAAAGGACTACCAACATCTCTATACATTCCAGTCTCAAATTCTCAAGCTGAGTGTGTTGTGTGTGTGTTGTGAGTAAGGTTGGTAGAAGAGAGCCAGTTATTCCCCTCCAGTGCACATCAGATTTGGAAGCTAATCTTCGAAACTGCATTCGCCTTTATTCTTCTTGACTTAAGTTAATGGAATGAAAATAGTTTCAGAATACATCATTTCTTTTCCAATTTCACATGGCTGCAAACCCTTTATTAGGAAGAGCTGACCTTCCACACTCTAGTGAATGTGTTTTGTTCTCTTAATTTCTCTTGCAAGCAGTTAACTGGCTCAATGTCACTTACCAAGCCTGGTCTAGGACAGTGAGCATTTAATTACTCCTGTATTCAGCAAAACCATGTCAAGATGGGAGGCAAGATGCTTCACCAGTTAGCCAAAAATGTCAAAAATTTATAATGTCATATCTGGGCATTAAATTCCCAGTATAGGAGGCAATACACAGCATATCTATGGTTGTTTTAAGATACCTTGAAGGATCACCAGAAAAAATAGTAAAACATGGGGAGTGACAAATTTGACACAAGTGGGCCACAGATAAGTACTGGTGTTAAAGCAGTATTATTATGGCTAGGGCTGAGTACCATGATAGACAAAGTGGTTTGCACACTGGATCACCGGCTTAGCTAACTCTCTCCATGTGGGCTTCTTCCTCCTCTTGAAGTTGATTCTCTTAGGCTTATGCCAAGAAAGCTGTTGGTTTTAAATAAATAACTTAGATCACGCTGTTCTGCAACAAGGGTGAGAAACCTCTCATCTAAATTCTCTACATCTCAGAATACTCATCTACAAGATGAAGGTCAATACACACTTCACGTGTAAGCAGGAAAGGATATAAAGGAAATGCAACCTCTAGTCTGTTGCTTTATACCTGATACGCATTAGCTATTGCTAGTCTCTTATCATTCATTCTTGCTGTGGTTTGAGTATGGATAATGTCCTCCAAAGGTACATTTGGAAAAGCTTAGTCTCATGTGTACGTGTGTGTATGTGTGTGTGTGTATGTGTGTGTGTGTGTGTGTGTGTGTGTGTGTGTGTGTGTGTGTCTGTCTGTCTGTCTTTTCCTACCAGTCTCTCTGACATTGCTCTATGTCTTTCTCAAATTGTCTTTTTCCAGCTGGCTTCCCTGATCTCAATTTGTAACCCCTGCTTTCTCCTTTTAAAATTTCACTTTCAGGGAGATTTGTTCCACACTGTACAAGATAGTTTCTGGACACTTCAAGCTTCTGTACTTCCATTCAGTACCTCATCTTTCAGAAGTCAGAATGCACATCTAAAACTTACTCTCTTTGACTTTGTGTGTGCCTGGACTACACAGATCCACAGATTGATTGGCCACTTTAGCTACATGCTGGTCCATGAAGGGAGCCTTTCTGATCCAAGTGCACTGGAACCACCTGGGTACAGAATAGTACTTCCGTCCAGGAAAGCCTGAACCTCTGACCACAGTGAGAGAGAACGGGCGAGTGTTGTTGAATAGGCAAAAAGATGACTATCAGTACAGCCCTCATTTTATGGACATATAAACCCCTAGTCAGAGAGACTGGTAGGATATATATATATATATATATATGCATATAGTGTCTTTAAAATTCTTACACCTTTAAAATTAAGTCAAGGAAAAAAACCATATATTACCTGAAATAATGCCATAAGTTGATAACTGAGCACAAAGGGTACACACAGGCTAAGCTCACATGTTTTGCATATAAACATCATCTACAGACGACATTTATAACTAACAAACAAACAAAACAATCTGATTGCCTTTGCAGAAATAGGAAGCCAGAAAAAGAAATATCTAGGCCCACCATGCCTTCTCAGCTTCAGTTTTTCTGTTTCCCAAGTGTCATGATATCACTTGCAGAACATTCTGCAGTTCATATAATTATTCCTTATGGTTCTTGCAGAAATGATTACCATAACTTTTTATAGATTCTGGGATCTATAGGGGACTTGTGTTTAACCAATACATCCACTTAGAAGAAATGCCCAGCCAGTTCTTGGGCTGCTATGGCAAATGTGATGCACCATTGGGTGGTGACGGAGACGATGGCAGTACAGAGTAGCAATTTCATCACAGCTGTCTCCTACCATGGAATATACCAGAAGATCTAATCTCAATATACCCAACACCTTCTGCTCATCTCCCACACACAAATATAGAAACAGCAACAGCAACCTGCTCTTGGATACCAGAGGAACACTTAGACCATACCATATCTAAGACATCAGTTCGCTGAGCATTTTCAAAATCATAGAGCACTGAGTTAAAAAGAATAGGAAACCTGGAATCATGATTCTCCCCTACCCTCTCTCCTTCTATTATCCTCTCTCCTTCTATTGATTTATCCTCCATCAGTGTTCCTTTCTTTCTTCCCTTCCACACTCCTCTCATACTCTCTTTCCTTGTTTCATGGAGAGCCCCCTTGCTTTCTGCAAATGTTCCCTCCCTCTTTTATTAGTCTATAAGTTTCTAGAGGATTGAGGTGCAGTTTTGCCATTTTCCTATAATCCACCCGTTCGTAGGTCTAAAGTATGATTTTGAAATAGTCGTGCTTCAGTTGCACATCAGCTTTGTAGGATTAGACAAGTCCCTTGAATTTTTTTTTTCAGTTCATTTATCATGGTGAGATGCTTAACTATTATCATTTTAAAGTATCCAATATAGCATGTATCCCAGTGGGAGTTCCTACCACGCATATGCCTAAACATGTGGGGGCTGTCAGCTCACCAGAGCTTATCATGTTGCTTCACTATGTGTAATTGCTATAGCTTTAAAAAGGGACAGCGAGAACAGCCAATGATGCACAGTGATGCTGCAAGGACTGGGGAGAAAAGCTGTGGCAAGAACAAAGAAATGTCTAATGCTAAGAATGTCACAGCAAAGCCATTCCCTGCTCTTCACCAGAGGCTAAGTTCAGAGCACCTGCAAGATGTAAAGTCCCTTGGATATTTCAGAAACCATTTTTTTTTTTTTTTTTTTTTTTTGCTTTCCTTTTCTTTTCATTAGCTAAATGTTCACTCAGTCGCCACTATTTTCCTCTGATGAGCATCTCTAGATTGCCACTTGTAAAGGTACTTGTTACAAGTAGAAGAGGTATCTCCTTTTCTTGTTTTGATTTGGTTTTTGAGACAGCATCTCACTCCGGTGCCCAACCTAGCCTGGAATTCACTATCCTTCCACCTCTGATTCCAGGAGCTAGACTGCAGGCATGTACCACCACACCAAGTTGAAAGGAATTCCTTTGACCCCACCCTTCACCTCATCGCTCCAAGGAGAGCAGATATGCTCTGCTCAGGCAACATAGCTCCCCCTACTGGGAGCAGACAATTGGGTCCTGTTATGACTGATAAAGCAAAGGAAAATAACTGGTATAAAAGCTTTCCCAGCTTCCCATGCTGTGGATTCAACTGGAGTGTTGGGTAGAGTGTTCTTTTCTTAACAGGACACTGGTAGCATAAGAACTTAGCCCATGGTCACCTCCCCTGTCCCATGACTCTTTTCTTAATTAAAAAAATTTTTTTATTTAAAATTTTTTTTTGGTTTTTCTTTTTTTAAGTAATTTATTCAGATTAAATCTTGTTATCCCCTCACTTGTATCTTCCCATTTCCCCTCCCTCACTCTTTCATCCTATTCCCCTCCCCTAGGTCTGTGACAGAAGGGGACCTTGTCCCCCACTAAAAGATCACAACCTCTCAGGTCTCTTCCTGGTAGCCTTCTTACTCTTCCTCTGAGTGTCTCCAGGCCACCCCACCATGGGGCAGTGGTCTAATAGGGGGCACCGAAGTTCATGTCCAAGTCAGTCCCTGCTCTCCACACAATTATGGCTAGATCTAGATAGGGGTTCTAGGTTTACTGCATACATTGTCCTTGGTTGGTACCATAGTTTGAGCTGACCTGCCTGGGTCTAGATCCACCAGCCTTAATGGCCTTCTTGTAGGTTTCTAGGACCCTCTGGGTACTTATATTTCCCCATTTTTTTTTTTTACCTCTCTCACCTAGAATCCCAATAGGAAGTCCCAGTATCCATCCCCATCTCCGGCTAAGTGAAGACATTCATGGGATATCTCTGTTGGTCTAATGTCTAATTATAAGTGTTATTCTTAATCTTGTCCATATAAGACATTTTATTTACAAATTACAACTATCTATATTCTTTTTAAAAGTTGGCTGATTTTTATTTATTTTATTTTTTAAACTTATTTATTTACTTATTCACTTTACATCCTGATGGTAGCCCCATCCCTCCTCTACTTCTAGTCGTACCCTCCCTCCTTCTCCTCCCTCTCCCTCCCCTACTCATCAGAAAAGGGGAGCCCCACCAACAACAACCCACCTCAGTTCATCAGGTCACATCAGGACTGAGAAAGTCCTCTTCCCCTGTGACTTAATGACACAGACCCAACAGGGGAAGAGCTCAAAAGCAGGTAACAGAGTCTATGTCAGAGATAGTCCCCACTCCCCTTACTAGAGGATCCATATTAATCTGCCCAGCTGCTACATCTGTGTAGTGGGCCTACATCCAGTCTATGCATGGTCCTTGGTTGGTGCTTCAGTCTCTGCAAGCCCCTTTGGGCCCTGGTTGGGTGACTCTCTTAGTTTCCTTGTAGAGTTCCTGTCATTTCCAGGTCCTTCTATCCTTCCCCTCACTTTCCCTGAAGACTCCCTACATTTCACCCAATCTTTGGATGTGTTATCTCAGCATCTGTTTCAATCTGGTAATGGGCGGAGCCTCTCAGCAGATAGCTAGGCTAGGCTCGGGTCTGCAAGCATAGCAGAATATCAATAATAGTGTCGGGGGATCTTAACCAAGAGTCCAGCTTTCAGTCTCAATATCTGTCGTGATCCCCCACTGGGTAGAATCTCTCAGAGGACATCTATGTTGGACTAATATCTAGTTATAAGTGAGTATATACCATGCGTGTCTTTCTGGGTCTGGGTTACTTCACTCAGGATCATTCTTTCTAGTTCCATCCATTTGCCTGCAAATTTCGAGACTTCCTTTGATAGCCTAATAGTATTCCATTTGTGTAAATATGCCATAGTTTCTTTATCCAATCTTCTGCTAAGGGATATGTAGGTTGTTCCCAGATTGGAAATTATATAATTTACATATATATAATTATATAACTTATAAATTATGGGACAAAGGAGAAAGTAAAAGAAAGGGAGGGAGAGAAGTTGTGTACTTGGTGCCCTGGGTAAGGAGCTAGGGAGGATCAGGGAGGAGTTGGGGAAAAGGAAAGATGATCAAACTATATTGCATGAAATCTAAATAATAAACAATTATTTTTAAGATAATAGAATAAATCTTAAGCTGGGAGGAGGTGACACATGCCTTTAATCCCAGCTCTAGGGATTAAAGAGGCTGGTGGATTGCTGTGAGTTCAAGGTCAGCCTGGCCGACAGAGTGAGTTCCAGGACAGCTAGGGCTAAAACAGAAAAGCTCTGTCTCAAAAAAACAAAACAAAACAACCATATGTAATAATAAATCTTTAAAACCATGAAAAAAATAGTATTAGGGATTGGCTGTCTCTCACGGGGTGGCTCTCAGGTTGGGCCAGGCATTGGTTGGACATTTCTTTAATCTCTGCTCTATTTCATCTTACAGGCAGGGCAAATGTTGGGTTCAAGTTTTTGTGGATGTGATGGTGCTCACTCCCTCCACTAGGAGCCTCATCTAGTTAGAGGATGTCCTCTTCAGTCTACATGTCCCCTGCTACTAGGAGTTTCAGCTATGTCACCACCATATCCTCCCAGAAGCCTACCCTGTCTTAGGCCTTCAGCTTGCACAAAGATATCTCCACCCATGCTTTCTCTTCTCTCTGAAGACCCTTTGCCTTCCCACCCCCATTCTCCCCAGGTCTGATCTCCACCCTCATTTCTCTCTGCATTCCCTCTCCTACATTGTTACTTCTCTTTGACTACTTCAGCTGTCTATTTTAATTCCCCTTCTAAGTGAGTTTTAAGCATTCTCCCTTGGGTCTTTCTTGTTACTTATTGTCTTTAGGTCTGTGCATTGTTGGATGTTTATCTTGCACCATATGGCTAAAATCTGCTTATAAGTGAGTACATACTATGTGTGTCTTTTTTGTGTCTGGGTTACCTCCCTCAGGAAGATTGTTTCTAGTTCCATCCATTTGCCTGCAAATTTCATGATTTCCTTGTTTTTAACAGCTGAGTAGTATTCCATTGTGTAAATGAACCACAGTTTAAAGAATGGATAAAGATCCATTCTTTAGCTCAGGAGCATGTAGGTTGTTTTCAGATATGGATTTTATTAATAATGCTGCTATGAACAGCTGAGCAAGTGTCTTTGTTGTATGGTAGAGCGTCTTTTGGTTATATTCCAGGAATGGTATAGCTGGGTCTTGCAGTAGAGCTATTCTCAGTTTTAAAAGGGTCCACATTTACCTTTATTTAATCATTCTTTTGTGCCTGTTTGACACAGATAAATGGAAGAGGAGGGTAAATATGAAGAACTAAGAAAGCAATCATATTCTAAGACAGTGGTTCTCAACCTTCCTAACGCTGCAACCCTTTAATAAATTTTCTCATGTTGTGATGATCCCTAACCATAAAGTTACTTCATTGCTACTTCATAAATGTAATTTTGCTACTTTGTGAATTTTTATGTAAATATTTGATGGGCAGGATATCTGATATGCAATCCCCAGAGGGTTCTCAATTCACAGGCTGAGAACCACTGTTCTAAGAAATCGCCTTTAAAATTGAAAAGGGAAACATATATTAAGTGCTGGATCTATCCACTTAAAGCCTCATATTCAAGCAAGAGAGATGATAGACAAGTGGAGAATGTGCTCCACTCTGGCGCAAACAAAATTTGGGTCTAATGACTAGACTCTTTCTTTAGAATGAACAGCATTTACAGGTTTGTTTGTTTGTTGTTGTTGTTGTTCTTGTTGTGTTTTCTTTTGGGGGTTAGTTTTTTGTTTTGCCCTCAATATTATTCAATATATTTCAATTGAAGATCACTTGTTTATTTATGAACACCCCAGAAAAAGGGATGGAAAAGAGGATTTTATTCATCTGAAGCTCTCTGTCATCCGGAAAACCTTTAGATATTTATATATTTCATTTACTTCTATGTTTACTAGATATTTATATATTATATTAATAGATATTTATATGTTTGTTTATAGATAAATATATAGATAATTATGTTTTTCATTTATTTCTATACTTACTAAAACTTGAGTAATTTTACATTAATGACTAATTTGTGATACTTTCATTGGATAATTCAAAAACTGGTAGAAAGTCATGGGGTAGGTTTTTTATTATTGCTACTCAGGCTAGTAGAAAAATAAATGAACACAAGGTCAGAAAATATCCTTTTCCCTGTCTCTGAAGATGATTCAACTCTTCTTGGTCTCAGATTCTTGAAGAAGCAGGCAGATTTAGGCAGCATCTCCCAACATCATAATGAGCCTTTTATGACATCCAAAAAGGGCATTACTAAGCTGAATGACAGGGTTCAGGATCACCCCTGCCTGTCAATGAGTCACAGACCACAGTGCAAAAACAGAAAGGCACACTAAAGGTTTCTTCCATTTCCACTCCTGGGCAGAAAGAGTGAAGTTGCATCCAGTAAGTGATTGCACCTGCAACACAAAAGCATTCTTCCGAAGAAGGTAAGACGGCATCAAACTTCTAATTAGGAAATGAAGCAAATTAGAAGCCCAATTTGACTCTTGCTTTCTCATCTAAGAAGTGGCAGGTGGGCAAAGAGACTCTAGAGAATTATTTTCCCTTGTCCTTAATCTCAGCAGGGGAAAAAAAAGACTGAAACAATATAAATCTGGAAGCGACTTTTGAGATCATTGTCATAATGTGCACACAAATTGGTTAACAAAAAGCAAGTCTCAGATGGTGTGGTAGACATGTTAGGTACTACACAGTTATAGTGAGAGAGCTGAGTTTTGAGTTCAGAATTTTGTCTATGCATCTACTGTTCTTTGAAGTTCACTGCCCATTACATCTTTGAAAAAATAGTCTGTGTTGGCCTATATTACTAACAGAATCCTAAATACATCCTGTGGTGGTGCATGTTAGCAATCCCAGTGCTTGGGAGGGTAGAGAGGCAGGAGGAGCAGGATCATCCTCAGACACACATCAAGTTGAAGACCAGCCAAGGCTATGTGAGACCTTCTCAAAAGCTCTGTCAGTAAATAGTATGCCCATTTTATATCACACATATCCTAACTGTGATAGAAATCTTAAAAGTTGTTCATCACCCAGACATATATATTCTCCTAATAATACAGTTTGAGTCAAGGTTACAAAATCGCCAATGGAGATTAAAGGGTGCAATGTCTGGCCAATGCTATAGAGATCGGGAAATTTGATACAGATTTTATGTTGTAGTGATCAGATCAGGGAGGATGAATATCAACAGAGAACTGGGTTATCAATTCAGTTCCTAAAGGAAAGATAATAAATCCTTGGGTGCACCCACCTGTGCCTTCAAGATCCTGCATTAGAAGAGATAACACCAACTCTAAGCATCTGTCACTGGCTGCATTTGCTCCAGCTTGGCACCAGATTGCTCTTTCTTCACTTGAGCAACAGATGAAGTGGTGAATTGGCTTGTTTTCAAGAGTAATGGCGTATGAAAATATGTATCTTTAAACACTAAAAACTTATCAGAGTGGATGCTTTTCCACAAGAAATGGAAACAAACTTAATCCCAATGGAGGAAGAGGAGTGCTATGGCTTACACGGTTACTTTCCTGTTGGCGTGAGACAGTACTCTGACCAGAAGCAAGTAAAGAAAGGAAATGTTTATTTCTGCTTCTAAACTCAGATGGATAGAGTCTATCATGGTGGGGATGCATGGCAGGGTAGCAGGCGCCGGGAGCTGGCTGATCACATTTTATGTGCACACGGAAAAGAGAAGGGGGAGGGAGGAGAGAAGTGGAGGGAGATTATATCCTCACTCACTGATCAGGCTGCTTCTGCCATGTGTTTGAGTCGAGTAACTGAGATGTCACTGAGCGTTGAAACGCTTTCTGTTTCCCTTTCCTCTCCAGGATTTGCTGAGCCCTGGCCTTGACTTGACCAGTGTAAATGTATACGGAGACTTGACTGAGCTTATCTGCTAACTTAGCCAAGTCACTCACTGTAGGCCACTGGAGGATCATGTATTTTGACTTAGGCAAACATTTCACCTAGGGTGTATACGTTTCCATGCTAACCCTGTTGCTCATTGCCGGATATTTTTGTGGTAACTTTTAATAATTTTTTAATAATGTGACAAAATTGAAAGTCATAATAAATAGTAGTGGGTCCTCCTACTCCTGGTCCTACTATTAACTAGTTGATAACTCCTACAAGGTCTGTCCAAACTTGCACTCCCAACTTGGACAGGGCAACCAATTGGACTGCGGATTCTAAAGTTCAGAATGTACACAGCTAGTTTTAGTACACATTGAGGCTTCAGTTTAAATGAGCACAATGGGCTGAGGGGTTATCTCAGTGGTTGAATGTGTGAGTGGCAGGCATAAGGCCCTGGATTCAATTCTCAGCTCTACACATAGAAAAGTACAAAGGAGAACATAAGACCACTCATTACTAAAACAGTACATCAATTTTGGATAAGCAAAAGTGCTTTTATAGGTCCTAGTAGCAAGGCACAGTCTAGTCATTCTGAATCATTGAAGTGTCCTGAAGCTTGCTATGCTCCCATACTTTTCATCTAAAAAGAAAGGAAAGAGAGAGGGAGAGAAAGAAAGAAAGGATGAAAGGAAAGATAGAGGGAGAACTTAAATTTCCAGCATCTTACTCTAGGCCATGTATACGCTTTCTCCCACCATACACCATTCAGTCCCCATGCAAAGAGAGAAGTATGTTGTGTGAAGCTAAACATAGTTTAGCTCATAGTTCCATCACTTTCCAGCTGGATCACACAGAAAGCTTAACCTCATTTATGCGATGTTGGTTGTAACACCTACCTGTACGTGATAATATTGCCATCACAGAATTGTGGAGAGAATTAACAGGGCCAATCCTTACCAGAACTGTGTTTAACCTGTACATAGACCGAAGATAAGTACATGTGATAGCTTTGCATGTAATGTGTTTTAAGTTTTTTAAATTTTATTTCTTTTTTTTTTGTTTTAATATATTATAATTTATTCAGATTACATGCTGATTGTTATCACCTCACTTGTATCTTCCCGTTTCCGCGTCCTTTCCTCTTCTGCCCTATTACCTCCCTTAGACCTCTGACAGAAGGAGACCTCCTCCCCCACCATATGACCACAGCCTAACAGGTCTCATCAGTATAGCCTGCTTCCCCTTCCTCTGTGTGCCCACCAGGCCTCCCCACCAAGGGGAAGTGATCAAATAGGGGACACCAGAGTTCATGTCAGAAGCAGTACTGTCTCTCCCCACAGCTGTGGAGAAAGAGCTGTCCATTGGCTAGATCAGAACAGAGGGCCTAGGTTTATTGCATGTGTTGTGTTTGGTTGGTGCAACAGTTTGTGTAGGCCCACCCTTGGGTCAAGATCCACTGGCCTTGATGGTCTCCTTGTGGGGCTCCTGAACCTCTGGGTCCCTTTATCCCCCATTCTTCCATACCACGCTCAGCCAGAGTCTAGCAGTGAGTCCCAGCAACCGTCCAGATCCCCCACTGGGTGAAGCCTACAGACTGGGAGAATATCTTCACCAACCCTACATCTGACAAAGGGCTAATATCCAAAATATATAAAGAACTCAATAAATTAAACACCACCAAACCAAATAACCCAAATAAGAAAATGAAGTACGGAGCTAAACAGAGAATTTCCAACAGAAGAATATTGAATGGCTGAGAAACACTTAGAGAAATGCTTGATGTCCTTAATCATCGGGGAAATGCAAATTAAAATGACTCTGAGGTCCCATCTTACACCAGTTAGAATGGCTAAGATCAAAAATTCAAGTGACGACATGTTGGCGAATATGTGGAGAAAAGGGAACATTTCTTTCTCCATTACTAGTGGGAATGCAAACTTGTACAGTCACTTTGGAAATCAGTCTGGTGCTTTCTCAGAAAACTGGGACTAGTGCTATCTCAAGACCCAGCCTACCACTCCTGGGCATATACTCAAAAAATGCTCCACCATAAACAAGGACATTTGCTCAACTATGTTCATAGCAGGCTTATTCGTAAATTCTAGAATCTGGAAACAACCAAGATGTCTGTCAACTGAAGACTATATAAAGAAACTGTGGTACATTTACACAATGGAATTCTACTCAGCTATTAAAAACAAGGAAGTCTTGAAATCTGCAAACAAATAGATAGAACTAGAAGTCATTATCCTGAGCGAGGTAACCCAGACCCAGAAATACACACATGGTATATACTCACTTATAACTAATGTGTTTTTAAATGATAACTGTGGAGCCTGGAGTGGTGTCTCAGGGCTAAAGAGTGCTCCAGGAAATGACCTCGGTTTGTTTTATGGCACCTACACAGAGAGGCTGAAAACTGTCCATAATTTCAGCTCTTCGGGGCCATCAAATCTTCAGGCCTCCACAGATACCTGGACTAATATGCATACAGTCTCTCTGTCTCTGTCTGTCTGTCTCTGTCTCTCTCTCTCTGTCTCTCTCTGTCTCTCTGTCTCTCTGTCTCTGTCTCTCTCTCTCTCTGTCTGTCTCTCTCTGTCACACATGTGCACGCACATGCACACACACACACACACATACACAATTTAATCAAACAATAACTACCTAATTATGAACATAACACAAAAGGTCATACTACATAATACCTGCAATGTGATAAGGATTGTGTTATTGATTTTAGCCACACTCTAGTGACAAAATGATCTCCAAAGTAGTGTGTGTCAGCTTAAGTAAGACAAGCTCTTCGTAGCTCATCTATGGGTGAATGCATATGACAGCTTTCCTGCACATGCTGATCCTACTTGGCTTCCTCTCGCCTCGGGCTTATGTTGCTCATATTCAGATGGCAAAGAGGAGATGCAGAAATTACCCCTGTCCCTGAAAGCCTTGGCCCCAAAACCACCCATGAATCACCTCTGTCTTCAATTGAATCTAGAGAAGCAGTTATAAGGAAGTCACTTCCCATAAATGTCTCTGTGTCAAGGGACACGGTCAAATGCTAATGGACAAATAACTGTCACAGCTATGACTTTGAACACATTGGGCCACTTACCCCTATAAAATACAGGTGTTAGACCTGACTTATCATTAAGAAAATTTCAAGTCAGGTTTTGGGCAGCCACCAGGCTCCATTTACCCAATGCTAATTCCATTACTATCCATTCTCCTCTCTGTCTTTTGGGCAGAGCTCAGACCCCTGGGGAAAAAATGTATTCTGTACACATAGATTACAACAACTAAAGATTTACATGCAAATTGTACTCTCGTAGCTACTTTTAAACAGCCAGAACCTTAGGTGCCCATTCCATCACAGACATAAGTGTCTCAGCTTTCACTGTCTGTGATGTAGTGTGGGTTTCTAGTGAAGCCACTGCCATCCCCTCCGTCTCTAGTTTATCACTGTCCTGTCACACCCCTTGACATCCTCTAGTAAAATTATATAGGCCTTTTTGCCTAGACCTCTGCTATAAAAAAATAGCTTGAAATTATTTTATTTGTTGACAGAGAGTATCAGTACTTTGCTGTAAAAACTCCTAAGCCATGAAGCAAAACAAATTACATATTACTTTTTGAAACTGGCAAGAAGAGACTAATAATAGCCTTTGGCATACTCAGGTTTTGTACTTTATACTCCACTCCTCATCTCAGATCATTATTCATTCCTGACTCACAAACTCATCTAAATACATTGTCCTGCAGCCAGGCTCCTATGGGTTCACAATGAGTTTTTCTGTACTGCAAAAATGACGCTGTGTCTTTTCTCCCAGCCACCCCAACCTTTGGATTTATTCACAATTCACATTCCTCTCCTTCCATCCCCAACAATAGTTTTGTTTCTGTCAGTTCCATTCATCTGATCAATTTATCAGCTCTTTGTCAAGCAGGGCCTGTTGAGTTTTGACTCTGTGCTCTCAAGATTAGGTTTGGTAGAGGAGCTGAAAAGCGGAGGACAAAGGATCTGGAGAGAAGATGGGCATTGACAGGAAGTCAAGAGAGCAGCACGAGCTGAGACAGAGCATCAGCTCCAGCCTTGCAAACTGATGCACAGTCCCTTGGATTGTGGGGATTTAATGTGATGCAACATTAAAGTCCTGTCTCTGATCTAACAGCCAGGTTCTGGAGTTGCCATCGGTGACCAATAGCATGGAAGAGGTTCACAGGATTCTCTATGTAGTGTTCGTGTTGAACATTGTTTCTTAAACCGTCACCTCACTGTGTGCATTTTGTAGTATCAATGAAAATACGTACCCAGCACTTCAACGCTCTACCCTGGAAGTCAGCCTATGTTTTAAAATTTTCCCATAGCCCTCTGAAATATTTCTTAAAATTTCATTTTTTATACTTTTCTTTTCTACATTGCTTTAAATTTCTTTCCATGGTGGGAAGAACATAACATTAAATCTAGTAACATAGCAAAGCGGTAAGTGCACAATGCAGTGTTGTCACCTACAGACACAGCACTGTACTGCAGACTTCTAGACACCGGGCAAAGCTGCAGCATTTTGTCTACTGAGCAGCATTCCCTTGCTTTCTCAAGCCCAGGCAGTTGCCATCCACTGTCTGATTCTGTTATTTTTTTGACTACTTTAGACACACCGTATAGAATCATATATTATTTTTCCTTCATATGACTGGAATGTTTTTCTCAGATTAAACTTTGCAAGGTTCATTCATTGTGTTACAAATAACAGTATCTATTTCTTAAAACAGAATGACAGTCTATATAGACAGACTATCACTCAGTCTCTCTCTCTCTCTCCCTCTCTCTCTCTCTCTCTCTCTCTCTCTCTCTCTCTCTCTCACAACACACACACACACACACACACACACACACACACACACACATGGTCTTAACCCATTTATCTGTTAGAACAATCTTTCTATCCCTTTCCAGGATAGCCAACTCCCTTTCTGTCCTCCCTGGGTCTCAAGTACACACATGGTGCATGTACACATATGAACAAAGGCTCTTACCCATACAACAAAAACAAATAAAACATACATATTTCTTATATATTTTGGTTGCTAATCCTTTAGCAGATACATGGTTTGCATTCATTCCTCCTTCTCATTAGACCTCCTTTTCACTCTGCTGTCTTGTTAGCTATAAAGAGGCTTTCAATCCGAACAAACCCCACTTACCTAATTTTGTTCTGTTGCTTGTACTTGTCATGTCACATTCCTGAAGTCATTGTCATGTTCAATGTCATGGAGGCTTTTCTCTTCATTTTCCTCTACAAGTCTTAGATTTTCAGGCCTCATATTTAAATACTAAATCATTTTTTCTCAGTGAAACATAGAAAGCCTTTTTTCCTTTAAAATCAGAAGCAAGGCCAAGATGACCATTTTTGCTACTTTGATCAAATATAGTCCTGAGAAAGCAATTAAGCAAAGAAAAGAAAATTCATATAAGCCATAAAGGAAATAATAAAACTATATATCTTTAAAGATGACACAAAGGTTATAATGAGCGCACGCGCGCACACACACACACACACACACACACACACACACACACACACACACAGAGCATTCAGGTTCCAAAGTCAACACATACCAAGCAGTTATATCAAAATTATGGGTCAAACACTTTTATACACCATCAAAAATCTGAAGTGCAAATTAAGAAAAATTAATTTAAAGTTGCATCAAAAACACCTAGTAATGAATTTAATCAAAAACAAGAAAGCATTGCACATTGATGCTTTTTGAAAATTTTTTTATTAATTTATTCTTGTTACATCTCAATGTTTATCCCATCCCTTGTATCCTCCCATTCTTTCCTCCCTCCATTTTCCCATTTTTCCCCTCCCCTATGACTGTTCCTGAGGGGGATTACCTCTCCCTGTATATGCTCATAGGGTATCAAGTCTCTTCTTGGCAACCTGCTGTCCTTCCTCTGAGTGCCACCAGGTCTCCCCCTCCAGGGGACATGGTCAAATGTGAGGCACCAGAGTACATGAGAAAGTCATATCCCACTCTCCACTCAACTGTGGAGAATGTTCTGACCATTGTCTTACACCCATCAGAATGGCTAAGATCAAAAATTCAAGTGACACCACATGCTGGCGAGGATGTGGGGAGAGTGGAACACTCCTTCATTGCTGGTGGGAATGCAAACTAGTACAGCCACTTTGGAAATCTATCTGGTGCTATCTCAGAAAAATGAGAATAGAGCTTCCTCAAGACCCAGCTATTCCACTCCTTGGAATATACCCAGAAGATGCTCCAGCACACAACAAGAAAATTTGCTCAACCATGTTCATAGCAGCCTTATTCATAATAGCAAGAACATGGAAACAGCCTAAGTGTCCATCAGTAAAAGAATGGATAAAGAAACTGGTACATATAAACTATGGAATACTACTCAGCTATCAAAAACAAGGAATTCCCGAAATTTGTGGATAAATGGATTGAACTAGAAATGATCATAATGAGTGAGTTAACCCAGAAGCAGAAAGACTCAAATGGTATATACTCACTTATATCTGCATACTAGCCCAAGGGGCATGTCCCACGAAAACCTTCACTTACCAGGAAACTGGGTCAGAGGGGAGGACATCCTATTGGGACTCTAAATGAGAGAAGCATGGAAGAATAGCAAAGTAGAAGAATCCAGAGAGTCCTAGAAACCTACAAGTAGAACATTATGATAGGCAGATTTGGGGCCAGGGGTCCTGCTCAAACTAAGGCACCAGCCAAGGACAATACAGGCAGTAAACTTTAAACCCCTACATTGATGTTTTTAAATCATTGTTCTTAAAAAATCTAAAAGATATAATGGAAAGATGACATCACACATTCACAAACTGAAAGACTCAGAATGCTCCAATGTCTGTATTGTCCAAAGAATCCTAGAGACTCAAGGCAGTTCCTATCAATATCCCAATAACAACTTTTACAGAAGTATATGATATAATCATACACCCTATGTGAAACAAAAAAGGATCACTGAAGGGTCAAAGCAAATTTGAGGGGGAAAAAGAGCAAAGCTGCCTCTATCGTAATCAATTCAAAGTATGGACATGTAGGCATACTGGCACATAATGATAACTGTAGCATGCTGTGTGTTACTAATATTAAAGTAATTTATAGGTCAAAGATACAGAGCAGACAGCAGAAAAAGACGCCTACTATTGATAAAGGTCTCAAGAACAGATCTTTCACAGAGAATAATCCCTCCAACAAATGGCATAAGGGAAACTGCATATCATATTGACTGAAATATGTTAAACCTGAACTGATCTGTGCCTTCAGCTTCACAGCTCATCTTTCCTCTATGCTTACAGCTTGTTTCTACCTTCAGCTTTCTTCCCTAAGGACGTCCTCCTAGGAAACACCAAGGAAACTGTGCTTCTCCCATCACACAATATGGCCAGAAGTTGGTCTCTGAGAACATTAGCCTGATAAGAAAGGAAGGTTTGAGAACATTTTGATAAAACTACCTGCTGTTGTTGTTTTTTCCACTTCAGGATATTCATGATACACACAGAGATCAAAGGCTTTGAATGTGTCTCTGTGAAAAAACAAACAAACCAACAAAAAACAAATATCTAAACACCGTGTTCATGTAGCTTTACATTTCTCATATTTAGTCTACTTCAGAGTCCCAGCTAATGCCTCAAGAAACTTGTAGCCAGGCTTGCTAGAATTAAACTTCCTCCATGTTAAATATTGAATAGAAAGTTTTCCTCGCTACTTAAAGTTTACGTGTGCTTTCTGCGAGTATTTTGTCTCTTTTGTCATCTCTGTTACATGTGTATGAGCTGGATTATTGACCACGAGTTTGCATCCATTCCTTGCTCCCTGTAGTCATCATTTCTGCCGTGGTGCTTTCAATTCTTCCCAAAAATCAAGAATAAGGCATAAAGCATGTGACTTGCTTAGGCCAATATTTATTAATAGATTTTAACATGAGCAGCAGTTCTAACATCTTCCTGAATATCTGCCATAATTATGGGAAGAACATATCCCATTAATCTGTATCCCAGAAGAAGTGACAAAATTGTCATCCTCATTGTAATCATAGCAAAAGAAACAAAAATAATTCCAATCAGAACAAATCTGCACAGTTGCATTAAGAATAGATGCTAATTTCATGTTTATCGTGTGCTAGGCACTTAGTAGGTTTTACTTGTTTTTTCTTATATATAATAAGACTCCTATGAAGTATGTTCTATTAGCCTACTAAGTAAAATGACATAAGCAAGCAACATAAATTTTAGATTACTTTCCCATGGTCATATAGTAATGAGGAGAGCTACAATACAAAATTATCCTTTTCTGTCCCAAGAACTCAATTTGTAATTACTGCCTTCATTTTCAGCACAAAATCAGAATCATCTTGAAGTGGGGGTAGCAGGAGTTAAACACTACCAATACCCAAGTCCTCCCAAAACTAATTAACCTAGAGCTTCTGTTGGTGAGCTCCCAGCATCAGAAAGGCCCCAAATAAATTTTTGATCACACAGGAACCATGGTGAGAACAAGACTGGCAGAGAAGCTGGATCCAAGGTTTCAAAGGGAGGCAAGTAGCTCTCAGTGAAAGCAAAACCATCTACCAGAGGCAGAAGCCAGAATAGAAAAACTTGCCTGTGAGCTTCTTCAAATATTTATAAACCAGTTGGGAAAACTTCAGAATTAACATACTGATAAAGATAATAAATATCCTAAATGGGGAGCGATGTCTAGAATGAGACACTGAGGCAAAATTATCCCACTCGTGGAGCTAAGGTACAAACAACACAGAAGAGCATTTGGCCTCATTAGAGTTAGAGGTTCAACCCTGTGGCAGGGTCTGTCATCTTTCTTGGCCTGACTTTGACATTCTGAAATGGTTCGAAGTAATTTAGCAGTTTCTCACCTCAGTTTCTCAGCTGTCTTGGAGTCCTTTTGTAGGTGCCTGAGAGGTACAGTTTTCCCTTAGCTCCCCACTATAAACAACACCCTTGGATCTCTGAAGCAATTTGCCAACCTTTAAGTGACATGGAACATATGAAAAACATACACTCTTGTAAGACCCTTCACTGAGGCTAGGTATAGGCTGAGCAGTCTAGCCAGTGTCCAGAAGATGCTGAGAAGCAATTGGCATGGTCCATGGTGTATATGGCCTTTTCCACCTCATGCTAAGAGCTATATAATAGAATGACAAAGCGATAGAGACACACTAATCCCCACTGAAAAGGATCAAGGGTCAGAGAATGCAGGGACTGCATGCAGAAGATTCTCCTATCTCCTCCACGTACATAACAGTTCTTTAGATCTGTCTCTGTGAAGCACAGAGTTACTGTGTTCAGTTCTTTTTTTAGTTTTTTTTTATTTAAATAATTTGTTCAGATTACATCCCGATTGTTATCCCTTCACTTGTATCTTCCTGTTCCCCCTCCCTCCATCTTCCACCCTATTCTACTATGTTCAGTACTATTAGAAAAACTTGACCTCATATTCATTTCACCTACCTTTTCATGGACCCTTTTGTCAGCAATGAGAGGAGATTTTGTACCTCGAGTGTGCATGGTTTTGTGTGCTGAAGTCTGTGTACAAGTAGGAAAGCTTTCATCCTCTTCAGAGGCCAAGGAAACTGGCTTCACCACAACTGGTAAGACAAATTGAAATTGAAGTCCAGAAGCTATTAATACTAGTATTGGAAGAAAAAAAAAATAAGTCTCTGCTCACAACAGTCTTCACTAGAATTGGAACTATTGGTTCAGCCAACATTTTTCTAACTATCTAATCTGTGATGGCATCAGGCTTTATCTGGGTAGCCTGATCTAGGTAAATAAATCATAGTTGTCTTAAAACTATCTGCAGCCTAGAATGATGACAATAGTCCATGACATGGAAAAAATGCTCTACATGCTATGATCTGTGGGCCAAGCCTGACTCATGCCTCTTCCACAGGAACACGGCTACTTCTCCTCATTTTCATGTTCTATAAGGTGGGTTCCATGCCATAACAGTAGAGAAACATAACTGTGGCAAAAGCTGTGCGGCTCCCGAAGCCAAATGTATTTACAAAGTCTTTGCAGATAGAAAAAAAAAGTGTGATGATCTCTGATCTAGTCCAGGGAGGGCTAAATGAAATGAAGTGTAACAGCCTTTATGATAGAATTCTGTGAGAGATATAATAGCATAAGCTCCAATGAAGCCAGAAGTGAGTTCATAGGGGGAAAAATACCTTGGAAGGTATCCAAGCAAAAAGTAGAATGTAAGCATGACAGACAAAAGTATCCATGTCGGTCATATAATAGAGATAGGAAACAATAAGGCTTCTGAAAAATACACCATGGTTAGGCATAGTTGGCACTAACACTGTGGTGAGTAGGGGAGGAGAGAGTGGAAGAGAAAAGAGAGCAGAGAAAGGATAGCAGGGCCACCTAGGAGGACTTCATGCTTAAGGCTAGAGCTGCTGAGTGTGGGCCCAAGAACCCTTTAGCATTTTAAAGTGGCAGAAAAAGACTGTATCTCCCAGGCTGAGCAATGTCCCAGGAATATTTGGGGTCACACAATCATTAAGCCATTATTATATCATAACAGGAATTAGACCTTCAGTGAAGTAAATTCAGTCTCTGTTAGGTGGTCTTTAAAGCATTCCCACCACTATAGTAGTCAGAGCAGCTAGCACAACTAAGAAAAATGTTATGGTAATGGATGGGAACAGAGGAATAAGAAATCTGGTTTAGTTGAGGCTGGGAAAACAGAGAAAGCTGTTCTGAGGAAGTAACATTGAAGACAAAGCCTAGGAACTGAGTAGATTGACGCCAGGAAAAGACTCAGTGCATAATGTGAAAACTCTGTCTTAACTTGCACAGCTGAGTCATCCCAAAATAATCCTCCACTCCTGGTGCAACTTCTGTAGTTGAAGTAGAAAGGGTCATGTCCTTGGAAATTTGCTCTCTGGAAATTGGTCTTTGGAAATTTGGGAGGTGGTAGGGCCTTTAAGAAATCCTGGGTCCCATGTGTCGGGGACCTAGGTTCAGTCCATACATGGTCCTTGGTTGGTGCTTCAGTTTCCACAAGCACCCTGGGGCCAGGTTGGTTGGCTCTGTTGGTCTTCTTGTGAAGCTCCTATTCCCTCTGGGTCCTTCTATCCATCCTCTGACTCTTCCACGAGGCTCCCTGTGTTCCACCCAGTGTTTGGCTGTGAGTCTCAGCCTCTGTTTCCATGCACTGCTGGGTGGATCCTCTCAGAGGACAGCTATATTAGGCTCTGTCTGCAAGCATAGCAGGGTGTCAATAGTGTCAAGAGTTGGCTTTCTTGCTTGGTATGGGCAAGGATTGGTTGGACCTTCCCTCCATCTCTGCCTTACCTTTGGTCTTCATACGGATCCCCGAGTAAGGGGAGCTAGAGCTCTGTCTGACAAGGATTCTGTTCCATGGTTTTTTGTCACATCCCCCTGGAAGGGCTGCCTTGCCTGGCCACCGTGGAAAAAGATGTGCTCAGTCCTGATGTGACTTGATATGCTGGGAGGGGGGCTTCCCTTCTCTTAAAGCTAGGGGAGGGAGGATGGGGGAAGAGTGAGGAAGGATGGGACCAGGAGAAGAGGATGGGTGGGGATACAATTGAGATTTAAAGTGAATAAATAAATTAATTAAAAAATAAAATAAAACAAAAAGCCAAACTAACTAACAGAAGGCAAGTATTATAAGGAAAGATACACTAACCCCATGTTTCAAAAATTATTCAGTCTGATGAGATATGAAGGTTAATGTAAGTTTGAGGCCAGCCTGATCTACAGAGTGAGTGAGTAAGGAGGAAAAAGATTTAGGCCATAATGGCGGTGTTATCAGGAGGAAGCAAGAAACTACAGCTTATCTACACGGAAGATTTCATTTCTGGAATGTTTATCAATTTTCACATGGAATCTTACTGGCAAAGGCAAATACTAATAAAGAGTAGAAAAGAAAAAAAAGAAATCCTGGGTCACTGCGGTATCACTTTCTCCTAGGAAATGATTAACCTTCCATTGTGAGTTTATTCTCACAAGACTGGACCCTTTCCATGCTCAGGTAGGCTTTCTGCTTTACCGTGCAGCCTATCTCTCTCTCTCAGATACACCCCACCACTGTGATGTTATCACCACATGGCCCCACTAGAGCCATGCATTTAAACATCCACACCTGAGAACGTAACAAGGTTCTTTTCTCTATAAATATTTTAGCAAAAACTATTTTGCTACAGCAACAGAAAATAGACTAAAGTAGAGGGCATGGAACTGAAATCTCATTGAGTCCCCTGTAAAATGGGCATAAGAATGGCGCTTACCTTGTGGGGATGGTCTAAGAATAAAATGAATCAAAATACCTAAGGTATGTATCGTAAAGACTAGTGCAATGTAACCATGAAGGCATTTCAGCTGCTAATATTAGTATCCATATTTTCCTTATGGTCTCTAAAAGTTGTAAGTCTCCTGCTTCACCTTATACTCCTCTAAAATTCCTTGTGTAAAACAATTATGGGTTACAAAATGTATATGTTAAAAAAGCAACATAATAAAAAATCATGAAAAAATAAAAAAATATTTTGGACTGTAAGCATAATGATTTATTTTTATCAATGGTTCTCTGAATCAAAGGGAAACCAAGAACAAATTTTATCTTCCACTGACTTTGGGATACCCTTCTGACACCCCCTAATAGATGGGCTTCCAATAGCACCTGGATCATTCCCAGAATGCAGTAGTGTGCTCCCTGAATGGACATCTCTGATCCAAGCAATATTTTTCTATGTGGATCAATTAGGTTTCCTGGCACAGTCATACTGTGTAGCCTAAGTTCTGTCCTTTGAGTCCCTTGGTGGTAACTTCCAACCCTTCCACATAAGGATTCCAAGGCTCTGAGAATATTCTCATGCATATTCCAGATGACAGAGTAAGATCCATCTATGGCTTCTCTCTGACATCAATAATTGTATAACGCCCCATCTTATGCAGCTCTGCATCCCAGCACTCAGCACCGTGTCTCTCACTCACAGTAACAGGTTCCTAGTAATGCCCACTCATAAACAAAGGGTGAATATGCCCATCTCAAAGTAAAGTGCTTTTTTAAAAAAGCAAAATAAATCTGAATATGCTGATGGCCCATTTTATTCCAAATTCTAATGTGCATTAGAGGACATGAGGAAGGCAGTAAGAATGCAGATTGCTAGACAACAGGATCACAGGTAGAATTTTGTTGACCTGAAGATTTTTTGGGCACCTGTATTTTTTTATCAGGCACCTTGACATCTCTGAATCATTCCACTTGGTATAAAGATCATACATAAGAAACATGCTTTAAGCATCCCAGGTACCAAGCAACTGTCACTGCCCCTGATATATGTATATGCTCACCATTTTCAGTTATTCTTACCTAGAACTTTCCATTTCTCTCTCTTACCATTTCTCTCTCCTTGAAACATTTTTTTCTGGGTTACCCAGCCATAGCTTCCCTCTCATGCTGAGAGATAAGTATGCACCATCTATTACATTCTTTTCGGGCTTCCTAAGGAGATAATTAGGCATTGCAATTGATTGCAATTTATTAATCAGAGCAGGATGTTGCAGAGTTTGGGAGGAAAAACACAGAATCTTGTATAAATGCAAGACAAGTATACACAGTGACAAGGAAATAAGACAAAAATAACAACTAAATGATAAGATGTTTTAAGCTGTTACTCTATTATATGCTGGAACATACTAATCTATTAAGTAATCATATTTAAATTTCTCCAACCTATAACTATGGCCAGACATGTGCCTCATTCACTAAATGTTTGTTGACTATCTATTCTGTATTAGATACTGTCCTTGGTCATAAGAATGCACTATTAATTCAGTCAAAATCCTGACTTTAAAGGAAGATTGATTATAAGCTTGTTAGTACATATACTTATAGAAGGTAGGTTATCTTATGCTACATAATAAGTAAATAGAATTGCCCACTAGAATAGGGATGGATGGAAGGAAGGAAGAGTGCTGGTCAGGCCTGGTGTTACAGAGGAACACTGGGCAAAGTAGTTGACTGCAGTTGACTGCAGGCATAAGGTTATTGTGTAATTCAAATGCTAATTTCTGTACTCCCCCAGATCTGGTTGATATCCTTGTTCTGAGAATCTCCTGTTTCAATGTTGTGTAAACACTGCTCCCCAATTATCCCCTGGTATGCCAATAAAGCATCTTACAGTCAATTGGGACTGTGAATGGGGAGAGACTAGGGCTGAATGTTCTGTAAGCCATGGGAAGAGGAGTTAGAGGAAGAAGTAGAAAGGATTCAGCCACAGGAGAGGTCCAAGAGACATCAGGAAGAAGCTGAAGCAGAGAAAGCTACAAATTGCAAGTATCTCTGTGATGTAAACTGGACGAAGCCTAATTAGCTTAGAAGGTTAAGAATAGAGCAATTACCGCTCAGTTCTTGTGCTGTGAAACTTATGATTAAACAAGTATAAAAGAATATCAATTATTTGTGGGATAACTGGGTTAAGAGAGAAACTGAGAAACAAACAGTTACATAAAAATAAATGTAACAGTTGGTTTTTCTGCAAACATCTAAGTCATAGAGTGCATTTCTCAAAGACTTCATAGAAACACATCTAAAAGAGGAAAGAGTCATGTAAAAGGTCTTGGTGGGAAATGTATACTCTACAGGTTGGAGAAACATCAGGAACGCTTGCATGATGGAGCATAATAAGTGAGAAGAGGGGTACTTGCAATATAAATTACACAGGTTACAAGTCCTTGGAAAGGCAGTCCGTAGTAGGGGCATCATTTTCACAGGATGATAAAGTAGCAAAAAAGTTTCCAGTCATTGCTCAGCCTATTCATGACACGGACAGGTAATTACAAACCCAAGGGGGCTAATAGACTCCCTTAAAGTAGAAAACTAGTGCCAAGTCCTGTGAGGGACAGAACTGTGGTTCTTTCATATTGTCTGTCTGTCTGTCTGTCTGTCTGTCTGCCTGTCTGTCTGTCTCTCTCTCTCTCTCTCTCTCTCTCTCTCTCTCTCTCTCTCTCTCTCTCTCTCCCTCTCTCTCTCTGTTTTTCTGTCTGTCTTTGTCTTGTTGTTCTTCTAATCACCATTCTCTTTGAGTGCCTCCCTTTCTCACTCTTCTACCTCCTTATAAGTCCCTTCCCCTTATCTTTGTGTGTGTGTGTGTTTGTTTTCATTATTGTTGCTCTCCTCTTTCATTTATCTATCTTGATTTTCTCTCTTCTTCTTTTTATTATTATTATTATTATCATTATTATTCATAGCATCAATCTTTTCAACTCTGTGGTTTCTGGTTAAACTTAGATGAAGGCAACCAGATGTATCCCTCTGGGGAAATGGTTCTAATAATAGCAGATGATTTTAAATGTTAATGCCTGAGACCCTAGAAGTATGAGTCCCTGGTCCTCGCTCTATTTTCTTTAAGAACTGTGTTATTGAGCGGAAAACACCTCTTTCTAGTATTTGATATGCCAGCTACTTTGATGATTTAAAAGAGGTTATGTATCTATAGCTCAGTGCCAAGACCATATTATACAAAGAACAAAACAGACCCAACTGTGAGAACAGCTAAGACATCTTTCTAATGAAATTAGAAGGCATTAAGAAGTCACCACCATTAGGGATGGGATGGGCTAAAGACATTAGCTGGACCACAGGAAACTCATCTCTCATTTAAAGAGACTTACCTGTTCATGCTAGCACAATTTGAAGTGCACTTGGCCTGTTTGTGGGCAGAATCTCGTAAAGAATACTAGATAGTGATAACACTCTTTGTGTTTATATCAGTGACCCACATAGATTTCTTATCTCTAATGAGTAAGGAAGCAACATGAGCTTGTCAAACCTCCCAAGCATATGTCCCCAAGTGGGCCCTAATACAAATCCTGGGCCATTATATTTCAATTTAACATTTCTAACTGTTCAGATAGAGAATTCAAAGCTGACATCTGTAAAAAAATGATTTCTCTTTTTTTTTTTTGTAGAAAGATTCCTTTCCTGCCACAACAAAGCAAATTCTTTTCCTTACAAAAACAGTAGAAGGAATCACTAGGAGGCAGTACTTTTATCCTGCCAAGCAGCCAACATCAGTCTTCCATAGGCATTTCAGCTTTTCCAACTCTATTGTGGCTAAGAAATAACCACTATGTATACATAAAAGGCTGTTCTAAAAAGGAACGATGTGAATTCACTCCCAAAGTTCATCTCCTGGGACTCAGTGTGCTCACCTATAGCATAAAGGAATCAAATGAATTATGTTCAGACTTCTGTAAAGTTACCATGGTGTTGCTTCTTAGTTCTCAGCTACTCAAATTAGAAATTATACCATAGTAATGCAGTGTAAATATCAAATTACTTTTGCTCTTTCTCTCCTAATCACTGGTCAAATAACAAAATACTTTAGTTGTGTTGAAATATATTCTCCGGTAATTTATTTATTTATTCACTTTACACCCTGATCATAGACCTTACCTTCTCTCTTCCTGGTCCTCCCTTCACCCTCATTTTCCCTTCCCCTTCTCTTCAGAGAAAGATGAAGTCCGCCATGGGTCCTGCCCTACCACATTAAGTTGCTGCAGGACTAGGCACATCCTCTCACACTGAGGCGAGACAAGGCAGCCCTGTTAGGAGAATAGGATCCAAAGGCATGCATCAAAGTCAGAGAGGGCCCTTGCTCCAGTTGCTGAGGGACCCACATGAAGACCAAACTGCTCATCTGCCACATATGAGTAGGGGCCCTAGGACCAGTCCATGCATGCTCTTTGGTTGGTGGTTCAGTCTCTATGAGCCCCCTGGGCCCAGGTTAGTTGGCTCTGTAGGTCTTCTTATGAAATCATTGACCCCTCCAGTTCCCACAATCATTCCCCCAACTGGTTCATATGTCTAATGTTTGTCGGTGGGTCTCAGCATCTGCTTCCACCAGGTGCTGGGTGAAGCCTCTCAGAGAAGTTATGCTCGGCTCCTGTCTACAAACATAGCAAAGTAACGTTAATAGTGTCAGGAGTTGGTTCTCTCCCATGGGATGGGTCTCAAATAGGGCCAGTCTTTGGTTGGCCGTTTCCTCAATCTTTGCTCCATCTTTGTCCCTACACATAACATAGGCATGAAATATTGTGGGTCAATGGATTGGGGTGGATTGGTGTCCTTATCCCTCCATTGGATGTCCTGCCTGGCTTCCGAAGATGGCTATTTCAGGCTCCATATCTCCTCTCACTGCTAGGAACTTCAGTTAATGTGACCCGACAGACTTCCTGGGGTCTTACCTGTCCCTGGTCTCTGGCACATCCCAGAGATGCCCTGTACCTCTGGTTTCCATTCTCTTACCCTCTCTCTCCCACTTTCCTTACTCCTAATCCCAACCCCTGCTCCCCTCCCCATCCCCTCTTCCACCCAGTTCATTCCCTCCATTCACCTTCAATAGCTATTTTATTCCCCCTTCTGAATGACTTTCAAGCACACTTCCTTGGGCACTCCTTGTTACTTAGCTTCTTTGGGTCTGTGGATTGTGGCATAGTTATCCTGTAATTTATGGCTAATATCCAATGATTAGTGAGTACATACTGTGCATGTCTTTTTGGGTTTGGGTTACCTCACTCAGAATTGTGTTTTCTAGTTCCATCCATTTGCCTGCAAATTTCATGATTTCCTTATTTTTAATAGCTGAGTAATATTCCATTGTGTAAATGTACCACAGCTTCTTTATCCATTCTTCAGTTGAGGGATACCTAGGTTGTTTCCAGTTTCTAGCTATTATGAATAAAACTACTATGAACATAGTTGAACAAATGTCTTTTGTGTTATGATGAAGCATCTTTTTGGTATATCCCCAGAAGTGGTATTGTTTGTGTTTACTTTATTGTTTTTATTTCCACTTTCACATCTTCCACTTTTATTCATTTTCTTCACCTGTTGATTGTATTTTCCTGTATTTCTTTTTTAAAAAGGATTCTATTTATTTGGTTGTATATTCCTGTATTTCTTTAATGGATTTATTCATTTCCTCCTTAAAGTTCCCTATCATCTTCATAAGAATAGACTTAAGGTCATTTTCTTGTGTTTCAGCTGTGTTACAGTATCCAGGATTGTCGTAGTAGGGTAGCTGGTTTCTTGTAGTGTCATGTTGCCCTGGCTCTTGTTGACTGTGTTCTTATGCTGGCCATTAGCCATTGGTTGGATGTTCCCGAGGTTACATAGCCCTCCTTGGGAAGGCAGGTAGGGTTGTGGGCTGGAGGTGTGTCCCTGTGGCCTGGCAGGCCTCTTCAGGAAGGCAGGTAAAGCTGCATGATCCTGAGGCCTGGCAGTTCTCCCTGGGAAGGTGGGTATGGCTGTAATCTGAAGGCTAGATGTGCCTGGGCCCCACAGCAGACCTCTTCAGGAAGATCAGTAGAGCCCTTGGCCAGAGGCTGAAACTAGAGTAATCATGTTGCATATTTTTAATCTTGATATTATTAAAATGATATATTTGGCATGCAATTCCAGAGGGAATAGGGGAAAAACTAAAATTTGTTGATGGGTTATAGCAGGGTATTATGGGGGATCCATCTTTGGCATTTGATTATATGCATAAATAGTGCTGCATAAAATATCAGAGACCAAATGTGGCAAATCTTCTCACTAGGAAATTATGAAGCCAAACAGACTTCTCTGAAGCAACCACATATGACTCTGGAAGTTGACCAAAGCCATGCAGTAAATTGTGATTTTTGTTTTTTGAATCACTTAATACCTATATTTTTAAGCCAAAGGATGTGAGATATTTAAGGCTGTTGTGTCCCCAGATTTCTAGCTCTTCATTATGGAAGTCCACCACAACTGGGCCAAAAGCAGACAGCTATGTAAGTGGAAGCAACTGGCTCCATATGGAGAACTGTGGAGAGAAGGTTGCTTGGCCAAGAGCACTGTCTAAGTGAACATCAATCTCATTGCCTGTCCAGGGAGGCAAATGCCATAGCTGCCTGAGGCTCTCATACTAATTGACTTCAGCAACCAATATGCCAAAACACAATTAGGTACTGTGAGGAGCCAAACAGTCATCCAAGACCTTAGGACCATCTCGGCATCATCAACAGTCTTGAAAGCTCTGTGCATGTTTGGAAGGGAGGAAAAAGATCCTAGCTATCCACTACCCAAGGCTAAATGTGAGCCTTTGCAGGAAATGAGTATGGCTGATGCCCTGCCTAATTTGTAAAGCAATTCTATAATTTCCATGCAGTCATCAGCCAAAAATAAAATTACCATAGTATTAATGCATAACTTCTGAGCAACATTTAACCATTAAAATGAGACAAACAAGAACAAAGATACCAGTCCCTTTAAAGCTTTTTAAAAGAAGACAAAAAAGCATTTGAGGGGGAAAAAATCCCTGAGTGGAAATGTTAGTGGCCACAAAAAGAAATTAGAAAATCAAGTCAAATCACTGAATAAATTAACAACTGTAACCACATCTTCTAAGGTTAGAAAAATAAAAATCCAGGGTGCTACAGTAGTAAATTATACAAAAATATCACAATTTGACAAAAAAAAAAAAAAAAAAAAAAAAAAACACCACATCAAACTAAAGCCAATTTACAAAGAAAAAAATCAATAGAAATAATCTCTGCATAGATCTAGATGTTGACTTTACTAAAGACTTGAAAGGAATATATAAAATATATTTAAAGGATTAAAGCAAACTATATCTAAAGAATTACAGAAAAATATGACAATGAATGACCAAATATACAAAATCAGAAAAGTGATGGGAAAATATTTTTTAAAAAGTTGAAATACAAAAACTGCAATTAAAAATAGGATGTCCAGTACCAAATGATCAGCCCTGAAAACACGCATGCAGGTAACATTATACAGATTGAACATGTTATATTTATGAATATAATATTTACATATACATATATACATGCAATAGCAGCTAATGAAAAAAAGAGGCCATGAATTTGAAAGTAGGGAGGGATATATGGGAGGGCTCAAAGGAAGGAAAGAGAAGGAAGAAATGTTAAATTATTAAATAAGTTACATTTAATTAAGTAATAATCTTAAAAAACAGTCTCAACAGAGCATAGGAATTGACAAGATAAAGAATCAGTAAAGATGATAATAAGTGAAAACTGTAAAATCTGAAAAACAAGCTAAAAATGAAGAAAATGTGCAATTCCCAAGAGATCTAAAAGAATGGAATATTACGATTATACAAGCAGACCCAGAAAACTAGACGACAGATAGAAAAGAAAAGAATAAAGAAATAAGCCAAATAAACCATGTTTAAAACTTCTAAAATTTATGAAAAGTAGTTGTACATTCAAAATGTACAAGCCCAAGGTCTGATTTTTAAGTGATCAACATCAGACAGAGGATGCCCTTGCTTTTAAAATCCAAAGGCAAATGATTGATTCACAGGAATAACAGTACTTATAATGATAAAAATAGTAGAATTTATAAAGCAGCTATTCAGTATGCTGGAAGAAAATTCAGCAAATAAGTTAGTATTCTCCAAAGTTACTTTCAGAAAAAGAAAGAATAAAGACTTTCCCAAATAAGCAAATATGAAAAGAATTTGTGCCTGGAGCCCCCATAAACTCTCAAAGGAAATCCTTTAGGTAGAATGGACTTGACCCCAGTTAGCAATTTAAAGTTATATAAATAAAACCATGGTAAAAATAACTCATGGATATGTATAAGGAAAAGGACATACTTTTCCTGCCTTCTTTAGCTATTTAAAAATATATCATGAACTTTTAAAAACTGCGTTACTGGGATTCTGCCATATGAATATAAATATATGTAACTGTCATAAATAAAATATGGCTACACTGGAGCAAAATTTCTATATTTTAAATCTGTACACACTTGAACTTGGTTTTTATAAAGTAAATTTATTTTATCAGAAACTGTTGAACAAACAGGAAGAAAATAATTTAAAATATATGACAAGAATCAACAAAAGAAATTAAATAATATGCAAAATGTCAGTAGGGAACGAATTTAGGAGCTGAGTGTGGTGGCACACACCTGTAATTCCAGCATGTAGGAGGCAGATACAATGGAATCAGGGATTCATGGCCAGCTCCAAGGCCAGCCTGGGCTGCATGAGCCCTTGTCTCAAAAAAGAAGGTTGAGAACAAAGACATAAAAAGGACAAAAAGTGGGAACTTAGAAAACAGAGAAATAAAAATGAAGAGTATAAGGCACATAGAAAACAATTACCAAAATTCCCCTCCCCTACTCCTCAGAAAAGAAGACCTGTACCCCAACCAATACACCCTAGTACATCAAGTTGCATCAGGACTGAGGGCATCCTCTTTTCCTGTGGCCTAGTGAGGCAGCCTGGCCAAGGGAAGTGATAAAAAAAAAAAAAAAAAAAAAAGCAGGCAACAGAGTTCATGTCAGTGACAGCTCCCTCTTCCCTTACTATGGGATCCCTATGAAGACTGAGCTGCCCATCAGTTATATCTGTATAGGGGGCTATGCTAAGACACCATGACCAAGACAACACTGGAGCAGTAGCTGAGAGCTTACATGGAGAGAGAGAGAGAGAGAGAGAGAGAGAGAGAGAGAGAGAGAAGAGAGAAGAGAGAAGAGAGAAGAGAGAAAGAGGGAAGAAGAAGAGAGGAGAGGGGAAGGGAGGGGAGGGGAAAGCAGAGGAAGAGAGGAGAAAGGAGAGGAGAGGAGAGGAGAGGAGAGGAGAGGAGAGAGGAGACTGGGTCTGTCTCATGGAGGCTTTTGAAACTTCCAAGCTCACCCCTCATGACATACTTCCTCTAACACTCCTAATCTTTCTCAAACAGTTCCACTAATTGGGAACAAGCATCCCAATGTATAAGCCTATGGAAACCACTCTAATTCAAACTGCCACATAAATTAACCTCTGTGACGAGGTTGGTCACATGCAGCTATAATTCTAGCACTCAGGAGACTGAAGTGAGGCTACGGGGATCAAGTTTTGTTTCAGTCTGGAATACCTACTGAGTTTGAGGTAAGCTTTGGTCATATAATAGAAATGTATGTCCAGAAAATAGCAAATAAGTAAATAAATAAACCAAACATTAATTATAAATAGATCAAAGCATCTTAAGCAAGAGGCAAAGGCAATCAGAGAACATATAACCAGCAATATGCTAATACTAATACACTCATACAATAATATAAGTTTTTCAAGAAGATGAGGAAAGACATATCCTGTGAAAACATTAATGATATAAAAGCTATAAGGCAATATTAGTACCAGAAAACATATGCTTTAAGGAGAAAATGTCAGTAAAGACATTGAGGACTTTTAAAATAATCAAGTACTCAACAGTATATACCAATTACAAATATGTACAAACAAAAGGCAGGTACTAAAACTCATGAAGGAAAAGCTGATAAAACTTAAAAGATGAATAACCAAATAATAATTATTATAGACTTACATGTCTATCCTCAAAAATAAATGTTAAAACTAGACAGAAAGATTATATTAATATATTACTTAGTAACATATAATACATACAGCAATACAACTCATATTTATAAACAGTTGAACGAAGAATAGAAAATTCACATTCTCTTCAATAGTACATGAAGACTTCTCTAGAATGTACCATATGCTGATTTATACAATAATAGCAATATGTTTTTACACACAGGTGTTATAAAAATTAGATTCCAAGATGGAATTCACTTAAAAATAAAATTTGGGAATTCTACAAATATTAGAAACCATGCCAATGCACTTCCAACTAACTCATATTATCACAGAAACCACAAAGCATATATTACATAAACATTTGAATTAAATAAAAATGAAACCAGAACACCTAAAGTTTATTATATAATGCTAAAGAACCAATCTGAGTGAAATTTATAACTACAAATGCCTGTACTAGGAAAGAAGAAATATCACATATAGATAACCTAAGCTTTGACTATGGAAAATTATAGTAACAATAAAATATACTCTAAACCCAAACAAGAAATGGAGGCCACAATAAATACTAGAGCAGAAATCAATGCTTTCTCTTCTATGTAGATTCTAACTTCACATCTTTAGTCTCTTTGTGTTTAGCTAGGAGTACCTGTGGAAGCTGGGAGACTAGGAATGGTCCACTGGTGAAGGGGTCCCATGAGGGAGGGGCGGGAAGTAGAACATGAGTAGAAAGAAAGCGAAGAGGGAGGATACTGGGGGTAGAAAAATTAAAGCTGGGAAGGAGTGGGAGGCTAAAGGGTTGGGGAAAGAACAGGAGGGTTAATCAAAATGAAAACTATGAAAAAAAACACATATGTAAACCTCCTATCTTGTCATTGAAATAAAATTATACATATGCATATATGGTTGTTATACATATAATCTTTTAAGTTGGAAAAAGTTTAAAAGGCTATATCCTTCATGGCTGGACAATGCTTCTCCCAGGAGCTGTGAGTTACTAAATAAAAGTCTTAGTGGGATACCTTCACCTTCATATGAGCTGTTGATGAGGCAAGCCCCAGAGGCCCACCCCCAAAATATAGGTTCTTGCTACTCCTCTTGGTTGCCTATCAAAACTAGATGATGAAACAATGGCTGCTTACAAGCAAAAAAGAAGTGATGAACTGAAGGCAAGAACTTTACCAGTACCAGATTCCAGCAACTATCATCATAATAATGAAGTGATTAGCACAGCAACTGCTACATTCCAGATAATCATAAGAAGATAAGTCTAAGGGATAAATAAACAGATAGATGGATGGATGAATAGACAATTACTTTGGGAATTGTTGAATCACTGTGCGTGGTGTTTGTTTGGGTGAAAACCTAAAATTCTTTCATATAATAACTAGCATAATGGAGAGAGAAAAGGAGTGGGAAACTATTCCGTGAAAGAGACAAGGGCTAATAAAAGATTGGATGACACCAAAAAGGCTTATCTAGACTCCTTCAAATGGCATTGGATGTGTAGACTATATTATGCATGGAATTTCATTATGAGTGGTAGAGTAGGGCAATCTTGAAGCTAGGTACCAGCAAGATTTGACACTAAATAGACTCGTAAGGACTAGGCAAAAAGGAATCCAAAATAGATTTTAAAGACCTTCAGGTCCTGAGAGGGCCAGAACAAGACATTTTCAGTGGGCTCTGCTGGCACTACTCTCCACCTTTACAGACTGCTCAGTTATGTGTCTCTGTGAAAGTGTGTAGAGTTAGGACAACTTGAAGGGCAGCCACGTTCTGTATCTGATGCAAAGAGGAACAAGAGTTTTAACAAAGGAGATTCATAGGATAAAAATCTATGTGAAAGAAGGCAGGGAAATATCAAGGAGACTTCTGTGAGATTCGTTTCTCTCTCTGCTACACTTGAAAAGTGTCTGTAGGATACGTAACTTCCCTTTATATTTCTATCTCAAGCCCAATCGAGGTACAAATAGCTATGTGTCAATGGAGCATTACCATGATATGGCAGTGACTTGGACATGATAGACATAAGTGCCTTAGGGTGGTTCATAAAGATATGAATATATGAAGTAATTTCTCTTCTCCATTCCAGCTGCCACCCAAAAGGGAAGGTATTGGAGTAAACAAAACATGAAAAAGAGAATGAAGGGAAATTCCTAGCAAAACTGAGAGCAATAAAAATGCCTCTTCACATTTTCAGGTACCACTAATGTCTGTTTGCTGATGAGAAAATGGATTCAAAGCCAGAAGTATGAATGTCTACCGTGGAGATGGCAGTGGGGAAGTGAGTTGAGGATAGGACCAGCCCAGTGAAAGTAGTAGTATTCTGAATTTTGCAGAATACAAGACCTGAAATATGAGCCCGGATGGGATTGTATATGGAAGCATGGGTTCATAAGTTTTGGTGTCATTGCAAGCTTTAGCATGGCTGGGATAAAACTAAGAATAAGGAGTTGCTTAAGGTTCTTTTTGTGTTGTTTATGTATTTTATGTGTGGTGTTATTAGGAAGATCTGTCACAACTTCAAAATCTACAGTAATGTTACCCTTCTAGGTGAGGCTTTTATGGTAAAGAAGGCCCTCCCCAGTAGGTTTTTGCAGTAGCTACTTCCTAATTTCTGTACATGTCAATAGATTACCCAACTATCAATAGTGAGATGCTGGAGTGACATGAGAGAGTGAGAGGCATAGTGAAGAAAGTGAAGACAGAAAACAAACTAGTTGGCTGGATGAAATTTGAAAGTTCTGGTTTGTTTAAATAAGTCTCCCAGCTGTGAACAACTTTGGTTTCAACCATAATGGCTTTCTGCTGGAGATAAGCTCAGGTCATTTTCCACATCTTTTTCTGAAGATATAGTACATCTTGGATCACATTGAACTCCTCAGTCTCCTGAACTTAAATTGGCTAGAGACACCACATATTTCCACCTTGATGTTTATCTATGGAATGACACCATGTGACCAAGTGTAAAGGCTACTGGCAAAGAAGATTTCAGGGGAAGGCGAGTCACTGAAGAGAAAGGCAAAGATCTGAGACAGTCCTTATCAATGGTATGATAAAGGAAGTTCACTGGAGTCCCTGATACCACCCATAGGCCTAGGTGCCTGGACGGGGGGAGGGGAGATAGAAATAACATGGCTCATGTTAGCTGTATCCCAGTAGACTTTGCTTTTCCCTACATAGTTAATCATGGCCATGGTTCCAATAACAGAATTTCACTTACGTCTTATCTCAAGGCTGCTTTGTAGATTTGTTTAAGGAACAGAAAGCCATCTTGCCCCCTACCACGAAAACATAAGAATTCATTTTGAGCTTTCCTTTTGGCATTGGGCAGTGTCAGCATGGTGGTACAGATTTTCAAGAAGAGGAAGTTTGTGGCTGATGGCATCTTCAAAGCTGAACTGAATGAGTTTCTCACTCAGGAGGTGGGTGAATATGGCTACTCGAGTTGAAGTCCAAATTACACCAACCAGAACAGAAATCATTATTTTAGCCACCAGAATACAGAATGTTCTTGGGGAGAAGGGTCATTTGATCAGAGAGTTGACTGCAGTGGTCTAAAAGAGGTTCAGCTCCCCTGAAAGCAGCATAGAGCTCTATGTAGAAATGGTGGCCACAGAAGATCTGTGTCTCTGTGATGCAAACTCCTAGGAGGGCTTGCTGTGAAAAGGGCCTGCTATAGTGTATTTTGGTTATTTTTTATGTGATATGCAGGATTAATTTATAACCAAATGCTGATCATATATCTAGCATGAAGTACTATCTAACAAGATATAAAAGGCTAAGTTACCCAGCCCCCCTGTTTCAAAGATTCTTTTTTCAGATGTTCAGAATTTCTAAGCTGAGGAGAAATGACCTTTGTAATAGTACTGATAGGATATAAATTAATCAGTGATTGAGACATTATTTCTTTATTTCCCTCAGCATTCACTTTTTTATATGATCACATAGTAGTGTTTCTCTCGGAAATTTTAGGTTTCAAAGTCATTGAATAAGAAAAAAAGTCAGTGGTGAGTTTCCATTCAGCCTTTGGTGGTTCTTGCTGATCTCACTGATCAAATCTTCAAAACTTGGTGATTGTCAGCTATGTATTAAAGAGCAAATGAAGACCTCTCCATAGCACCAGGAATGAAGAATAGGGCAAAGGGATGCAAGATTGTGGTTTCTAGGAAGTTCTGAGGACAGAGGGACAAGTCCATGAACTTTGTGGATGGTCTGATCATTCACAGTGGAGACTCTGTTAACTATAGTACTATGTTGACACTGCGGTGTGCCATGTGCTCCTCAGACAGAGTGTACTGGGCATAAAAGTGAAGATCATGCTTCCCTGGGACCCAAGTGGTAAGATTAGCTGCAAGAAGCCTCTGCCTGATCCTGTGAGCATTGTGCAACTGAAAGATGAAATCTTGCCCACCATCCCCATCTCAGAACAGAAAGGTAGAAAGCCAGAGCCACCTGCCATGCTCCAGCCAGTGCCTACAGCACAACAGGGTCTTCTCAACTGCATCTGGAGGCTGGATGTTGTCTTGTAAAGACGTTTAATAAAATCTTGCACAATGACACAAAGGAGTTCCTTTTGGGCCTTTGTCTCATTTTCCAGAACTTTCTACCATCATTCCCATTACTCAGCACATTCTGTGTGCAAAGATTGTCTTTCTTCTCTTTTCTGCAATTCCACCCAATCCGAAAACAAACCTTAACAGAAGTAACTGTATAGAACTTAACCCTTTACCCATATGGCTCTGCTTCCTCTAACTGTGTATCATTGAAGACTTTTGGGGCCCACAAAACTAAGAGGAGGATACCCATTTCCAGGGTAATGAAACTAGTGGAGCATGCTCAGATTTTTTTTTGCGTGTTTGCTTGTTTTTTACTGTGACGTTGGCAGCCATATTTCATGTATCAGATTCCTTTGTATATAAACACTGGCTTCCTTTGGTGAGTTAGGGGCCTGTATCCTGAAGCAATGTTCTAATCTCCTTGGAATTCACAACCACATTGCAGAAACAGCCATGGGTTGAAACGGGATCCACCATTTCAAGGGGTTATGGTATCCAACTTGTTTAAATTGCTAGGTTCAAAAATCTGGCACCTTGACTCTCTCCTTTAAGAGCTGATGCTTCATTACGCACTGATGAGCATGCATAATGGTTAGGAAGGAAGAGGCATTTTCAGTGGATGGGATCAAGCATCCCTCTTTATGTACACCATCACTCAGAATGAGTCTTATATGTGTCTCACCTTCCATTTGGTTTCTTCAGATCGAAGAGATTCAAAGGAAGGACCAAAGGAAGAATCAAAACATGAGTAAGTTTAGGTTTGTTTCAGCGTTTCTTTGATCTCTTCTGGTGACAGCTTATTGTCAAGGAGAAAAGAAAAGTCAACCTTGAGACCTGGTTTGTTATGCCTTATAGGTTTGTCACGGTTCTATGCATGGCATTCGAGTAGATATCTTCAGGAATCACTAAGCGTGTGGGCAATGTTAAAGGAGCAGGGAACCTGGGTCCTAGTCAGCTTAGATCTGGTCACCTACATCTGTAACCCAAGTTATAACTGTTGGAGGTTATCAGACTCCCAGAGCTTCTGGACCAGTCAGTTTATTTAATCAATGAACTCTGAGTTGAATGAAAGAACCTGTCTAAAAGCAGAGATAGAGTGCAGTTGGGGAGGCCATACAATATCAACATATACACCTTTGGACCTGCACATACACACACACACACACACACACACACACACACACACACATCACATTAAACATAAAAAAATAATACTATTAATTAAAGACATCTGTTTATATGTAAGTCCTCATGAGCAATGTCTGTTTTACTCCCTTTTCACTTGTACTGCATTGAAGAGGAGGTTGATAAGATGTGTGTGTGACCTTTTCTAACTTCCGTTGCTTGTTTCTGCTCTTCTACACACCCTGAAGCAAGCTTCCCTAGGGACTATAGATTCAAGGACATTTCCTAACTTTCTCCACTGGGCAGACTACCTATCCTCTGTCATTCATTTCCCCTAAAATTTCAAGTTCCTTATCCTGCCACATTCATGCAGAATAGGTTTGTATTCTCTGAAGCCCTGGGCTGACCTCTGAGGGACTAGAGCCCTAAAGGGACTAACAAAGACAAATTTCAAGAGCAGAATCTTCACAATAATGAGTCGTTATTATTAAGAATTTAAATTTACATGGGGCACACTGCCTATTACAATTCAGGTTGTGTAGTATGCTAATTTGTAACCTTGAGCAAAAGGATTTGTAAATTTTCAGTTTTCTTCTCTGTAGAATAGAAATGAGTATGTACTGTTATGCTATCTTGATGGTTGCATGAGGTAATCTGAGAATAATACTCAGGCATATGATCACATGATCAATAAGGAACAGATCTAGAGGTATAAGCAATTGAGCTATGATGTCATTAACCCTATGGACCACCAGGCTTGATCTAGCTGGCAAGGGAGAAGTTCCCATTTCTCCACACTGCTCCATGTGCTTTCCTCCCGATGCTGTGCACTCAATGGAAAAGGACCACATTTCTGGGAGGAGGACCCTCCCAGAATCAAAGAACACCCATCTTCAATTAGGGTCCATAGATAGTTAGTAGGAGTTTCCTCTACTAACCCTCCAAACAAGCTCTCAAGAAATACATCTGTAAGATACCTGGTATATTGTAGATTTTTAGTAAGGAGCGGGATTGTTAGCTCAGATTTCAGTGATTCATGTTCTGTTTTGTATTTTGAAATGGTATATATCCCAGGAGTTATGGAAAAAAACCTGTTTTTGTTGTTGAGAGGAAGGCACTTCTACTCTTATCACCTTAGAAGTACCTATGAAAAGAAGGAAGCTAGGATGGGCCTGGGAAATGTATTTTTTTTATGTATACATTAAGCATCTTTATTTAGGAAGATTGCATTTCCTGACCCATATTACAAAACATCATCATTATTTCTTATTAGATAGACTCTCAGTTTGTGGTTGATCATTCAGTTTAACCACTATCTCTAGCCAATAAGACTCCGCTATATAAATATTCAATAAACCTATTACATAAGCCTTTAATTAGGGGGTATCACCTTTTTATTGTGGATAAGAAAATGAGCCACCTAGATTCCATCTGATGAAAAGATGTGTTCCAGTTGCCAGCAGGTGTCCTAGGTGAAAACCACCCAAGGACATGCATGCCTGTGTGTAGCCTCATGTATAGTGACTAACCAAGGCAAAAGCCTAAGGGCACAACCCTTGAGGGGCCTGGCTTAAACAAAGCTTCTTCAACTTCTCTATCTACCTAATCTTTCTCTCATCTCTCTTCCACTCCCCCACATATTTCACAAACTGAACTTCAGCTCAATGTCTGTACCTAGCACTTTAGTTTAAAGGTGTGAATTGGTTTTGCTAAAGGTTCTGGGGTAGGGCAACGCCTCATTCTGCAGACTAGAGTAAGTCCCCAATGAGTTGAGTAGGAACGGCTGCTTTTAGAGATGGAAAAGATCTTTGAAAAAGTAGAAGGGAGTAAGGTGTTTTTTCAAATGTAGGACCTCAAAAGGTGGGAACATGATAGAAAAATAAGTGGTGGGTTAGCTTGGGTTAACCCAGCTTATCTTGGATGTAGAAGGATTAAGACAAATAGGGTTCATTATAACACCAATTGAAACTGCTCTGTTTGCCAAAGTTTGCTGTTGGCTGTCTCCTGCTTGCTCACACTGTCGACAACAACTTTCTTTCAGTGTGGAAATATACAGCTTCTGCCTGGGCAGTTATATTTTGATTTTTGGTCTGCGTTGTTGTTGTTGTTGTTGTTGTTGTTGTTGCTTTGATACTTGGTACAAGATGTTAGTTTAAAACAGTGACCTTCTGTGATGTCGACTGAACACCAAGCTGTGACATCCATAGTATGTGTGATCCAAGGGACTGTATAAATTCTTATAGTAAAGAAACTCCTTAGGAAGACTACGTACATGTGAGCACTTAAACTCCTCCATGCATGTAGATGTGCCCCTCAAATAACTAATAGGAATGTAATATTTAAGTGACAAAATAAGAGGTAGAGAAAATTAACAGCTGGTCACACAAATTTGGGGAAACAAGACAGGCTTTTGGGGTCTGTGAATATTGCAAGGAAATGCGTACACACTCTCACATGATTAACACTGATGCAGTTCTGCTCCTAATCCCATGAGTCCTTGCAGTTCTTCTGGAAATTGAAAACCCAGAGCCTAAGAATCACTGTAACTTCAGCAGGATAGAAAAGCTCTACTGGTTTAAATGCAGCTGACCCGGCAGCTTAAGGTCATCATGATGTATTAGTACAGAGCATGTTGGGTACACTAAAGAGATCTGGAAGGTTGTAGATAAGAAAGCTTGGCAAAGACAAGATCTGCACTGTTACTCCATTCCACAACTGCCTCCCAGACAACTCCCCACCTGCCTTAAGGTGCCAATAACAAAGCTTAGGTCAGACCAAATCCTGGGTCTCTGAGTACATACACCAGGAAAGAAGGCTAGACAGACATTTGTACAGTGGCCCAACAAATGGCCTGGTGAGACAGAAGACTCCTTTCCATACTGCCTTGAGCAGTCACTTATTCAAACATCCTTTCAACTGGATTTACTCATCCAGCCACTGACCAATGGCAGGGACGTTGTCAGTCCTGCTTCTGGTAGTCAGTAAGATCTACTGGGATATGGAAAACAGAAACCACCAGCAATCAGAGAAATAATTACTACTTAGACATAGCTATATCAAAAAAGAAAGGTGAGATAGGGAACAAACGCTGTGACTCAGGTAGTGGGGCAGCACTTTCCGAGGAAGGAGATAAGAACTGGAAAGCATGGAGGCAGAAACATGTGACCCGGGAGAAGATGTCAGTTCTGGGCTGGGGAATTAGTTGTAGGGAATGAGAGGAACGTGCAAGAGAAATGTGAGAAAGCAGACAGCATGGCTCATCCGAAGAAGTGGGAAATCTCTAGTGACTACAGCAGAGTAAGGTTTTGTTTTGTTTTGTTTTTAACCTTTTCAAATTGCTGTTTCTCATAGTATATTATTTATGTTTTCTCCTTCCACATGCTTGCTGTCTCTTTATCGACCTGACTTCATCTCTTGTCTCTCTCTCTCTCTCTTTCTCTCTGAATAATAAAAACAAAACAAACATTAAAAATGAACAGATAAAAATGTAACAAAAAATACCAAAATAAAACAAAACACACACACACACACACACACACACACACACACACACACACACACACATTTTTGTGTACTACTGGGGATGGATGGGGCCTGTCCTAGAGTTGGGTTGATACATCTAGTGACTCTTCATCGCAGAAAACTGGCTTTGCTTGACCCAGCAGGTCCCAATTGCAAATAGCTGTGTCATTAAGAGGTGACTTCATGTCCCCTTCCCGTTGGCAGTGTTGGAATTTCTGTCTAGTTGGAACCTGTGCAGGTCTTGTGAGTGCTGGCAGATTCTCTATGAGTTAGCATATGTTCCTTCGTTCTTTTTTTCTTTCTTTCATTCTTTTATCAAGTCTTTCAATCTACTTTCAGTAGAATTATGGGGGAAACGTCTATAGCATTATAAAATACGATAAGCCTCTTTTCAGTGGGATTCTTATAAATCAGCCTAGAGCAATCTGGAAAATGAACGGGTTGAGGAGATAGATTTTTTTTTTTTTTTTCAGAACTGAAGGAAGGAGCTAGGTACCCTTCCCTTGGCTAATGCCGATAATTATCTGTGAAGCTCTCCTCCGCTCCCTAGATGACTTTCTGCAGGTTTCAAAAAAGCTCATTCCACAGAGCTGCCAGGGGGAAGCAAGAGGTTGTCAACACCTGAAGCTGCCTAGTTTAAAATAAAGGGTTCTGATGCTCTCGGTATGAAGTCACATCTTTGTAGAGGCTCCTCTTTAACATTTAAAAGTTAGAAAGGCATAAAATCAAAGCTACGGTCATCATAAAATATTTATAAACAAGCCCACAGTTTAGTTTTATCTTTATTCTCCAACTGTAACTTAAATGCTGTAATAAATTAAATGGAATTAAGTATCAGAAGTAAAAAGACCAGACTGTACAGGTTACTTCATGCTTCCTTTTTCACATCAGAAGGAGGAAGTGTACTCGGCGATATGACAGGACATGGACAAGGTCACATAACCCATTAGAATCAAAAGACAAATTGAAAATTTGTCTCAAATCTTATTTCCTTATAGTAGAAACTAGATTTGACTTGGGGATGTAGATTTGTACCTTCTATTGTTTAAAAACATGACAAATGCTTGATTTAGAATATTCCTTCATAATTAGCCATAGAGATATGAGCTTTTTCATTTTCATGGAGTGCAATTCTGTCCCTTTAAGAATAATACCAGCTCATTTCTTCTAGTGACCACAATAGCAATAACTCTTTAGTAAAACGCCACCTAGTGGAGCTGTGAAGCAAAGCATAATATTTCCCCCCATGAATCCCTCAGGAAGAGAAATACCTTCCTAGGGCTCACATTTAAATCAGTATCATTATCTCCCTGAGTGCTACATGATTAAAAATAACATCGAAAATTGTCCTACTTCCAGAACCCAGCAGGGAGGATGACACTGCTCAAAAAGATGTTGCTTCCCAAGAACGAAGGTATTTGAGGCCGCACTGAAAACCGTGGAGCTAACGAGACTAACACCCACACTCACTCATAATTTATGGAAAGAGAAAACAAAATAGAAGCAATTGTGCTCCCACTTTCCCATGATAGGGACACCCAAATAGCAATACGGAGAGCCCTCATCGTGGCCAACACAGGCCACTCTGTCGGGTGCTGTCTGAGGGTTTCTACACCCATAACAAAACATCATGACCAAAAGCAATTTGAAGATGGAGTTTATTTCAGCTTACAACTCATGGGTCATACTCTCACTGAGGGAGGTCATGGTTGAAAGTCAAAGGAAAGGGAGGAACTGAAGTAGAGGTGGTGGAGGAATGGTACTTACTGGTTTGTTTCTCATGGCTTACTCAGCCTGCTCTCCATACAGCTCAGGACCACATGGCGCTCCCACATGAGTCGCTGATTAAGAAAATAGCCCACAGATTTGCCTACAACCAGTCCTATGGGAGCATTTTCTCAGTTAAGAGTCCCTGTTCTCAAGTGACACCAGCGTGTGTCGAGTTAACAAAAAATAAACAGGAAAAGTGTCGTTCTCCGTCCTTCTATTCCCCCATTCCCTCTAGTCAGTCTCAGCTACTGGCCAGGATGCGGGGACTGTATGTCAGTCAAATAAGATTTCCCGAAACAGATCACAAGCATTAGACTGAGGAACTCTGGCAGGGGAGTTGGGGAGTGAAAAGTTGTATCACTCATGCGATAGCATTTTTTGTGTGTTTAGCATAAGATCAGGCATTTTTCAATAGAAAGGAAAGTTCTTCAGAAAGGGGAGGAGCAGTGACTAGAGGGAGGAAGGAGGTAGCGTTTGAGAGGAGTTGGCAGGAGATTTTCAAAGACTGAGAAGGGAAGAACATATTCCAGAAGGAAAAAAAAAAGTGAGCAGATTGAGAGATAGCAAAATACAAACATGCAAAGAAGATTCTGAAGTAAACAAAAAATAACAGAGGCCGAGGAAGGATGGGAGGTGGGAAAAAGCCCACAGATGGCAGTGTGTGTCCTTGAAGATCAAATATTCAGAACAGCTATGAAGACTAAGAGGAAAGAGGACGAAGATTTCTCACGTGCAGCTTTGACACCTCTGAGACACTTAGTGCCAGAGAGAGCCAACTGAGAACTCCTGACAGGACATTCCCTCCCTGGCCTTTGTCTCACAAAGCAGCACTTTCTGTTCTCATCCCCACCCCCACCCCCACTTTTATTGCTGTCTTGGTCACTTTGTAACCTGGTTACTTGCTGTTGCTGTGCTAAAATTCCAGACAACAGTAACCTAAGGAAGGAATAACTTATTTTGACTCACAGTTCATGGGTCCGTCCATCACCATAGGAAAATCAAGGGGCTTGGAACTTGCAGCTGCTCTTGTCCCGTCTACTCTCAGGGGGAAGAGAGTCATGAACTGCTGCTTATGTAACATCCTCTGTATTTTTTTTTCCAAGTTGAAAAAATATTTATCTTTGTATATGAGACTGTAGGTGCAGGCCTACTTGTATATACACTGTGACATTGTGGGTATAAAGATGCCATCGAAGGTGATAAGAGGGGATCAGATCCCCTGGACCTTCTGTGAGCTGCCTACAATGAGTGCTAGAAATTGAACCCAGGTCCTCTGCAAAAGCAGCAAGCACTGTTAACTCACAACCCATCTCTCTAGCTCTTCTTTTTTTTTCATATTGAATAATTAAATTTAACTTTACTGATACCTAAAAACACATTTACATAAATAATAAGACATGTTCCTATACATGTATATATTATGCATTATTTAAAACAGAATAAACATGTATCCACACAAGCATTTATTATTTTTCATAAAGACATTCAATATGTGTTCCTCCAGTTTAAAAAGTATTTTTATTTATTCTTGGTAAAATGTTTACATGTCTATGATAATTATGACCATATCTACTTCCTGAAGATGAGTGTTGACAGAAGTTAACCTGTCTCATTGTCGGTGAATCTTTAAAATAATAAAAAATATTTTAAATGCCATATTCTATATGTCTCTGAGGTTTTTGAAGGCCTTATCTAACTATTTCACCTTATATGTCTATAGAATCATATCTATTTGTTGCACCCAAGACGTATATTCTTGTGATAAAAATAGACTAGTACTTGATAGGACTTACTTATCCTAAGCAGCCCATAATAGCACTTTCAAAGAATTGCAAGTAAACCTTGTATTGTAATTGAGTTATATAAGTACAATATGACATATTAGAATAGAAATATATATAATGTATGTGAAGAATAATCTTACATTTTAATTCTATACCAATGTATCTAAAATTAAATTTATTTTGCCTCAATATACAAAATTCTATACCAGTGAATTAAAAACAACCTTCTGATTCCCCTTCTTTCTTTTCAACCCCTATCTCCAACCATAAGAATGGAAGACAAAGGAAACGAAAAATCCCGGAGGCCGACCTTGTTTTCAAAGTTGGTGGCCAGAGTCCGTGTTAGAAGTGGTCCCTGCTCTCCGTATTAGCCACATAATACAGGATAACCACACTACAATACAGAGACAGATACATCACCCAAGGACTGTGTATGATGTGGACATAGGCCCTCTGCTCAGAAGTAGTAGCAGAGTCTCCTGTGGGTCCCACATTCCTCTCCTACCTTCGTGTCATATCGATATTCCACTGCATCCAATTAGTGCTAACCCCATCTTTTTCTTTATGAAGTCCAGAGCTTAAGACCAGAGAATAAATAGTTCTACCCAAATTTAGGGCAGGTCTTCCCACCTCAATTAACCTAGTCAAGTAAAGTTTGCACAAGATGTTCTGCCTTCTTTGTCAATTCCCTGTGCCGGGCTCATCACTGGATTGTCAAGTCTAGTTTTGAGGTCAAGCAGAGCATCTCCCAAACAAGGGCATCTTTTTATCTGCATAAACTATCTGCTTCATCCAAAAGTGAAGAGAGCAATTATAGTCTGACCCAAGGCTCATATGTGACCCTGGCCAGGTCTGATTCCACACTTTTCATCCCTCTGAAGGACACCAGTGTTTCCATTTTCTTTACCCTGAAAATGGCTTCATTATGATATTCTGCATGGTAAAGCAAGAGCAACCCTCATTTAACTACCGTACTCACTTCCTACCTCAAACTTTCCATAACCTCTCTGTGATTAAATAGCAACGCCCCTTCTACCATGCCCCGAGATGCCCTTGCCATTTAACAATGGATTAGTAACCTGGTCAGGAGATGCTTAGAGACGAAGTTACCTTGCAAAGTCCCTTGAAAGTTCTGTTTTAAACTTTATTCATTTACTTAATTTTTTTCTGTTTAAGTTTTGAGTGGCACACTACTACTTTTTATCATCAGGCAATTAAACACATTTTCAATCAATTTTTTGAAACTTATGCTTTTAACGAAATTTTATAATGGTTTGACCTCAGAGTGCTCTATATTAAAAAGCATAGCCAATACTTAAATATGTTGAGAAATTCCATTCTCCACTAGACATAACAAAAGACAGAAAAATAAAATGTTCAAAGAATAAATACTAAAATGTTTTCATTTTCCATCCTTGCCTCTCCTACACATTTGTTCCAGCATTACCTTTGCCCTCAAAAAAACAAAATCCTCTTCTCTAAGCCTATGAAACAGTGTTCTTTCCTTCCACTGACCCCTTTCTTCACTTTATTTCACAGATTGTCTTAGGATCCCTCTCAAGGAGAATCACTGCTTTTAGAAGAGGGAGAAATTGATCCAGCAATTTTGTGATTCTCGTTTTTGTGGCTGTGTGCATTTGTATCAAGTCTTCTAATTCCCACATTCTGGTCCTGAAAATGTGATGTGACTTAACCTCAGAGCTCTTCTCCAACACGACAGTACTTCATAGATTTGATGAAAGCCTAGCCCCACTCTCTCTTCTGCCCTCACACTACCCAGGCCGGCTGTGAAGTCATTTTATTTCTGAATCTTCATACACAACATATATGTCAAGCATTCTATGCAAACGGGGACTGAGCTAATAAACTTTGGGTATCTGGGAAATATCTCAATGCATAAAGTGCGGCTGTACAAGAATAATAACTAGAGTTTAGATCCCCAGAACCCACATAATTATCAGGGGCATATGGTGGTCCCCTGTAGTATCAGCCCCTCTCAAAGTGGAGACACTGATCTCCAAAGCAAGCTGACTACCTAGACTACTTATATGGGTATACTCTTGGTTCAGCTGAGAGATTCTGCCTCAAAGCATGAAGTGAGAAATTATTGGCTAAGACTCCAGATTTCAAGTACATGGCTACACACACAAATATACATACACACGCATGTGCACACACACATGCGCGCACACACACAGGCAATTCATGTACACCACACACATATACATACAAGAAAAATAACGGAGTTTGGCATTGTTCTCAACAAACCTTAATAAAGCACTCATAAGTTGAATGAAGCATCTTTCTATATAAAGGAAAACATGAAAATATTAGTCGATGCACAGCGGGTATTCTGTGTTCTCTGTACTGCTTAGGGAAGACCTTTGAAAGGCATAACGTGCAGGTGACTGATGCAAACGATACAGTCACCTGAAGAACCTGGTCAAATTCAAAGACCTTGAGATGGTTACGGTTTGGCATGCTCAAGGAAATAAGGGGGGGAAAAGGAGGGGCTAAGACGCTGTGACAGGGAAGAGTGGTCATAGGCATGAGGTAACAACAATACACTCTACTCTTAGCAAACTGTTATAACTTGGGTAAGAGACCCCCCCCCCGAAAGACACATATGATCATCATCATATTGTGCTGTGAATGGATTATTGAGACTATTGGCTGGGTCCTTCCTGCTCTTCTCTTTGCTACCTAGCAACCATGAGGCAAGTAACTTCCTCTGCCATGCACCGCACCATGATGCACTGTGTTACCACAAGCACATCAGTAAGAGCGCCAACCAACCATGAACTGAGGTCTCTAAAACCATGAGCCAAAATAAACCATTCTCTCCTTAAGTTGATATATCTCCAGTATTTGCCATAGCAATAGGAGCCTGACTAACACATGGTGAGAAAGGCCGTATGAGATTGGGAGTGAACAACATTGGTACTTTCATTTTAAGTGATTCTTGTTGCTTTGTGGAAAAAGGGGACAACATAAAGAGATCTAAGCACAGGGCAAGAGTAAAACAGGGATAATCAACTAAATTATTCAGAGTAGAAATAGGAAGCCTGACTTCATTCTGAAAGGTATTGAAGACAGAGTCAATGAGATTTCACATATCAGTTGCCTGTGTTACCCTGAGAGGACCCCTAGCCTATATAATTTCCCATAAGTCTTCTCTGTTACAGCCTCTAGCATCTGTTGAATATTATTCCAACAAAAACATATGCACACCCATAGGAGGAGATTCACCACTTTAAGTAATATTTAAGTCTAAACCCATCCTTACCAAGTAAAATAATCCTCATAATAGTCTAAAATTACTAATCTCTCCATAAAACATTGGTTGAAGCAAGATCTCCAACCCTTTACCTCATCATCAGGGCGTCATTTAAACCTCCACTTTGCCCATCACCGATGGGATGAGAATCCAGAATCCCAAAACAGGGTTGGAAGGATATACATGTGTATGTAAGCACACTGTCTACACAACATATTGTTAAGAAAAATTAAAAGCTGGGGCTAGAGAGCTGGCTGAGCAGTTAAAGAGTACTTGTTCTTACAGAGTCAATTCCCAGAACCCACACGATAGCTTACAGCCATATGTAAGTCCAGTCCTAGTGGGTCTTACACCTTCTTCTGGCTTGAATGTTATTTGGCTGTTACAGGTGATTTCACAACATTGATTCCATTCAAGGAAATTGTTCTAAGTCAGCCCAAGAAATTTTATGATCCTCCAGTAACAATTGATCTCACATATACATGTCGCCATGCCCCAGCCTCACCCTACCTACCCCCAGTTATTGTACATGAGAAGACAATCTTCTGCGGACATCTGGAAAATAATTCACTATCTCTAGAAAATAAACAGATCTCCATTGGCTACAGTCTCCCTCTGGATGTTATCACATCTGAGGGCAGGACAGGCACATTTTGCACCTACCATTGCTCCTGGAACCTTTCATAAAGTGAAACCTACTCCTAAGAGGACAGAACTAAAAGGGAAGACAACCTTGCATCCTGGTGACAGCACTGATGCAAAAGCTGCCGATGAGATGCCTCTTCTCCACATATCTGCTTGTGGCATTCTGATTCTAGCGTGTTACAGTTTTCAGCTACATTGACCCATCATTGCTCTACCAGAAAGGGCCATTTATGAAAAGTATCAACAAATATTTAATAAGTACCTATTGAATGCTGTGCCCTCTTCTCTATGTTGGTGTCATGGAAGTGAGTAAGACAGCACTTTCTATCCCATTTGGAAGGAACTAGAGTAGAAATAAATGAGTGATACCAAATGACATTAAATGGGATGAAAGAAATAAAGCAAAATAAGACAACAAAAAAATCAGTATACATTACAGGAAAGGAAGGTAGGCCGTAAAACTATTAAATTTGTGCAGAAGTGTACCAAATGCAATGCTGCTTGTTAAAGCTTGTATCTGCAAAAGTAGTTATACCAGGAGCAGTGCTCCATAACACCCTGATGGAGCAAACCATGGTACATTTGTATGACAAAACATGTTGTCATTAAAAAGACATTGTAACAAGAATATTTACATTTTTGTATACTTTCTACAAGATATATTGTTAAGAAAAATTAAAAGTTTGGGCTAGAGAGTTCACTCATCAGTTAAGAGTACTTGTTTCTTTTGCAAAGTCAATTCCCAGAAACCAGATGACAGCTTACAACCATCTGTAACCCCAGTACCAAGCAATCTTACATCTTCTTCTTGCCTCAGTGAGCACCAGGCATGCATGCTCCGTACATACATACATTCAGGCAAGACACACACACATACAAATTAATATAATAAATATAATGAATAAAATTTAGTTTTAGTGTCATCTGTACAGTGTCACACCTATTGTGAGAATTACAAAAAATGAATAGATAGATAGATAGATAGATAGATAGATAGATAGATAATATGTATGTATATATATATATATATATATATATATGGCTATAAATACAGACAGAAATTAGAAAAAGTATGTGTTAAGGGCCAGGGATACAGTTCAGTTTCTGCATGAAGAGCTTGAGAGCATTTTCAGGGCCCTAGGTTCCACAAAATCTCCAGTTCTACAAGAAAAAAAAAAAAAAAAAGAAATTTTATTAGTGTTTTTCTCACCTAAGAAAATCAGTAGGGAAGCCTGAGATATAAGAGGTATTTATTTGCTTGTTTTAATGTGTCTTTCCATATAACTTTAGAATTTTCTGTATGTAATTTTTAGTTCATAAAAAATACATTTAGAATGTTTAATGCTTCAAAATTAAATTTTTCCAGAGTATATCAGAGTCTAGGAATAATATGTTAAGTGAAGGTTATTATGTGGGAGGAGTGGCTTTTTAACATACATTGACATCAGAACAACAAGGCCCAACTTGAAATAGGAATCAGAAAAAAAAAAAAAAAAAAAAAAGATAGAAAGAAAGAAAAAAAGAGGCCATCTGTTGTACCTGGTGTCATCTGGCAGATTCTGTCTCCACCACCAGGGGTAAAAGCTGCAGGAAGAGATTCAACATGAGAATCTCTGTGAAACCATCAGTTGCACCGTGTAGGACCAACTGCCAGGATTAGCCACAAGATCATTTCATCACAGAGAGACGATTCAGTGAGAGGGATAAAATACATACTTGTGGATGTGGCAAGGGGCCTCACCCAAATAGATCACAGCAGTAACTGCAGAAGAAACCCCACCATGGCAAAGGAAATCAAACCACCTAGAAGTTGATGTGAAGACATGCGGTTACATTCTCACATAAGTGAGTAACACGACCTTCCAGATGAGCTTAAGCCTACATCCTTTGATCTGAGCCAAGCCAGGAGCCTGTGTTAATTCCATTTAAGCCGAGGCCCCCCACTTCTCTGAACATGTGTTTTATAAAATCTTCATCTGTTACATATCAAACTCATGTTTTTAACATAACCAGCAGGTCTCCAGGGGAGGCTGACTCAGAGCCAAGTTCAAGAACAGAGCAGATTGGATAACAGGCATGTATGACCCCACAGCCTGCAAGCCGCATGCAGTCTAGGATAGGTAGGATTTTGGTTCATCAACAAAAAAAGTCATGAAGTTATTTAAAACAGTATAATAGTTTCTACAACCTTTTTGATATCTCAGTTGTATGATCTCAAACATGAACTTTGTAAATGAAGGCGTTTTATCCCAATGTCCAAAGGCTGATGCATCAGCAATTGATTAAAGGAGAAGTTAGGGCAAGGGGGGAGAGATTCTGGGTTTTTTTTTTTTTTTCTTCTTGTTATGTTTTATCAGTAACTGTCATGTTTTCAATGACGTCAGAAAGAGTTTTCTGATAAATAGCCTATGTTTTAAGAACCAATAAATCAAGCTGAGAAAAATGGATTATCATCCATCCATGGAAGATTTCACACACAGAAGGCATGGTAAGAGCCTGTAGACCTAAAAATGTGCAGTAGACCTAAAAATAACCACAGAAGCCATGAGCCTGCAACTACTCGATGCCCTACACCTTAACTGTGCAGATTCAATTGCATCCTTTAACCTCTTATCCCCTTGTCCACTGGATTTCTAAGAGAGAAAATTAGACAGAGAAGAATAGGGGTGGAAAACATTCGGTGCTCTCATTGTTTGTCTTGCTAACCTTGATCTCTAAATGTTTCCTCTGACTCACCGTGAGCAAGATTGTGACATGTGTCCTGTGCCCAAACTCAGTGTTGCTAGCTCCATAGAAAAGCACTTCCGCCTACTACTTCTCAATGAAGCCTCTGACCTCCTGGCACCAGCTAGAATGGACCAAGAAGTGTCTGTCTTTACTAGTCATTATGCTAGCAGCTGTGGCCAGAATTTTTCTTTGAATCCTTTCCTTGCTTCGATAACCAACCAGGAGACATCAATTATCTTGGCATTTTTACAGTACCATATGTGTATATAGTACAGCAGATAATGTCATCACTGACAGATGACTGCTAAGGTCCTTTCCGTTCCCATAGAATAGAATAGCTACTGACACTGAAAAGGAAGGCCAGCTTTGCTTGTGGATCATTGTCATTGCAAAGAGTGACATTTCATGAGTTCCCTATGGAGTCACTTTCTTGAGACTTCTTGTAAGTCTCTAAAACAATTGTTTATAAGGGAGAAGAAATTTTCACCTTCCCTCCAGGTACATCCAGGAGGGGGAATTGTTAATATGATTGGTCAGAGGTCAGAGGCACAATTGTATACTATGACGTCTACTGGCTGGGCGCTCTTCCACCACATAGACTGTGGGCAAAGAGTCAAATCAGGACTTCCTCTTGGCTGAACTGTCACTTTCTTGTCTTGTTCTGAAACCTCATGGACAATTTACTCAGCTTCTCTTGGAGTGCAGAGCACGAGCACTCTCTCTCTCTCTCTCTCTCTCTCTCTCTCTCTCTCTCTCTCTCTCTCTCTCTCTCTCTCTCTCTCTCTCCCTCCCTCCACACAAAAAAAAATCATAGTTCATGTTGCACTAGGTTCACAGATAATTCACCTGCAACAAAATATTTTAATCACTCACTGTGTTCAGAGCTTAGCATCTGGCAATGTGCAAAGAAAAGCAGAATAGATCTTACTTTCTCTTGATTCATTAAACCTAGAGCTTGTCAGATGACAGTAGATTCTTCAGATCTCAATAAGGCAGGCACATAGACCAGGGAATGGGGGGAGGGCAGTGAGTGCTTACCTCTGGTTAGATGGTCAGGAAAGAACCAACGACCATCTAAGGAAAGAACATTCCAGTGATGCAGGTTTTGGGGAGCACAGCACTGCAGATCGGAAGTGGATAACCGTGAAGAATAGCGAGCATGCCCCAGTGTCTGTAGGCAGCACAAGGCCAACATGTCTGGAAAAGCATTAACGATTTGCAAAGTGATGGGAAGTTGGGTCAGAGCTGCAATGTCTGAGTTACAAACTGTATTTCAGAAAATTAACTGCACAGATATGGCTATGTTTACTTGGGGTGAAGGGGAATGGGGCTGATGTCTTTCTTTCTTATTGCTGCTATTATATATTTGTTGTAATTACCACAAGTTTGGCAGCTTTGTCCAACACAAATCTGTTCCTCTACAGTTCTGAAAGTCAGAAACACAAAACTGACTTTTCTGAGCTATAGGACCAAAATGAAAAGTGAATGGTAAAACAAGGCAAGTTCATCCTGGATGTATGGGAAGGCATTCTGTGCCTTTGCCTTTTCCAAGGTCCAGTTACTTTCTGTTTTCCTTGCTTGATGGTACTATTTCCACCTTCATAGCACATCACTCTAATCTCTGTTTCCATCAGCACATCTCCCTTTCCTCTGCCTCAGACTCCTCTGGCATCTCTCTTATAAGGATTGTGATTTTATATAAGTAGGATCTGGGTAACCCTGAGTAATCACTTCATCTCAAGATCTTTAATTTGATCACATTGTTTGCCATATAATGTAACATCGTAAGTCTTAGGATTGGATTATTCACATATTTAGTGGATCATGATGCAACCTACCACAGTTAGCCTGACAGTATTCTCACTCTGCTCTCTTGAATATGAACTTGGAATGAAAGAGTGGACATGAAGAAAGCAGATAAGTGGCTCTTGAAACACCTCAAGCAGGAGTTGGTGATGCTTTAGTTAGGGCAGTGGCAGCAAAGATATTGTGATGTTCTATCTTGAATGCTTTGAAGATAAAATCAATGTATTTTGCCAATATGGGTCATGAGAATAATAGAAAAAGAAACTTGAACCTCCAATTTCCCCAGTCTTGGCAGCTAGAAAAGTAAGCCTATTGAATAAGTAAGCCTGTTGAAGGAACAGGTTTGGAGGGAAGATAATAAGTTTGGCTTTTTGCATATTAAATTAAAGATGTCTATGGAAGACCCAAATTGATATTTCAACATTTTAGTTAACTGGTGGGAGCTAAATATATTCATGTGAAACAAATTAGACATTGTCATGATTGTGCACTGAGCTATTTAATATTTTATTTAAATACCATTTACTGTTCATTTAGTACTCTTCCTTTATCCAGTTTTTCTCTCTGTGATTCTGCTATCTGTAGTCAGCTGTGATCTGAAAATGTTAAATAGAAAATAAGTATTTCACGAATTTGAATAACCTTTGTTATAGTCTCTTGTCATGATTATTTTTTACTGTTGCTCATTGTTAGTCTCTCATTGTATCTTGTTTAAAAAATGAACTTTTCCCCAGACATATGACTATGGTCAAAAAAAATCAGATCTAAGGCTTAGTCCATATCTGTACTCTTTGGCATTGTCTAAGTGTTTTAAGATAAAGGGGGACTACTGTAAATTGCATGGGAACATGGTAGGGTAGGGTAAAGTGAAAATGAGAAGTGAGCCAAGATTCATGAGCTATTCAAACTCTCATTGTAATGCCATGAAAATGTCACCAAATTTCCACATTAGCATTTGATACTAACACCACAAACACAGCCTGCATAGCTGTGCATTACAGGGCTGACACAAAGTCCTCCTATATTTCAGCTTATGACCCGAACTTTGGTTCCATCAGATTCACAGAGTACCAGGCCCACGGGTAGCTTCCTCAAGTCCATCTTTAAAGCTTTATGCTGGACATCTAGGTCATGACAATAGAGGGCCAAAATGCAGGTAATAATCAAAAGAGAACAGGAAGAAAAGGACCATGGTAAGGAAATACATATGGTGTGTGTGTGTGTGTGTGGTTGTGTGTGTGTGTGTGTGTGTGTGTATAGCATTGATTTTTAGTTAACAATTGATTATTTACCATAACACGTATGATTCTATTTTACCCAGTTAACACATTAAGAAGTGGGGGAAACTATTATTATTAGTCTTATCTTATTGATAAGAAAACCAAAACCAGGATTTTTCCCAATTTTATAACAGTTCTGCTTGACTCCTGACTCCCAGGTCTCTGCAGGTACACATTGCTCTTTGTTAGAGATGATAACATGGATTTATGAATGGTTGGAGGTATGAAAAGGGATGATTTTAAGGTGTTGTTGATAAGTCATAGACATTTGTTGAGATTATTCAGGCAAGGTCTGGGGCCAGGCTGCCCCAAATCTGGACATTGAGTATGTCAGCCGTGTGACTTTGCCATGATATTTAACATGAATGCAACAGTCCATCTCTTTAGATGGAGACAAAAACAGGTCACTGTGCTAGTTTAAAATGACGCATGAAAGGTTTGTTACCAGTGGCCTAGGTGGACTCCACATGATCTGCTATCTGTATCCCCTCAGCCCCTTCCCTGTGTGTATTACTCTATTCCATTCTGCATTTTATCAAAGATGCTACCTCTTTTATTCCATATACAAATGTGGTTGCTCTGGAACATGTCTTTTTAAAAATATATTTTATTAATTCATTCATATTACATCTCAATTGTTATACCATCCCTTGTATCCTCCCATTCTTCCCTCCCTCTCATTTTCCCCTTACTCTGTTCCCCTATGACTGTGACTGAGGGGGACCTCCTCCCCCTGTATATGCTCATAGGGTATCAAGTCTCTACTTGGTAGCCTGTTATTCTTCCTCTGAGTGCCACCAGGCCTCCCCATCCAGGGGACTTGGTCAAATATGGGACACCAGAGTTCGTGTGAAAGTCATACCCCACTCTCCACTCAATTGTGGAGAACGTCCTGTCCATTGGCTAGATCTGGGTAGGGATTTGAAGTTTATTGCATGTATTGTCCTTGGCTGATGCCATAGTTTGAGCAGGACGCCTGGTCACAGATCTGCACATCATAATGTTCTTCTTGTAGGTTTCTAGGACCCTCTGGATACTTCTATTTCCCCATTCTCCCATGCTTCTCTCACCTAGAGTCCCAATAAGGTGTCCTCTCCTCTGTCCCAGTTTCCTGGTAAGTGAAGACTTTCATGGGACATGCTCCTTGGGCTAGTGTCCAGATATAAGTGAGTATATACTATTTGACTATTTCTGCTTCTGGGTTAACTCACTCATTATGATCATTTCTAGTTCAATCCATTTGTCCACAAATTTCAGGAATTCCTTGTTTTTAATAGCTGAGTAGTATTCCATAGTGTAATGTACCACAGTTTCTTTATCCATTCTTCTACTGATGGACACTTAGGCTGTTTTCATGTTCTGGCTATTATGAATGAGGCTGTTATGAACATGGTTGAGCAAATGTTTTTGTGTGCTGGAGCATCTTCTGGGTATATTCCAAGGAGTGGAATAACTGGCTCTTGAGGAAGCCTTATTTCCAGTTTTCTGAGATAGCGCCAGATAGATTTCCAAAGTGGCTGTACTAGTTTGCATTCCCACCAGCAATGAAGGAGTGTTCCTCTCTTTCCACATCCTCGCCAGCATGTGGTGTCACTTGAATTTTTGATCTTAGCCATTCTGATGGGTGTAAGATGGAATCTCAGAGTTGTCTTGATTTGCATTTCCCTGATGACTGAGGTTAAGCATTCCTTTAAGTGCTTCTCAGCCATTCAATTTTCCTCTGTTGAGAATTCTCTGTTTAGTTCTGTGCCCCATTTCTCAATTGGATTATTTGGTTTGGTGGTGTTTAATTTCTTGAGTTCTTTATATAGTTTGGATATTAGACCTTTGTCAGATGTACAGTTGGTGAAGATCTTTTCCCAGTCTGTAAGTTTTTACTTTGTCCTGTTGACAGTGTCTCCTGCCTTACAGAAGCTTCTCAGTTTCATGAGGTCCCATTTATTAATTGTTGACCTTAAGGCCTGGGCCATTGGTGTCCTGTTCAGGAAGTTGTCTCTTGTTCCAATCTGTTCCAGGCTCTTCCCACTTTTTCTTCTAACTGACTTAGTGTCTCTGGTTTTATGTTGAGGTCTTTGATCCACTAGGACTTGAGTTTTGTGCATGGTGCCAAATATGGGTCCAATTGCATATTTTACATGTGGACATCCAGTTAGACCAGTACCATTTGTTGAAGATGCTATCCCTCTTCGATTGAATATATTTGGCTTATTTGTCAAAAATCAAGTGACCATATGTGTATGGATTTATTTCTGGGTCTTCAATTCGATTCCACTGATCAACCAGCCTATTGCTGTGCCAGTACCACGCTGTTTTAATTACTGTTGCTTTATAGTACAGCTTGAGATCAGGCATGGAGATTTCTGTGGAGTATCTTTTATTGTACAAGATTGTTTTAGTTATTCTGGGTTTTTTGTTTTTCCATATGAAGCTGAGAATTGACCTGTCAATGTCTTTTAAAAATTGTGTAGGTATTTTGATAGGGATTGCACTGAATCTGTAAGTTGCTTTTGGTAAGATGGCCATTTTTACTATGTTAATTCTCCCAATCCATGAGCAAGGAAGATCATTCCATCTTCTGATGTCATCTTCAATCTCTTTCTTCAGAGTTTTGAAATTTTTTTCAAACAAGTCCTTCGCTTGTTTGATTAGAGTAACTCCTAAATATTTTATATTGCTAGTGGCTAATGTGAAGGGTGTAATTTTCCTAATTTCTTCCTCTACATGTTTGTCATTTGTATATAGGAAGGCTACTGACTTTTTTGAGTTAATTTTTGTATCCCCCCAATTTGCTGAAGGTGTTTATCAGCTCCAGTAGTTCTCTAATGGAATTCTGGGGGTCACTTTTGTACAATATCATATCATCTGCAAATTGGGATAATTTGACTTCCTCCTTTCCCATTTGGATACCCTTGATCTCCTTTTGTTGTCTTATTGCTCTGTCTAGAATTTCCAGTACTATATTGAAGAGATATGGAGAGAGTGCCTTGTTCCTGATTTTAGAGGAATTTCCTTGAGTATCTCATCATTTAATTTGATTTTGTCTATTGGCTTGCTGTATATAGCCTTGATTATGTTGAGGTATGTGCCTTGTATCCCTGATATCTTCACAACTTTAAACATGAATGGGTGTTGGATTTTATCAAATGCTTTCTCTGTATCTAAGGAGATGATCATGTAGTTTTTTTATTTTCAGTTTGTTTATATGGTGGATTACATTGATAGATTTCCAAATATTAAACCATCCCTGCATGCCTGGAATGAAGCCTACCTGGTCATGGTTAATCAAATCTTTGATATGTTCTTGTATTTGTTTTGCAAGTATTTTATTGAGTATTTTTGCATCAATGTTCATAAGAGAAATTGGTCTGAAATTCTTTCTTTGTTGGGTCTTTGTGAGGTTTAGGTATCAATGTGACTATGGCCTCATAGAATGAATTAGGTAGTGTTCTATCTATTTTTATCTTTTGGAGTAGCTTGAAGAGTATCGGTGTATCGGTATTAGCACATCCTTGAAGGTCTGGTAGAATTCTGCACTGAAACCACCTGGCCCTAGTCTTTTTTTTTTTTTTTTTTTTTTTTTGGTTGGGAGACTATCAATGATTGCTTCTATTTCTATTGGGGAAATGGGACTATTTAGCTTGTTTATCTGCTCTTACTTAATTTTGTCAAGTGGAATTGATCAAGAAAATTGTCCATTTCCCTTAGATTTTCTAATTTTGTGGCATATATGCCTTCGAGTAGGATCTTATGATTCTTTGTATTTCTTCAGTGTCTGTTGTTATGTCTCCCTTTTCATTTGTGATTTGGTTGACTTGGATACTGTCACTCTGCCTTTTAGTTAGTTTGGCTAATGGTTTATCTATCTTGTTGATTTTCACAAAGAACCAGCTCTTTGTTTTGTTGATTCTTTGGACTGTTTTCTTAGTTTCTAATTTATTAATTTCAGCCCTGAGTTTGATTATTTCCAGACATCTACTCCTCTTGGGTGTTTCTGCTTCTTTTTTTTCTAGGGCTTCCAGCTGTGTTATTAAGTTACTTATGTGGGATGTTTCCAATTTCTTTTTAAAGTCACTTAGTGTTATGAATTTTCCTCTTAGCACTGCTTTCAATGTATCCCACATATTTGGGTATGTTGTTCCTTCATTTTCATTGAATTTCAGGAAGTCCTTAATTTCTTTCTTTATTTCTTCCCTGACCCAGGTGTCATTAAGCAGAGAGTTGTTTACTTTCCATGTATGTGTAACATGTCTTAAATTGCTCATCTTCCAAAGAAACCCTTCCTGCACATCTGTCTATGACATGGAAATATCATTCTTATCCACTGAGGTCTGATTTTAAGCATCTTTCCCCATTGAGAAATTTCCCAGCAAAATATAGCCTTCCTTCCCCAATCACTATAACATCATTGTATTTAATTTATCTTTTCATAGACACAACTATCTGAATATGTACTGTTGATGTATAGTTATTATTATGCCTTTAATGTCATTTGCTTACCTTTTAAGCTTGAACTCCTAGAGCAATACTGGGCTTACAGATAATGCTCAATTGATATCTGTTTAAAGAAAGAAAGAAAAGCAGAGAAAATAGAAAGCTCTTGGCATATCATTTAATGTATAGAAATAGTTTAAAGAGCAGCATTGCTATCATTATTAGAAAAAAATATTTATTTAAAACCTGCTTGAAGCTACAAACGTTACTAAGCTAGATCCCTCAGCCTTGCCACAAGGACTTTAAACCACTGATGTGTATGAACAGAAAAGTTAGGGAGGGGAACCACAGTGTAATCCTTAACTCACTTATTAAATTCAGGACTGACAAAACACATTTTCAATATCTTGAGAAAACCCACAGCCTTATTGGAAACTGTCCCATGCACACAGCTTTTTTTTTCCAAGTACCTACCAGGCTCAGTGACTGAACAGATGGACTCTGCATTGTGTCTGGGAATGAAGCCAACTCTTGGTGTGCTGGCTACAGTGGAGACTCTTACAGAAGTGGGTAGAATTTCCCAGTTTTCAAGAGGGAGTGAGGGACCTAAGAAGGTGCCACTTCCAAATTTGATTCACGCAGGTTACATATTTTAAATGTACTCCTCAGTGTTTATCTTCACAAATTGTTTGTTTTGTCTATCTGAGATGGTAGGACTTCCTTACTACAATTATTCTCTTGGAAAAGGATGCACACTGAGATACAGACTACCCTCAAGTCAACACTGCCTCAATTTGACAAAGTGCTCGAACTACTAAATTAAAGCCACAGATTAAGACAAGAGATGATGGAGGACTCTTTTTTTTTATTTAGAATATAGTGTCATTCAATAACATTTGCCAAAGATGGTGGAAATATGCTGTTTCCATCTAAAATTGTGGCATGCCGGGGGGTGAGGGTGGGGAGCGGAGCAGGGTGTGCATGCGTGCATGCATGTGTTGTAGGGGTGGATGTCAGTAACTCGAATCAGCCAAAGCCCTAAATTCTACTCTGCCTGTTTCCATTGTAGATTTACTGTTTGTATTTATGGCTAATACAAAAAAAAATCACAAATTTCCTTTTCTATAAATAAGTTGAAATCTGAGAAAACAGGAAAACACAGGTAGAAATTTTTTTTTCAGGAGTCCTAGATAAAGGGAGTCAGCAACAGAGATTGCACAGAAAAGATGAGCTAGGCGCTTTCACAGTTTAGAGGCCACTTCTCTGTAACTGAGATAGAAGTATCTGATTATGCATACCCCAAAGGATGGTTTAAGGGCAGTTCATTCACCTCTGTGCTTAGAGTGATGATAGTTAGAAGGTGACACTATTGACCTTTTGATTTCTTCCTCCTCCCTGCCTCCACTTCCCTATCGAAATACTCCTCTACTCTAGACCATATTTGGCTTTATCCATCCTTGGGATCTTTAGTTATATGATTCATTTGTATGTATGCCCTACATCCATGCAGAAAGCATATACTTCATCCTTTCTTTTTCTTCTCTTACTTTTATCCATGAAGACTGGTACTTATGAAGAATAACCCAAGATTTAATAGATAAAAAAGAGAATGGAAGAATAAAGTTGGGTGTTTCAAAGATGTGGCATTCTTTTTTCATGTCAAATCTTTCTCCATGCAAAATAAGAAGTCATGTTTCTTCAGAGCTATCCTGCTATGACTTATTTTTCCCACAAGGTTCTTATATTGCCCACATTATATACAGAATATATTCCAAACTTATACTTATCATATCAAAACCACATGTGTTTTCATTTATGGATTTTCAGATTTTTTTTTCTTTTTTTTTTTTTATTTTATTTTTATTAATTTATTCTTGTTACATCTCAATGTTTATCCCATCCCTTGTATCCTCCCATTCCCCCCCCCCCCATTTTCCCATTATTCCCCTCCCCTATGACTGTTCCTGAGGGGGATTACGTCCCCCTATATATTCTCATAGGGTATCAAGTCTCTTCTTGGCTACTTGCTGTCCTTCCTCTGAGTGCCACCAGGTCTCCCCCTCCAGGGGACATGGTCAAATGTGAGGCACCAGAGTATGTGAGAAAGTCGTATCACACTCTCCACTCAACTGTGGAGAATATTCTGACCATTGGCTAGATCTGGGAAGGGGTTTAAAGTTTACCTCCTGTATTGTCCTTGGCTGGTGCCTTAGTTTGAGCAGGACCCCTGGGCCCAAATCTGCCTATCATATTGTTCTACTTGTAGATTTCTAGGACCCTCTGGATCCTTTTATTTTGCTGTTCTCCCATGCGTCTCTCATTTAGAGTCCCAATAGGATGCCTTCCCCTCTGTCCCAGTTTCCTGGTAAGTGAAGGCTTTCGTGGGACATGCCCCTTGGGCTAGTATGCAGATATAAGTGAGTATATACCATTTGATTCTTTCTGCTTCTGGGTTAACTCACTCATTATGATCATTTCTAGCTCAATCCATTTATCCACAAATTTCGGGAATTCCTTGTTTTTAATAGCTGAGTAGTATTCCATAGTGTATATGTACAACAGTTTCTTTATCCACTCTTCTACTGAGGGACACTTAGGCTGTTTCCATGTTCTGGCTATTATGAATAAGGCTGGTAAAACTACTTTCTGGGCAAATGAACTCATAGCTCAGTAGTTGATGATTCACGTTAGCCTTTGTGTACTACTCTGATCTTATAGACAATCTTACAGACAAATTCCTTTGTGAGGAGGATGTGTGTGTGTGTGTGTGTGTGTGTGTGTGTGTGTGTGTGTGTGTGTAATTCTAGACTTCTTAATTGGCTAATAAAAGGAAACTTTTCAGTGTTCTCCACATCTCTCAGCCCATATAGCCTGTTTTGAGATCCAGTTAGAAATAAATATCTATACCACAAACATTAAAATATCAAGTTTGAAGAAAGCATCAATCATCTGATAAAAAAAAAAAAAAAACAGGCCTAGGTAACTGATGCCAAAAGCCTCATAAATGAACAGCTGCCTAAAAAGAGCTTGTCTCTCATGTATTTAAATACATGGATCTTGAAAATGTGAGCAGGAAGGCAGTAAAGTCGAATGTTTGTTTACTGCTGAACGCCTGGGGTTTCCAGTGCCCTCCTCCACTGGATTCCCCTGCATCTGTCATTTCTCAGTAGGTTGCCAGAACACCAGTATGTGAGTGATCATTGCAACTTAAATAGGCCATTTTGCCTAAAGAGACAAATCCAAATGGGAAGTTAGAGGGACACACAAATCTTTCTCCTGGACTGGATATAAAAAGAGGTCACTATGGAGAAAATATTTCTGCTTCTAGGTAAGAGAATGAAAAAAAGGCTTAAGGTTTTAGATTATCTGTGGGATTTATAGGAGAAATAAAGAGCTGAATACAGAATAGCAAGAATAGCAGAAAGATAACAAAACATAGACTATCTTTATAGCGTAACAAGATGCTGGGGTTTTATTTCTTGTGTGTCTGTTTGAGGCCATGTCTCATCTCTTTAGTATAGTCCCAGCTGGATTAAAGCTCTATATATAGACCAAGCTGGCTTGAGCTAACAGATACCTGCCTCAGCCTATTGAGATTAAAGGTGTATGCCACCACACTTTGTTGTTGTTGCTCTTTGTTTATTGAGTCAGGATCTTCACTGAAAAGACTCTGACTTTAACAGACCAAAGATGTATTAGTATGGGACCCAAGCTCTCCCATATGAAAAAAAAATGAAGATTTTGACCAATGTCCCTTTGGAGGATGATTTCATGGTAAAGGCCTTCAGAAAGTGACTTGGGGTACTTTAAGTCCATCATCTCTGACTAAACTCCATTCCCCTCTCCTCCTCCAATGTAGACAGGACATAAACAGAGGATTCCATTCTCAGGCTTTAGAGGTCAGAAAAAGAAATAAGATAGTGTCTCGTCATTGGGTCAAATTGTATACTTTTGCTTCCTCATGTGTATAGCAAATTATAAGAAATAAACTCTCTATCCTGAACCATAAGCTCTGTATCTCACCCATACATGAGTTTTATAACAGAATATGTCTGTAGCTAGCCTCGAAAACCAAGAACAATAGTTTGGAAAGTTATAGTAGGCTGTTTGTCATTCCAATATGGTTATTTATAGCCAAGCAGTTGTTCAAACAAAGTATTATTTTTTAGAAACGAACAGAATAATACACAATTGAGAAAAACACATGCTGAAAAATGAAGTCACTGTCTCCGTCAGTTACTCAGTTGTTAAATACTCACTGAATTTCTATTATGTCCCAGGCACAGTCTAAGGCACCAAAAGGAGAAATGTGACAAATTGGTCTTTGTCCCAAAGAAGCTTATAGGAAAGGAATATGACCCAAGCACAGCTACAGTCAATCCATAACTTACCTAAAGTAAACCTCTGTGGTTTGTGTGAGAAGAATTCCATATTAAGTTAGGTATTAATATAGCTTGCCTTCAATAACAGTGCTCAATAATGGAAAAGCATCTCCCATACCCACCCAAAATAAGCCATTCTTTTTAGGCATTCCTAATTTAAGATATTTTCCATTTCTTACCAAGGCATCCAATACAGCTTATCAAGGGACTATTTATGTGTCATCAAAATAAATTCCAGATGTATCTGAGAAAAGAGAAAAAGTAGTCTCCATTTTTATTATGAGCATTTTTTTTATTTTGCCTAAAGTTCTATTATTTCCAATCATAATAAAATAATAAAGAGATTGTAATAATGATTGTGATAAATAAAAGTAATGAGAATGCCAAAATTTTGAATGCCCAGAGTATACATTTTGCCATTTCTGCCTTTCTTGATTCCTTTAAAAGTGGAACTAAGGCTACACATGACCCTGTATTCTTGCATTTGCCAGCTATTAAGGCAGGCATATTTCAAGTGCAAGACCTACCTGTGTCACAAAGTAACTTCAGACTGGACAACTTAGTGAGACCCTTTCAAGAAAGAAAGGGAGATAGATGAAGAGGAGATGGTTGGGTGGAGGATGAAGGGAAGGACTCAGTGGTTGAAAGTTTGCCTAGCACTTACAAAGCCCAGGATCAATCCCCAGTAATGTACAACACACACACACACACACACACACACACACACACACACACACACACACACACCAGAGCTAGATTGGTCATAGTGAAAAATCTGGATCTTATCAGATTCCCTTCAAAGTTCTATCTTCTCTACAGGATTTTCCTTGCCCATTCCCTACTGGTACAGCTGTTAAAATCTCCAGGCAGCATCCTAGACATTATCTCTTTTCTAAAGTTTTATTGAGCTTCAAGCTTTAGAAGATTCCATTCTTGTATGCTTTAAAACCCATTACTTTTCTTGTCATCTTGCCCATGGATTGCTTAGATTCATGTAACTGTGAATTCAAAATGACCATATGTGTCTAAAATGGAAGAGTAAATAGTTCCTGCATTGCTTGGGGCCACCTAAGCATAGCTCTCACTTCAACTGTAATTTAGACAAAAGCACAGATCTGCATAGATAGATAGATAGATAGATAGATAGATAGATAGATAGATAGATGATAGATAGATAGATAGATAGATAGATAGATAGATAGATACTATACAGAAACAGAATATATTCTCAATGAATATTCTTATACTGGATTTAAATTTGTTTCCTACAATTGAGGAATATGACAAATTTTGGCTACTAGATCAGGGTTCTGATAATACATGATTCTGGGGCTATTTGGCTGACAGAGAGGGAAGAACATCACGATAATCAAGCCCCCCCCTCAGTCTAGAAGTCTTTCTGAGACCATTAGAACCAGTAAAGGGTGTTTTATAGAGCGCTGCTTAGGTCCTGTGGGTCCTAAGCAGGGGTCTATAAGAGAAAAAGAAAGTCTGTACTATTCTCTCCCCCCTTAAAACACTCTTAGAAAGGTCTTTGCACAGCCTGGTAAAACCAGATTGAGGAGCAGACTAAGAAAGGCTGTTGACACTGATGTGTAAAAGATCTGAATTAATCACCTTGTCATCTATATAATCTTGCATTAGTCACTTGGAGCTTCTGGACCTCACACTACTCTACTGTAAAATGGTGAGGTGTCACAGCCTGCTGGACTACATGAACCCATGCATACCGAGGACCTACTGGGCTTCCACTTGTTGGATTTTCCTGAATCCATGTCTAGGATTTAATACTTTCCAATCCTAAAATATGAACAGGGACCTAGCTGCCCAAGAATATCACATTTGAAAAAGAGTTAAAAGAGTTTTGAAGCCAGTATCTTTCAACCTTAGACAGAAAGCAGTCCCATCTATACAGCTTGTTACGTTAGACATTGATGAGTCCAATTCTCAGGCTTTCTGATCCATTAAGAACAGGATGAGGCTGCCAAGCTTGTGAGTTTAACAAGCCCCCGGATGGCAGAGATGGTCTCTCTTCATAGCACACATGCAGATTATCATTAAAGCATCATTACATATACATATACCAAAGACATAGAACCTAGGCAGTACTCAGTATTCACAAATATTGCACTGGAGTCCTCTGAGTAAAGCAATGAGAGCAAGTGCTATTTTCTGTAGAACAACCCCAAATTATTTTCAGTAGTGGTTGCTCCATGATAAAGACTTCAGAGACTCAGCACTTTTCATTCACTCAGTCCTTGCTAAAAGTACACTCTTCCCCTTAGGGATTAATGTCATTTTCTTCCACTTAACTTTAGTTGTAAAGATGGTCCTGTATACCATATGTTTAAGGAGTAACCCTGGAGTTTCAAAATGTTTGCTGCCAGAAATGCAAGTAGAGAAGAATGTCTGTGGAGTTTTTCAGGCAAATAAGATTTTACTCAAGAAGTGAGTCATCTGTCTCTGTTTTCACCAAAGACACACACACACACACACACACACACACACACACACAAAAGGAAGGGCCAACACAGACTTGTAAAATGGATTGAAGGTATAAATAATATGGTACATTTACACAATAGAATACTATTCATCTTTCAAAAACAAGGAAATCTTAAAATTTGTAGGCAAATGGATGGGACTAGAGAAGATCATCCAGACCCAGAAAGACAAGCATGGTATATACTCACTTATAAGTGGATATTAACCCAACATAGATGTCCTCTGAGAGACTCCACCCAGCATGGGATCAAGACACATGCTGAAACTCAAAGCCAGACTCTTGGTTAAGAGCTATGAGTTGTATGGAAGAGATGGGACATGGAAGGATGGAGGGGGTGTGTCAGAAACTCCACAAGGCTGTGGATCTGGACCCTTGCAGCGAGCGTGCACAAACTGAAACACCAACCACAGGCATTGCAAGCAGAGAACTTAGATTCCCTGTTCAGATGTAGCCAACAGACAGCTCATTCTCCACATGGAGAAGGGGAGGAAAGAGCAGGGGACTGCCTCTGACAGGAACTCTGGTGTCCATGATTTGATCACTGCCCCCTTGGCAGAGAGGCTCTGTGGAAACACAGAGGAAGGGGATGAAGACTATCCAGATGAGACCTAGTAGGCTATGGTCAGACGGTGGGGAAGGAGGACCCCACCAGTCAGAGGTCTAGGGGAGGGGAATAGGGCAGAAGAGGGAGGGTGGGTGGGAACAGGAAAATAAGAGGGTATTACAATTGAGATATAATGTACATAAATTATAATAAAAATATATATTAAAAATCTGTCATTGTGTGGTTGACTATGCATCAGAGAAGTCATGAGAAAGACCAAGAATGTGGACCAGCACACATTTCAAGAGCATCTTATTATCAGCATCAACAAAAGAAGAAACTGAGAGTCCAGTTAACTGCTTTTATGTCTAACCATGGAAAGTACGAGGATTTTTTTAAGTTCCAGTGAAAATCTAGTCCCTGTTACCATTTACACACTCCAAGAGTAACTGCGGGAACTCTACCCTAGTAATATGAGAGGAAACGAAGCAGTCTAGCCTGGCCCCTCATAGGATCTTAGGAATTCTTTTTTTTTTTTTTCTAGCTTGTTTGTCAGGACTCCTGTAGAACTGAAAGTTGAGTTGCTTTTGTGGTATCTGAGTCATCCACTAATTCTTTTAACTATACTCTGACAAGTGTCGTGATGGGACACTGATGCCAACTCACTTGGTCTTGGTCTCTGTCTTCTCAGGCATAGTAGTTTTAGTGTTAGAGACACTCTTGTACGACAGAGTTTTTAAAAGACAATATCTTATTGGTACCAAGGTCACCAATTATCTGTGGTGAGTGTCAAAGTGCATCTTCCAGGCTTCACCCCCAGAGAGTTCAGTCAGGACAGGGTGAAGCCTAAAATCTTAATTTTTTTTTTTACAATTTTTTTCTGGTCTTACTAACACATCCTGAAAATGCTGTCCCATTAAAGGGCATCACTCTTTGCAGATGGATTTCTCATGCAGTCTCCTAAGTGGAAGCAAGACAGATTGTATTCGCTTCCATTTTAATAAAGAAGTGAGTCAAAATTAAATCTCTGTGCTTCACTTGCTTCCTCTGGTATTTCAAAGGCCTGTGGGGAGTGGTTTTAATTAAGTAATTCACAGAGAGAACACCTGTTCAGGTACACCTTGGATGTACTTGGAAAACAATGATTAAAAACCAAGGTCCCACTGTTAACTGGGAGTAGATAAGTATCTGTTTGTTTGAAGGTATAGATAATATTTGCAATGCAGGAGAGGGCCGTGGGTACGTGTGTTCAACTGCATGCAGGTCAAAACTCCAACATTAATCCATACTGAGAAGCCCAAACTCTCATCTCTCAGAACTATCCCAACCACTGAGGGTGGCTGGGTGGAATAGTTTAATTAAAACAACCCTAGAATCATACATCTGTTGTATAAAAGATAAAACACTGTGCAATAAATATTTAGCTTTCTGAGCATCAGTCCGAGCTCCTTCTAGGCAATAGTACAAGTGAGGACAAACCGGAGTTCACACAGGGCCAAAGTTAGAACAATTCTAAGATAGAGAATTCGTCAGCCCTCCAATTCACCTGAGGCCTTCAGGCACTTTGAAAGACTTTCCGGCACTCACTCTGCTGTCCCAGAAAGCCAGACCACATCTACAAGGGCTGATATTTCTTCTCTGCATTCCCCACTGGCACAGTCAAATGTTCTGTTAATGGTCTTTATGTGTTCTAAGGCTTTTTGTTCCTTCCCTACAACATGAGATGTGGGGAATGTGGGCATAGTGCATATTATCAGAGTAGTTTGACAAGACAATAGCACAACCTACAACAAGAGAAAAAGCAAACACAAAAATTTAGTTTTTAAGAAAAGTTAATTGGACTCGTGACACATTTAAAATGGTTAGAAGATTTTAGACTCTGGCTTGGTAGAAAGAGATCAGAGAGAGGTGAAATATCTGAGCTTCTATCAAATCAGAATAGTTTGCACTGCTAGTCTATGCTAATAGCATTGAAAATTATTCTTAATGAGAAATCTAAAGCATGACCCGAGAAGCATTTATAGTGATGTTTGGTCTCCATCTTCTTGTTAACATATCCACACAGCAAATCTCCACAACTGAGTCATCCATCAACTCAAAAATGACCCATCTGTTGTACCAATGTGCCTCGCCATTTGGTATATTTTGAACTATAACACACACATACAGAGCACATAACAAGTGCTCACTAGTGACAGAAGGACAGATAAATCTTATGAGAATATTCTCTGACTACAGGGACACAAAGTGGTGTGAGCCATGTCATCCTACCACATACGTGGACCGCTCTGTCCACATTTTCACTGGCTTCTTGCAAAAAAGCAAGTGCAATATTGCTGCATTAACTCTGAATGGACAAAGAAGTAGTCAGCCTTTGCTGAAAGACCAAGCATGAATTCTAAGTACCTGCTGCAAAAAGATTGGTTTGGATCAAGAGACCCCTTCTCTGAAAAAAAAAAAAAAGCACAAAGGATTATTAACAAATAATGAACTATAGCTTTAGTTATCAAATGCAAAATAAAAATAATATTTTCTACTGACAAAGTGATAAATCAGAGCTGGCAAACCATGTACTAGAGTCATGTGTACTTAGCTAATTTTCTTGAGAGAAAATCATGAACATGTGTCAATGGCAACATCCATCATGTATTTTCATACAAATATAACCATCTAAGAAATTAGACTTTCAGAGAAAGCGTGAATGCTGGGCATGTGAAATTTGCTGGGTTGTTGCTCAGGAGAGTCTAAGAGACTTCTGAAATAATACAAGCTATGGTTATTGTCCTTGGTGCCTTTGAGTAAAGAATGTGAGACTCTATTGCTGAAGACACCACATACTTTGGACACAGAAATTAGAGAAATTGATCTGGACCTGACCTGGAAGCCTCTTTATTGAGGACCAGCTCTCATTATTTCAGAAGGAATACCATAGAGAAAAGTAGTCAACGCCCTATCCAGCTGTAATGCCAATGAACTCCAACAGTGACCAGCAACTAAAGATATTCTAAATGGGGAAATAGTGGCATTTATATTCTCGGGGCAACCAACAGTTATCTAATTGGACTTAAAGACCTCACAATACAAGGGAGTTCATGACTAGCACTGGAAATTTAGCCAACAACCTATGGCTTCTCAGGCCATGGAACCTAGATTAGAAATGCTCCCAGTTTCCTCTGCCATGATAATCTTTCACTGCATTCTGAATACCTCCCTTTATGCCCACAGGGAAGTGTAGTTCTCACCCCTCATCAAAGTAACATCTCTTTACAACAGACAGAGACAGAAAACCCCAACTTGTCAAAATGCAGAGCTCAACTGACTGTGGGGTCCCTGGCCATAATTAGTAGATTTACAATACATTCCCTAAACTTAGGGATCAGAGAACATAACAGAAGAAAAGGGAGAAACAGTGTTAAGAGCCAGAGAATCAAGACAGCTGGTATAAGATAATCTAAATCCCTGCATACCTTGTCCGATTGGAGAATTTTAATGTTTTTCATTTATCATTGTAAAACCAAGGACAATTTTATAACTTTTTTGTACGTAGCTGTTACATGTAGGGCAATCTGTCTTTAAGTAGGGGTAAATACTCTTGAACAAAATGACCCTAGATAGTTTTCCCTTCAAGTCAAGCGTCTTCATGTTTAAATAAACTTCTTGTTTAAAATGAATAATAATAATAATAATAATAATAATAATAATAATAATAATAATAATAATGCACAAAGAGTAAAGAGGGGGAATCTTGGAAGAGTGGGGAGGACATAATGGGATCAAAATACAAAGTATGAAATTCTCTAAAAAATATTTAAAATACTACATGAAAATAAATTTTATTTTAAAAATACATAAAAATCTAACTATATAGTTTCCAAACTCAGTCAGTGGTGGTTCACTTTGTCTTGTACAGTGAAGAACAGTTTATATTTTTTTCCTTTTTGTTAGCAGTCATTTCTACATTTTCTGTAATGACCAGATAACACGTCATAAGCTTGAAAAGCACACATTTAACCATTAAAAAGCTGTTGTATGGATGAAGATCAGGCTTTCCCATAGCTCACAGTAAAGGATGGTTTCCGCCTCAGCCTCACTCCCAGCCCTTTCAACTCTTGCCCTACGTGACTCCAAGTATCTTTGCAGTATCTCTCTACCCCAGGCCTTTCTTAACCTAGTAAATTTTATTATTTTTGCAGTTATTTACTTCTTCCCACTACCATGTGGCTTGCCCTGCTGGGAAGACCATGCATCTCTGGCCCATTTCCTTTGAATTTTATCTAAGAAATAAAATCAGACACAACAGGAGGCCACATCTAAGCAGATCTTCAGAAGCCAGGCAAGTTTCCACAGGGCCCTTCTTTTCCTCTTCAGTATACCAGCATATCCCATAAGGATCTGTATCTTCTGCGGATCTTAAGAGAGTGGCAGAGCTACAGTCAACTCACAGCATCCTTGTGGTAAACCTTTGTGGCAGAAGTCACGTAGATTTAAGGATCATTGTTACTGCAGCGAAATTGACCACTACACATAGTACATGACTAACTCAGTACGATTGCCACACAAAGTGAACTTTATTCCGGCTTCTGTCTCACCCTCTGACTATGTCAATTGTTTTCATAGCACCAGGGACCTCTCTTATTAACATTTATCACCACAGCACTGTCATGACAATTGTGTGATTGTCAGAGCGCTATCTTCCTTACTGTATACTCCCTGCAAACAGGGGAATATACCTTCATTTATTGAACATTGTTTCCCCACAGCTAGCATAGTTCTCAGCAGACACTGATCTTTGATCCAAGATAAGCAAATGAAAACATGAAGGAAAGTCTGGGCTAACTAAGGAACAACACTGAGCATAGTGTTGAAAAGCATATATCTAGCAAAAGAAATATTCTGAAACCATAGTGTATTACAAGTCAGAAAATATCAGAAGTCCTTCATAATGAAAATAGGCATTTGTCTGAGACCTCCTAAGTAAGCAATAAAAATAATAATGATGAAGTACTTTTACTAGTAAAAATAATTTTTACTATTAACAGCATTGTAAAAGTGTATTGTCATTGTCCCCCATTTCATAACTTTCAAAAACAATTCAGCTCTGACCTGGTAGAGCAAAGCTTTGGGACAGATCACCCCCAGAAACCTGTAGGTCACCTGAAAGTGGCAGTAGTTAGAGGCCTGAGCGTTAGGTGCTGGTAGAGCAGCTGCTGGGGACATCATTGCTAAGGCCTGAATAGCTTTCATGTCTATGAGAACAGGTGTGCCTCACAAAACTCACTTGTGAGCTGATGGAAGAGCTAAAGACTACAGTCAGCTGGAAACTTTTTGTAAGATGATAACAATTGAGAGCCTGTCCGCACACCCCCCCCAACTTTGTCTTAAGAAGAACCAACAAATGCCAAACAGCAAGAATACCATGAGAATCAGAGAGAAATGTTTAAAATTCATAGTTCTGAGGCCTGAAGAAACCAGTATTTTTTTTTCAGATTTTTTATTAATTTATTCATATTACATCTCGATTGTTAGCCCTTCCCCTGTTTCCTCTCATTCTTCCCTCCCTCCCATTTCTCCCCTTCTCCCCTCCCCTATGTCCGTGACCTAGGGAGACCTCCTCCCCCTATACATGCTCTCAGAATATCAAGTCTCTTCTTGGTAACTAGCTAACCTTCCTCTGAGTGCCACCAGGTCTCCCCATCTGGGGGACATGGTCAGAAAAGGGGTACCAGAGTTCCTGTGAGAGTCAGATCTCACTCTCCACTCAACGGTGGAGAGTATCATGTTCGTCGGCTAGGTCTTGGTAGGGGTTCGAAGCTTACTGCCTATATTCTCCTTGGCTGGTGCCTTAGTTTGAGGAGGACCCCAAGATCCAGATCTGCCTGTCATAAAGTTCTTCTTGTAGGTTTCCAGGACCCTGTGGGTCCTACAATTTCCTCTTTCTTCCATGCTACTCTTGCCTAAAGTCTCAATCGGATATCCTCTCCTCTGACCCACTTTCTTGGTAAGTAAAGATTTTCATGGTACGTATCCCTTGGACTAGTGTTTTGATATAAGTGAGTATATACCGTTTGTCTCTTTTTGCTTCTGGGTGTACTCACTCATTATGATAATTTCTAGATCAATCCATTTGTCCACAAATTTCGGGAATTCCTCGTTTTTAATAGCTGAGTAGTATTCCATCGTGTAAATATACCACAGTTTCTTAGTCCATTCTTCTACTGAGGGACACTTAGGCTGTTTCCATGTTCTGGCTATTATGTATAGAGCAGCTATGAACATGGTTGAGCATATGTCCCTGTTGTGTGGTAGGGCATTTTCTGGGTATATTCCAAGGAGTGGGATAGCTGGGTCTTGAGGAAGCCCTATTCCCATTTTTCTGAGAAAGTGCCAGATAGCTTTCCAAAGTAGAAACCAGTATTTTAAATGCCCCCAGATAATGCTCAGGAATAGTAAAATCTGGCAATCTCTGATTAAGAAAGAGATAACACTAATTTTTATTTTCAGAGAAAAGAAATAAAATCTTGTAGTTTTGGAAACTGGGTGATATGCATTTTTTGCTTAATGTTTGTGTTTTTATTTATTTATTAATTTATTTATTCACTTTACATCCTGATTGCAGCCTCCTCCTTCCTATCTTCCCAGTCCCATCCTTCCACTTTTTCCTCTCTTCACCCCTCTCCTACTCCTCAGAAAGGGGAGTTCCCAACAATACCAACCTACCCCAGCACATTAAGTCAAATCAAGACTAAGAGCATCCTCTTCCACTGAGGCCAGACTAAGGAAAAATGATTCACAAGTAAGCAACATAGTAATGTCAGATATATCACCTGCTCCTCTTACTAGGGGCCCCACATGAAGACCAAGAAGCCCATGTGCTACATATGTGTAGAGGCCCTATGTCCAGTGGTTGGTGCTTCCTTCTCTGTAAGCCCCATGGGCCCATGGTAGTTGACTTTATTGGTCTTCCTATGGAGTTCTTGTCCATTCTATGTCCCTCTATTCTTCCCCCAACTCTTCTACAAGACTCCATAAGCTCTGCCTAATGTTTGGGTATGGGTCTAAGGATCTGTTTTGATCCAGTGCTGGGTAGAGCCTCTCAGTGGACAATTATGTTAGGCTGCCATCTACAAGCATAGCAGAGCATCATTAATAGTGTCAGGAGATAGCTCTCTCCCATAGGTGGGTCTCAGGTCGGGCCAAGCATTAGATGGCAATTGCCTCATCTATGCTCTCTTTATCCCTGCACATCTTGTAGGCAGGGTGTATTTTGGTTTGAAGGTTTTGTGGGTGACTTGGTGTCCCCTTCACTCAAATGGAAATCTTGCCAGGTTAGGAGGTGGCCACTTCCGTCTCCATGTCCATTGCTGAGGAGTTTCAGCTAGAGTCACCCCCATATCCCTCCCAGGCGCATACCCTATAAGAGGGTTTCCAGCTCAGAGATACCATTGGTTTCTCTTTTCTCTCCCTGCCTCCTCAGCTCCCACTCCCACTCTCCCCAAAACTGATTCCCACCCTCATAACTCTTCCCATTCTCTCTCCCACACAGCTCCATTTCTTTATCCACTTCACATGTCTATTTTATTTCCCCTTCTGAGTGTGATCCAAGCATCCTCTCTTGGGCCAGCCTCATTATTTAGCTTCTTTGTGTCTATGGATTGTAGTATGGTTTTCCTGCAATATAATAATGGCTAATTTCCACTTATAAGCAAGACAATATTATGTGTGTCTTTCTGGGTCTTTGTTACTTCACTCAGAATTATCTTTTCTAGTTCATCCATTTGCCTGCAAATTTCAAGATTTCCTTGTTTTTAATAGCTAAGTAGTAGTCCATTGTGTAAATGTGCCACAGGTTCCTGATCCATTCTTCCATTGAAGGATATCTGGGTTTTCTTCCAGTTTCTGGCTATTACAAATAAAGCTGCTATAAACATAGCTGAGCAAGTGTGCTTGTGGTATGGTGGAACATCTTTTGAGTATATGCCCAGGAGTTGAATACTGGCTTCTTTGTCAAAATTTCTAGTATCCATACATGTGTGGGTTTATTTCTGGGTCTTCTATTTGATTCCATTGATCAACATGTCTGTTTCTATGTCAGCACCATGCAGTACATGCTGTAGTACAGCTTGAAGTCAGGGATGGAGATACCTCCAGAAAATCTTTTATTGTACAAGATTGTTTTAGCTATTCTGGGGTTTTTTGTTTCTCCATAGAAAGTTGAGAATTGTTCTTTGAGGGTCTTTAAAGAATTTTATGAAATTTTGATGGGAATTGCATTGAATCAGTAGATTGCTTTTGGTACAATGCCCATTTTTACTATGTTAGTCCTACCAATCCATGAGCATGGGAGACCACTTGAAGTTCTTGTCATAAAGGTCTTTTTTTTGCTTGGTTAGAGTTACACCAAGATATTTTATATTATTTGTGGCTATTATGAAAGGTATTGTTGCCCTAATTACTGTTTGTATACAGGTGGGCTACAGATTTTATTTTAGTTAATTTAGTTAAATACTTTGCTGAAGGTGTTTATCAGTTGTAGGGGTTCTCTGGTAGAATCTTGAGGGTCACTTATGTATACTATTATATCATCTGTGAACAGATATACTTTGACTTCTTCCTTTCCAATTTGTATCCCCTTGATCTTCTTTAGTTGTCTTATTGCTCCAGCTAGGACTTCAAGTACTATATTGAAGATACATGGAGAGAGTGGGTTGGGAATGGAGACATGGATGAGAGGTTAAAGGTACTGGGTGCTTTTCAAGAGGACCTAAGTTCAATCCCCAGCACCCACAAGACAGCTCACAATTGTCTGTTATTCTAATTCCAGGGGATCCAACACTCTTACACAGACACACATGTGGACAAAACACCAATGCATATAAAGATATGTGAGATAAAGCTACTTTAAGAGAGTGATTTACTTCTTTAAGGACCACCTATGTGTTCTGTGGACCAGCCATTACTGTCAGAGGCTACATATGAAGCCATGTTAGGCAGACTTGTTGCTCATGGTCTCTACTGAGAACAATCTGAAAGCAACGGTACAAGTATAGCTGGGCTTGGCACTACAGGTAGAGCCTCCTTAGGCTGGAATGAAGGCCACCTGTGGCAGCTGCTAGGTGAAAACCCCCAAATCCTGATATCTAGCCATGACATGCTCACTATTGCCTAAACATGCTGCCCAAATTGGAAAGTTTTCATTTTTCCCACGGTCTGGCCGAAGTTGCAAGTTCTCTGGCCAACCAAAGGGCTTTCTAAAAAAAATGAAACAGAGGATTCTGTGCAGGCTGGTGGGGACCAAGGCCAACCAGGTATCAGCTAACTGCCCTGCTAAAGTAGCCTTTCTGAGGAACAGAACTGGTTAGGCCGGTCCTGCCAGGAGCCAAGAAGGCAGAGAAGGGAGGAGGTACTGGGACTGGAAGGGAGCCAAGAATGGATGAGGGAGGGTGGGACTTGGCAGGTTTCTGCAGCAGGCCACAAGAGACCAAAGTTAATCAGGAAGGCGGAATTGTGCTCAGGTGTACAAAATTGAAGGCTGAACTTGTAGAAGTGGTTGGGGCTGGTCTGCCCCAGCAAGAGACTTAAAAAAGCAGTTTTCCTTGCCACTCCTATTTGATGGCATACCTGGGAGTGATACCGGGTCTTGCTTCCTGATTTCCCAGCAGAATAAAGAATAGCATGGAGTGCTGACACTTGCCATAGCCTGGATCTTGCTGCACCGAGGAGGGAGGAGGTAAGACCAAGGGGCAAAAGGAGGTACTCCTTCGTCTTCAACTCTCCCATTGCTTGCTGGTCTGAAGTTGCAAGCTTCAACTGACATAAGAGTCCTTGGTCTTTGGGCTAGAGTTGTGTTCCAGGAATCCCCATTCCTCTCTCTGTCTCAGCAGTTGTTGGCCCAAGCTATCAGGCCTTGGGCATATCGGTACCTGCTTTGAGAGCTATTGCAGATGTGATGTTGTGAGTAGATTTTCTTCACATTAGTGAACAGGCAGGCCTAGGCACTCACCTCTACCCTTGCTACCTACTGTTGATAAATGAGTTACCTGTATGGAGGGCCTATATAACACATAAGATACTAGTCAATGCTTTTACTATTTCAGGTCTCTTTACAAACGCTTATTATAGAATGTTGAAAGAAATGAATGTTTGTAAAAAACAAAACAAACAAACAAACAAAAACCCTAAGTGTTATATTGTATGCTAAAATTAGTAATGGCGAAGTCTGCTTGAATGATTAAGTTTCATCAATATGTAAAGCATGACTATGAAATATGTTGTATATTATTGCAAGCCTATAAGGGTAGGTGTTGCTTATAGCTGAAATTACCGGCAATGAAGGTGAAACTCAAGGATGCTAATTGAAGTCAGCTTTCTTTCATTACGAAGTCCGTGTTCTCTGCATTTGCACTAATGAGGCTGCCTTTAACCAGTGGCCTTCCAGCTTCACAGTGCACAGTGCTGGTACAGGACAACTCGGGTTTGTAAAGAGTCCTTCTGCTGGCAGAAACAAAGTGATAGCACCATCCTGTTTCCAGTCACATCCACTAACTTAGAACTGACTCGGGCTTCTGTGACCCTTTCCTGTGCATGTGGAGGTCATTGGCAGCCTGTGGTCAGAATGACGTAGTCCACGTGATTTACGGCATTAAGAACTCTGAGGCCGTGCAGCTGAGGTAGGGCGCTAATCTGGAAACCGTAGAACTGGAAATAGAAAAGGCGAAGAAAATTCGTTTGAAAAAGGGAGAGCTGGTAACTGCATAGGCATCCTGGGGGCAGCTAGAATTAAATCTCACCACTAGAGCATACTTAATAGACACTCCCAGAGCTTACCTACTCTCTAGTCTCTGATCATGGTAAATCAGTTATGCTGGTTAGCCTGTGTCGCTCCACAGGACTTATACACATCTTCCCAATCCTCTTTCCACTAGGTTTCAGCTCAGATGTTGGTTATTCTGATCATAGCATCTAAAATGCAGTCCCCTCTCTTGTTCATTGTTTCCGTAATGCTTATAACTCTTATCCCTTGTTTAATTGTCGATACTATCGCCATGGTTCTCAGTCTGTGGGTCGCAACCCCCCACAAGAATCCCCTATTAGTTGTTTACCTTAGGACGGACTCATAACCGTAGCAAAATTGCTGTTATGAAGTAGCAATGAAATAATTTTTTATGGTTTAAGGTTACCACAATATGAGGAACTATATTAACGAGTCACGGCATTAGGAAAATTGAGAACCACTGCCCTAGTGGTAAATGAGTTTAACAAACACAGAAACCCACCTCTTTTTACCCACTGGGCATTACCAAATCCTTAGGGGCTAAGCAGTATTGCTATTAACAGCAGATTCCAAGTTAATATTTAGTGGTAGAGTGGATAGCAGGAAACATAAGGAGACAGTTGTATACCTCTAGAAACTGAAGGAATTTTGTCACCTCAAAGAATAGCTGGTTCCATTCTCAGGTAACACAAGAAAAGTGGTTAAAAAAAAAAAAAAGCACCAACTAGACTTTGTTCCATGAGAAACAACCAGGAGCAGAAAGACTGGCTTTGCAAGTCAGTATGATAACCTATGACTCACTGCAGTTTGCCCTTCTAGATAGGAGAGGTGGAAGGGGCCTCAGCATTGCCTGGGTATTTGTCATGCCAATATATCAGATGTCATAGAGTATATACATCCTGCTCTGCCAAGATACTACTGAAACTCACATCCACCTCCCTCATACGTCAGATGCTTTGGGAGTGTACATCATTTTTAGGATGACGAGAGGATCATATTTGAGACCTGAGGATGAAGGGGCTTTGTGTGAGTTCTACTGCTCTCTAAAACTGGTGCCTCCATTTCTCCCTATTTCTGCTCTGTGCAGGTGGAATGAAAGCCTTATTTCTAAAAGAAGGTAAGGCAGGTGAACTTCAAGTGATGGAAGTGCTTTCCCAAGTATTTTTTGGAACATTGATTAGGAGCCATCACAACCTCTCTCTCTCTCTCTCCCTCTCGAGCTCCCAGCTCAGCAAGAGACGGAGAGCAGAGTGTACACAGGGAAAAGTGTTGGTTTTTTTTTTTTAATTTTGCTTGCAGAAAGGTTGCAATGGCAAAAGCAGTCTATCAGAGAGACTTCCATCCAAGATCCCTTGTCTGAGACTGTTACCTCAAAAATCAAATCACACAACTTAATTAACACCTAGTACACTTACTTTTCAGAAAAGCATAAGAGAATCCTGCACAGTTCTATTTCTGGCATGCAGAAACTGTGGCTGGCACCATTTCACAGACTGCTGGGTTTTATGGGTCCCTGTGTGCACTTCCATGTTCTTCATTGTAATGGATGTTAAGTGTTGCCAGCACCAGCCCTGGCCCTAGACTGGTTGGTTTAAGAGACAGCCAATTCTCTGGCTGGTTCTGTGATTCTGTTTTTTAAGACATTGCTTATGTTGTTCGATTCTGTCCCCTATGTATAATTCTTGATTTGCAGAATTTTAGAAAATAACTTTTTATTAAGAAAATAAATGTTTGAATCAGGATCCAAGCCTGAGTCCTATTGCTTTCTGAGGAAGTAGGGAGCGAAAAAGCCATATTGTGACGTGAGAAAGGAATCACAGTCAGTGTCTAAGTAATCCCTTTTCAATGGTGCCATGGTGACAGTAAGGGCAAAAGTGCCAGAGATACCTTGTTGAGACATTTCTAGGTTCTACAGGCTCTCCTTGGATGACCTTATTTCGTGTCAATGCCTCTTGCTTCAGTATTAGGATAAAGAGATTGTGAGATTTGGAGGGTGGGATACGATGATATAGTAAATAGGGAGTTCAGAGCTGAACGTGCACAGCCTAATACAAGAGCCTGTGTTTCTACACATCCAGGGAGACACACCACAGTCTACTGTAAATACCACCTAGAACTCCTCTTTATGCAGGGTGTCAGCCAAAGAGTCGATGCCAAAGATAATTGTTGGAAATTATCACCACGCCCCACTCTCATCTTGCTTACCAAGGTTTGGAAGCATGTTGCAATGAGACTCCTTTTCTCTGGGAGTATCATTGTAACCTTTAATAAATTGGCAAATGTTTCCATAAAGACAAACAGTGCATCTTTCAAAGGGGACCATGAAAATCAGCCCAGCTATAGAAGATGCAGTCTGCACAGTGTGAAACCGAACCATTTATAATTTTCTAAACCTTTAGAATTTGTGAGACACTTTAATCCTACAGTGGGGCCTAGGAGTAATAGCTAATAATGTTAATCATTATTTATTAATTGCTGCTTCATACACAGCACTGATGGAGGGGTTTGTCTCATGTTATCTAATGTACTCAAGACACTTTATCATAGTGGTTAAAAAGTGTAAGTTTATGGTTTTTGGTGCCTGGCTTTGTCAGTCCTTAGCTGTGTGACGCTGAATCAATGTTTCAATCACTCTGTGTCTTCAAATGCCATCCTGGAGGGAAAATAAATAATGAACCTCTTTCCTAGGGATGCTGTAGGGTACCATGAACTTATCCATATGAGTAATATGTAATATATGGGGCTACGTATTATATACATACATGTATTGTGCATATGCATGTACACATGCACAGGCATGTGCGATATCCAGTGTAACGATCTCTCAGATGTCTGTGTCCACTACTTTTCCATTAATATTCCATGAGACAGGCCCTATCACCATTGATTTCTACATTTGAAAACTGATGAATAATCAGGTCAAGTGACTAGAAGAAGACTTCCAACTAGTCTGTTGGACTTAATCCAGGGCCTGCCCTCTTATATACTGTATTTCAGTGAAGGTTCCAAGGAGATAAGTTGCTTTGAGAATCTAATTTGACAAAATGTGTAGTCAAAAACCTGAAGAACCTGCAGGCACTTTACTAGTCTTGTGTCACCGAGGGGTCCTAGTGAAGCAACTGGTTGCAAATAAGCTGTGGACCTAAGGTATCAGAACTTTCTCCTCAGTCTAGAACTCTCTCCAAGACCAGACAACTAGCCTAGTTTTGGGGTCAAAGTTCATCCACTACAGGAGATCAATGGAGCTCCTGCTGCCAGGATCTAGGGTGGGGCATGATTGACATGATTTTCAAAGCAACTTTCTTCTAGCTCTATAATAGCATTGCCCCACATGGCTCAAGTCTATTACTATTAAATCTCTGGAGTTGTCACTCCAATACTGGTGTTAAAAGAAATTGCCCGTACATCTTCCCTAGTCTGGCGAAAGATGGTTACTCTTCTATGTGCTCTGGTAACCATAATTACCACTTAAAACCAGGCTGTTTTACTAAGTCCCTCCCCACACTTGCTTCTGCCAGGATTCCAGGGCCCCTTGGCCAGGAGAAGCCACTTGTCCTGAAATCTCCATGTAACATACAGAGTTTTACGGTAATCCCCAAGCACTAATTGTAATAATTGAGAATACCTGCTTTTTATTGAATGTTTGCTGTGTGTGAATTTAATTATCACAGGTAATCTTAACTCAGCCACATCCTGGCAGAGGCTCTCATCCATCTGATCCTCCATATTTTAGGGGAATCTGAAGTCTAGGAGTCACACAAACTCAGTCAAGGTCACATGGCTGAGAGCCTGCAACTTCATTCCGAGGGCATAAACCTTAGAAGCCTGTGTGATCTTTAACCCAGCACATGTGCTTCACCTCTGGGCTCAGCTGCAGCCACAGATTGCTCTAGCTTGAATCACCCTCCAGAGATGGTTTGATAGCACATTACAGATTAGCCTTGGAAAAACCGGTCCTGCTGGCTGCCTTATGGGGCAGGCTGTGCACAAACATGTCTTGCCTGTTTCCCTGGATCCTTCTGGCTTTGCCCCACCCAGTAGAGTAAGTCTGTTTATTTTCCTTTGCCTCCTGTTCTAGACATAGCTGAGCTCCTTGCCTGTTCAGCATGACTTCCCTCCAACTCTTTAATCACAAGATGATGTGAGAACGAGGGTAGAATTTTTCTCTCCAAGGAAACCCAAGGCCTACCCTTACTATTTAAATTGTAATATTCCTGCTTTTTTTTTTCCAATATCTGTTTTCTTCCTTGTTCTCCTTTAAGCATGGCTTAGTGATAAGCTGGGTTTCATGGCAGAGCATATAGCATATTTCTACTGTGGTGAAATAGTTAAAATAATTGGCATTTTAGCTTGAAGACTACCCTTTGAGTACCATCATTTTTAAAAGCATGACTGTATATCATAATTTTTCCTTCTTTTATAAGTGATGTTTATGTAATTGGGTTGTTACCATAAAGTGTGTAGAGAGAGGCAGATAAATCTAAAGCATAGCCATGCCCTCTTTACTCCCTGTGTGACCATGGACTGTTTTAGTCAGGGTTTCCATTGATGTGATGAATCACCATGACCAATAAGCGATTTGCGGACGAAAGAGTTTATTTATCTTGCACTTCTACATTGCTGTTCATCACCAAAGGAAATCAGGGACAGGAACTCATGCACAGCTGGAACCTGGAGGCAGTAGCTGATGCAGAGGCAATGCAGGGGTGCTGCTTACTGGCTTGCTTCACACAGCCTGCTCAACCTGCTTTCTTATAGAACCCAGGACCAGCCATGATCCCAGGGATAGCACCACCCACAGTGGCCTGGGACCTCCCCTATTGATCAATTGAAAAACTGCCTTACAGCTGGATCTTGTGGAGGCATTTTCCCAGCTAAGGTTCCATCTTCTATGATGACTCTAGCTTGTGTCAAGTTGATACACAAAATAAGCCAATATGTGGACAAAGAGATTATTTTTTTCCACAATATTTTCTAATCCATGTATGAACACTATTTCATTAATTTTCACCCCAATCTAATGAAGTAAACACTTTAGTCATCATTTCTCAGACAAGATAACTTAGGCTAGTTTGGTTAGATGGCAAGATTGGATTTGCATTCGATTCTTTAATGTCAACATCCATTCCTGGAGACCAGTATAGGGAGCAGAATATCAATTTGATGTTCAGTTCTTTTGATATCCCTTTTCTACCTCAATACCCCATATAAATCATCCTCATGTTCTTTTGGAAGTTCATGCTGAGGTCATTTTCCAAAGACCTTTCTGACTGGCCTGTTCCTCATTTGCCAACCTTCCAATTAGCGATAAAGCAGCCCCAATCTGTACCCTAGCCATGGTTCCTTATCCCTTCTGCTCACTTAGCTCTCCTGTCACACAAAAGACAAAACATCAATAACTGTAAGTCTTATTTCTTTCCAATTCTTGAAAGATCTTCCAAACAAATGCTAGCACTCACCTTGAAGGAAAAGATAGAGGATGGTTTTGTTTTGTTTTGTTTTGTTTTTTTCTCTCCTTCTATATGACACTACTCTCTTCCAGTACACTCTAAGTTTTGAAGGGAATTCCCAAGGATGAGTGAATGAGCCACACAGTCCATGCTGGTGGAAATGCCATTAGGAGGCAAGCCCATGAATGCAAAGGTCTTCTCTGTGACATTTGTCACTGTACTCTGCTACCCATAGCAGGTCTGGCCACAGCATGCTCAAATGCTTCTTACCTAAATTCCTCTGCCTTTGCTACAAGGCTATTTTTCAGGTTCTGTTGACATTACTTATGAGCAAACCATGATAAGTTGAATCACTGTTGTTCTTTTAGGGACATTTTTTTTCTTCTATAAATCTCCAAGTAGAGGGTTTTTATGCCCACTTGGGCTGGGTAGCCACAGGTGGAGAGCACACTGGACAGAGGCCATCTGAATGTCCCAGGGAAACTCTTCTCACCTACGTCATCCAACTTCTGGATTGATGACTGAGATTGGGTTTCTTGTACATGTCCAGGGATACAAAAAAATTTTAAGAGAACTGGCCTGTACACCTGCTTACTATTTTGTTGAGGTGACGAAAAAACTGATTGCTGTGTGGTCAAAACCCCTTTCACAGGGGTTGCATATCAGGTATCTTGTATATCAAATGTTTTTATTATGATTCATAACAGTAATAAAATTACAGTTATGAAGTAGCAATGAAATAATTTTATGGCCAGGGGTCACCACAACATGAGGGTTGCAGCATTAAGAGGGTTGTGAACCACTTCGCTAGACCTTAGAAAACGTTCCTTAAAAATATAAGTCATGAGGTTCAAGAAAGAAGAACCTTTGTCCTACTCAGACTGTGGATGTTTAGATCAAGTGGATGTTAAGAAGAAAAGGAGCCATCTTTGGCTTCAGTTTTTCACTGCAACATTCATACAATATATCACAGACAAATTCAGGCTTCCCTAAGACCAAACACCATCATTTCCACATGAGTTTGTTGTGTTTACAATTCTTTAAGTAAAAAAAAAAAAAAAAAAAAAAAAAAAAAAAATGAGTGTTTCTTATCATGAAGGGAGTAAAGGTAAAAAATTAATACAATGAACTCAGAGCTCTGTGAATTAGCTACAGCAAGACTCTGCCCCCTGAATGCTGTGGCCCTAAGGCAGGTTCTGACTCTGTCCAAGAAGAGTTGGGTACACACTGATGTCAGTTAGCAGTCACATAACAGGATGAACCAGGTCTGCAGATGGATGGCAGCACAGCGGTGTGAATATGCTCACTGCCACTCAACTATCCACTCAGAAACGGCTGAAATGGTGTGTTTTATGTAAAGCTCTTTATGTATAGCTAGGAAGCAATCTTCAAGATGCTAAACTGAGTGTTATTGTCTTTGAATTATTAAGGGATGTAGACATATACACTTCTGTTGTTTTATAGACAAGGTTCCCTCTGCAAGAATTTGAGTCTGTAGAGAGAAAGCAGTTCTGGCAGTTAGAATAGAAAGGAAATGGGGCTAACAACTCTTGGATGCCAATCTGGTGGGTACATGGAGGGTTCGTTCATAGAATTTTATCCCTTCAAAAAGATTAGCACAAAACTGAGACTTCTTAAAGCAATGGTTCTAACTGTGACTGACCCCTGGATTCCACTGCTAAAAGTTTTGTCCCCTAACCAGAAACATGGACATGGCATGGTGTTGTTTCAAACCAGCTCTGAGGCATCAGAATCTGCTTTATTTTCTAAGTAGTGCATGTGAACATTGCATCCTGGAAGGGGAGGGGGGTAGACACTTAAATCAGGAACTTTGCAGTGGGACCTGAGCCTGGTAGTTTAAGACTCCCCAGACGCGTTCACAGGCAGCTAACAATGTAAAAGGGGAACAGTGAAGCAATTTAAAGTAGGACCAATTTTGTTACTGTGTGATTCCATTTTATTCAGTGTGGCACCCCATTCTTGGGAGCATGGGGTAAAGTGCTGTATTAGGTCTTGTGAATGTCGCACAGGAACATGCAATAGTGAGACCATCCTGGCCTTGCTGGGGTCATACTTTTCTCCCATTCTAAAATGGAGTTGGTCTGGGGTAGAGCTTTGGGGTAGCATGACTGCCTAGTACATTCCAAGCCCGGTATTGAGCACTTGGCACTAAATGAACAATAATTAAAAACAACAATTCATAAAACAGACTTTACCTTGCAACGCTGCAGCATTAAAGGCTCTTTACCAGCTACAAAACATAGTCAGAGTGATAGTAAGATAAGACAAGTCAGAAAGATGTAGGCTTGAAACCTTCTCTGAGTCTCTGCCAAAGAGGTTTACTACCTACCTACCCTGTAGGGCTACCAGATTCGAGCCAGATAAAGATAATAGGTGCAGCTTGGTCTACTGGGTTTGGCCAATCTTAGGTGATAATTATGTTTACCTCATCTCGTCCACCCACTCTGTGTCCTCAGCTCTGTCACTGCCTCTTCATGCCTGCTCATTATGTTCAGAGAATTTCATGTCCAGATGACATTTCTCACATTCCATTTGAAGCCAGGGAACTTGCATTCTGCCTCCTCCATATCTTGACAGACAGAAAAAGGGAAGAAAAAACTCTACACTTTCTTACCAAGTTATCTGCCATATTTCTAAAATATCACTGAAACCTCATTACATGGCTGGCTGGCTTTTCATCAATGCACTTCAAGCTTTGGTATTAATATAATTGTGAGGATGTTGCGGTTAGCCTCAGAGGCAGTTGTAAAGGCATCACTGTTAGTAACCTGAGCTGCTGCAAGTGTAGGGAGAGCTGCCTGGAACTCATGGGATTTTCCCCCAGGTAGGTGATGCTACCCAGAGGGTTCCCTTGATCCCTTCCTCTGGTGACAGGTATCAGTTGAAAGGACAAGGTACCTCAGTCAAAGCATAAGTCCTCCTCTATAGCAGCCAGAGCCACTCAAAATGGAACGTTGGACCTGCTTTGAGCTCTGTTTATGACCGTCACAGCATTGCACTGCTTTGAAAACTGTCAAAGAGTATCAACACTTTGAAATCAAAGAGTAATGCCCTTGGTGGGCTCTATAAAGTCTTAACTTCTTGCTGCTGCTCTGAATCATTTGCTCCAGCTCTTATTTGTCTGCTGTGGCCTTGAAGAACACTTTCTGTGAGTCCTCGCTCCAAGGTCAGGGACTAAAGCTCACCTGGTATAGTATTATCGGTCTAGGACAGATGTTCACATGTATTCACAGAGAGAATAAACATGACCAAGGATGTCATAGAGAGTTCCCTGCCAACTTTCTACTCTGCGTATCCCAGAGGTGTGAAATACTAGGTATCGTCAGTCAGTCTAGGGTAGCAAGGCATTTCCCAGTGCTAAGCTCGGCCATCTTATCCTCCACTTGCCTCTTGGGGCAGCTTACTCTGAGCCAGCCATCTTCCCCTGAACTAAACTGCCTTGCAGGAAGAATTTCTAAGCAGCTATGATCCTCGCTTATGCCTCATCTCCTCATCTAACTCCTCACTTCTCTGACTCCTGGATGAGTAAATAGGACTTCTGTGCACCTGGGTACCCTGTTGCTATTTTGTAGGGCATTTTTTCATATGGTCTGAGTACTTTCACATTGCTGTGTCCTCTACTTAAATATCCTTCCCTCTCTCCTCCTACTCCTCTAACACCCCTCAGATGTTACACATCAGTTGCACTTTCTGATTGTGAACATATTCCTGTCCCCACTCCCTAGACTCGCTCTTATACCCTGCTGATAAGATTTCCTAGCACCAATGATTTTTATGTAGGTTATCCATGTTTCCAATGATAACTTGTATGCTTACTTGATTTAAATGTTTCCCCCTTATACAGAAACTTTAAAATAACTTACTTTTCCTTAACACTCCCCTGCCCCCACAAGGTCATAAAATGGTGCCAGGAGTCTGCAGATGGTCATCAGAATTAATACTGGGTATTTTCAGCCTCCTTAGAGCCTTTCCTATGTAAAAGGAGTAGGCAGAGGTAGTGCACTCAGCCTTCTTAGTCACTGTGATCCCGGGAAGGTGTAATTGCTGTGGCAGTACATAGAGCCTATGCTCGGTCCCATTCTTTTGCAAGGACCTGCCAGGAAGCCTGTGGCTCCTGATGCCACTCTGCCTAACACAGGGCCCCTCCCTGCTTAAATTAAGTCACTTCTCCTGGGAGCATGCTCTGGGAAACCTTCAGCCTGGACTAGCTGCCAAAGAAACAAAGGATATGACAACAAACTCTGGGGGAAAGCAAGTGTCAGAAAGGCCAGCGATATGACTTATGTGAAATCCCCAGACATGACCAGTCACCCAGAATGAGCTTCAGCAATTTCTAGAGACTTTCAAGGTAAGAGGTTCCATCTCCTCCTTCTGTCCAAAGCAGAGAGATGGTGTGCCTTCCTGTGGAGATTAAAATGTTCTAGGTGATTCACCTCCTTACTCTCATCCATGTTCTATTACTTGCACTTGTATTTGTCCAGTGTTCTATCACTTGTATTACATGTTTCTATCTTGACCTTACCAGGACATGGATGTTGTTGACATTGACAAATCATCCTAAAGTTTTTGTGCCATTTTCCCCACCCCAGAAAGCCTGCCAAGGACTGTCCCCAATCAAGTAGTGGTTACAAGGATTTAACTTCCAAGCCTTCAGGAGAAAGGCTGCAGGGGTGTGGACATCAGAGTGTTTGTCTTATAGATGTCTCCAGATCGAGTTGGGGAGGCGGGGAGTGGCTGTTATAGTGAGAGGAGACACATTAACATCAAAAAGCCCAAGGAGCCTGAACACCACACCCAGCTGGGCCTCTGATACACTGCATAGCTTGCCACCAGTAAACTAGGCCTCATCTTCCTTTTGCAATATACATGGGCAGGAATAGATGAGTGGTTTTTAACATCAGTTTCTTTGGAGCTACAACATTTGGAAGAGATGATTTTTGAATCACTGTGGTAAACGAAAGGTCAGAATTCTGAGACATTCACTGCAGGCAAAGCACAGGGTACCCTGTTCTCTCCTGCTTCATCTCTTTTATGTACTGTCCCTCTTTAAGGAGCACATGGCCCTATGAGTGGTAAGAAAATAAAGTGGAACATGGAAAAGTTCAGAAGTCATTGAACCAGATGACTCTGAACTCCAGCAGCTCCTTGAGCCTTCAGCTACAACATGGGATACACATGCTCTGGCCATCTGTTATAAAGAAACACAGGGCCTTGTTGCTAGAGAAAGCGGACAAGAGAGTCCATGTAAGAGACATCCCCATTCTCCTTACTAGAGGACCCACATGAAGGCTGAGCTGCCCATCAGCTACATCTTTTGGGGGCCTAGGTACACTCCATGCATGGTCCTTGGTTGGTGCTTCAGTCTCAGCAGGCCCCTCTGGGCCCTGGTTAGTTGCCTCTGTTGGTCTTCTTGTGGCGCTCCTGTCACTTCCAGGTCCTTTTCTCCTTACCCCCACTTTTCTACAAGACTTCCTATGTATTGGCCAATGTTTGGCTGTGGGTCTCAACGTCTGTTTCGAGGCACTGCTGGGTGGAGCCTCTCAGAGGACAGCTCTGCTAGGCTCCTGATTGCCTGGCTTTTCATTTGGCTCCTGGTATCTATTTTCTGAGTGTCCTTTGAAAAGTTTAACCACCCTCTGTGTATATACCTCACAGACACATGGTAATTATAGAGTTAAATATGTAATGTCCTTAAAACAGTGAAGAGTATAATAAGCATTCCCGAGTATGGGTAATTATGATTTTTTTTTTTTTTTTTTTTTTTTTTTTGCTTAACATTAAGTCAGTACTTTTAAACACTGGGGGACCAGAGCTGCCTCTATAAGCCTATTAAAGCTGTAGGCTTGCTCCCTGGGGAAATGTGTAGCAGGACATCTATTGCATTCAATAGGGAACATGTGGCCCCATGTCGTCAGTGGGGCTCTAAGCAAGAAAAGGAGCTACCATTCAAGGGAGCTAGGCAATACCAATGCTGCTTCCCAACCTTCCCAGTGCCCGGGTTGGCACTGTTGTTAGGACTTTCATATGCAGGATAGGCTCACTGAGACAATCATGTATAGTTGCTCCCACTGTTTCCTTTCTTGGGATGACTTATAACAACTGGGTAGTTTTGTAAATGTCAGTTTCCATCTCGGTGAAATGGTACTATGTACTGTAGTAGTTCCTGGCTGGCTAGGCAGCTGCCAAAAGCTCTGTGTAAACACAGAGCGCATGAGCAGCCATGAATCGACTCTATGTTTCTAGGTGACAGAAGACATCCAGGAGTCTAAGACTGCTAAAGCTTTATGTCCAAAATACATATTCCTCCTGGAGGTTAGGTTGGCATCTTTGGGGAATAGATGTGGAGCAAACGATCGAGAGAAATGTGTTTTCTTTCGTCTGTGATGTCTCTCTTTGCCGGATACCCAGGAAGATGGCTCCCCTATAGCACCTGCCTTGGTCAGCTTTTTCTCCCCATTGCAAGTGCTGTCTCATGAGGTTGTTTGAACTTTTAAGGCACCATTTGGTAAGATTTGTGTGAAGAAGTTACTTGTGAGGCTGCTGTGATGATCCAGGGCTTGTTTCTGAGATCAGGAGACTTGTTCAACTCCGGTAAGCACCACTGCCTTCCCAGAGCCCACTGGAGGGGCTGAAATTAGTCGCTAGGTTATATTTGAGCATGTCTCCAACTGAACCATCCTCTGGGCTGTATGCAGCACCTGTGACAAGCCTTGTTTCAGTTCACAGGGGCTTTAGATATGAAGCCTGGATGGGGTTTTCCTCAAGGGTCTCTTAAAAAGGAAGCACTAGCAAGGTTTTGGGACTTTCGTTAAAACTTAAAAAAAAAAGAAAAGAAAAGAAAAAAAACAAGCAACAACAACAAAAAACCTACCTTCGTCTATTATTAGCAACTTCTTTCCCTGAATAGCTTCAGGATTAATGCAGGGCATATAATCCTGGCCATTTAAAGCCTTTCGTCAAATTGGCTCATTTTTACAAATAATAAATTTATCCTCCCCTACCCCTGTGTGTGTGGGATGTGTGTGTGTGTGTGTGCGTGTGTATGTGTGTGTGTGTGTGTATGTGTTTACAAATGAGTGTGCACATGTGTGACTGTACTTGCCTGTGGATGTACCTGTGGGGGCCAGATGTTGGCATCCAGACATCTTCCACAATTGCTTCTCCGTTTTATTTTTCTGAGACGTGGTCTCTCCTTGAGCCCAAAGCTGCTGTTCCAGCTAAGCTAAGGAGACAACAAATCACAGGGATCTATCTGTTGTTACAGGGCCTGCCACTATGCCTGCCTTTTACCTGGGTGATAGGAATCCAAACCTGGGTCGTCATGCTTGCTCGGCAAGCACTTTACCCACTGAGCCATCCATTTTCTTTCTTTCTTTTCTTTTTTCTTTTTCTTTTTATAAGATGTAGCTGTATAGATCAGGCTAACCTCATGATCTTCCTGCCCCAGCCTCCAGAGTACTGGCATTACATGCACATGCCATCACACCTAACTAGATTTATAATATTTCTTAAACCTAGTAGTGCTATATTATAACCTCTTTGACAACTTTGAGCACAAAAGATGGCTTACTTTAATATGTATTTGCTTACCCAGCCATAGCTTAAAGGCTACTGACAAATGCATATGCATAAATGTGCCTATCAGCATACGTGTATATTGAAGTAGAAAATAGTTTACATTTTTGTACAAATATTTTAATATAATTACATAAGCAGTAAAATTAGATGTATCAGTGCACCACGTAATGTTTCAGAACATGCATACATTGTGTGATACTTAAATCAGGCGAGACATCTCCCTCTCTCCTCATTCATCTTTTGGAAAAGCATTTTACGATTCACCCTAACCTGTCAAACAATGAACAATCTGGCAATTAACAAGTTCTGATGAATGATTGCTAATTAAATTTTATGATACACAGAGCAGAGCCAATCTATTTTTGTGTTAGAAGAATCCAATATGTCTCCTGACTCACTGCAAATCTTTCAAACAAGGTGTGCGTTCATTTGAGCACCTTCCAAAGGGATCTAGTCTCAGAAGTTACAATTCACTCAGCAATTGGACTAGATAATTCCATGTTAAATAATTCCACTTACATTCCATGCAAGCCTGGTAATATGGTATGCCCTGAATTGCTCACCCCTATGTGTGCAAGGCCTATGACCTCATAAAAGGCATGTGAGCAATATGGGCATACAGCAAAAACACCATTCTGGTTCCTTGAATTTCTTCATGTTTATTATGCATACTCTCTTCGTGTTGCTTTCAGCGAGAGAACAATGAGCTATGTGAGTTGCACAACCAAATCCGAATGGGAGATTTAAACCTAGTAGACAGAGATGAAGGAGATAATGGGTCAACTGGTCTAATGAGCTCTGCAAGGCCAGCTTGGGAAAGCAAACTCTAACTCTGTAGTACTTTATTTCCCAGGAAGCTGATGGTTTGAAGGCTAAAGCCTCTAGAACTGAACTCTCTGCATGCTCTGACAAAATTATAAGTGAGGGGGAGATATAACAGGAGCCAAAATTGAAATTCTCCCATTTTCTCCAGCAAATCTTAGTTGCTAGGAGTTTGAAAGTGAACATGTGAGCAAGGAGTCAGCAGTCCCCCTGGGTCCTAGAGGGTGGTTTAGAATCATGTTAGAGGTTACCAAGGCTTGTGGCTGAGGCCCAAGGTTGGGTTTGGATCTCCAAAACTTCTTGCCTATAATAATTATATAGGAAAGCAAGGAAGATAGATCCCTTACTTCTTTGGCTACCTGGACACAGATTAAACAGGTTTTTATTGCTTTGAATACAGAGAAATACTTCAGGCTGGGAATGTTCTCACTTGCTGAGTCAGTGGTATCAGCAGTCATTCTCTCTTTCCAGAATGATTGTCCATTTAAATACTCAACATCTCTCAAAAGTGAAGGAGTACACACCCAAATTACATTAGTCCCATTCCTTAAGGCTACACAGGGGACAGGAGCATGTCCTGTGCTGTGAACTGTAGACCTGAAGCATCCTACTCTGGAGTCCTTGGTGTCTCAAATGATAGAAGACGCAGAATGATTCAATGCCATTCCTGGACCTCAAAATCTGCAAGTCATTGTTCCCAACCCACAGGATGCCCTATTCATTTGGGTGCCTTATTCATGGTTACTTTTATCTTTGCCCTCTCATCTTCATCCAGATCTACCTGTGAGCTCACTTGAAATGCCCAATGCACAGGCTCTGTCTTACCTGTCTCCATTTCTAGCCACTGTCCTCACAGTCTCACTCTCAAAACAGATGTGCATAGCATCCTAACGTACATAAATGTTTTCCCAACTACAGTGAAAGGCCCTTGGTAATTGGCCATTTCCTTTATTTTTACTCACCACACAGCATTGATTTAAATATTTCTCAACTAGTGTAGATCAATTATCATTTTGTTCACCAACATGTTTTCACATGTAGCCCTTGGGAGACACTGCGCTATAAGATCTCTGTATGTGTCAAATGTTTACAAGCTGATCACAGTTGCCTCATAGGACAAATACATTTCTGTGCCTAAAGAAACAAGGTTGGGTCAGATGACTCATGGATGTAGATGTTATCTCTAAAAGAACAATCCCTAGATGAGTTCTCCACTTGGACCTACCAAGGAGGAATCTTATTTCTTTCTCTCAAGTGCCACTGAAGTAAGTAAATCTCTCATGGTCTTCTCGTAATATTTACTTGTTTACCCAACTTCATAGACTATCAATACACCAGATTCTTATATATTCCTAGAGTCAAGTTCCAATGTCTCCAACATGTTCAGTGCTCTATCCACCCAAAACCAAGCCCTGGGATTAGAACTAGCCTTGAAAGATGCCTGGGCCACTTCCTCCTTCCACCCAGATCCATACTTAACAAGTAAAAAAAGTTCCGTCTTTCATAATTAATCTCGCCCATGCTTTTCCCACACTACACCTTTCTAGTTCTCACTCTGCAGAAGCTCCTGTTTCCACCTTTTAGATTCTTGCCCACTGTCTTATAACCAGGGTGTGGGAAAAGGGTAGAGTGTGTGAGGGATTCCTAGGGTAGCCAAGAATTGAGGTTTAAGTTGCATTTTCTCTCTCCTGCGACCTATGAACATGCTCGTCATATATTGTGCTAGCCATATGTCATTGTGGGAAACAGAAGATGCTAGAAGACAGAGAAGTTTCTAAGACAACCTCTACAACTTCATGATTAGCCATTTAGCAAATTTTTTACTTATTTTAAAAATAAATATCAACGAATCTTCCTAATTCTGTATTAAGCTCCCCTGGTTTTACCATTGGCATTTCTTGCCCAGATTTGGCCTTATAAAGGCATCCACTCGATTCAAGAATATTCCCTTTACCTTTTTACACTCCCACATAGAATTGAATTTCATCATCTTACAGGCATGGTAGTGCACGCCTATAATCCCAATGCTTGGGACACAGAGGCAGGTGGATCTCTGTGAGTTCAAGACTAGCCTGGTCTACAAAGCAAGCCAAGGAAAGCCAAGGCTACACAAAGTACCTGTGTCTCAAAATAAAAATCTTAGTATTGAAATATTGAAAACAGTTATTATTTTGGCTTTTTATGAATCAGTTTTACTATTTTACAAGTAAATACAATTATACCGTGTATTTAGATTACTGTCTCTGTCACATCCTCTCTGTTCTTCTTTGCATCCCTATTAAGACTCTTTATCACTAACAGTCACTTTCCAAGACTCATGACTCTGGGGTTCCTATTGTGTTGACCAGGGTCATTGATGTGACTATTGGATTGGAACTGTCCACTGAAGCCTGATGGAGTCATCTCTCTGTACACAAAATAGAAGTAGTTTTGCTAAACTCCCAGAGCAGTAAAAGCCTGAGCAAGACTAAATTCAGTAGACTATTTTGAAGACTGTTAATGCCTTCAGAAGCTGTCATATATTTTCCATTTGTTACCCAACATATACCCAGGCCAGACTTTGTTCTTTTTATTTTAATTTTTATTTTATTAATTTATTAAGATTACAACTCAACTGTTATCCCATCACTTGTATCCTCCTGTTCCTCCCTCCCACTGTCACCCTATTCTCCTCCCCTAGGTCTAAGACTAAGGGGGACCTCCTCCCCCACTATATGGTCATAGGCTATCAAGTCTCATCTTGGTAGCCTGCTTATTCTTTCTTTGAGTGCTCTCAGGCCTCCCCACCAAGGGGAGGTGGGCAAATATGGGGCACCAGAGTTCATGTCAGAGTCGGTCCCTGCTCTCCACATAACTGTGGAGAATGTCCTGTCCATTGGATAGATCAGAGTAGGGGTTCAATGTTTAATACTTATATTGTCCTTGGTTAGTATAATAGTTTGAGCAGAAACCATGGACCCTGATTCACCCATCAAGATGTTCTTCTTGTAGACTTTGTTCTTGTTATTGAGGCTAGAACACTAAATAAAATTGGGTAAGGGATAGCTCTCAGAAATTTCTGCCCACTGAGAAGGGATAAGAACAACACATATACAAATTAGGGAGGTCTCAGGAAGTGGTGGCTACAGTGAATTAAATGAGACAAGTAGGATATGTGGAGAACTGGTTTAGGAGTCAGAGAAAGCCTTCCGAGTCTCAAAATGCTGCCTGTCTCACTGAGAAGGGAAGAAGACAAGAACACATTTCAGACAGTGATCAAAGCAAACACAAAAGCCTTGAGACAAGATTGTCACAGCCAGGAAGAGAATGTGGCAGGGGATACTGGGCAGAGAGAGGAGAGGGACAAGACCAGGCAAGAAGTAAACAGATCACGCAGGGCCTCCTACACTGTGCCCAGAGGTCTGGATTTTAATGTACCCTTTCCCCAATTGCCAGATTTAGGAGATAAATCTCAAAATGGAAGGGGATTAGTCAAGATCACCAAAACACCCATTGGTTGAAATTATACATTTTTACTTCCTGACAGTTGTTCTGTTTTACAGATCTGCCACAGCTGTCCTTGTCTGTGTCACTCAGCTGAGACCTTCAGTGGAAGCTGGCATGGCTCTGTAGTCTTTGCACTTGTTTCTTTTTCCCAAGTCCTTTCTCTGATGTAGGATGTCTCTCCTACTTAGAGTGACTAGATTCCAATCATGTAGCTGTTTTATAAACAAAAGAAAAAGGAGAAGTGATTCCAAGCCAGTTAAGTCCACATCAATCTTATAAACATGGAAATCCTCATGTCAGAGACAAGATCTGCCTGGTGGTTCGTGCCTCAGCTTACCTGAGCTGGCTATTCTACTCTTTCCTCTTTCCTTCCCACAGATTTTCTGTATTAAATTTTTCCAGTTTGATACACATCTTCTGGAGACTCTATAGCACAAATACTTGAACTAAAAGGAGTTGGTCAATGTCTGATTTCCCCTCATTTGTTTGTTTTGTTTTGTTTTGAGACTACCAGCTGCACAACAGTGGAGACATGGTGCCATCCCTTTATACCTCAGTTTCCTGGATACTGAACTCAGTAGTTCCTGCTACAAGGACCTTTGCAAGAATGATACCTAATGATGCAAGGAAAGAGTCAAACATGTCTGCTGGAAGATAGAAAGCAGCCAGGATCATTGTTTCTAATGTAGACTAATAAATGCCAAGCAGGTTGTTTGGCTATAGGCAACTGATGTGGGCTTTAACCTAACTTGAGAAATTATGGGGTTTATCGGAAAGATGTAGGGTAACTTACGGAATAGAAGTGAAAAACAAAAGCATTCATTGTGGAGGAGCAGAAACTGGGGCTCGATCGCAGGAGTTACCGAAATCGGTTTCATGAGGTGCCTTTGGCAAGTGAAGGGCTCCGGTATTTTGCCACTCCTTCCTCAAACTCCATTAATGGAGGCAGCAGTTTCTGTAAAGGAAATGTGGATAGGGTGGGTAGAAGAAAAAGGGTTGACCCTATGTGGACAGCAACTATCCATTTCCCTCTTACTTAGGAATGAGTCACATGCAAACCAAACAAGACCCAAGTGCAGTAGCTTTCGGGGAGTAGCTAACTGAAGTGCTAAAGTCCATGATGCTCTCAGGGCCATGCGTTCCTTTTTTCCATCCTTAGCATGCTAGTCTCTCACACCTGTACTAAACTACTTTTCTCAGAAGTTTTATGAGTCACAGTTTTTCATCTTATAACAGAGAGCTCTGCCTTCAAGGAGGGAGGTGACTTGCCCACCTACTAAACGGCAGATGAATCTTATACTCAAAGCAGAGCTATTCCCCCAGGTCTCTTACCAATGGCTCAACATAACGTGGTACAAATTAAATATCTCTTACTCCAGATGATTTGGCACCCAAAGCTTTTTGCACTTTGGAGTATTTTCACATATGTAGTGAAATACACAAAAAAAAAACTGGACTCTAGTCTAAATAAGAAATCTATTTGTTTTCTATATGACTTATACTCACAACCTGAATGTGATTTATATAATTTTTTTTGGACACTGTGAAAGTTCTTGTTATACTTACATTCTTACCTGTAACTTCACTGTCAAAAGTTGCAAGCACAGGGGCTGGAGAGTGAGCTCAGTGGTTAAGAACAATTGCTACTCTTCCTAATGACATGCATTCTTTCTCCTGCGCCCATGTCAGGGACCTCACAGCTGCCTGTAACTCCTGCTCTGATGCCCTCTTCTGGCCTCAGTCGGCATTGCACTCACATGCATAGATTTCCATGCAGACACACACCATGCTTTTTTTTTTTTTTTAATAATTTTTTTTAAATTGTTTCAAGAAAAATATACTAATGAACAGATTTATCTATCAGTTTCTCTAACCTCTTTAGATCTCAGCTTTCTTATCTACAAAATGATTCTTACCTTCTGGCTGTTCATTAATTTCACTGTAATAAATCCAGTGAAACTATGCTGTCTCCTGCTATACCCGAAGGAGTAAGAATAAGTCTCTATGAAAATAAACACAGGGTTAATGCTGGCAACTCTTCCTAATGACCTGGGTTCTTTTCCCTTCACCCATGTCAAATAGCTCACAACTGCCTCTACCGCCAACTCTGATGCCCTCTTCTGACCTCAGTCAGCATTGCACTCACATCCGAAGACTTACAGGCAAACACACATGCTTTTTAAAATAAATCTTTTTAAAATTGTTGCAAGAAAAATATACTAATGAACAGATTTATCTGTCAGTTTCTCTAACCTTTCTAGGTCTCAGTTTTCTTATCTACAAAATTATTCTTACCTTCTGACAGTTCATTAATTTCACTGTAATAAACCAAGTGAAACTATGCTGTCTCCTGCTGTACCCGAAGGAGGAAGAATAAGGCTCCATGAAAATAAACACAGGGTTAATGCTGGCAACTGGAATGTCAAGCACCCAGATATCAACACAGGAACAACAATCCTTTGCTTTAGTGCCTGCCTCATGCAGACTGTTTCTTGGGACACTGGATATACATTATGATATGTAATTCAAAAATCTGCTTCTCACTTTCCTTCTTTCTTGCTGACATTGTCAGAATATATATTTTGCCTACAGTATAAATTTCAAGTTGAGCAGACAGTCTTAGCAAGGCTTCCTATTAACTACATATACATAAATGTGCATGTGTGACTAATGTAATGTCTTATATCTTATCAGAACTGTCTGCCTATATTGCTTCTATGTCTAGCTTTTCAATATCCAAAATCAATTTCTCTCAGGTCCAAGTAATGTACATACTATTAATATCTCCACTTCTACTGCATAGATCAGGTTATAACTTTCAAAGAGATCAAGTGTTTACCTACCTAGGAAGTGGAAGCTGTCCAGTCTGACTTTAACGGCTTTATACTTTCCATCATCAGGCTTATTAGAGTATGCTGAAGTTTTCTTAACAGCAACTCCTTTTAGTCATTTATTGTGTCATCCCTGGAATCAAATCCAGAGCCTTACAAGTGATAAACATTCAGTCTACCAGTGATCTACAACCCAGCATTTAATCTCCTTAGGAAAAGCAGGAACCTATGCCTAGCTTCATGATAGTCGAAAGGATTTGCACCCTTGCCTAATTTCTGGGATCCTGGAAGAGTGAGGTGATATTTCATCAGGAAGGTCATGTGTGATGGCTGCCAACACATTCAGACTCAGATCTCAAACCTTCAGTTACTAAAGCAACCAGGCGAGACGAGAGAGGTAGCCTCCTCCTAGCTGATCTAGGGTAGGAACAGAGCTACAGCTTATAGCTGCTTGACTCACCGCACCTGCTTTCTACATAATGGGAGGCCAAAGGGGACAGGACAGCCACACTGTATTTCTGTTCCACTTATTGTGTGATATTGAAGAGGAAAGCCAAGCTACAGCCTCATCAAGCATGCGGCAGAGACCTCTAAAATGATGGGTATTATGCTACTGTCACCCAAGTAGGAAAAGATATTAAATGTGGTCTGAGGCCTCTGAAGTATTTCAATTTCAGTGGCTCATCAAATGGTTAGGAATTTAGCATGTTGTATAATAGGAAAAAACAGATTTAAGTTATCCAAAGGTTTCTTTTTACTAAGATATGCTCTGTGGCCCTGGACTCCTGATAGTTGTGAAGGCTATTCCTTAATCAAACAATAACTCTATTTGACCTATGATAATGTATACTAGAGCCTCTACGATCATACACCATGGCGGCAATATAGGACCACATCTGGCATACCTTCAAGCTTTCATCTCCTCTACCTGCTCAGGCTCACCACAAGGAGGATAAAAACAGATCTGAGACCCAGCCTAGTGAGTTAAAGATATTTCAGGATGGTACACCAGGTTCTGGTCTTGCATCTGACTCAATAAGCTATGGATGACTGGACACACTGCCCTTTATGACCCTTGGCTTCTCTGTCTATAATATAGAAGGGCTGACTAGTCTTAAAGACTCCTTCTACTTTATTCTACCACATGGCTAATATAAGCGCTCTCAATATGGTTGTTAATTAATTACTATCGTTATGAGGCAAAGCAAGGTAGTTTTCCCAACTTATCTTCTAAATCAACTACTGCCTTTCACATATTTTCACAGCATCCTTTCACATGCACCCATTCAAACCCAAGTGGACCCCTGTGCACACTGCTGGACACAGTGTCCCCATACTTAACTCTTGGTTACAGACTCCTGGAGCCTCCATATGAGTCCCTTCCATGTGGATCTCTTTAGATATTTAACTTTGTATCATTTCTCTCTCATCATGTCTTTGATGTTTCATGGCCCTTTCCATCTCTCAGAACATACCAAGCTATTGAACTATTGTTTATGGATGTATTAGATCATCTAATAGGTCCCATGGGTGAAATACAGTAGAAAGAACAGGTGATGCCATCAAGTATACTGTGGCTTTTTAGGGAGGAAAAAATGTCAACATATTTTTATTATCTTCAGTCCTTGAATATTTCTTGTTTTCTATCATAAGCTCACTCCCTTTCTCCGAACCCAGTATCCACACTCTATAACTATGCCTCTATTTCCCCGATGCTTCTCCATTTTCACAAAATAATAACATTTGCCCTAGCTTTTGCCCACACATTTGCCAAAAGGCTCGTGCCATTGCATATATGACACTGAGATCATCACTGGGAACCCTTGGGTCAAGAGCAAAGCATTTTTTTCTATAAGGTTACATAGCAAATCTATTCCAAGAACAGCCTGTGGATTTAACCATGAAACGAGGCTCATAAAAATTTCTCTAAGTTTTTTTTTTCTAAAATTTCATCTCACACTTACAAGAACAAATACAGTCTATAAAAGTACCATCTAGTTTTGAAATCTCTCAAATGTAAATGGTAATGTGCCTATTTTTAGTTCCATAATTAAACCTTTTCGCCTATCTGTATAATTTCTTACACACTTCACTCTTTCAAGAATCACAGAAGCAGGTGCGTTTTGGATATTACCCAAATGATGTGGGCTGAGATCTTAGTTGCCTTCCCAGCTGCATGGCCTTGGGAAGGTTCATTTGATATAAAGAGATTCTTCATCATCAATATGTAAGGAAACAAAGCTATTTCCTCTAGCTCTGAGGTTAAACATAATGCTTAGAAGATAACAAGAGCTCCTTAACCTGTTGCATGAATCAAGTTCAACAATCTGTTGATTTCCCAGTGTGTAGAAAGTACTTTGGGAGCAGGAAGAAATGGCTGACCCATTTGTTCCTGAAGCATATATTTGAGTAACTACCTCCAAAATCCCTTATTTCCCATTCTCAGCTCAAATATCGCATCTTCTTATCGGTCCTCCATAGCCACTATAGGAACACTAATACCCTCAGCTTGTGTGCTTTCCTCATAGTACTTTTCATAACTCAGTTTTGTATGATTAGAAATTTACTGATTGGCCAGGAGGGTCTGAACTTTGACTATATTCTCATCATTATAAATACCCAGCACTCAACCCATCATCGAACAAAACAGACACTTCAGACATTTTAAAGACTTGTTTTTTGTTTTTTTTTTAACTCTGCGAGAGAGGGGGGAGGGGAAGGGAAGGGGGAGAGGGGGAGGGGGGAGAGAGGGGGAGAGCACTTTCATGTCAGTGCAGGCATTTGCAGAGGCCAGAAGATCCCCTGGAGCAGATGTCACAGGAGGTTGTACACTGCCTGAAGTGGATGTTAGGAACTGAACTTGGGTCGTCAACAAGACCAGTAGATCTTTTTAACTGCTGAGCTGAGCTGACTCTCCACCCAACAAATCGGACATTGAGACTACAGAAAAGAAGGATGAATCCTCATTTCTGGGTACTGCTTGAGAAAGAAAGTGTAACTCTTTACTTAAACTGAATCACAATCCAATGTAGCAGTGGCAGGATTGTTAAGTAAAAATTGTGAGACTTCTCTTCCTAGTCACATTTTATCAAGCTAAATAAAACAGCTACCAAGAACAGCGAAGGGAGGGAAGAAGAGATGACAGATGTTGGAGCGACGCACACATTCGCAAAGCACTTCCAAGGCAGAACTTCTCTCTGGCTTAGAGTGACTCTTACAAAGAGAGCCCCCATTCCAAACTGAACACCATGGTTACTAACAAGCATGCTGTGATTTGAACCTATGCTCCTTTCATGCCATCTTAGAAATCCCACATTTATGTTTCTTTCATTGGAGGAAGAGATGTGTCACTATTTGAAAACCAGATTAGAAGAAGAAAAGGAGGTCTTTTTCTTTTATCTTTCCTGAAAAGTAGAGAATTGTTAGGAAGCATTTCTGCACCATTTGCAATGACAATGGGCTACATGTGTGCATCTGTGACATTTAAGAAAGAAAAACATAACATAATATATTGCTAACCATTGATATTTGGTGTATATGCTTCTACTTCACGGTACATGCTTGTATGGATCTTAAAGTATAAAATTACTAAATGTGCTTATATATGTACCAGTATACAGTAAATATTTTCCATGCAACACAATAAACTTCTACCATTGTATGTTTATAAACACACAATATACAATTTAGTTGTGGGAACACACACATATGCATACATATATACATGTACCTGTGAAAAGTTGGAAAATAAGAAGAAACACTGGGAAAATTATAAAAGGAGGTATATGGAACTGAAGAGCTGAGACATTAAATGGAAACAGATCCAAACCTTCATTAGAGCACATATAACCAGAAAGGTACCAGCCATGAAGCTATTGCAGAATCATTTTGCTCATTCGTCAAATGGAAATAATAATGGCCATAGTTTCCCATGTTGGTATTAGGGATGAAACAGTCCAATTATTTCTTTGAAAAACTAGCCTAGCCTGCATAGTGAGTTCCAGGCCATCAGGAGCTAGCACAGTGAGACCCTGTCTTAGATAGATAGATAGATAGATAGATAGATAGATAGATAGATAGATAGATAGATAGATGTGCTTGGCCTCACAGCAGTCAAGAAATGTTTAACAAATAATGCTAATAGTATATTTGTAATAGGAATAAGCTAAGTAGAGCAGAAGAAACTTAAACAAAGAAAAGGGAAGAAAGAGTAAGACCCAAGTGGTTTAGGAATGACTTGTCCCTAGAATGAGAGACTTACATAGTTAAAAGAAGGTAGAGCAAGTGAGGAGGCTGCAGGAGAAGTGATGCTACTGACTTTACAGAAAAGTCATGGCTTTTCATCCCCAGCTCTGGATCTTTGTGCCTCGCTCCACAGAGAACCAACAAAGTGCTGTAACAACTACCAGTGTTCCTAACTGCGCTGGAAAGATTGTGGTTAGAGTGTTGCCAGAATCGCTGGCCTCTAGCCTCCAAATAATGGAGCCCTCTAGGCTGAAGCCTTTTGGAAATGACCTCACAAATTTCTTTTCCAGAATTGCCAGGGAGGAAATGAGATTCGTCACTATCTCCACCTACAAAGGCTTGAGTGCTGAGCAAACCAGCTAGAGAAAACTGATTATCATTTTTTTTTCTGCTCTTTATTTCATCAAATTGTTTAGGTTCTGGCAGCTGTATTGAGGCAGAACTGCCATATAACAAGCTATGCATACTGAAAACATAACAATCAAGTTTATGTGTACACAGAGGACCACAGCCAAGATCATGAGACAATAATCACCCATCCCCTGTCCTTTTGTATGCTTTTAATTAAAACCTAACTCCATCCTATTCTTTTCCTTTTTAATGAAGGCTAGAGACCTTGATTTTTATGTCCCTTGTAAACTGTTATTTTTTCCTGGAAGGAAGATCTTATAATATTTTTTCCAGAAGGAGGTATATACCTCCATATACCTCTTAAGATGTTGGTATCGTCTTGCCCCAATACCAATGAACTTTTGATAAAACGGCTGTCTCTATTTTTTGCATGTTTTAACTTAGGTGTAGGTATGCATGCCACAGTGCATGTGTGGAGATCAGAGGACACCTTATAAGTGTTTGTTATCTTCTTCCATCATGGGGGCTTCAGAGAGTTAACTCGGGTCATCAGGGTTGACAGCCTTTGCCCACTGATTGCTCTTACTGGTTCTTGAACATATGTGTCTTTTAGTATGCATTATTGCAGATTCAATTGTTTTGCTTCTAAGTAAAATTTTATAACGTAACAAAGATAGTCTCATCATCAGTGAGCATATACATACACATATACATATTATATACCTGTCATTTGGTCCTCCTCAAATGATCTCTTAGTCAGCATATTGTTTTCTATTTTATTAGTTCTTTCAGAGTTTCATACAACATGTCTTTGGCATATTTGATCCTATTTCAGCCTGGTTCCTGCAACTCTTCCCAGATTCATCCTCCTTCCCTATCTATATAATTTTGTGTCTTTCATTTTTTTAAAAACCCAACAAGATTAATGTGTACTGCTCTCATACATTTTGCATGGGTTGTCTCCCACTGCAGAGTGGTCAACTTACCAGGGTCTACATTCTTAGCTAAAATTGTCTCTTCCTCTCCCAGTGCCTAGCAATTGCCAATAGTTCCAAGGCTGAGAGTGGAGGTGTACACTGAACTACCCTCTTGATGCTCAGATTTGGCCTGGTTTGGGCTTGCACAGATTTTGTGTGTGCTGTCACCACTGTTGTGAGTTTTGATGTGAATCTGCTCTGTTATACCCAGAATACCAACCTATGTCTATATCTGGCTCTCATACTCTTTTAATCTCTCATCTGCAGTGATCCCTGGGCCCTTTTTTGTAGCCTCTTATTTAAAGTTGTGATTATCTGATAAGTGCATAGCTGGCCATCCTGACTACTGGTTTTCATTTCCAGTAATTTACCTTTTCCGAATTCATTTTTAGTCTATGTGCATTATTCCCGGACAGTGAGTTTCTTGTAGGCAATATAGAATTGAGTTTCTTTGATTTATCTATTTGGCAGTCTATTTGCTTATTTGTTTGATTAATTTTGATTGAATTTCAGATAGCCTTATATTTTTGGTTGTGAGCCTAGCCTTTAAAGGCTGAGCCATCTCTCTAGCCCTGGATAGCCTTACTTACTTCTATTCCTCTTACATATATCTGTTTTGTTTGTTGATATATTCATAGCACTAGTGTAGGACTCCTGTAAGCATTTATGATGGTGAAAAATGCCTTATCCTGCCCATCAACAGAACCCTTTTGACATTGGGGCACACTTCTTTATTTCTCTATGAAATTAGAAAAAAAAAAGGCAATTGGAAAAGGCCTAGCTTAATTCATTTGAAAAAGAAGACTCCTCTGGAAGGTTCTGTGCAAAAAGAAGAATAACACAAGACTCTTTACCTCACAAAGTTCCTTGTTTAGAAAGGGAATCAAACTATAGCACAATAAAGGGGCAAACATTTTTTAGAGGAAAGAAGCCATACAGTGAGAAAAAAGTTGTGTTTTCGTACTTCATTATAAAGCACAGGGAATGGGGTGTGTCTGGATGCAGGCAGATAATTAAACTAAAGACATTTTTACTCTTAGAATCAGAAGCCTGGGGAAGTTTGGGGAGTGGGGCTGGTCAGCGGCAGAGGCTAAGAAGTTGTAGCAGGAGAGAAATCTGTACCTCACCGTGTTTACATTGACAGCAAGCCAGCATGACTTAAGAGCCGTGAGAGATGGGAAGCCTGGGGATACAGTTAGAGTGGAGGCAGGGCCATGTCCCGTGAACTCATGAGGACAGTAGAAAGAATCGGGAGTTTATTCTTATGGGAACAAGATGGCTTTAATCACAATTTTATGTGTTAAAGATGTTTAGCATCAGACATATAAATGAAGAAAATACCCGTTTTCTAACTAAAATAATTATGACTACACAATTTTTCTCTATCCTTTTGGTGCCTTGCCTTGGATGAAATGATATTAACTGCTTTATATTAAACAGTGTATTTATTAAAGTTCTGCTGGGATCCAAGAGCAAAATTCTAAATTACCTCTACTAAACATGCAGTATTTCTATTTTTCAAATCATTAACATTAACTCAGAGGTTAAATAACTTTCAAAATTTTACACAACTTCGGAGTAGCCTAAGTAAAATAATGAGGCCAGGCAAAATGTCCCATTAAAATTTCTCTATAACATTTAGCTACAAGAATGTGTTTAAAATCTGTTTTTTGGCTTCCATAAATGATACAAGGAAAATAGGTCATTCTATGGAAGGAGAAGGTAATGGAGAAAATAATTGGAGATAAAGGCCACATGCTAATGGAATTCTGGGGCCAGTGACAGAGTGCCCATAATGGTCACCCAGATATTATTCCTCCACAACACATGAACATAAAGGTTATGTTATGGATACCTGACGCCTCTTAAAACAAAATTTTAGAAAACAAAAACCAAACCTCTGCAAGCACAGGGACAGAGCTATCTATCTATTCACACATAAAAGGCCTTCGTGAGTTAAAACCAGGATGGTCATTTGACCCTGCAATTTCTTAGTTCTACTTCATCAGGTATACTGAAAAAATGTGAAAATGGATATTCAAAGAGCAAACAAAATTGTAAATGAAGGGCCTTAGCAAAACCATTAATAATCATGGAAAGGTAGATAAAAGCAACCCAAAATGGCCATGAAATGATGAATGAATAATCATGTGCATCTATTTAAAAAAAACAAAACAAAAATTTCTGATACATGATACAATAGGAAGACTCCACAAAAACATCATTAGTGAGAAAAGCCAGGTGTATAGCACCCTGTAAACTCCACTTATATGCAAATGCAGGTCAGCCAAGAGGAAGGAAACAGGAAAGCCGGTAAAGGAGTGGTTGCTAGGGCCTGAGGCAGCTTGCTGTGGTGAGTGATTGCTTATTGGGCTGGCATTTTTTCCTTTTCCTTTGGGATGATAAAAATGCTGGGATGGTATAAGCAGTTGGCCACATGTTGTGAATATGCAAACACCACTGTACAATTTTAAATGATTAATTTTATGCAGTATGAATTTTACAAATTTCATTGCCAGATGAAAAGCACCCAAACCCTGGGTGGAGGAGGAGAATCTTAATGTTTATAAAGATTCTCTCTCTCTCTCTCTCTCTCTCTCTCTCTCTCTCTCTCTCTCTCTCTCTCTCTCTCTCTCTCTTTGACATACACACAAGCACACACACAAGCACACACAGGACCATCAATGACAAGGTTCTGTTTATTAGCATTTTTATTTTTGACAGTTTCATGTATTTACAAAATGAACTCCAGTTCCTTTCACTCCCATCACCCTCTCTCATGCCCCTCCTTCCACTGGAGCCTTTCTTCTCAGGAAATCTCCTGTCTACCTTCCCGTATGATGCACTGCATTTAACTGATTCTTAGGTGATCGTGGGCAGGAGGTTATTAGGTGGAGCAAGAACAACGTGTCAGCAGTCATACCACTGAAAAACCATTAAAAGCCAAAAGTCCCTCTTGGGAGTGGGGACCTCATGTGATGAAACACTGAAGGGGCCGGTCTGGTGCAGATGCTCATAGCTGCTGTGAAGTCTCGAGTGCACTGGCTATGTGATACCCAAAAGACAATTTTTCCTTACAGACCATCCCATCCTCTGGCTCTTACATTCTTTCTGTTTCCTTTTCTGAGACTTTCCCTAAGCCTTGGATCACCTTCATTGGATCTCTTTTATTTTTCATTCTCATAATTACCTGCCTCTCCATTATAGGAAGCCAAATAATACCTATCTTTTGCCTTTATAGGATTTATGCTCCAGTGGCAAACGAAACATATGCTTATCAAATAATAAGAGTGTGAATCAAGGATGTGGTCATTCTCTGGAGAAGTGCCATGTTGGCTCAGGAGGTCAGGCAAGAATTTCTGGGTGAAGAATTTATTAAGGGCAAAAGGCGACTTTGAGCAGGAGCTGCATTGTGGAACTGGCACAGAGTTTCACTGCACAGAAGTCAGAATCTGAGAAAAGCATGTGAGGTAGATGTTAAAAAGACATGGTTAAGGCAAAGCTTGAGAGCCTTGGTCAAATGAAGCAGATCCCAGAGACCCACTCAGGATTTCAGCCCTAGCCTTTAAGAACATACAAAACAACCCCCCCCCAAATAACGCCCACCAGCATTTCTGCATTCCCTGTCCTCATAACATGTTTTGTTTTAGTGTTTGTCTACTATCTTCTAGACAATTCCATAGAAACAAACTCTGCTTTCTCATGGGTCATGGTATACCACATACAAAGTATATTCAAAGTCTTAAAATCTACAGGATGCCACATTGAAAACACCACTCAGGTTGAATTGGTGGGGCTTAGACAAGAGGCAATGCAGCCAGGTGATCAATCTGCTGATTAATATATTAGAAGGAAAAATTGGGGTCTGGGCTGTTCCTTCTGAGACTTCCTGCATGCAGTTCACTGTCTGTAGATGGGCAGGGGGTGACTCTTCTGCAAATATCAGTTGTCACCCTGAAGAATTGGTGCCTTTACAGATGCCTACTTCAGACTGCCCAAGCAGTGCTTTAAATCTTTAGAATTCACAAGGGGGAGCATCTATTTAGCAAGGAAGGCTGGAGAGGCAGCTAGATTAGAGACCTAGCTGGGAGCACTCTGGGGTAGCCTGCTATCTCCACTCCTGGGGTTCACCGTGCCCACAGTCATTCCACAAGACCTAAATGGCTGTCTCCCTCTCTGCTTCTCTGTTGGATAATAAATTAAAAAAATATGAATATGATCTGGGTGGCTTATCTCCACCTTGTGTTTTTCCCACAGATTATTTGGTCCCTTGTAACAGTACTGACTTGTTTATTTATTTGAACTATGTGATAGAAGGTGCCTGTTTGTGAGAACCCATGTTGTGAAGTCGGCAGCCGCTTTAGTAAGGTTACCTCATTATCTCCACAAATACAATCTTAAACACAGAAAGAGACAGACAGAGACAGAGAGGCAGATGGAGACAGACAGACAGACAGACAGAGACAGAAACAGAGACAGAGACAGAGAGTGGCAGATGGAGACAGACACATAAGAGAGAGAGAGATACTATCTGACTTGTTCAATCTACAGATGATATGCAATAGCTCATGGATTCACAGACACCTGAAATCTCATGAATATTAATTCACCTAATTCTTAAACCTCTAAGTGAGAAAGTAAAGGATATCCAGAACTAGAGGGATGCTCAGTACTTAGGAGCTCGTACTGCCCTTACATGGGACCTAAATTTGGTTTCCAGCTCTCCCAACAGCTAGCTCACAATGACCTGTATCTCCAGCTCCGAGAATTAGACATCTTCTGACCTCCAGAGATGCCTATGCCCATATACACATACCTCCACACAGATACACATGTGCATAATTTTTTAAATGAAATCTTGAAAAAGCCAATTATAGGAGAGTAATGGAATGCTTCCCAACCTACTGTTTACTCTCCCAAACTTTGGTCTTCTTCCTGACTGTACGTAGGTGGCTACATCTAATATTCCATTGTAGCTAGAGAAAGGTCTCCCCATGCCCAAGCATATGCTTTATTCGCTGGCCAGATGTAAAACTGTCATCACTGGAAAGAGCTTGAGGTATCTACTACAACAGCTTCCCAGAGAAGGATGATTCAGAGGAGCTTCTTAGCCATAGGAGAATTGTAGTGGCTGCTCATTAACTGCTCAGTAATAATACACTCCCTTTCACCGCTAAGTGAGGTATGACTTCTCATGTTTTTACAGTGGTGAATGTCTAGGGAGCAAGGTCCACGTTAAGTCCACACCTGTGATTGGTGCCGTAAATTCATGCAGAGGCAGAAGCAGACATTTATCAAGACCTAAGTAATTATAGGAGGGCCTAATATTGGATTGACCTTCTACACTAGACCTCAAGACAGCAAACTAAAGATTAAAATGAAGTCACACAAGATAATGTGCTGTGTCACTGACACTAAGTGATTATCTAACCGTCTGAGAAATCAGCAGGAAGAATTCAGAATGATTAATTACATAATAATGTTCCCCATGCTTTAATCCTCAACAAAACAAATAATAATAATCTGATTTTAGCCAATTAGTCATTTTTCTTTTGTTCTATTGTTCTTTCTCCCACCTTATAAGAAGAATAACTTGAAAATTACCAATTTGGGTTTTGTTCTTTGTTTCTGATTTAAAAAAAAAAAAAACCTTCTTGGTTTTAATAAGAAGAACATATGTCAATGTCAGAGAAGTAACTGGAACAAATTATGGGAGAACTTAGGAGCCCCACTTGGGTTCTTATTTGGCACTGTGGTTTGGATTAAGTGCTCCCCAAAGTTCATGTGTCCAAGTCTTAGTCCCCAGGGTGGTACCATTAGAAGAAGCTCTGGACCTCTGGGAGGTGGGGCTCAGCAGGGGGAGCGTATGTCATTGGTGCACACCTTCTTAAAGGATTGTGCTACTCTAGTTTCTCCCTTTTTACCTCTGGGTTTGTCATATAAGTGGCTGGCACTGCTACCCACTCCTGTGCATCATTCTTACCAGAGACCCAAAAGAATAAGGTTGCCCAACCTGGTACTGGAAACTGTAGACTATGAACAAGAATCTTCTGTGTATATAATTTCTCCCAGTATTTCATTATATGACAGAACGCCAACAAATTTACTCAAGTGAAAAGAGGCTTTGATGAGAGAAGAGATAAGATGTGTGTATTTATCATAATTTATATTTTATTTGCCTTAGATGTTTTTAACAGATTACTTTTATGTATAAAAGTGTCTTCCTGTATGTATTTATGTACATCACATGCATACCTGATATGCACAAAGGACAGAAGAGTTTCAGGTGGTTATGGACTGCCATGTGGGTGCTGATAACTGGACCTGGCTCCTCTGCCAGAGTAGTATGTGCTCTTAAACACTAAGCCATCTCTCCGTCTTCTTTCTAAATCATTCTTAACACTGAATGAAATTAGGTCCTGAATCAACTAGTGTATTAAAATGTGTTTTCTAAGTCTCCAACTCAGGCTCCATATATTGGTTGGCTTTCTTCTCTGACGTAGAGCTTACTTTCAACAATTTTCAGTATTTGGTTACCCAGGAATAAATTCTTTCATGAAAATAAGACTAAATGGTTTGTTATCATTAGTAGAGAATGTTCAAGAAAAGACTTTTTTTTCTTTTCTTTTTTTTTTTTTTTTTTTTAGCTCAAATAGAGACAAATGCACTTTGCGCTCTAGAAGAATTCTCTGACAATCTCCTTTGTGATCCTGTGTCATTCCTATAATGCCTTCCAGCACAGGGACATTCTTCTGAATTAGCTGTCACTTAGAAGCTTGCTTTGGATAATGCACTTATAATCCCTGAAAGGACAACGCAGTCTTCAAATCTCTTCCCTAGACAGGGTGCTCAGAAGCACCTGTAGGGCATGGGCACTGAAATGCTGCACTGAGAGCATCGTGTCCTTCATCCACAGCTTTTGTTACTTCAAGTCCAATTCAAATCTGGGCTTGTAAGACTTTGAAAAGTCTGGGTTTAGATGAGCTTTGTCTTCTAATTGGTTTATTCCTTTAATAATACCCCTTCCTACCCAACATATATGTATACACACACACACACACACACACACATAAACACTTACAAAAATCCTTTGGGACAGGATTATCATCACTCTAAGTGATCCAAATGTCCCCAAAGCACATATTTCACACCATCTCCAAATTTAGTTACAGTATAAGTTTCCTTAGAATATCTTTCTTCAAACATATCCATACCTATTTAGGCCCACATTTGAGTCTTCGATCAAATGCACCATCAACCTATACCTTTAGCAAATCTCAAAGGCTAATTCTGATTACAGTTTCTCTGTGGGACCCCATCCTTTTGTCTTAACCCCTTTGCGCTTCGCTTCTTTGTTCTTGGATACACACAAGTTAATTGTGAGCATGAGTCTGCAAATATTTTGAGAACAGAAGTGACACTATGTTTTTTTTTTAACTTCCCAAGTAGCTAAAAGTGTTGCCTGGTTCATTGCAGGTCCTTGCACTTCACAGGAAAGACTTCCTAGAGCAGCAGCAGCAGCAGCCATTTTCAGATGCCCTACCTCCACTCACACACTTAATGAATATATCTTCAAAGCCTATTGTTTCTTGAATAATGGGTACCTGTAAAGAATACAAGAATGACTCAAGAAATAGCTCCTGCTTTCTGGAAGAGTTAAATCTAAAAGCAAGATGGGACATGTGTGCAGGTTACAATAATATAAAATAAGATGTGTTCAAGGTAGAGCAATGAGAATAAGAGGCTAAATCCATTCTGTTACTCACCACTTTCTAGCGGGTATTTTATCTAATACTCTTAGTCATCTCATCAACTAGAATATAAACAACCTTCCAAAGATAGGGTGGGGGTGGTTTCCTGTCACACTGATACCATGCTTTGGTGGAGAACAAAGTCAAACTCCTATGCTGTGATGTTCCTGTTTTGTCAGCTCAAGAGCTAAGTTTCCACCTTGAATAAGATCTAATAATTTTACTATCTACTGACAACAGGGTATTTTTATTTTCATGAAATAGGTATGTTTGATTTAGCAGGTCTCATGAGAATAGCTGTAAGCTCTAATCCTCGATCCCCCCCGCCCCGCCACCTCCCAGACTTGCCTGAAGTTATTTCTGTGTCCACTGAGTTCACCAGCCAGCCCTGCAAATGCATCTGCGGAAAATACCACCATTCCTTAAAGGACTGTGTTTTCTCCAGTTTCCTGCTGCTTCTGGTTTCACAGCACAGGCCAAGCAGGGTGCTATCTTCCTTGTTCAAATCACAGTGTGTTCTTCGCATCAGACCTCCTTATTAAAACAGGAGGCTGAAAACAATCAGAGTGGTGCAATTCTCCCTCTCAGCACATCTATTTTTTTTCTGTTTACTTATTCATTCACTTATGTATTCATTTATTCAACAAATACTGATTAATTGCCTCCATTTTATATACTCTGCCTATTTCCCAAAAGAATCAGAGGCAGGTTGTAGAATGAAATCGGATGCAAAATAGGATACCCAGGGATGCAACAGAAAGAAGAAAAGGCTTTGTCACCAGCTCCAAAGGGGGTTAGAATTTGGCCTTAGTTTGTCTCTGAAAAAGAATTGTAGGATGCCTGGAATTTTCTTCTCTGCCCAATCAGATTATTCAAACTTTACTAAGAATATAACTTTTTCCTCCAACTAGCCATAGTCACTGAAGATCCTTTAGAACTGGTTTATGCAAATATCTGTGCCATAAATCAAAGAATGAACTCATTGGTTTAACACCTGGGGGCATCAGTGGTCCACCCTTACATTTTTTTTTTGTTTAAATTACATAAACATTTATGTGTATGTGTGTAAGTGTTATTAATCTTTTATTATTTGGCAGTTTTATACATTTTTATCTACACAAGAGCTGCACAAGATTGGGTCCGTCAACATGTCATCATGGATGGGGCTAAGCCCCACCCAGAGTGATGATTGACAATTAACATCTGTTGGTGGAGGGGCTGTTGCTTTCTTCCGTGGTGTGATCACTCATAAGTTATTCCTATCCTGCCTAATAACTACCTAATCCATATTAAGCAAGTAATTTGTATTAAACTCAGAAGGTCACCTACAAGAAGTGTGGGTGGGGCTCATTGAGAAGAGGATTTCCAATTGGAAAGACTGAGGGAAGAGAACAAGCAGTGAAAATGACTAAAACTCTTGTATATCAGTGTGTGTGTGTGTGTGTGTGTGTGTGTGTGTGTGTGTGTGTGTGTGTGTGTGTGTGTGTGTGTATGCTTTTCTTAACCTCTTTACTTTATAAAAAAGCATTTCCATTCCACGAGTGGGAGATTTATATCAATAAGTAGAAATGAATGAAATAAAAGTGCATGCCAACAAAATTCGGTGGCCTCTGAGCTATAGAATCTTTCTTTTTACTGATAATCAAGTGTTTATTTTAACATATATACACACATATGTATATCTATATTAATATATATGCCATTACTAAAGAGAAAAGCAAATTTACAAGTTAGTGAGATGGAAGTGCTTGTTTATTTTTACATGAAGAATGTTTGATGCTGCAGGATGCAGGCATCCTCAAATGTTTCCCAGAGATGATGGATTCTTTGATTTTTTTTTTATTAATTTATTCTTGTTACATCTCAATGGTTATCCCATCCCTTGTATCCTTCTGTTACCAGGAAGAGTAAAGAATGTTAAGGATGAAAATACAGCTGGCACCAGTCTGAAAGAACTTTTTGTTGTTCCAATACAAAAAGAAATGAAAAAGGCAATGCCCACTCTAGGTATCAGTGCTATATGATTTTTAGTATCAGCTTAAACCATCTCATTGACGAATGCAGTTACATGCCCGCACTTGTGAGCTATTGATTGGCTAGCTGAATTTTATAAGGTTCAGTTTCTTTTCTTCCTTAAAGATGTGAAAGTTCTTTGACCCTCATATATATATATTGATTTTATTTCAACAAGTCTGACATAAAGTCATCTAGAGTTATCCCTTTTGCAAGTCTCAACAGACTTCTGCAAGATCAATGGTGGAAGGTTTGCAAGAGGACTGTTTAACAGCACCACACTGCTTATAAATAAGACAGAAGGAAACATCATGAACGAGTCAGTTAGAACGTCTTAAAATTCAAGAATGTTTCAACAAAGTCACTACTTTTCAGATACTTAGATATAGAGCCTAATACGTACTTATTTCCGACCTATAACACGTTAACCTACCTTCCTACACCTCCAGAACTTATACTTGGTAGGTAGGCATCCTTATAGAGGGGTAGTCACATTGAGCACAATGGCTTCTGTTCGTAGTGTAGTGCTCCCTGGCATCTGGTTTGTTTGGTTGGTTCCTCTGAAAGGTTAATTGCTCCTTCTCCAAGTTCATCCCCACCTTTTCTCCTCCCTTGATTTGAATTCTACCCTACCCACCAAATTAATATACAAAATCCTAATTTTCTGTGTCTCAAAAATGTGCCTGGAGAAAGAAGCTTATATTAGATAGTCATTAGAGGTAACGGTCATACTGAAATAGGTGAACTCCTTATATGACTCATGTGCTTACCAAAAAAAAAAAAAAAAAAAAAATTGTGCAGAGTAACATACAAAGGGGATGGTCTTCTGAAGATGATGTCATGGATCAAGCTATGTGTCTACAAGGCAGGGAATATCAAAGACTGCCCGCAAACCATTAAGGTTATGTCTGGCAGTCCTAAGAATGAGCTGACCCTGAGGCTAGCTTGGACTTCTAGCCTCTGCAACTGTAAAAAAAATATGTTCTGTTGTTGAGGCCACCCAGGATGTAGAACAGTGTTACAAATGGCTCCTCCATGGTGGAAGCACCTCCCCTCACTTCCACTGATGCCAAAGGACAGAGTTGGAAGACCGACAACACTCCGCCTTCTAAACACACTCCTTCTCCCAACTTTTGGCACAGTTAATGAGTTTCCTGCTTTGAAGCCATTATCCCTGCATGTTTAGTCTTCACCTTGTAGTTAAAAGAATGCGCTCCTCACAAGTGTTCTCACTATAATTTTTGAAATCATATCTAGATTGCTTAGATTTTTCAGTGAAGACATTTGAAAGTAGCATTCTTTATGTCTTTCATGTTCAAAAACATTTCTTTGTTACCTGTGTTTGACATTGATACCTCTGTTGGATATAAAGTTGTTAACTGGCATTTTCTATCCCTGAGGATTTTTCTGTCCTTCAACATTTCACAAAGCCATTTCCTCACATTATTCAAGATCAAACTGTTGACAGTTGATACTCAAGGGGCTCTTCTTTATCTTTAACTACAGTAGATGGTATTAATGGTAGCCATTCTGTGCCACTTCTTTCCAACAACATGTGCAAGCATTTTTCTATGTTTTGATTGTAATTGAATTATAATTATTTTTGAGGCTATATCTCATTTAACCTAGGCTAGACTCAAATGATCGTGAACTCCTGGCCCTGCCTGCACTTCCCAAATGCTAGGGTTATAATTATGTGCCACCAAGCCCATCTTTTAGATTATAATTTTTTAGTGTAAATTTCAGTTGTCTATTTTTACTTCCCCCATAAAAACCCCCAATTACATATTTCTTGTATTCTGCCTTCAACATCCCTAATTTTTGACAATGTGCTTTCACAGGCTTTGTGCCTTTCCATTTCAGGTTCATTGTCGGTTTGAGCTTTGTTTTATTTTTTTCCTAAAATGAGTCAAGTCCAATATGCTTTGTTTTATAACAAGCTTTTGTGAATGCTTAGAATTTTGCTTTGAACAGTGTTAGATTTCACTTGCTAGAGTTATAATGAGTTCAGACTGAAGTCCTGGTCACATTTGTTATCCCCTCTGGCAAATTTGTGTTAGGGATCATTACTGTTCATTGATTATTTCTGCTTTCACTCTTTGCTGTTTCTGGCATTTAAGTATCCATTAAAGCTTGCGGGTGGGGTGCCTGTGTAAACATTTATCCTTACTGCCTCGCCAGAAGGATTTTTATTAAAAGTGAGGTAAATATTTTTCTTAAAGATATGATTTTAGATCAGTTACACTCACTGTAAAAGTAAAAGAAAAGTATAAATGCTTCACACATATGTCACACACATCTTTTGGGGGGGGATTTTGGGGTGAAATTATTTCCTATTTTCATGGATGTAGTTTACCTCCTTGAATTGGAGTTTTCCTTCTAATACCTTCTGTGTATGGCTGTATTTGTGAGTAAATATTGTTTAAATTTGGTTTTGTCATGGAATACCTTGTTTTCTCCATCTATGGTGATTGAAAGTTTTTATTCATATTGTATAGACTATACCCAGGCTGGCATTTGTGGTCTCTTTGAGTCTAAAAGACATCTGTCCAGGCCCTTCTTGCTTTTAGAGTCCCCATTAAGAAGTTGTGTATAAAAAAAAAAAAAAAAAAAAAAAAGAAGTTGTATGTAATACTAATAAATCTGCCTATATATGGTACTTGGCCTTTTTCCCTTGCAGTTTTTAATATTCTTTCTTTATTCTGTATGTTTAGTGTTTTCATTATTATGTAGCGAGAGGACTTTCTTTTCCGGTCGAAACTATTTGGTGTTCTGTATGCTTCTTGTACCTTTATAAGCATGTCCTCCTTCAGATTAGGAAATTTTCCTTCTTTGGTTTTATTGAAAATATATTCTGAAGATCAAAAACTCAAGCAACACCACATTCTGGCAAGGATGTGGGGAGAGAGGAACACTCCTTCATTGCTGGTGGGAATGCAAACTAGTACAGCCACTTTGGAAATCTATCTGGTGCTATCTCAGAAAAATGGGAATAGGGCTTCCTCAAGACCCAGCTATTCCACTCCTTGGAATATACCCAGAAGATGCTCCAGCACACAACAAGAAAATTTGCTCAACCATGTTCATAGCAACCTTATTCATAATAGCCAGAACATGGAAACAGACTAAGTGTCCCTCAGTAGAAGAGTGGATAAAGAAACTGTGGTACATATACACTATGGAATACTACTCAGCTATTAAAAACAAGGAATTCCCAAAATTTGTGGATAAATGGATTGAGCTAGAAATGATCATAATGAGTGAGTTAACCCAGAAGCAGAAAGAATCAAATGGTATATACTCACTTATATCTGCATACTAGCCCAAGGGGCATGTCCCACGAAAGCCTTCACTTACCGGGAAACTGGGACAGAGGGGAAGGCATCCTATTGGGACTCTAAATGAGAGACGCATGGGAGAATAGCAAAATAAAAGGATACAGAGGGTCCTAGAAATCTACAAGTAGAACAATCTGATAGGCAGATTTGGGCCCAGGGGTCCCTCTCAAACTAAGGCACCAGCCAAGGACAATACAGGAGGTAAACTTTAAATCCCTTCCCAGATCTAGCCAATGGTCAGAATATTCTCCACAGTTGAGTGGAGAGTGTGATATGACTTTCTCATGTACTCTGGTGCCTCACATTTGACCATGTCCCCTGGAGGGGGAGACCTGGTGGCACTCAGAGGAAGGACAGCAGGTAGCCAAGAAGAGACTTGATACCCTATGAGAATATACAGGCGGAGGTAATCCCCCTCAGGAACAGTCATAGGGGAGGGGAATAATGGGAAAATGGGGGGGGGGAGGAATGGGAGGATACAAGGGATGGGATAAACATTGAGATGTAACAAGAATAAATTTAAAAAAAAAAGAAAATATATTCTGTATCTTTGAACTGGGATTATTCTCCTCCTATTCCTATTAATTTTATGCTTAGTCTTTTCATAGTGTCCCATATCTCCTGGGTTTTTGGGTGTCAGGATTGGTTTGGGGTTTCATAAGTTCTTTCACAGATGTAACAATTTTTCCTATCGTATCTTCTATTCCTAAGATTCTCTCCTCCATATCTTATATTCTGATGGTGATGCTTTCCTCTGTAGTTCTTTTTCACTTACATAAAATTTTCATCTCCAGGATTCCCTCAGTTTCTGTTTGCTTTTTCTTGCCTTTCTTTAAGGGATTTATTCATTTCCTTTTTATTTTCTTTATAAGGTTGGATTTAAGGTCTTCTTGACCTTTTCTGTGTTGGAATATCCAGGGCTTGCTGTAGTAGGAGAGCTGGGCTCTAATGTTGCCATTGTGCCATGGCTGGTGTAGACTGGGTTCTTATGCTGGCCTCATGCAACTGGGTTTGTGGTAATTACAGGTTTAGATTCTGGTTTCTGGTTTTATCTTTGTTATATGACTGTTTTTCCCTTGGTTTCTGTTTTCTCCTTGGTCTTCTGGTCTGAGGGACCTGTGGTTCTGGTGACTGGCCAAGACCACAGGTCTAGTAGGGTGACTCCACTGAGATTTTGGGCGCTAGCGTTGTCTCTGGGTTTCTGAGTTTCTATAAACTGGTCCAGCCTCTGGGTTTCCAGGTACCAGTTAAGAGTGCCTATGGTTTCCTAAGAACACAATCGATTTTTCCAGAGTGGCTGCTCTCCATGCTCTCCACTGCTCTAGGCGCCTGGTGACTACTATTCTGCTTGCAGTTGTCTCTTCCCAGCTTCTATATGTAAAAGATGACATAAGGGGCTTGCCTTTCTATGCTTGCTTTCTTTCTCTTAACCTTCTTCATGCCCACACATTCTGAGGCAGATGACATACTTTCCTCCGGAGCTACATAATACTCTATCGAGTTATAGACCATGTTCTCTTGACCCACCTGCTGGTGAGGACCTACACTGATCTCATATCTTCTCCAAAAAAAAAAAAAACCAAAAAACCAAAAAAAAAACATAGACTGTCCTTTTCACTGTGTTGATACATTCCATCTTAATTGTCTTTGATTTGCCTTTCATTTCCTGTGGTGTGATGGTCAAATCCAGAAAATTATTGCCTTGTGTCAGTGTCTAGAACTGCCCCACTCCCCCAATTTTAGCTGTTTCAAAGCTTCTTGTCCTAAGCTTAGGTCTTTTGATCCCTTCTGAGTTGAGCTCTGTGACATGGGAAAAAGACATATCAGGATTCCATTTGTTTTGCATGTGCGTAATCCCAGTTTCTCCAGCAAAATTCATCAAGACAGTGTTCTTCCTCCGATCTGTTCTGGTGGTCCTTAACAAGACCCTTTGGGATTTTTTGTTTGCTGCGTGGACTCTATTTCTGCTTCTTTCTCAAGATTATGCAGTGTTGGAGACACTGACTAAGAAGTATATCTTGAAAGTAACGCTATGGAGCCATCAGTTTATTGTTTCTGCTCGATAGCTCTAGTTACTCAGCATGTGTGCACTGCATGTGAATTTATAATTGTGTTCCTCAGTAATACAAATCATGTCAGAGGTATTTTACATTATATATATATATATATATATATATATATATATATATATATATATATATATATCAGTTGGGTATGCTAGATATCTTAATATTAATTCTCCCAGTCGTATGGAATTTTCCCATTTTCTTTTTCTGTCTTCACTTTCTCCTCTCAGTGTTTCAGACTTTTTCATGTAGATGGATTCCATTTCCTGAGTGATGTTTATCTATCCCCTGTGTCTTTTATTTTGTTTTCTGTAACTGTCATAGATGGATTTACCTTCATGGTTTCCTCCTCACTATTTTATCAGTGATATAATGAAGGCTGTTGGCTTTTGTATCTTCCTGCTTTATTGAATTTGTGGATTCTAGTAGTCTTTCTATACATATAATCATTGTCTGAAAACAAGAATAATTTGACTTTTTCATTTCCTATTTCTCTTTTATTTCTTTCTTGCTTAATTTCTTTGATTAAAACCTCTATATCTTGTTCTTCATCTTAGAAAAACTTTCCTCCCATTCAGCACTGTTGGCAGTGAGTTTATCAAATAGGCTTTTATTATAATGGAGCATGGTCTTTCTATACCTATTTTGTCGGGGCTTTTATCATGAAGGGATTTGGATTTTGTCAAATGCAGTTTATGCATCAGTTGAGATGATGAAAATGATTGCTAATCCTTGGTTCTGTTGTGATGATGTTGCAGGTCTATTGAGAGCTGTGTGCTAAGTCATCCTTGCAGTATCTCTGTCTGGCTTTGCTAGTCAGGCAGTGAAGCATCACCATGCAGTGAGTTCAGGAGGCGCCCTCCCTTTCAATGCTTTGGAATAGTTTAAAGGAATTCTGAAAGTTTTGAAAATCAAGCATAAATGCCAGAGTCTAGGTGGCTGGAATACTTTTCATTACTCAAACTAATTACTTATCAGTCCGTTCAGGTTTTAAAAGGTCTTATGGGCCAGTTTAAGTAGGTCATGTGTGGTGAGAATTCTGACTTTTTCTTCTAGCTTTCCCATTTATTAGCACGCAGTTTTTCATACTTGTTGTTAATTGTCCTTAGCATCTCTGTTGTACTATATGGTTTTTGGTTTTGGGGTTTTGGGTTTTGGATCCTCGAGACAGGGTTTCTCTATATAGCTGTGGCTGTCTTGGGACTTGCTCTATAGACTAGGCTGGCCTCAAACTCAGATCCATGTGGCTCTGCCTCCCAAGTGCTAAGATTAAAAGTGTGTGCCACCACGACCTATTTTCAATTGTAATATTTTTTTCATCTGTAATTTTATTGGTCCCTTCTCTTTTTTTTTTTCTTGTATCTTTTTTTCTTATATCTTCTCCAAAAAGAAATTGTTTAGTATTAACGTTTATATAATTTTAGTATCAATTTATATATTTTTGGTAAGATATAATGTCTCTGTCTAATTTTAGATTTATATGTTTGGTTTTCTACATCAATAAGATATATCATTTTATTTTAAGATCCACTTTTTGATATGCTCACTCTTTGCCTTTTGCTCTCATTTTAGTAATATGTAGCTATGCCTAATAAGCCTTGGTATGTTGTTTTTCCACTTGATTTTTTTAATGATTTAATTATTTTTTATTTCTTTTTCTTCATATGAAAATGTATTGTTCATTCTCCATGAATTTTAATAAAGTCTAAATTTGTATTATTGTATAACTTTACTATGTAATGATATATATTGACTATACAATAACATTATTGATTCTAGTTTTATTCCATCAGTCAGAAGACTTGATTTACTTTAATTTTTAAGTCTTGCTTTGTAGCCTAATACATAGTCCATTGTGGAAAAATGTCCTTGCACTTTTAGAAAGAACGCATTCTACAGCTATTGGAGAGGATGTCTCAAAAATGTCTGTTCAGTCCTTTTGATCAGCATTCAATTTTAATTCTTGTGTCCATTTGCTTGACTCTTGCTATTTTGATTTAGACAAAAGTTTTTTGAACTTGTTATCTTTACAAAGAGCCATTTTTTTGTCTCACTAATTCCCTGTATTTTTTAATTCTATCTCACTAATTTCTGCCCATGATCTTTATTATTATTATTTTCTGTATACTGCTTTAGATTTTGTTTTCTTCTTTTTTTCCACAGCCCAAAGGTGTACCAATATGTTGAGAAAATGTGTATTCTGCAGTATTTAGATGGAATATTCTATAAATGTTTATTAGTTCCACTTGATCTGTTCTGTTATTTAATTCAGATGTACTTTTGTTTATTTTTTAAATGAACTCTCTGTCTATTGATGAAAGTAGAGTGTAGGAGAAACCTACTATTATTGTGCTGGAGAAAATCTGTATATTTATTCAATATATTATATGACATTAAGTAAACAGATGTTAACATATGACTTTAGAATTATTGTAGCCTCTTGGTTTTTTTCTTTGATCAACACAAAGTAAACATCATTATCTCTTCTCACTAATTTTGTTTTAAATTCTATTTTTCATATATTAAAGTATTGTGCTTTTCTTTCTATTTCCATTTTCTTAGAATACCTTTACCCATTCTTTTATCCTAAAGTTGTGCTTCTTATTTACAGTAAAATGCACTTCTTGAACACAACAAATAGATTGACCCTATTTATAGCATTTAATATTTTTAACCTGATTTCTTTTGTCCATTTGGTTGGTAAGTTGAGGTCCTTAACATTAAGAGTGATAAGTGGAATATGTGTATTAATTCCTGTCATCTATATATTTGTAATGTCTGTCTTTTACTATTCATTGGCTTATCTAAGGTTCTAAGAATTTATTTATTATTCACTGAAGCTTCTTGAATGTGTTGTCTTTTTTCTCAGTGTGATTCCTTTTAAATAGCTTCTATACCACTGACTCAGGACTTATAAGCTCTTTTTGTTTGTGCTAATCATGGAAAGTTCTTCTTTTCTCTGAAATATGATGCATAGTTTTGCTGAGCATATGATATTGATTGTCAGTTACATCTTTTAGATATTGAATTATGTTTCTTGCTCTTCTTGTTTTCAATGGCTCTATTGAGAAATCTTTGGTTTTGCTGAGTTCCTTTATGTATTACTTGGTGTTCCTTTGTTTCATCTATCAATATTTTTCTTTACTTTATCTATTTAACTTTTAAACATAGCATGAGGAAGTTCTTATTTTATCTCTCTGGCATTCTAGATGCCTTATAAATCTTTATTGCAACCTTTTTTCTATTGTGATTTTATTGAGAATATTATTATTATTCTAACCTGAAGTTCTTCTCCTAGTTCAGTGATTTATAAATTACTCTTTTATTGGTTTTAGGTATTATTTCATATATTTTATTCTTAATTTTACTTTATATATGTCAATAATTGATCTTCCAATTCATCTTTCTGTCTTCCACATCTGCTAGTAGGCCTGCCACTGTATATAGTCTGAGTATTTCTACTTTACTTAATGAAGTTTGTTTCTAAAGTATCAATACTTTTGTCCCTTTACTAAAGTCTTCCTTGTGTGTACACAATCTCTCTCTCTCTCTCTCTCTCTCTCTCTCTCTCTCTCTCTCTCTCTCTCCTCCTCTCTCGTCTCTCCTCTCCCTCGCTCCTCTCCTCTCGCTCTCTCTCTCTCTCTCGTCTTCCTCTCCTCTCTCTCTCTCTCCTCGCTCTCTCTCTCTCTCTCTCTCCTCGCTCTCCCTCGTGCTCTCCTCTCTCGCTCTCGTCGCTCTCTCATCTCTCTGTGTGTGTGTGTGTGTGTGTGTGTGTGTACGCGCGCGCATGCACGCATGCACGCACTATATGTGTGTCTACATGCTTGTGTGTCAGTGCACTTTTTTATGCAGATTCATGAACACATATGTGCATCTATGTGTGAAGCCCACAGTTCCTGTTTGGGTGTTTTCCTCTACTGGTTTGCACCACCTCAATTTTTTAGGCCAAGCCTGTCAATGAAGGTGAAGCTTGCTGACTGAGCTAGACTGGCTGGTCAACATGATCATAGTATTCTCCTGTGTCCACCTTTGCAGGCCTCGAATTTTTCTCCTTGGGTCTCACAACACTCAGCTTTTTACATCTGTGCTGGTGATCTGAACTCAGGGCCTTATGCTTGTGTGGTAAGCACTTTACAGGACACTCTCCCCAGCCCACACATCCTCCTTCTCTATCCTGTATTGCTTTCCTTAGGTCAGACTGACATTTATCTGTATTCCCTTTGAAGACATTTAGGAGTTGATTTGTATCCTATGTAAGCTTGCTAAACCTCATTACAATTTTTCTTTTGAATTCTTCATCTAGACTTTTATCTAATTTGTACTCATTGGGTTCTACTACTTTTGATGGCACCATACTGCTCTAATTTTTCACTTTCCTTGTATTTCTGCGTTGGCATTAGTATCTTTGAGATTATTTCAGTGGTTGTGTTTTTACATATCAACTGCATATTTCGTTTGAAGTACTTGCAGTGTTCACGTGAAACTAGGTTGCAGTAATAGCAAAGACATAATCCCTCCACCATGGACTGGTAATATAATTCATTAGCTAACCCTGTGTGTGCATGTCCCTGGGCACGATTTCCCCAATGACATTCCAAGAACTGAATATTAACTGCTTTCTAAGACCACTATACAAATGTCGTAAGAGTTCCCTTAAACTTCCCTTAAACTCCTCTGTATTAGCATGGTACAGAGGAGTAAGAAGAGTGTGTTGGGATCTAACAGACTGAGTTCTATGGCCAACACTGGAAAGAAAATTGTCTTAGTTGAAAATAAATAAATAAAAGATTAGATACAACATGGAAGTAGAGATAGTGTGGAAATAGTCAGAATTTAAATATTATTAAAACTATGACACACATTAATAGGATAGAGGAAAGAGAAGAAGGGAGCAAAGTAGAGATGAGATGGAAAATATATGTCTTGTACTAGGAAGAATGATAAACAGTGCACAATGGAATAGGTGTAACAACATACTAAACAGTCATAAGAATATAATTTTTAAAAATCTATAAAAATCAAAATCCAAGCATTGAAGAGATATTTTGCCAAGAGTGACATTTTGGGGAATTTTTGTTTTGATTTGTTTGTTTGGGGTTGGGTTTGGGTTTGGATTTCTGGGTCTTGGGATATGCCTTTAATCCAAGTACTGGGTGTGGGAAATGTTTTTATTTTTTATCAAAAGTAGCTAGCCCATCAAGGCCCAATATTGCATAAGCCTCCCCCACCTACTATAACTTCTACGTAAATATTTTTGAAGTTTTTAAGAAAAAAAATTAGACAGCACAAAGTCAGTATCCCTTCCTCGGCAGCATGCTGTGAAATCCTCCCCATGTGATGGTTTACATAGTAAATTATGCCAACTGTACTGATGAGGGAAGCGCATTTGAAGGCTCCAGTTCAAATCTGTAAAGCCAGACCTGAGCACCATGCAGTGTCTCAGTGGAGGGCAAACCCTTCGGATTCTGTCTTTTTTCTCCCTCACCAGCAGGTGTCAGGCCTTCTTTGGATATTTCCACCTGTTGCTGTGCCGGATGTCACACTTGCACTGCTGTCCTTTGCCTTTTTAACTGGAAGCATTCATCTTATCAGGTCTCTGGCCACCTCTGTAGACAGCCACTTCAGTCGTCTCTACATCCATCACTTCAGATCAGGCCAGTCCATTTGGCTGTAGTCCATGGTTTTGACACAGCTGTCCAGAGCTCAGCAGCTTACTTCTCAGGCCCTCCGTCGTCACTTGCAGTAGTGGGGTGTCTCCTTTCTGAGTCACTCTGCCCATGATATCCCTGAATAATCTCAACTTCTCACCTATTCCCATCACACTAAGGCCTCTGGCTCTACAGTCTGTGCTGACGATGCATCTCTCTACCCATGGGGCGTCCCATCTCTGCAGCCAGATCCATCTTTCTCCAGCTTGTTCCTGTGCTCTCTGTCTGTGTGTGCAGAGCAAACTCTTCCCTGGATAGTTCCCACTGACTTCAGACCAAGCCATGTGGTGAGCAGTTCACAGGCTTTTTCCTGCTACCTAACAGAGCTCTCATCTACCTAATTCTTCTGCTTTCAGTTGCTATCTCCTACTTATGTAGACACTGTTGTTTCTTTATCTTGATTCACCAACCAACAGGGAGATTTCCTAATATTCTCTCATACTTAGAACTTTGAGTATTTCCTATTCTTTTTTTTAATGGTAACATTTCCTATCCATGAACTTTAAACATCTTTCCATTCTTTCTTTATTTAATCTCATTTATTTATTTAGTGATTTAATTATTCTTTATTTATTTAATCAGAGTCTTGTCATTTTCCCTATACAGACTAGTCACTTTTTCAGTTAGATTTATTTGTATTTCACTTTTAGGGATACTAACGATAAATGCTACTGGCTTTGCTACTTGTTCATTAAAGTTCTACATCATCAAAGAAGTTGAATTTATATCGACTATCCAAAATAATTCAGAAAACCATTTGTGAGAGATTATATCCTTACTTTGTCCTAAATCAAGGAAACAAAAAGTTTATTTTTAGCCTTATCTACATCTTCTATAAAATGTGTGGATATATTTAATAAAGTGAAGAAGTTCCCTTCAGTTCCTAGTTTATTTTCAACCTTTAATGGTGGCTGGATTTTTTTAAATGCTTTTGCTACACCTATTTATGATGATGTGACTTTTTTCTTCTCTAACCTGTTGATGAGATGGTTAGCTGACTTTCAAATGCTGGACTATTCCTGAATAATGGAATGTCTCACTTGATCATAATGTGTAATTCTTTTTTTTTTTTTTTTTTGCACTGTTAGGTTTTATTCATTAATATTTTGCTGAGAAATTTTGAATTTTTGATATATAGATATTTAGTTCTTCTGGTTAGATCACCAGGGTGGATTTGCAGTTTCAAGTTTCTCACCCAAGGGAAAAATTTTTTTATTATTTTTTTTTATTAATTTATTCTTGTTACATCTCAATGTTTATCCCATCCCTTGTATCCTCCCATTCCTCCCCCCCCCATTTTCCCATTATTCCCCTCCCCTATGACTGTTCCTGAGGGGGATTACCTCCCTCTATATATTCTCATAGGGTATCAAGTCTCTTCTTGGCTACCTGCTGTCCTTCCTCTGAGTGCCACCAGGTCTCCCCCTCCAGGGGACATGGTCAAATGTGAGGCACCAGAGTACATGAGAAAGTCATATCACACTCTCCACTCAACTGTGGAGAATATTCTGACCATTGGCTAGATCTGGAAAGGGGTTTAAAGTTTACCTCCTGTATTGTCCTTGGCTGGTGCCTTAGTTTGAGCAGGACCCCTGGGCCCAAATCTGCCTATCAGATTGTTCTACTTGTAGATTTCTAGGACCCTCTGTATCCTTTTATTTTGCTATTCTCCCATGCGTCTCTCATTTAGAGTCCCAATAGGATGCCTTCCCCTCTGTCCCAGTTTCCTGGTAAGTGAAGGCTTTCGTGGGACATGCCCCTTGGGCTAGTATGCAGATATAAGTGAGTATATACCATTTGATTCTTTCTGCTTCTGGGTTAACTCACTCATTATGATCATTTCTAGCTCAATCCATTTATCCACAAATTTTGGGAATTCCTTGTTTTTAATAGCTGAGTAGTATTCCATAGTGTATATGTACCACAGTTTCTTTATCCACTCTTCTACTGAGGGACACTTAGTCTGTTTCCATGTTCTGGCTATTATGAATAAGGCTGCTATGAACATGGTGAGCAAATTTTCTTGTTGTGCTGGAGCATCTTCTGGGTATATTCCAAGGAGTGGAATAGCTGGGTCTTGAGGAAGCCATTCCCATTTTTCTGAGATAGCACCAGATAGATTTCCAAAGTGGCTGTACTAGTTTGCATTCCCACCAGCAATGAAGGAGTGTTCCCTCTCCCCACATCCTTGCCAGCATGTGGTGTCGCTTGAGTTTTTGATCTTAGCCATTCTGATGGGTGTAAGATGGAATCTCAGAGTTGTTTTGATTTGCATTTCCCTGATGACTAAGGAGGTTGAGCATTTCTTTAAGTGTTTCGCAGCCATGTGATACTCCTCTGTTGAGAATTCTCTGTTTAGTTCCAAGCCCCATTTCTCAATTGGGTTATTCGGTTTGGTGGGTGTTTAATTTCTTGAGTTCTTTATATATTTTGGATATTAGACCTTTGTCAGATGTACGGTTGGTGAAGATTTTTTCCCAGTCTGTAGGCTGTCGCTTTGTTCTATTGACAGTGTCTCCTGCCTTACAGAAGCTTCTCAGCCTCATGAGGTCCCATTTATTAATGGTTGACATTAAGGCCTGGGCCGTTGGTGTTCTGTTCAGGAAGTTGTCTCCTGTGCCAATATGTTCCAGGCTCTTTCCCACTTTTTCCTCTAAGTGGCTTAGTGTCTCTGGTTTTATGTTGAGGTCTTTAATCCACTTGGATTTGAGTTTTGTGCAAGGTGACAAATATGGGTCCAGTTTCACTTTTTTACACATAGACCTCCAGTTAGACCAGCACCATTTGTTGAAGATGCTATCCTTTTTCCATTGAATGGATTTGGCTTCTTTGTCAAAAGTCAAGTGACCATATGTGTGTGGATTCATATCTGGGTCTTCGATTCGATTCCACTGATCAACCAGCCTGTTGCTGTGCCAGTACCATGCTGTTTTAATTACTATTGCTTTATAGTACAGTTTGAAATCAGGTATGGAGATTCCTCCGGAGCACCTTTTATTGTACAAGATTGTTTGAGCTATTCTGGGTTTTTTGTTTTCCATATGAAGTTCAGAATTGAACTTTCAATGTCTTTAAAAAATTGTGTAGGTATTTTGATAGGGATTGCATTGAATCTGTAGATTGCTTTTGGTAGGATGGCCATTTTTACTATGTTAATTCTTTTTTTATTATTTTTAATTTGTTCACTTTATATCTTGATTGAGAAATTTTTTAATGGGTAGATTTTCTTGAGTGAATGAGACTTTTTTTTTCCAATGGAAACAATCAAATTACTATTTCTGTCTCAGGAGTACTATTTCTACAAATTAGGCTTTTGTGTGATTTTCATGTATTCACATTTTCTTAACCAAAGAAGATTGTAGTAAAGTGAGGAATGATAGTAGTTTAAGAACTGAATTGTGCTATTCAGTTCTCATACTGTTGGTAAAATGAAAGCTGTTAGATATGGTACCTGAGTTTATGGTTGAATTAGGCAGAATAGCTGCAGCCACTATTAGCTTATTTATCACATCAGGGTTACATATATGTACACATGTAATGCCACATCTACTACAGTCATATAATTTGCATAAATGTCTATATAAAACAATAGATAATCCTGAAAATAAAAAGAGTAAAAATGAGAGCCAAGTAATTTCTCAGGTCTAACGACACTTAACGGTAACAAAAATGAAAACTAGAATCTGGTCTGTCTGACTCAATCATCAATATAGAATTAACCTTTACAGGAAATCTGTAACTTCCTGCTTTAATGATTGCAAGTGAAGAGCTATGGGTTGCGTGGTAATGTCTCACCGGCTCCATCCACTAGTAAAAACTCTAAATGTTTATTATATTAATCTGCATAGGTATATGTTGCCCCCTCAGCAAGTATTACTAGGAAATCAAGGCCATGCCTTATGTGCAATCTCAATAAATACTAGCAGTAGCCAGTTTGTGTTTTACCAGCAGGTATTCATATTCTAAAAATTTAGGAGTAATGCACAGTTGACTTTTTAAGAACAATAAGTCATTTCCCAATAGGTTCTTGATAATCTGATCTTTGTCTTCCACAAATACATTTTTCATAAAGAAAAAGAATTAAGACCATATCTTTTATTTTGCAATATAAATGTATTTTAATAAAACATTCATCTATCTTAGGAATGTGATTTTTATTGGAAAATAAGCAAGGTATTTTTTTCCACAACGTGGTCACAAACTGTATAGTAATCCTTTCAGCGAGTGAATTGTTGAATGCAGATGGAGGAAACTGCCTAAAGCCTCATTGTGAACCTTGTGATAATGTTTACTTTTCAAATTAAGTGAAAGAGAAAACATAAAATGGATTAAACAGGCTGTGGGTTTTTTTTTTTGAGACAATAACCAACTGTTCAGTATCTTCAAGCCAGGATTTATGGGGTAAGGATATGAGCAAGAATGGATTATTTTATCTTTTATCTTTTTTGTTTTTATATATTTTATTTAAAAACATTAGCCATTGCTCCATTCCATTATGACTTCTCTTGAAAATAAAGTGCAGTTGTGGGCGTGTGTTTTGTGTGGAGGTTTGTAGGCCAGATAGACCTGAAATCAAGGCCTATTGCTTTCTGGGCCTTGTGATTCCATGACATTTAGAATGTGTTTAGTTTTCACAGCTATAGGCAATGTCACTCCTTTGTTCTGTCCAATAGCATATAAGCAGCAAAATATGGAGCCTAATCATAAATTACAGATGAGAAATGCTTAAATGAAGTACAATGCTACATGGGCCTAGAGCATTAGATGCCATTTTGTTACTATATTGTACTGCAGATCTCATTAGGACATTCTGAGGATCTTAAAATATTTCATTAAAGACACACAAGTGAAACAAAATTCCAGAATTAAGAGTCTATGAAAAAATGAGGATGTATGATCATTTGAAACATGGCTTTCAAGAAAATAATTAAAACTGTCTTTCCAAAAGAGCTTCTTAGAAAAAGCAATCCCAAGGATGGTAGAGTAGTAATCCATCATGAAGTTGACAGAAGAATCAGAATGAGCCTTCTGTCCTGTAGTTTTTGTTCAGTTTAGTTTGTAATTTACAGTTGAGGTAAGAGGCCATTTATGGGTATGAATGAGAAGAACTTGCCCAACATGATGGATGCTATGGCATCTAGGAGGTTGACCATGCACAAGTACCAAGAACAAGGCTGATGCTAGAAATTAGTGTGACCAAATGCTTATGCCATACATAATAAAGTGAAAAATCAAACAAACAAACAATCCAGGGAGACAATGAAGTGATGGCAAGAAACAGGTAGATGCTACCATTCAATATGTTAGAATGGAAAGCTGTTCCCAATGTGTATGACAATGCTTTAGTGGTATTTGGGTGAAGTCATGTCCCTAGCAGCCTTGTGATAACTGGAGGCTTGCTGATATGCAAGCATAGTCTGAGATAGCACAGACTCAGTGGCTCTGCTTTCACCTTGCTATGGCATAAATAAAAACCCCTAGCTGGTAAATGAAATGCCAAAATGTATTGAAAATGTCACACTGTGGTAGCAAATGCCTTCTGTTCTTGTAATAAATTACCAGAAGATATCTCGTATGTACTGGTGCTGCTCAGATACTAGAGTAGACTTTCTATGAAGTCTATCTCTAAACATGATGCCAAAGAGGACGGTTAAAGTTATTTTTATGCAACTGTGTTTGTTTCTTCGTTTCTCATCACACAAAAAGTGAGAGTCTATTATGTCATTTAAACAAGCTTCACAGCACAAGAACTGAGCAGTTGTTACTATATTCTTAACCTCCTAGTTTGGCTTCCTCCCAGCTTACATCCCAGAGATACTTGCACTTTGTTGCTTTTTCTGTTCCAGCTCTGATGTCTTCTGGACCTCTCCCATGGCCGAATCCCCTTCTTCCTCCTCTCCTGGCTTGCAAGAAGTCCAACCCTATTCTCTCTCCTGCTCAGTGATTGGCTGTTAGCTGCTTTATTGGCATATTCGGGAACAGTTGGGGAGCAGTGTTTATGCAACATTCAGACGGGAGATTCTTAGGACAAGGACTACAACCAGATATCATCCAGAGTACAGAAATCAGCATTTGAATTACACAATAACCTTATGCTTACAGGGCACACATTCAATTACAGATGCCAAAGCTATCACAAAATTCTCTTTGTATTGTCTTTTCTCTCAGATGCCTTTTATGATAGAGAATAATAACAATTTAATAAATGCCGGCTTATGTGTCTGAGAATAAACATATAAGAATTGGAAATGGGTGGGTCAGTGACACATGCTTACAAAAGCTCATGTTTTGCTTTATTGTCATGTCAATCCATATTTTTGATGTGTCTGTTCCTATTTTATATCAAATTATCTAGTTTGGTTTAAAAGAATTAACAAGAAAGGGAATTCCTCTCCTCTAGATAATCCACACAACAATATTCATTAATTACAGTAAACCTATAGTGGTCCTAGAAATAATAAACAAAATCAAGGTATAATTAATCCAGAAGTTGTTTACATTCAAATTGAAGAGACTTATAATGCAACAGCTTATGCTTAAAGTAACTTATGATGGAGAATTGAGTCTATTTGCTTGTGATTATAAATAATTACACATAGAAGAATGGAAGAGAATGAAGGAATTGGAAAAGCTCCTTGGAGAAAATATAAAAGCTTCACTCAAGTCCATAAATCTGTGTGTTACCAAGTACGTTCTATGAATGACAATAGATGCTATTTCTTCTTTCTGGGGGGTTGGTTATTTGAGACAAGGATTCTCTGTGTAGCCTTGGCTGTCCTGGACTCGCTTTGTAGATCAGACTGGCCCCAAACTCACAGAGAAGCACTTGCCGCTGTCTCTCCAAGTGCTGGGATTACAGCCATGCACCATTGCAACAATTATTTTTTTTCTCTTCTTTCTTTCTTTCGTTCTTTCTTTCTTTCTTTCTTTTCTTCCTTCTTCTGTATAAAAGTTACCTATTACAATTGCAATAGGATTTACATCGTCAATGAATTAGCTACTGATGGAATTCCCACATTACAGCTGAAGTCAGCAAGTTTGAGGACCTGAAGCAAAGTGCCGAAGTTTACAGAGGCACTAAGAATTCAGCATTACACGTGAGAATTGTCTAAGCGAACCCTACCTTCTAGCCTCAACTTTGCATTGTCTTTTTGGCCTTGATAAGGTTTATAAAATCTAGAATCACTATTTCTTTTCTTTATAATTCTTCCAAGGTTTGGTGGAAATTTAAGTGAGGATCTGTGCTGCATATAAATTGGGAACTCTTTTGAAAGATAACCTTGTAGAAACTTAAGTCTGCCAGATTCTATAATACTTCTAGCTACATCATGAAATTCCATGTGAACTAAAGTTTAATAAAAAAAAAAAACTCAGCATATACCAGTTCATCTGAAATTTTAGGAGGGTGGGAAATACTTGCTATAAAAATCACAAAGACAATGATATGCAATTTGGGGGACTATGAATACTATTTCCACTGTTAACTGAGGCTTCATAAAATAATACTTGATTACTGAATCACCATAGGCTTGGATCTTGAGTCATAAAAGGCAATGGCAGTGGTCTTAGCATAAATCACTGAGAAATCTATATGAACAAATCACATGAACCACTTACCAAATGCCAGGCATGGTCTAAAAATATAAGATACTTTTACATTGAGACTTTGATTTGATATAGGCCATAGTGACAGAACCTTGTCTTCTCTATCTAGGAGTTCAATGCCTTTATTATTATAAATGCAGACCCATGTCATTCAGAAGAAAAACAACACTCTCTCCCTGGTTCAGATTCTTCTGCTTTGTAAGTCTCTGTTCTAGATATTTCCTTCTTCTGTTGCATTTCCTTCTGCTCCCAAAGTTGCATTTTTAATAGAATTATAATATTCTACATCTGTATCTGTCTAGAGTCATTGGCCTTCTGATGAGAAAAATCTTTTTTCTTGGGAGGTACAACTCCTTGTAGTTTAAAATGCTGACTCCAACACTGGGCTGTGTGTATCACCCAGCATGTCCAGAGTATCCCTCCTTGTGGCAACAGTGATGCCCCAAGGGACAAGTATCCAGCCAAAGCCGAATGATGCCATGTCTTCTCTGGGACACTGGCAGAGTGAGATCTGTCAGGAAGACATTTCTACTAAGACTTCTAGGGTGACTTTATATAGTTCTAGTGTCTGCAAAGACTTAGTTGACTTTACACATGGAGAGATTTTTTCGTATAACATTGAAAGAAAGAGTTGATAGGGAGTCTTTAGAGCTCTGGACTATTTCTCTAAAACAATGAACTCTCTTTTTTGCTTATTTGAGTTAGGTAGAAGTCAGTTGAACAGAAATTCAAAAGTAATATTGACCTCAATGATGCAGTAGGATTAGAACTTATAGAAGATAGTCTTGGACATGACACTGACTTGTAACTTTATTTACTTATTTACTTCATCTTTCTAGAACAGAGTATTCTTAATCAATGATGTGCTAACCATGGCTTACAGAAATTCTGAGCTAACCTTTCATCATCTTCTTTGTGTCCACACCCATCACTTTAGCTCGATTGATTCATAGTGATCTACAACTTAGAATATTTAGAATGGATTGTTGGTTGCTTTCCTCTATAGAACAGGCTGACCATGAGAGATTCATGTTTCGCTGAATCCAGAGTGCTGGGATTAAACACATGCACTGCCATACTTGGCTCTGGTTTCTTTTCTCATTGCCATGATAAAATACCTTACAAAAGCAACTTAATGAAAGGAGGATATGTTTGGGCTCATGTTTTGAGGGTACCATTCATCCTGGTGGGGAAGGCGTGTCACTTAAAGCATATGTAGCTGTGGTAACAGGAGGCTGCACATGATGTATCTCACAACAGGAAATAGAGCAAGAGGAATGCTTGGACTCAGCTTTCTTCTCTCTTCCTATCCTTTATTTAGGCAGAGGAGATACAGCTGCCCACATTCAGAGTAGGTCTTCCCTCCTTAATCAAACCTCTCTGGAATCACCCATTAGACATGCCTAAAGGTGTGTGTCCTAGGTAAACCCACAGCTATTGAAGATTGGACATCACAATGCCTAAGCTACTCACCATCCTCGTTAGTGTATTAGCTAGGACAAAGCTTTTATTTCTAAATAAAGAGAACATCTGTGTTTCAGGATGTCATTCTTCCTTCATCCCAATCATCTACTTTACAAACATCTGAAAGTTAAGTAGCTACAAAGCCTAAACAACTAAAATATCTACTGTGATGGTTGGAATGAAAATGACCCCCAGAGATGTATATATTTGAATACTAAGTCAACAGGGAGTAGAAATCTTTGGGAAGGATTAGAAGATGTGGCCTTGTTGGAGCAGGTGAGTCACTGGAAGTAGGCTTTGAGGTTTCAAAACCCCGTGCCAAACCCATTCTCTTTCTCCTCTGTGTCTATCTGTCTCCGTCTGTCTGTCTCTGTCTCTTTGACTCTGTTTCTGTGTCTCTGTCTCTGTCTGTCTCTCTGTCTCTCCCTCCTTCTCTCTCCATGCCAAACCCAGTCTCTCTCTTCTCTCTCTCTCTCTCTCTCTCTCTCTCTCTCTCTCTCTCTCTTCTCTTTTCTCTCTCTCTCTCTCTCTCTCTCTCTCTTTCCTTCTTCTTCTCTCTCTTTCTCTCTCTCGCCTCTTTCTCTCTCCTGCTCTCTCCTCTCTCTCTCTCCTCTCCTCCTTCTCTCTCTCTCTCTCTCTCTCTCTCTCTCTGTCTCTCTCTCTGTCTCTCTCTTTCTCTTTCTCTATCTTTCTCTCTCCTCCCCTCCCCTCTCTGCCTGCTGACTGTGGATAAGGACATAAAACTCTCAGCTACTGCTCCAGCATTCTCTCTGCCTGTCTCTGTCTCTGTGCCTCTGTGTGTGTGTGTGTGTGTCTGCCTGTCTGTCTGTCTGTCTGTCTGCTGCCTGTGAATCAGCTACTACTCTGGCACTATTCTGGTTTGCCACCATGCTCCCTGACATAATTGTCATGGACAAGTATCTCTGAAACTGTAAGCAAGCACCTAACTAAATTCTTTCTTTTATAAGTTGCCTTGGTTATGGTATCTCTTTGAAACAGGAGAAGAGTAACTAAGATACCCACTCATCTACTTGAAAACCTGAATTCAATAAATATAACATTATGTATGTCCAAAGGCTATGATATAATTTTTCGTTTATAGTATTCATGATTTCTGGAAAAGATACATCTCAAATATCTAATTCCTTTGAAATGGATATTTACTTTTATAATATGCAAATGCAAACACATATGCCAATGAACTCTGAAGTGAAATAAGGCACTTTAAACTACGAATCATATCCTAATTCTTCTTGGTGTTTTATTGCATTGACATTTATACTTTCAGATGAATCTAGCTATTTTGTATAGAGATCCACTTATTCACATTTTAAATATGTACAGATTGTTAAATCCAATAAGGGTGAAAGTACTAAAGGAGTGGAATAACAAGAGCTTAAGGATCAAAACTAAGTGCTGCCTTTTGATAAAGGGGAAGATAAGTGACAACTTCTGTCTTATTGGCTCTATATAATGATTGTGTTCATCCATTTACATAAGTGGCAAGAAAAAGTGTATAAAATATAACTACATTCCTTAAACTTATACTTTAAAGTGGCTCTTAAAGTAAGACACGAGGACCCTAAAAGGCCCTTGTATCTGAGAGTACAACCAGGAAAGAAACACAGTTGGAGGTATATGTTAAGAGACCTGTTGCAGAAAACTAGCTTGTGTAGCTTTGGAGGTTGGTTAGGCAAGGGTGAAGTCCCTATGAAGGCCACAAGGAAGGCACAGCAAGCCACTGAGTAAAACCCACCTACATCACTAGGATAATCTTTTCTGATCTAAAGTCAACTGATATTTTTCTTCCTTCCTTCCTTCTTTCCTTCCTTCCTTCCTTTCTTTCTTTTTTTTTTTTTTTTTTTTTTTTTTTTTTTTTTTTTTCTTCTTTTTTCAAGCATGAGTGTTTGCTCCAAGATGAGAGTATAGCTTAAGCCCAGAAGAGGATGTCATGTCCTCTGGAGCTACAGATACATGCAATTATGAGTCACCTTACATGCGTGATGGCAACCAAATCCAGGTCTGCAACAACAGCAGCTGGAATTCTTAATTGCTGAGCCATCTTCCAGGCCCAAGTCAAATGATCTTTAACTATTAGTGACTTTTATCGTGCCTACAAAATACCTTCACAACACTGAGGTTGATGTCCAGTTAAATACCCAAAACAATAACCTTGCCAACTACACCTCACCATCTCCAAACCCTTTCAAAGAGTCTATAGGTCAAAATGTTTCCAACAGTGTACGAGGCTAGATTTTCCTTCACAGACCAACCAAATCAATGTAATAACACAATGGATAAAATGTATAAGCAAATATGAGAATCCACGAAATTTCTATCTATCCTAACATAAAAGATATTTTAAAATTTTGTTTACTTTCTATGTTATTAAACTAGCTATATATGATAAAATATGCCATATATGTTAGTATAAGGTGAATATATTGTTATTTTAAAAGATATAAAAATCATTACTTTGACATTTCTAACTTTAAGTCTCTCTTAAAGGAAATATAGTTATACAATCCACATAAGCAACTCATTTGAGTCTTAAATAATTTTGAAAGGTAAAAAGGATCCCTCAATTCACCAAATCATGTGAGAACTGCTGTCCTATATAAGTACAATGGATCTATTTCTAACAGCTCATTAATTCTCCTTATGTTTAACATTAGTCATTATAGATGTTGTCTACCTCACAGCATAAACAATGCAAAACACTTGCCCATACTTTATGCATACCACAATTAATCTTTCCCTTCATGCATTAATTTGAAAAAAATGTTACTCAAAAAACATCCCCAAGCTTGTTTTCCTGACCTCATAACGACATGACCTGATTCTAGAAAATTCATATTTGAATCTTGGCTGTAAATACATTCCATATCAATAGTCAGTACTGTTATTCTGAGACTTATTCTATGTAAATGCCAGTAACTTATTCACGATAATTTACATACACAATAGGCAAAATATTTACTTGGAACTATTTGAATCATGTTTTTTATAATATGAAGGTGAGCAGGCTTTGGGATGGGTAGGAAAGAGAACTAAAATGGCTGGAATAGGATCATCAGTTTCTTCTTTATTACTTTTTGGCCAATTAAAAAAATTGGAGAGAAGAAAGTCACAGGAAGGCCATAGTTGTGAGTTTTTAAAAACGTGGGCAAAATATGGTACAGACTTGATTTGATGAAAATCGACCAGAGCCAAGTTTCTGATGACTTTCTGAAAGGACGTGACCATTCTATCATGTCATCCTGGTCAGCAAAGGAGCACAAGCACGTCCTGATGAGTTTCAGTCAGCTTGATATAAGCTGAAGTCACCTAGTAAAGTTAACTCGATTGAGGACTCCATAAGATGGGCATGTAGGCCTATCCATGAAGCGTTTTCTTGATCAACGATTGTTATGGGAAAGAGAGCGCAGCCCACTGTGGGCAGGTGCTCCTGGATTGTTTGAGAAAGAGAGCAGAGGAAGGCATGGATAGTGTGCAATGCCCAGCATCCTTCCATGGTTTCTGGTTCCATTTCTGCTCTAGGTTCCTTTCTTGACTTTCCTCAGTAATGGGTCATAGCCTGGAATTGAAGGATAAAATGAGCCCTTTCCTCCCCAGGTTGCCTTCAGTCAATGTTCTATGACAGTAATGGAAAGCAAATTAGGATACAACATAATCCTTTAATGCAAAATCTGTAATATAGTGGCAGAAATTGTAACCTAGCCTGTGGACACAGGCCAGGTTAGTGATGCCTTAAGTGATTGTTACTATTCAGTAGTAGAAAGCTCTTAATTTGTGAGACTAGGTTCTTATTTTTGGTGTTTGGGGGCTTGCGCACAAAAATACGTGAGCCTGCATTACAATGAGAAATCTCCCAATATCTAAGCACTCCAATTAATTTAAAACTGAAGCTTGTGCCAATTAAGCAAATCAAGTCAATAAGTCAGTAACTTTATAACATCTGGTATACGGACATTGAATCTGACATAAATTGATAAATGTCAAAAGACCAATAAATTCATCATACACTAAAGTAACCTGTAGTTGCTGTTGGTTTAGGCTAACCCTTTCCATGGGTTATAGTATGAAAGTTTTTTATTGATACTTTATCATCACTTGCAAAAATTATATAACAAATCAAATTAATTGGTATAGGCCTATACTGAGACTTCACTTTGCATCCTTAACCTTGCTTAGCATCTTTCTGGATAAGGAGCCACAATTAGTTTGGGAAAGGGCCTCAAACTGATGTCATTTACTCAATAAATCAGGTCTGCTGTGTCCTCTTCCATCACCTCAGGAGTTTAGGATATAATTTGGGCAGGTGTCTCTGCCTCAGCACTATTGATATCTTGGATCAATCCATGATTTGTGGTGGAAGGTTGCCCAGTCCCTTAAAATTGTGCTTGCCAGCACTTTCCTATGTAGCCTTGAGTAGGGTAATCCACCTCCCTGAGTTCCAGCATCCCACCTATGGTACAAGAAAGCACCAGAGCATTAAGTGGCCTCCAGATGCTTTATGGTATGAATATTCAGCAATTGAACCAGACTGTGATATTGGGTCACATTGTTCCTAGAAGCCATGGGACTCTTGAGAGAAAGGGAAAGGAGAGAGGCTTAAAGGGCACTCATATGTTGCAAATAGTGAGCTGTGAAGTGCCAAGATTCTCTCTTTAAAATTCTAGACTCTGGGGTGACCTGAGGTTAGATTCCTCTCTGGGGGTCTCCTCTGGGCTAGAAGGCCCATGCTCTGGCACCTTGCGGCATACAGCAAACCTAGACCCCCCTGTTCAGTGCCCCCAATTTGACCACTTCCCCCTTGGTGGGGAGGCTTGGCAGCACACAGAGGAAGAAGAAGCTGACTATCTGGCTGAGACCTGATAGGCTGTGGTCATATGGTGGGGGAGGAGGCCCCTTCTGTCAGATGTCTAGGGGAGGGGAATAGGGCAGAAGAGGGAAGGGAGAGTGGGAATGGGAAAATACAAACAAGGGGATAACATTCAGGATGTAATCTGAATAAATTATAATAAATTAATTATTTTTAATACTCCAGACACTAAATGGTCTGGTAGATGTTATGCTCTTAAATCTTTCTAGTCTGTATTTTACAGCTATTTGGATTTTAGAAGCTGTTTTTCCTTTGGAACATTTTTCTATGTCCAAATTTCTGCTGTTTATGGACAGATACATAATTACATATAAAATTTGCAATTTTTAACCCAATACTTTTCATTGTCTCTCTGTTGCTATGATAAATACCATGATTAAAAGCAACTTAGGGGGAGGAAGGATTCTATTTGACCTGTCCTCCAGGTTCCAGTCCATCACCGAGGGAAGTCAGGAGAAGAAGTCTAGTGGGAACTGATGTGGAAACCGTTGAGGGACATTACTTACTGGCTCACTTGTTCACTGGCTTAGGCTCAGCTAGCTTCTCGACACCACACAGACCTGCCTAGGGACGGTGCCACCCACAGTGGACTGGGCCCACCTAGGTTAATCATCAATTAAGACAGTCTCTTACAGATGTGACCACAGGCCAATGTGATCCAGGCAACTCCTCAATTGAGGTTCCTTCTTCTCAGATGACTCTAGGTAATGTCAAGTTGACATAAGAACTAACCAGCAGCTCAGCAATTGTGGCATCAGATGTTATACTTGTGTCTTCCAACATCTTTTAAGTCCCAAACTTAAATCTGTTCTCCTCTTGCTATCTTCAATATAGGCTGTTGACTATTGTACTTTGTTGTTTCTGGACCCATCACTATAGCAACTGCCTTCTGACATTTACCCCATTTAATTTGGTTATAAGCAACTCAGTAAAAGGGTTATACATGAATTGAAGTTGTCAGTAAATCTATAAATAATCCTGATTTTTTTCTATGTCTGAAGTATGATATATTGTCCCCACGCTTCGTATCTGTCCTAATCACACAGTCATCAGTATGACCTAGGACAACTGCAGAATGAGACTTCTGAAGCTTTGGGAGCAAATTTATCGCCCACACACACAGAGAGAAAAGTCACTGCTAAGTCTTCCCCGCCCCCTCCCTTAAGGGCTCTTGAAACACAGCAACTGAATTCCATTCCAGGCCCCCAAATGAGAGCAACAAGGTTATAATTGTCTCACACTTAACTACATGCTCCAGACATAATGGCCAAAGCCATTTTTGTTGTACCATGCACAGAGAAAGAATCAAAGCCCTTATGAATTTCTATATGGCTGGCTCATTGATTGACAGAAAGGAGAGAAGAATGCAAGAGCCACATCTAACAGTGATGCTACTCTACCAGCGTGGAGCTGAGAGAAGAACACAGCCTTCACTGTTCTGGGCCTGGGCCCCACACTCACAGGCTGGCTATTCTTCTCCTTCACTCCTGGGCCTGGTGAGGCAGCTCCTTGTTGCCTTTTGTTTCGTCGGTTATGGTTATTTCTTTCCTGGGTCTCTTCTCTGAGTTACCGAATTGCTTGAGGCTTTGCCTTGACATAATCAGAGCGATGAAAGATGCCATAGAAAAGAGAAAAACTTCAGCCACGCTTTACGGCACCAACTATACCACTCCCAAGGACTGTTATCCATAGCTACTGATGGAGTCGGCTCGGTAGGGACAATCAGCTTTGCTGGGGTAAGTAAGAGCTCCCTCCTCCCTTCACAGATACAATGTCGGAATAATTGCCTCTCAGCATCATAGATACTAAATTCTGAATCGGACCCATGGTATGACTATGCTTTTAACTCCGTGTTAGAAATTTCATTTGGCTTGCTGGGAGCACAGTCCACATCCCTTCTCTGAAAGAACATTGTATTTTCTCTGTAATTGATTTCATTATGATAAGCTAAAGGCAAATGCTACTTCCTTGCATGGCAGAGCTTGCAGCTTGGGTGTGCCTGAACATGTTTTATGATAAATATATATCCTGCATTCATCCTGTGTAGCCTGTAGAAGCAGATGAATTAGAGACTTGTCCTCAGATAGAAAGAAACCACAGCTCAGAGGAAAAGAGTGAGATCTTTGTGTGGCTTCTCAATTTCCTCAGGATAAACTGGGAAGCTGGCATGCTGCAGGGGTTCCAAATGATGGCTTTCTCTTGAGTGCAAAGGAGAAAGCTGTTGTTTAAAGTGTGTGTGTGTGTGTGTGTGTGTGTGTGTGTGTGTGTGTGTGTGTGTGTGTGTGTGTGTGTCCTTCTGATGGTTAGCTGCATCCTCCAGGAAAAGCTTTGTGTACATAGGTAGGTCTCTGGTGAGCACCTTCAACCCAGATCTCGTTTGCTGTGCCTTTAGGCTGGTGGGAACTGCATCTCTCACCACAAGGTGAAAGGTCAATTTTGAAAGCAATCATTGGGGAGCTAAAAGTTACATCTCCAGAAATGCAAATACATTTAGAAGTGACTTTCACTCTATGCTTGCTTTATAATTCTGACTACAGGAGTGAAAGTGGAGCTTGGACTTCCAGTCACCAATCTGGCATCTGTCTCTCTTCTCCCCATGCCCCTCTGTTTCCAGATCTTACAAATGTAGTCTGAGAGCATGTGGAGTGTTGTTCCGTTAATACATGTGCTGTTACACTAAGCCATTAATCAGGCAAACCACAGATGTTGTTTTCTTTCTACATGTGACTATAATTACCCTTAATAACACTGACTGAGCTTCTGATTTCATCGCCATCGGTGGCTTTTTAAAACTGCGTCAGACATTTCATTTCTTCAGCTTTCTACCCGTTGATGCTGGATATCTATCTTGCAGGATTCGGCACCTCTTAGGTCTCCCAGTGTATTTCTCAAAGAATGTGGCACGGAAGTGCACATAGGCTTGGATTTATAGGTCCCTCACTGGAGGTTGAAACCCACATGCTGAGTTTACAATCAAACCATATTCTCCTTATGCTAAGGGGAGGCCATTATCTTTTGAGGAATGTGGCATTAATAGAGCAATCTGAAGGAGGCTGCCATCCCAAAAGAGTTGAGCATGGAGAAAGATAGGGGAGCTTGATGCAATGCCTCACTTTAAACAAGGTGAAACTGCGATCTAGGGAAATGAGCTCTGAGTTACTTAAACAAAATGCAGAGCTCAAGAATTGTGGCCCTAGATGTAGGGTTGTTGGGTCTACTACATGGTTGTTCTCCATAGCGCCTGCCACATGGCAAGAAATAAAAGTGTCCTATTTGACTCACATAAAGTCCTACAGACTAGACTTTCTGTAGCTGGTTTTATCTATCCACTTTCCTAAAGGTAAAACTTACTAGCCATTCTTAAGTCATAGTGTGAACCTAGGGGGGGACTATGTCTGCTTATTATTACTAATTTCTTCTTTTTCACTGATGTTTGCTTCTCAAGAGCTAACCCTCCTGGAGCTATTTTATCCTTCTTAGATTTTTTGTTTGTTTGTTTCTCAACACACTTTAATCAAAAGATTTAGTAGAATTAGGTGTAATAGCCTGTGCCTTTAATTCTAGCACTCAGGCAGGCTAAGGGAGGAGAATTGCAATTCCAGGCCATCCTTTGCTTCATAATGAGTTTCAGACCAGCCTGAGATACATATACATCATAAGACCCTGTCTCAAAGCAGTAGAAGGAAAGAGAAGGTGATTTAATAAATCAGTAGTAAAGCATAGCAGTAGTGTGGCATGGTAGCAAAAGCATGAGAGTCAAGGATGGATTTGAATCCTAATTTAACTTGTTAGAAACTATATGATCTTTGAGAAATTACTCAACCTCTCCAATTTCGGTGGGAGGGGGAGGTACCTACTCTGAAGTAATGAGTGGTCTGCAGAGACCCTTAATAAATCATCACCAACCTCATCACTACCACCGTCATCATCATCCTCACTAACTGGAACTCAATGAGAGTGAACGTTATTTTAACATTTTCCCTGATATTTGCAAATGTCATAGGCTACCTTAATATCTAAAAGAAAGAGAGCCTTTAATTTCTGTTTTGAGTGTTCAGGTGGTTGTGACCTGCTGGTGCCATGGTGCAGTGTTGTGACAGTTAAAAATCTGTGCACATTCTCTATTGTTTGGGGGGAGGAGTACTTTATCTCTTAGCCAAAGCTTTTACAGCATAGTCTGGGGAGATGCATGATCCATTTGAGTGTACTAGATTGAAGAAATTAACACAGAATGCAAAGATACGCCATTTCTTTGCCTTATCAAGTCAATTCAGTGAAACTTCCAGCTCCATGCCCCACTAACAACATTGATGGTGAACTTGTCACATGTATGTTGTCTTTTGTTCTCAGCCCCTGACCCCCAAGTGTAGCTTAGGACAGAAGTTTTCCAAATGTCATTTCTGGTCCAGCTGTTTCAGAATACCTCAGGAACCTCTTAGAAATGTAATATCTGAGGCCCTTAACCCAGACACACTTTAAAATGCAGGGTAACTCAAGGTCCATTTTGGAGGCTGGTCGTCTCTTGAGTTTAGACTGGCATCCTACAGAAGTCTGTCTGCTCCACCACTTTATCAACTGCTGTGGTCCTCCAAGTGGAGGCAGACAGCCAAACAGTGCTCAGAACACTGTAAGTGAGACAATGATGGCCAGGTGACACTAGAATGTGTCATCAAATACCCACATCTGTTTCCATGATCTGGCTATTATGAATCTGGTGCCTTACATTTGACCATGTCCCCTGGAGGGGAAGACCTGGTGGCACTGAGGAAGGACAGCAGGTTACCGAGAAGAGACTTGATACCCTATGAGCATATACAGGGGGAGGTAATCCCCCTCAGGAACAGTCATAGGGGAGGGGAATAAGGGGAAAAGGGGAGGGAGGGAAGAATAGGAGGACACAAGGGATGAGCTAACCATTGAGATGTAACAAGAATAAATTAATAATAAAAAAATTTTAAAAAAAAACAAAAAACAAATACCCACATCTGCGTCAGATGTTTCATTTCTTCAACTCTCTACCCATTGATGCTCGATATCTACCTCTCAGGATTCAGCACCTCTTAGGTCTCCCAGTGTATTTCTCGAAGAATGTGGCAGGGAAATGCACATAGGCTTGAATTAATAGGCCCTTCACAAGCTTCTGCTAGCTCCGTAACTATGGCTAATCTCTCAACCACAGAGAGGGGCACAAACTCAGAGTCCTAACGGAGCAGCAGCATCTTCTAAAATGTAATGCCATTTTGTTCAAGTTCTTACTATGGTACTCACATAGGACAGTTTTAAGATCCATCTGTTGTAAGTATTTGCATTACTCATATACAAAAGAAAGTAAAACAATTAAAATACTCTACCAGTGATATGCGGCACAGTACTCCAGGGCTGACACATTGAAGAAAGCCTGGTTATCTTGACACCATTCAGCCATTTGAAACTTTTATTAGTTGTACAATTCATTACCCCCCCCCACCATCTTTCCCTACCTCCACCCATCTCTGTGCCTGTCTGTCTGTCTCTGTGTCTGTGTCTGTGTCTGTGTCTGTGTCTGTCTGTCTGTCTGTCTGTCTCTCTCTCTCTCTCTCTCTCTCTCTCTGTCCCACACACTCTCTCTCTCTCTCTCGTGTGTGTGTGTGTGTGTGTGTGTGTAATTGCATGTGCGTGAATGTGTTTAAAGACCATAGGTCAACCTCAAAAGCTTATCAGGAGCCATTCACCTTGGTTTTGTTGTTGTTCATTTTGACTGGTTGTTTTGAGAAGAATCTTCACTGCTCTCACTAGGTATGCTGGCCAGTGAGCGCCAGGATGTGATCTCTGCCTCCATAGTACATAAATTACAAGCACTCATCACCAGGCCTGCCTTTTTTGTTGTTGTTTGTTTGTTTGGTATTTTTTATTTTGGTTTTTTGAGACAGGGTTTCTCTGTGTAGCCTTGGCTGTCCTGGACTCACTTTGTAGACCAGGCTGGCCTCGAACTCACAGCGACCCACCAGCCTCTGCCTCCCGAGTGCTGGGATTAAAGGCGTGCACCACCACGCCTGGCTAGGCCTGCTTTTTAACATGGATTCTAGAGAGCAAACTCAGGTCCTCATGCTTAAACAGTAAATTATTCATCAACGGAGTTTTTTCCCCAGCCTTGTGTTATTTTCTTACCCTGAGCTTTCCCATCTCTCACGTGACCGTGAAGCTGACATCATAGCAGGAGGAGGACTGACATGGAACATGAATGTTATAGTCCTCAGAACTCATTAGGTCCTTGTCACATACACATTCCCTCAAGCCTGCTTTTTTTTTTTTTTTTTTTTTTTTTAAGTATTCTTTGGACATTGCATACAGTGTATTTAAATTAGTATACTGGTAATGCCCACCCCATACTCCTCCCTTTCCTATATCCCCCTGTCCTCTTATAATCCACTAAGTACAGCTGGTGTTGCCCATATGCACATGGGGTGTGTCACCATTCACCTAAGGAATATGAGATACTTACCAGGAGCTACATGCTGCAGGAAACTGATTTCTTCCTCTCCACCAGCAGCCTTCCACTTCCAATAGCTCCCCCACCAAGGTGAGGGCCTGATGCAGAGCCTGATCTCAAAGCCAGTTCATGACCTTTAGAGTGTATTTTATTTGTTCATTTGTCAGATGATAATAAAGGAAGCAGTGAGGTGAAAGGCCTTTCTAATTTTTAATATGCGTCAGTGCGTGTGTATTATACCTAGAGAGACACGTGTACAGACAATCAATTTTGTATTCCCTGTGAGTATGACTTTTGGTATCCATAGCTCTAGTCTCCTGACATCAAATTCAAGTGCTTGGGAATAACGTTGAAACTAGATGCCTGTGTTGGAAAAATAAAAATCAAGACATGAAGAATGTGGAGGCTGGTGTACATTTCAGAGCTCAAAGGTAATTTCGCTGTATTTTATTATCATCTGTCAAACTTAAAGCATTACCGAGACTAGAAAATAGATTGTCACAGAGGTTTCTGAGGACAATGGTTTCCCTGAGTTGGTGTAAATATATTCAGAGAGACTTGTTCCTACTTAATAACCTGCGTTTTTCCTTCGGAATCACTGATGCGTTCACTTACAGCATTTGAAAGGCAGTTTGTCCTCTGCTGTCAAGTGAACTTGATAGAATAACAGAAAAAAAAAAAAACCTGAAAAATTCAATCAGATCTTGTTACTTCTCAAGGGACTTTCTTGACTACTTACTCTATTTAGGAAGGAAAAAATGGAACACGGTGTTTCTTTGGTCTTGCACAAAGTGCCAACCAAGTCGAACAGAATGAAATCTCCCTGGCGAACGACATCTAGAGGCTCCCCTCTCCACATGGCATGGCATGGGATGATGGAATGTGGGGCTCTTTGGGGGGCAAAGCTGTGTGTAAGGGATTACCCCAACGCTTTGTCATGGTGTCATGAAATTGTTCTGAGAATTACGATCATGTTGAAAATCACTAAAATAGAGAATACTCACTGAGTTCTCACTACCAGCCAATGCTATTCCAAGGGTTTTGTCTATAGAGGGTCATTGACTTTTAACATTTAGCTCTTCAGTATGGTTATGGGGATTAACCATGATGTGGAAGAGGTGAAGCCAAAATTGGAACCCAGAGACTCTGGCTCCCAGTACCTTAATTTTAGGACTTAGGCCATTGTTCTCAGGCAGCTCACAGCAGCGTATACTATACTTAAGACTCTGATGCCTTCTTCTGGCCTCTATGAAAATATGCACACACCCACACACAGATGTGTACACATATATTATATATATATTTATATAGTAAACTTATGTGACATATTTATATTTTATCATATATTATTTACTAATTATTATACATTTATGATATACTTATATATTTAGCATAATTTACATTTATATATAAAATATATTTTAAATTAACATATTTTTAAAATGAATATGTATACATTACAAAATCTAGTCTGAAACATGGCTGCCAAATATGTTCTTTCATTCTGTGAGATGCTGCTTTAGTCTGTTCATTTTTTTTTTTTTTTTTTTTTTGTGAAAAAAAAAATCTTAATTTCATAAAATCCCATTGGTCAATTCTTGGTATTATTTCTTGAACTTAGAAATATTTTTCTGAAAGCCTTTGTATATACCTATATCTTAAAGGGTGATATCTTTGTTTTCTAGCAGTTTCAAAGTTTCATGTCTTACACTAGGGTCTTTTGATCCATTTTGAATAACTCTCTGTGCAAGGTGAGAGATGTGAATCTAGTTTCATTCTGCTATGCATGGATACTTGGCTATCCCAATACCATTTCTCTGAAGAAGCTACCTTTGCTCTAATGTATGGTTTTCATTTCACATTTGTCAAAAATTAAGTGGCAGTATCATGAGAGGTTTATTTCTGGGGTTTCAATTCTATTAATCTGCATGTCTGTTTTCTACCAGTACCATGCTGGTTTTGTTACTATAGTTCTGTAACATAATTAGCAATCAGGTATTATAACACCTCTACCATTGATTTTTCTTCTGTTCAGAATTGTTTTGGACATTTAGGGTCTTTTGTACTTCCATACTAATTCTATGATATTTTTTCTAGTTCTGTGAAGAATGTCACTGTAATTTATATGGCGACTGCATTATTTCTATAAATAATTTTCAATAATACACTATTTTTACAATACTAGTTCATCTTTATATCTTCTAGAGTCTTTTTCCATTTTTTTTCTTCTGTATTTAAAATTGTTTTCAGTGTAGAGGTTTTTTACCTTCTTGGCTAGCTGTATTCTTAACTGTTTAGTTTTAAGAGGCTATTGTTAGTAAGGATGCCTTCCTCTTAAGTGATTAAACAAATACAAACAGTGACATACAATTAATAAACAAGACTTGAAAGGCATTGAATGTATAAGTAGGAGAAGCTAATTTGAGAGATTAGCCATAAAACAAGTCCCGCTGGGCCAAAAGAGCTAGACTGCACTTAACTTCCCAGGGTATCAAGCATCTCTAGAAATAAAACATGAGCACTCCCAGAATACCTACTTAGGGTGAATGCAATGTAGACAGTACGGGAAAGACCCTGAGTAAATTCCCTGATTTTTGTATGTTAACTTCAATACTGCTACTTTCTTCCAGGAATTAGATTTGAAAGTTTTCTGGTGAAGTCTTTATAGGCAGGTTATTGTTTTTGTGTTAGTGCGTATGTGTAGGTATACATACATGCACATATACATGTGAAGGTATTCAATAACTTCTGTACACATATGTGTGAAGGCCAGAAGATTGCTCATGTCGTCTTAAAAGATGCTATCCTCATTTTTCTAGTAGACTAGGTATCTCATTCACCTGGAACTAGACAAGTTGGCTCGGCTGGCTAGCCAGCAGGCCCCATGATCTACCTGCATGTGTTGTCCTAGTGCTAGAATTACAAGGCTATGTCACCATGCCATCATGGCCAGCTTTTCTATGTGGCTTCTAGGGATCAAGCCCAGATCCACAAGTTGGCACTTGACCAAAAGAACTATCTTCTTAGCTCTATCTTTCAGAAGCCTTGAGTGCAGGGTTGTATCATCTGCGAATAGAAGAACCATCTGGTCCCTCCCTTCCTTATATGTACCCCTTTTGTTTCCTTGGTTCAGTTGATCTAGCCAACAGTTCTTGTACTCTGTACAAGAATAAGGGAGAGAAAAACAGTCACATGCATTCCTCGTTTTGGAGAAAATATTTTCAATATTCATTAATTATATTACTTTTTCTTTGTCATATGTAGCCTTTATTATGTTGCTATATGTTTTTTCCTTCCTACTCATCATTAGTAATCTTATGAAAGGTCTTAAACTTTGTCAGAGATATTTTCTGAACCCTATTGGCAACTGTGTAATTTCTGTCCCTCTCTGTGTGTGTGTGTGTGTGTGTGTGTGTATATCTTTCTCTGTTTCTGTCTCTGTCTCTGTCTCTCTCTCTCTCTCTCTCTCTCTCTCTCCTCTCTCCCGCCTCTCTCTGTCTCCCTCCTCCTCTCTCTCTCTCTCTCTCTCTCTCTCTCTCTCTCTCTCTCTCTTTCTGACACACACACACACTCGCTGACTCTCTCTCTCTGTATATATACATTTACTGATTTACATATGTAGATTTGTTCTTTCATTCCTAAATGAAATCAAATTGCTCATGTCATGTCATATGATCTCTTTAATGATTGTTGAATTCAGTTTTCAAGTGTCTTATTGAGCATGTATAGATGTATAGTCATCAGGGAAATGAGGTAGAGTGTCCCTGCATAGTTGTGATATTATTCAACTTGGATATCAAAGTAATTCTAGCTGCGTTAATTGAATTTTATAGCGTTCCTTCCCTTTCTCCTTTAGGAAGCCTAGGAAGATTTATTATTAGATATATTTTGTTAAGAATTGGTAATTCAGCAAAGAATTCATCTAGCCCTGGGCTTGTTGCTATGAAATTATTAATGCTTCAATTTCACTGCTCATTATAGATCCGTTTATGTTGCTTGTATCATGTTGATTTAATTTTAGTAGGTCACAAGTGTCTAAAAATCTATCTACTTCTTCTAGATTTACAGTTTAGTAGAATATATGTTTTTAATGTTACCTAATGATCTTCTGAATTTCATTAGTGTCTACTATGATGTCACCTTATCACCTCTAATTTTGTGAATTTTTGGTCTTTTATTTTGATTAGTTTGAGCAAAGGTTTGTCAATCTTATTTATCTTTTCCAAGAGCAAACTATGTCCTATTTATTCTTTGCAGTATTTCTTTTAGTTTTTTCTTTTTTCTTTTCTTTTGTCTCTTCTTCATTAATCTCTTCCCTGTTCTTTATTTTTTCCCTCTGTCTAATAATGTGGACTTGTCTGAGTAAGATGAAAGTTTATAGCTATGAGTGCTTACTAAAAAAAAAAAAAAAAAAAAAAAACCCAAAGAATTAAAATAAATAATTTAATAGTATACATCAAGAAGTTAGAAAACTAAAAAGAAGTCAAAATCAAAATATTTTTCAGCTTCTGTGAATTTCATCTGCTGTCGCTGGCTCAAGGACTGTACACTGAGTTGTGTTGGAATTCTATGATATGTAGATAGGAAAGAAAACTCAGTTTTATATATGTTTGTGATCTCTTCCCTTACAAATGTATTCTCTTTGGTTTTGAGGTGTGAATAATCATAAGCTAGTAAGATTTTTCAAAAAAGAACCTAACATGAGATGAAAACTGTATTATTATCGAGGCATTTGAATAAGATGGAGAAAAGATATCTATCTGTACTAGAGTGTATTTTATTACCTCTTTAAATCTTTTGTACAATTTCACGATGATTTTTTATTTCATTTTTATGGTTGGTAAGATGGCTCAGCCTTTTTCAGGGGACCCAGGTTTGGTCCCCAGCACCAATCATGGGCACTGTGTGCATGTGCTATATAAATAGAAAAGCAGAAGCACACACACATCTATATACTAAAAGGAAGCTTTGAAGAATGAGTTGTTAACAAATGGTGCTAGTCTGATTGATAACAAGTTTTAAAGGAAATCTTTTTACAAATTAAAATAGATCCAATTTATTTATATTTTCAAAAGGAAACATTCAAAATGTACATAAAAAAAACTTTACCAGTTTTGGAGTAAATATGGGCAAATTTTTCTCTAATTTGACCTAAAGAGTAATTATAACTAATTACTTCATGTCTAGATATAAAAGAGAGTAATAAATTCACTACATATGAGAAATCTTGTTGATATGAGTCAAAAGAAGAGCTACAAAAGGAAATTATTCTCAACAAACTACAGAAAAAGTTCAGTATCTTTAAACAGATAAAAAAAAATTAACACTAGTAGAAAAATAAATAATACTGTTAAAAATGGGCAGAGGGAATAAATACAATTTATAAAATGATACAGACATGGGGCTTGAATCTATGAAAGGATACTCAACTGCACTTGCATTGAGACAAATGCTAGTTACAACTCACTGAGAGTTACTTCTCATTGCTCAGACTGACCAAACGTTCAAAGCTTGACAGTACAGTTTGCTCTGAGGGCTGTGGAGGAACAGGCTCTCACAGGCACTGCAAGGAGGAATGAAAAACACTCATTGCTGGTGGGAATGCAAACTTGTACAACCACTTTACTAATCTATCTGGCTCTTTCTCAGAAACTGGGAACAGGGCTTCCTCAAGACCTAGCTATTCTACTCCTTGGAATATACCCAGAAGATGCTCTTCCACAAAACAAGGACATGTGCTCAAACATGTTCATAGTGGCCTTATTCATAATAGCCAGAACATGGAAACAGCCTAAGTGTCCCTCAGTTGAAGAATGGATTTAAAAAAACTGTGGTACATTTACACCATGGAATACTACTCGGCTATTAAAAACAAGGAAATCCCAAAATTTGTAGACAAATGGATGGGACTAGAAATGATCATACTGAGTGAGTTAACCCAGAAGCAGAAAGACTCACATGTTATATACTCACTTATAATTGGACACTAGTCCAAAAGGCATGTCCCATGGAAGTCTTCACTTACCAGGATATTGGGATAGATGTGAGGACATCCTATTGGGACTCTAGATGACAGAAATGTAGGAGAATGGGGAAATAGAAGGATCCAGAGGGTCCTAGAAACCTACAAGAAGAACATCATGATGAGTGAATCTTGGTCCAAGGGGGTTTGCTCAAACTACTGCACCAACCAAGGACAATACAAGCAGTAAAGCTCGAACCCCTACTCAGATCTAGCCAATGGACAGGACATTCTCCACAGTTGAGTGGAGAGTGGGGACTGACTCTGACATGAACTCTGGTGCCCCAATTTGACCACTTCCCCTTGATGTTTCCCTCATCCCAGCAATCTCACTTCTAAGGAATTTATGCTGAAGACACAATCCCAATAGGGGGACAAGTACACCATCCTACTTATTCCAATGACGTCTAGAAGAAACTACTAGAACATGTGAGCAAAGAGGGCTGGCTAAATAAATGATAACATATGCATCCATTGATTCATTCATTATCTACCTGTGAGTAAATAGGGTAACAGTTCATTACGTAAGTAGAATGATCTCTGAGAAGCATTATTAAATTAAAAAGAAGCTTTTCACACAGTGCTTACCTAATACTTTATGTAAAAGACAGAGGAGGTAAGAAGATAACATACACACATTTACTTATGCTTATAAAGAGAAAAAGGGGGGAAAAGATAGAGAAATATTTTTGGCTAATAGTGTACAGTAGGGACAATGGAGCAGCACATTTCAGGATACAGTGACACTTCTCTGAGTATACCTTTTTTTAAATATTTGTTTTGATCTGTAGTTATGTGTCAACTCTTTGTGACCCAACAAAGAAAGAAAACATAAAACTGCCAACATTGGATGGTCGTTATATGAACATATTTACTCTCATACAAACCATCAAATTATAAACTCAAAATTAGTCTCAGTATGTGAGATAAATAAAGTTTGTTATATGAAGCCATTTATTTGGGCAACAAAGTCTAAGACATTTCATATCAGATGTTGAGCCTCCTTTGAAGCTGCAGTGAAACTAAATGTAGTAGTCCTTATATCCCTGAGGAGGATATATTCTAAGGCCCTATATGATACCTATAAGAAAGTAGAGTAATGAATTCTGTACATATTCTACTTCTGGAACAGCCAGATGCTTGCTCTAGCAGACCATGTACTGGAGTGGACAGAGTGGCACTAGAAAGATGTGGGTGGGGTGTAAGCAGAAGCTTGCTAGGGGGCCTTCAAGAAAGAGGGGAGGTCTTCCTCCCTCAGAATAAATGGTAAGTCTCAGACAGTCCTGGTGATGCTGGCTCCCTTTACTTCATGTGAATCAGGGATTTATAAACCTTGGGCAGTGAGAGAGGTTTTGAGGGTGAATGTGTTTGATTTGCTTGGGCTAGGGGTATCAGGAATACCTGACCTACATGTAACAAAACAGCCCTATTATAAGAGGTGAAAGCAGTACTTAGTTATCTGATAGGCAGGAGAAGATCCCCAGGCACAAAGCACCAAGACATCTCATTAGCATAGGGTGGGTAGCTCTAGGAATCCCCAGATGGTTGCTGAATGAGTTTCTTAGCAGGAAAGTGTTGGATTTGTAATCTCCCTGAGGGCTATGTGATGCTCCTTAGGGAATGTGGGGTTCCACAGGTCAGGCAAAGAGGGAACTCCTCTAAGAAACGGAGTCTGTCATCTTACACTGAGCTCAGAGGCTATCCAGAAACACCAAACTTCAACCTTAATAGCAGGGTTTTACAATGTTCCATGAAAATAAATAATAAACTCAAACAATCATAATATTCTAATAAGGCTTATTTAAAATTTATTGATTATTTCTGGAATTTTCCATTAGCAGTTTTGGTTTGCAGTTGAATGATGTTACTATGGCCATAGGAAGGTGAGATGACAGTTAAGGGATTACTTTCCTTCTTTTCCTTCCTTCAGTACAATAGTCACTAGTCTAGCATTATGACTTTGCATGTCCATATCTTTGACTATATTGGGAGTTTTGGAAGGATATGGACCATATGTTCATTTGTTGCTAAGTCCATAGTGCTTCTATTATGATAACCTGAAAAATATCTAATTCTTGCTTAAATAAAAAAGAGGCAGGAGGGGTCTCGACAAATGACTTAGTGGTTAAAAGTGGTTACTGCTCTTGAAAAGGATTAGAGTTCAGTTCCTAGCACCTACACTGGGTGGCTCACAGATGCTTGTACCTCAAGCTTCAGGAGATCTGTTGCCCTCTTCTGGCCTCCGTGAACACCTGCACTAGTCACATGAATTGTCTATCTATCTCTATCACACACACACACAAACACACACACACTCCGAAGATGCCACACATAAAAAAACAAAACACAAAAAAAACACTATTGTTTTGCTCTTTTTCTAAGCATGTGCTAAAATGTCATACTGTACCTCCTCAATGTATTCAGTTATTATGTTAATCAACATGTATTATTTTAATTAAAATGTACAGGTAGACTTGTAAAGCAAAAGAAAATATTTGAATGGTCCTTTTAAACAAAGGACACAATTTCACAGGTTTCTTTGGCATCGTCAAAGTGCTTGTCTAACCCTAATTCTAGACCTTGAAAGTCCGAGTTCAGCACTGTGAGGTTCTGAGAGCAGAAGCAGAATAGCGCTTAGCTGTAAATGTGAAGATGGTCAGTTGGTCTTTCCTGGTAGATGAAGGTCTACCTGTTGAAATTCTCCTTGTTTCCACTTTATAATTTGAGAGCTATCTCTACACCTCATTCTGATGATCTGTTTAGACCCGATTGCTTATGTTCCCTGGATTACTCTAACAAGAACAAAGATAAGGATAAGTTCTAAACCTGTGAATAACATACCAATATAAGAAAATTCAAATCATGACGTCATTGTTTTTCATAGGTGAGTAATATTCCACTATGTAAGTGTGCCGTATTTTTTAATCCATTCTTTGAAGGACATGTAGGTTTTTTCCAGTTTCTGTCTATTATGGATAAAACTGTTATGAACATAGTTTGAGCAAATGCCCTTATGATAAGATGGAACATGCTTTGGGGATATGGATAGGAGTGGTATTGTTGGGTCTTGGGGTAGATTGATTTCCAGTGTGCTGATAACCTCTTTTGCCTACTTGTGGGGCATTTTTCCCCCTACTGAGTTGCCTTGTCCAGCCTTGATATGATGGTATGTGTCTTGTTTTATTGTAGCTTGTTATGTTGGGTATGGTTGATATCTGAAGGAAGAGGATCTTTGGGAGATGGAAGGTGGGAGGCAGAGGCTAGGGGAGGGGAGGAAGGGGAAACTGCAAGTAGGATGTAATACATGAGAGAATTTTAAAATTTTAATCCAAAAAAAAGAAAAAAAAAGCATTATGAATTAATAAAGAATTCTTTAGAAACTGAAAGTTGTGAAGTATGCGCCCAGTCTTTTAGAAAGACAACCAAAGTCGTCTTAAAAATCTCACCATAAGCCTGTCACTTTGACATGGGGCCTAGTGGAAGAGCCCAGTCTCTAATTGTGTCCACAATCTGTGTGTGCATCTCTGAACCCTGATGTGGAAAGATATGGCTCTGATAACTTTGATCATAGGTTTGAGACAATAAACACCTTTATGAAGAGGCATGGTTAATCCATTCTAGCACATTAATAGCAAGTAGAAGAATGTATGTCTTCAATGCAAGAACGAGACTGATTGTGGGGAAATAACTTAAAAGAAGTTTTTTGGGGCTAAGGCATAAAGCAAATTGGTGTATATTAAAAAAGAAGTAATGAATTGTAGCTATTTACGTTCTTACTCTGAAGGCCCTGCCCATGTGTTCTGCTGGGTGGTTTCTTTGCTAGGGATTATTAACTTGAGAGAGGATAACTAACAACAAATGATATTTTAATGACTGGAAGAAAAAAGTGTAACGTTTACTGTGATTTCATTGGAGAAAAGCATATCTTGGTAGAGAGACTTAATCATACTTTAGGAGGTCTGCTGTGTTTTGGAACAGTGACACATTTTAGGAAAAGAAACAGTAACATGATTTTCCTTTTCAAAAATTACAGTCAGCAAACATTCAACAAGGTTTTGCTATGATAATAGCATGGCACTCTGCTAGTGACTAAAAGGGCAGGGTAGAGAATAAAATATAACTCTTGATCTCAAGGCATTATGGTCTAAAATCATGTATTATATCAAGCTAATAAGAATAGGTAAAGACACAAGCTACTCATATACGCAGTCACTGGCCTTTTATACTTGTTTTTAAGACCTTGTTTGTCAGGAAAAGAGAATCCTCCACACATTTTTTTCTTAGAACAGTAAGATACCTTGCAGCCTTGAAAGAGCCACACACTATATTAGGAAACAGACGAGAACTGGCTGATAAGATGAAACACTCTCAATCCCCTGGCAATGTAGCAAAACTATGGTTTCATATACCTAGAAATCAAACAACGATTGTTACAAAGAGTTGTCATAATGCAAAACCCTAAAGACATTTTCAACTTGATCAAGGGACTCTGTGGCTTTTACTACAATGAGAAGAGAACCTATTGGAACAGTCTCATCACTCAGAGAATTACAAGAAACAGTGGAAGTATAGAATGTGGGAAACGAAGGTGTATCTCATGGCTAGAGACCAGTACCGAAGGTTCCTTGGAACAGGTAGTGTTTAACCTGAGTCTTGACAGATATGGTTAGTTGGAAGAAGTAAATGTATGAAGGCCTGAGGTTCTTGGGAATCTTGTGAAGGGAAATGATTTTTTTCTTGCTTGATATGGTTAGAATTGAAGAAGCAAAAAAATGTTGCAACTGATCCTCAGAGGGTGTCATTTAATAAGCAAAGAAGAGAAGATGCAGTGTAAAGATACTGTTGGGACACCACGGCTTTGGAAAGCTCAAGCTGAAAGCACAGTGTAATGGGCTAAAGAGAAACAGGGCAACCATGTGACCTCATTTTGTCCTCCTCAATAAATGGCCTGTTGATAAGTGCATGGCAGGCATTCCAGAAATATTTCACTTGATCATGGCATGTCCACCACAGTTGGAGAATCTATGGAAGCCAGAAAAATAGAGAAATAAAGCATTGTTTCAAAGGGACTTAATTGTTTTTTACTGAGAAGTCATGAATCAATGAGTTGGGTCTGAGCACCAATCAAAGTTCATTTCAGGAAATCCTGTGCATTCCCATTCTGCAGGACACCAATTGTCAGGACCAGGTTTAAGGAATCAGCAATACAAAATATGAGAAATTTCATGAAAACAAGCATTTCCCTCTCTTGTCTTTGATTCTCTTTATTTCTCTTTCTTTCATCTCCACATTGACCTTACTTTTAATAAACTTTATTGTAGAAATACTGTATGAGAGAATATATTTTCAATAAAAAATAAAAATAACTTGCAAATAAAAACACCACACACCAAAATCATCCAGACCCAAGATCTATACAACGAGAGCTTATATACAGCTAGAATTTTTGTACATCAACTGAAGTTGTGAAGTTTCACATTAAGTATTGTACTTTCAGTATCAAATATGTTTTATGTACTTATTCACCACAAACAGAAATGGTAGAATTAGAAAGCCAGTTGGCCCTATATTCTGTATCATAATGCATGCCCATTACCTAAATTCACATTGGCTTTATCAGCTTGTTCCTGCTAAGAATCAATCTCCAAAGTGGTTGTACAAGTTTGCACTCCGACCAGCAATGGAGAAGTTTTCCCCTTTCTCCACATCCTTGCCAACATGTGTTGTTACTTGAGTTTTTAATCTTAGTCATTCTGACAGGTGTAAGATGGAATCTGAGTCATTTTGATTTGCATTTCCCTCATGTTTAAGGACATTGAACATTTAAATGTTTCTCAGCCATTCTATATTCCTCTGTTGAGAATTCTCTGTTTAGCCCTGCACCCAATTTTTGAATTGGGTTATTTAGTTTGATGGTGTTTAATTTCTTGAGTTCTTTGTATATTTTTGATATTAGCCCTTTGTCAGATGTAGAGTTGGTAAAGATCTTCTCCGAGTCTGTAGGCTGTCATTTGGTTCTGTTGACAGGGTCCTTTGCCTTTGGAAATCAGTCTGGTGCTTTCTCATGAAATTGGGAATAGTGCTACCTCAAGATCCAGCTCTGTACCACTACTGGTCGTATATCCAAAAGATGCTCCCCATAGAGCAAGAACATTTGCTCAACTATGTTCATAGCAGCTTTACTCATAATAGCCAGAATCTGGAAACAACCTAGATGTCCCTCAACCAAAGAATGGATAAAGAAATTGTTGTACATTTACACAATGGAATCCTACTCAGCTATTAAAATCAAGGAAATCTTGAAGTTTGCAGGCAAATGGATGGAACTAGAAAAGGTCATCCTGAGTATGGTAACCCAGACCCAGACAGGCAGATATGTTATATACTCACTTATAAGCAGATTTCTGCCAAACAATGTATGATAACAACACTACAATGCATAGGCTTAAACTAAATAACAAGGAGGACCTTAGGGAGAATGCTTAATTCTTATTCAGAAGAGCATTTGGAATAGACCCTGGAAGCAGTTAAGAGAAAGAACAGGAAAGGAGACTACCATAGAGGTCCTCTGAAGGACTCTACCCAGCACAGGATCCAAGTAGATGCTGAGATACACAGCCAGGCTCCAGGGTGGAGCACAGGGAGTCTTATGAAAGAATTGGGGCATAAAAGGACCTGGAGCAGTTAGGAGCTCCACAAGGAGACCAAAGGAGCCAACAAATCTAGGTGAGGAGGTGGCGGGGGGGGGGGGTGCTGCAAAGACAGATGCACCAACCAAGGACCATGCATGATGAGGACCTAGACCCTCTGCTCAGATATAGTAGATAGGCAGCACAGTCTCCTTGTGGGTTCCCTAATATGGGGAGTAGGGACTACTTCTGACAGGTACTCTTGGCCCCTGCAATTTGATCACTTCCCCCTGGTAGGGCAGCCTTGCCAGTCCACAGAAGAAGAGGATACAAGCAGTCCAGATAAGATTTGGTAGACTGAGGTCAGATGTTAGGGGAGGAGGGCTCCTTCTTTCTGAGGACTAGGTGGAGGGGGTATGAGGGAGGGAAGGTGAGATTGGGATGCAATGAGGGTGAGGGCTACAATCAGGATGTAAGGTGAATAAAATTTTTTAAATCTTTTTAATTTTTAAAAGGAATCTCTAGGAGACTAGAATGGTTCAGCCAAACATCTGATAACCCCAAAAACTAACTTCCCATCCCTTGTAGCAGGCTGCTGAGAAGCAGCTACAAACCCTTTCCAACTGTAAAACCACTACCTACACACCTTAGCTGATTGCTCTAGCGATACAGTCTGTTTCTGAGCTAGCATTTGGAATCTGGTGTGACAATTCAATCTACTATTTTTGTTCCCATCTCTATAAACTGAAATTATTTCTGTCACATCTTTTTAATACAAAATTTTCAATTTTGTGTTTTCATGGACGCATTAATTGGACACACTAAAGGGGTTCAGTATATTTTCATACGTGCCCACACTGTGGACTAGTCAAATCCAGCCTCCCATTCTCCAGCTGCCCTTTACAATCTCTAGAAGTCACTATTCTGCTGTCAGCTCTCCCATGTGAGACAGACTATGTGGTGCTTGCCCTTCTGTGTCTGCCTGTGACTAAGTATAATGTCCTCTAGTACAATCTGTTTGTTACAAATGTCAAGGTTCCATTCTTCTTTAGATTAAGTAGTACCTTACTGTACATATCCTGTTTTCTTTACCCCATTCATCTATTCGTGGGAACCTAGGCTGATACATTAACTAGTATATATAGTGACATAAAAACCACGTGCATGCAGATAGCTCTTCTGTGTGCTCACTTGCCAAATGTATGTGGATATGCATCAAAAGGCAGGATAACTGCATTACATACCAGATCTATCTTCAGTTTCTTGAAGAAGACCTGCTATTCTCTACAGTGACTGTGCTGCTTTACCTGCCTTATGATAGGGTATGGGGTTCCTATTTCCCCATATGGTTGTCACTATTTGTTATTTTTCATCATTTTTATATAAGCTGTTCTAAACAGGACCAAATGCTGTCTTGTAGTTCTGGTTCACATTTCTCTGTTTGCTAAACTCTTGAGTGTTTTCATCCGCTTGAATATTTGTAGTCTTTCTTTGGAGACAATCTATTCTGATTACCTTCTCACTTGTTATTTTTATGTTAAAAAGGCATTGGTTCCTTATTTACTCTGGATCCAAACAATGTCAGATGAATAGCATACAGATGGTTTCCGCCTCTTGATACGTTGATCTTCTCTCTGAGGGTTTGATTTTTTTGTTTGTTCGTTTGTCTTTCCTGTGTGACTGCTTTTTAGGATGGTGTCATAGTTAGCTTCAGCTGTCAACTTGACACAAACCCAGAGTTACCTGGGAAGAGGCACCCTCAACTGGAGAATTTCCCATATCGGATGCCTTTGTGACCATGTTTTGGGGGCATTTTCTTACTTCCTCATTGATTAGAAGGGCCCACTGTGCACAGTTCCGTCCCCTGGGCAAGTGGCCAAAGGGAGTAAGCCAGCAAGTAGTTTCTGCTTTGAGCCTGTGCCTTTAGTTCCTGCCAAGGCATCTTTACATGATGGATTGTAACCTGTAACTATAGCCCCCCATTCCTCCTCAACTTGATTTGCTCATGACGTTTACCACAGCAACAAAAAGCAAACTTCGACACTCGTATTCTTATTTGCCAGCTTTTTGTTCTTGTTTCCTCTTTATGGAGAGAGTTATCCAGAAAATTATTGCCTGTCTCAATGTCTTAAGTGTTTTTCTCTTTAATCTCTTATGAAAGTTTTCGACTCTTGATCTTTGTCGCTGTTTTCTTTGGGTTGGACATAGTCAATGTGGTCTTCAATCAGGGCACCAATGGTCATGCTTACAAGACCCTCTCAACATTGAGCCAACTAATATTCCAACAAGGAAAGGTGAGAGAGCTCACAAGACATATGAAGGCCCCCCAACTTCCTGAAGGATATATGAGCAGTTAACAATGCTGGGAGGAGAAAGCCTGTGGTGTTTCTTAGTCACTGTTCTATTCCTGTGAAAAGACACCATGACCAAGGCAACTTTTCCAAAAGAAAACATTTAATTGGAAGCTTGCTTCCAATTTCAGAGGTTGAGTCCATTATCTTCACAGCAGGGAGCCTAGCAACATGCAGCCAGCCACTGGAGCAGTAGCTGAGAGCTGCCTCCTGATCGATCCATAGGCCACCTAGCTTGAGCTTTTGAAACCTCAAACTTCACCCTCAGTGGCACAAGACCACACCCACTAATCCGTTTATTCCTATCAAAGAGTTCCACTCCCTGGTGACTATGGGAACCATTCTTAATTGGAACCATCACTGGTGTGGCTCCTTCTGCAGTAGCTCTTCATCTGTGTTGGGGGGGGGGTGGATCATTTCTTTGGTCTACCATTGCTTTATTCTCTCAGGTGAATAGAAATAAACTGTTCCTAATTTGCTCACTAGGCTTACATTTAATGCTTTGGTTCATCTTGACTTTACATTTTTCTGTTGCAGGTATCTTAGAGTATTGGCATCTTAATAAGATCCTTACCACAACATAATATTATCTGGTCAGGTTTATGTAGAATCATATAAGGCTCCTACATAAGGAAGATTTCCTAAGGCTAAAGAAACTTTCTATCATTATTTTATTAAGTAGATTTTCTATGCCCTTATTTTTTTCACTTTCTAGTATTCCAAATGGATCTTTTCCCTTTTAGTTCCTAGTAACTTTTCCTTTTCTTTGCCTTCTCATAATATATATTGCATGGCTGATACTATAAAAAGAAACAGAGAATTGAGCAAATATTGACTCCTTCAAAGGACAGTATTCCTTCCTCTTCAATCCACTGATGTGGAAACTTGTGTGTATCTATCATCTAATCTTCAGTTGAAGTGGATTTAGGATTTATGGCAGCTTTAGGTTAATAAATTCGCCCTTCACATCAAAAGATTCAAAGACAAGGTCAGCATTGCTCCCCTCAGTGTCAGAGACTAGCAATTGTCTCTGTAGTTTGCAACCCAGCTTCCAGCCTTCCGAAGTGTGGTAGACCTTTCTTCTTTCTTCCTTACTACATAGGAATATGCCATTGAAGTACTGTACTGTTCCAGTTGCTCTCCAGTCCCATAAAAACTTTCTGTAAAAATTGATCTCCTTGGTGGGGAGGCCTAACGGCACTCAAAGAAAGAATAAGCAGGCTACCAAAATGAGACTCGATAGACTATGACCATATAGTGGGGGAGGAGGTCCCCCTCAGTCATAGATCTAGGAGAGGGGAATAGGGTGCAAGCAGGAGGGAGGGAGGAATGAGAGGATACAAGTGATAGGATAACAATTTAGATGTAATCTGAATAAATTAATAAAAATATATATTAAAAAATAGATCTCCTATGTTAGCCTGCTTAGTAACAGAGAGATGCTGGACATTGTGTGAGGGTCCCATAGCACACAAGGATCTCTCCTGGGTCTCCTGATGCACCTCAGTCTTGGTGAAGGTTCTGTAGTAGAGGGTTAGAAAATAAACACAGGTTTGCCTCAGCTTGGAAATGGAGTCTTAATTCTCCTGCACATGAGAAAACTGTTACAAATGGGTCTTATTTCTCCTAACACTCTCTGTGACAGGTTTGAATAATTTTTTCCCATTCCTTGTGTAAGGGCAGCAGCCATGGCTGTGTTCAGCCCTAGGAGCTTAGGTTTCTGTGTCCTTACCACTGGTAGGTTTCTCTCAGAAGTGGGCCCCTAGCTTACTTGGCTCTGTCTGGAAATGATGAAAATCTTATCATTTTCTACATTCTAGAAGCAAAAGATTGTATAGTAAAATTGAAAGCCAGTGTCCTTGTTCCCTCTATGTATGTATAAACACATCTATTTCTCCCTGGGCACTGTGATCCAACTGATTTTGGAGAGAAATATTAATCTCTCTATGCATCATTCCTGTAAGTTGAATTCTTTCCCAATGCTGTGTTCAGTATATATTCACTCATCAGTACTCATAGCTTCCTTGTTCTTTTGAACATTTACATAGTAGTCCAACAAATGGATAAACTATCTTTATTCAAGCAGTTTTTTTAGTAATGGACATTTAATTAAGTATATATTACAAGTAGCATAGCCATTAAAAGTCTCACTAAAGTGTTCAGATTTGAGGATATCCCTAAGGTTTAATTCTCTAAAAGAAAAACACTAGCTTTGAAAATTCTTACCATCTGTTGAAACCTGGAACTAAGTCCAACCTAATATCTCATGTTGTCCTAGTAACAGAGATTAAATTTAAACAAAATCTATGCAACATCAAGATCTGCCTTTAACCATTATACTATTCAACCTTGTGGGGTGTGTGCGTGCGTGCGTGTGTGTGTCTGTGTTTGTGTGTGTGTGTGTCTGTGTCTGTGTGTGTGTGTTGTTCTCATGCTTCCTCTGGGGCATCCATCAACAAGAGCTACAGAATATTTGAGAGGAATCTGCACTACAGATAAAGGATTAAAGAGATCTCCGAGCTAAAAAAGAAAAACCCGACTCAGAGTCTCATGTATTGAAATTTGGTTCAATTCCTAACGAATTTAGATTATGTGAAGTCCACAGGGGGTTCTCTTTGGCTAACCAATCAATAGCAGTACAAAGGAAGGCTGAGATTAATTTTCAGCCAGATAGCATGCTTGAAAAAACAAAACACAGTTTTTCAAAGCTCAAAAGGACCCTAGGCCTATTTGACCTGATGTTATGATTATAATTCATCGCATGCAGAAAACCACATTCATTCCACAAACACTCATTGGACATTTCACTTCCAAGGCATCGTGCTCATTACCACATTGCCGACACAAACACACAGTGATCAGAAAAAATACGAAGTGAACTCTTGCATTTAGAAAGTTTATAAAAATGTGAAAGACTAAAGGAAACATAAAAAATGTGTGCTACCATCTTCTAGTAGGTAAAGAACTAGTAGGAAATAATTGACATTGGTGAAAGTAATTTTTTTTTCCATAGGAATCTTGTACTCTCTTTCAACAGGTATTTGCTGAACAAGTGTTACATTGTAGCAATAACTAATTAAGTCCTGGGAACGTAAGGGATAGTAGGACACTCCTAATCTCAACAGTGTGTGGCTGAGTGGGGAAGATGTAAAAAGGATAGTAGCCACACGTTTTATTTATATGATCGTAGCATAAACAAAAAGATGAATAGAAGCCCTGGGGATTTGTTTTATCTTCATACCAATCATACAGCTGGTAGAGAAGCTGTATATGTGACCTCTGGGATGGTGAGATGATAGGCCAGTGTATTATTTATCAAAGAGGATTCAAGATACAGGAAGAAGGTGCCTTGCCCAAAGCTATGTTTTGACATGCTAGGACTAAAAAGGTCCTTGACACCCCAGATTAGTGCCTTGTCACAATACTCTGAGACCTTTGTTAGATACATAAAAAAAAAAAAAAAAAACTGTTTCTTTCTCTAACTTAGGACTTTCCACAGAAACAGTTGTAGCAACTGCTGGTTCTACTCCTGAGAGTCAGAGACTGGAAGAGACATTTGTGAGCACGCACAAGGACTTGCCGGAAGCCAGAGGAAATACAAACTGTTTGGAATAAACATTTTTATTGAAGAATGTGACGGGGGTACACTTATGTAGACTGTTTGCCATTAGAAACACTTGCCACAAGGTCAGAACTGCCTGTGTTTATGGAAACCCCCCTTCTTTTTTTTTTTTTTTTTTTTTTTTTTTGTGTGTGTGTGTGTGTGTGTGTGTGTGTGTTGGTCGGGAATTTTTTTTCCATTTTATTATTTTATTCATATTACATCTCGATTGTTAGCCCTTCCCCTGTTTCCTCCCATTCTTCCCTCCCTCCCTCCCACTTCTCCCCTTCTCCCCTCCCCTATGTCTGTGATTGAGGGAGACCTCCTCCCCCTATATATGCTCTTAGAATATCGAGTCTCTTCTTGGTAACTTGCTATCCTTCCTCTGAGTGCCGCCAGGCCTCCCCATCCAGGGGACGTGGTCAGAAAAAGGGCACCAGAATTCGTGTGAGAGTCAGATCTCACTCTCCACTCAATCATGATCGTCGGCTAGGTCTTGGTAGGGGTTTGAAGTTTAATGCCTATATTCTCCTTGGCTGGTGCCTTAGTTTGAGGAGGACCCCAGGACCCAGATCTGCCTGTCATAAAGTTCTTCTTTTAGGAAACCCCCCTTCTACCTTACGGGAATTCCAATTTACAGCTGCCATTTTTCTGCAAAGTCACTACATGACAGTCTGCTAAAAGGCCTCTTACTGCTTGCCTGCTAAAGAATCTCCATCTTGTCTAGGAATTGTTTTGCTCCTTTATTATGTATCAAATAATGTAAATAAGAAAGCCAATATTTGGCCACAATTGTCTGAATCCTCCTTTGGCTTTATTCACTAAATTACTGAGATACAGAAGCAGGAAAAAATCTGTAAACCAAATAAGATTCTTAAACATGTTCACTTACTTCAAGCCAATGATTCTCCTTGCTAGGAGTTATCTAAGAACTTGTACTCAAGTAGAGGAAAATATGGATTGAATTAAACAGGCTTTTCTACGTGAACTGATTATAATAGCAAAAATTATGCAAATAGTTTAAATACCAACCAATGGAGGGATGCTAGTAAATTGGTCAATTTTTAGGACATGATAAAGCCCATTAATAAATACTAATTAAAGAGCTGAGTAGCTCCAAGAAGAATTGTATAGGCTTAGATTTTTCAAAACCTACTTTATTTAGGGTTCTTTAAACACTTCAATCTCACTTCTAACCCACCAATCAGAGGAAGGGAAGAAAGAATGTTAATAAGAGAAGGCGGTTGTGGATCTGTTTAGACAAAGTTCCTTGAACCATTTCCACTCTATGTTGTCAGAATACCAGCAGTTCAGTCCAATGGCCAACACCAAACAGCAACATGAGTCCATAGCGGTGGCAGCATCCAGCAGAAACAGCAAGGCATGAGTCAGCAGAAGCAACCAGAAGCAGCTGTAGTACCAGGAGAAGTTCTCTGGAATGTTTTTCTCTGCGAAGTGAAACCCAGGGAAGAGCAGCAAAGACCAGTGAAGACCAGCAAACAGTTGCAGGGTGTAGCAGTGTAGCAATGCAGAAAGCATCATCTCACTGTCTCTGGTTCTATTTATGCTCTTATTCTCTTCCCAAACATCTGCGCCCTCTCAGGTGTCTGTTCCCAGCAAAACATCACATGCCCTCTCTCACAGGACATTTCCCAGAAAAACATCACATGACATGACACGACTGAGTCTTCAATGAAACCAGAAATTTCCACTTCAACATTGTTTAGTATTATGCATGTTTTTCACTTCTAATGTTATAGCTGAGCGATAAAGTGAGAAGCTTGTAAGAAAATTTGACTGTATGCCAGGAAAGTCACCTAGAGAGAAAAGTCACCAAACACCTTTTTAAGAACTCAATGCACACTTTAAAAAAATAAAAATTAAAGTTTTAAAGACATCCTAAGGAGGGGCTGGGAAGATGACTCAGCACTTGAATACTACTTCTCAGATGATCCAGCCTCTATTCCCAGTGCCCATAACTGCTTGGAACTCCAGCTAAAAGGCATCCAGTGCCCTCTTCTGGCCTCCATGGACACTGCACTCACTTGTTCGCACGTGCACACACACACACACACACACACACACACACACACACACACACACTTCTTGGGCATGGTGAAACATGCTCATAATCCCTACACTTAGGAGGTAGAAGCAAGGGGATCAGGAGTTCAAGTCATCTACCATTAAATAGTGAAGTGAGGCCAACCTTAGCTATGTGAGACCATCTCCCCTTTTAAAAAAGGAAAAAAAAAATCCCAGGGGGAGAGAGAGAGAGAGAGAGAGAGAGAGAGAGAGAGAGAGAGAGAGAGAGAGAGAGAGAGAGAGAGAGAGAGAGAGAGAGAGAGAGAGAGAGAGAGAGAGAGAGTAAATGAGAATACCTAAGGCGACTTGTGCTGATAGCATGTGTAGCCACTCACTGCTGGTTTTTCACTTACCGATTTTATTTATGAACACCTAGTACTGTACAGGAACCAACATTTACTACCTCAAGCATTTGAAGAATCTTAAATTGATGAGATAAACCCAGAACTTCAAATGACAATCAATTCGGTGAACAACTAGAATATGCAAAGAACCTTCCCATCAGCCAAGGACCCTGGAAGCTTGTGGAACACACACCCTGAGAACAAGAAATAGCACAGAGAGCCCTCCCCTAAAAGTGTACTGTGTTTGGCTTTATTTATCTTTGAAGGTCAAATCATCTACCATCAGCTTGCCTCAAGATTTTTTAAAAATATATATTTAATTATTATATACAAGTACAGGAATTGCACATATATTGATGGGGTACCATGTAATGTTTTGATACGTGCATGTGTTGTATAATAATTAAGTGAAGTGAAACATATCTTCTCAAAACAGCTCTTGTCGTTGATTCTACTCCATTCTACATGTGCCCCTGCAGGTCTTGAGCTGAGCTAGAGTCGGTACTCCAGGAACAGGCAATGCCATAGCCAAAGTGTTCCAGGAAGTCTGTAATATTTCTGACTCATACCTAAAGTCAGCAGAACCTTTATTTCAAAATCTGACACTCATATTAAGAAACAAAAGACCCATTGCCATTAATAGTCAGTAAACCTTTTCAAATAACCTATAAGGTAATATTTTCTGTAAAAATTTAAAAAAACAAAATAATGTTTTTGAAAAAAAATTAAGACAGGGTTTTTCTGTGTATCCCTGCCTGTCCTGGACTCATTTTGTAGGCCAGACTGGCCTCGAACTCACAGTGATCTGCCTGCCTCTGCCTCCCAAGTGCTGGGATTAAAGATGTGCGCTGACACCACCACCTGGCCCGTTATCTTTTGGGAGACTAGAGAGATGGCTCAGCGGTTAAGAGCACTGGCTGTTTTTCCAAAGGATCCAAGTTCAAAACCCAGCACCCAGTCGGCCGTTCACAACTGTTTGTAATTCCAGTTTAGAGGATCTGACATGCTCACATAGACATATATGGAGGCAGGGTACCAATGTTAATAATAATAATAATAATAATAATAATAATAATAATAATAATAATAATAACAATAACAATAATAACAATAATAATAATAATAAACGTTTAAAAACAGATTTCTGTATTTTTAAGGGATTAAAAACAAAACAAAAAAAACCCTCCCGCGGTCATAAAGATTATGCAATATATACAAAGCTCAAAATATTTATTATGTAGCCCTTTACAGAATAGAGTTTTTATCCTTGATAGAACCATTACAAAATTACCCAGGAGGCTCGATGCCTTTGTAAAAAGAAAGCTGAAGAATATGTACACGTACAAACAGAGGAAGAATGGTAACTTCCATAAGCCAGTGGGTTCTAAAGATCGTGGCCAATCTGCCAGAAACAGAGGAGAGGCACGGAAAGCCGGTCCTCACTCCTGCTCCTAACACCACTTCCATCTCAACCTTTTTAGCCGTAAGGATGGGACAGCAAGGTTTTCTTTCTTTGTGTCACTCGCTTTTAGTACTTTGTGGTGGTGGCGCTAGCAAACCAGCACACAGTTCTTTTAAAGATATCGAATGAAGGCGAAGGATCTGCTGAGGACATCATAGTTTGATTGACGTGGGAAGAATTAAGAATAACTCAGGCCATGCTGGGCATTTAGAGTAGAATGAAAAAGTAGGCCCTGCCCACTAACGTGAGGGAAGGCTTGCGTAGAACTGGTCAGAGCGCTGTCCTCTGTCACCAGCAGCTAACACCATATTCTTACTCGGATGGTCCTCTCCATGCTCCAACTGTTCCCATACTTCGTCTCTGTGGTTTTGTTTAATACTCACATTCTTATAATAGAGAGCTTGTCTTTTAAGTTTCTCACACTCTTTTCCTCCTGTGTGGAGAATTCTAAATCTATAGGAATTAAAAGCCCAGTTAAGATATCTTTGGCTGTGAGGTAACCCAACCATTTACTAGGCAATCCTAATATTTGATACCCTTGCTTTTTCTGGAAGTTTCCAAAGTGTCTTGTTTTCCCTTTGAGACAGGGTCTCGTGTAGTCCAAGCTGCCCTTGCACTCTCTATTAAGCCATAGATGACTTAAACAGCTGATGTTTCTGCCCTTAACTCTCTGGGGCTTGGGTTACAGGTGTCAGGCACAACAACACCCAGGTTACCTAAGGTTTTGTGTATGTTAGGCAAGCACACTACCAGGAGCCTCCTTCCTGGTCCCAGGGCTTCTGTTTAATGTTGTCATTGTGAGACGTTCTCATTCTCCAGAATGTCTCCTCCCCATCCTACTCTGATCTCAGGTTATCTAGAGGCAGCAAGTCTTTGTGTTTTCTTCTTTTCCTTCGTAGATTGATTTTGGGGCTTAAGAGTTTGTGACTCCAAGTCCTGCAGCACAGCCCTGGTGCTTCCTTTCCCACGGGGACTCACTTTGCCCTAGCCATAGTTAGCTCTTCAGATGGGGCATTGCCTACCCTCTTCATTCAGGCTCATTATTTCCCTATATAGCAGTGTTACTCATTTTATTATGTTTGAACTATATCTATTTTAATTTCAAATACCCAGTAGTGACTCTCACAGTTGGAATATAAAAAGAAAAGGAATGTTTTTAAAAATGGGTAGTGGCAGCAGCCTTTACTCCCAGCACTCTGTTCAGCAGGCAAACACAGGAGGAAATTTATGAGTTAGAGGCTAGCCTGGGTGAAAGGAAAGAGAAGGAAAGAAAATGGAAAGGGAAGGGAAAAAGAAAGGAAGAGCAAGGGGAAGGCATGGGGAAGAGGAAAGGGAAAGAAAAGGGGAAAGGAAAGGAAAGGTTCCAATGATCATTTCCCTATTGTTTTGGGAAATAAGCAAAATTTTCTTGGTACTTTATCTGGTGGATTATTAAGGACTTAACCTCCACCCATATACCACCACCATCATCATAGAAAAATGTCTTATTGTTTATATTTCTTTCTTTTTAAACTTATTTTTCTTCTTGAAATCTGAAACTCTTTTAGTAGTTTTGGCTGTACATTCCTTTCAAATTCCACACAGTCAAATCGCTCTGGCTATCCAGAAGACTTATAATGTGGTAGATTTACATAGACCACACTGCTTCATTGTGAAAAACCTTTTCATTCCAGCTGTGTTTGACATTTTGGCAAAATAACTCCTGTGATAAAATTAGAAGCAGTACTAAGACTTTAATAGCTGTAGCTTAAGCTTTTTACAGTCACTGTACCTTATTAAGAACGTGAACAAAAATTTATTTTAATATTTAAGAAAAGGGAATGTTTTTAAGGATCAGAAAATAATCAAATATAGCTTCTTGGGTTTTTTGAGAAAGAAATAATTACTAAAACTAAAATACTGAAAGTAAATCTTTCCTGTACATTTTAGTTCACCGGGGCTCATTCTCATCGTTCAGGATCCTCTGCCAACTCTCAGATAGTTTAGGATGCATGCTCCAGGTTTGTCTTTACAGGGGCTATGATGAAATTGCCATGTCCAGCCTTGTTGCAACAACAAAATTACAGATTCGTTGGAAGGATCAGAAATCCCAATCCTCCTTCCAAAGTGTCATTTGCTTCTCTGATATCTTTACTGTGTATTTGAAAGTTCTTCTCTGTTCCCACCTCAAAACACAGCCCATTCTAATCCTCACCTCTACATTTAAAAAAATGTTTTTAATAAGACATGTAATTCCAATGACAAGACCAAAAAACAGATAGACGGTTATGCCTTCCCCTTGCCCCCTCCTTTTCCAAATAGTACTCTTATCAGAAGCAACTGATTTCTTACTGAGCAAAACCCTGCATTCTAAACATACAGGCAAATGTGATTTGGGGAATAGAATAAAAGAAGCTATGGCCACACTTCTGTCCCTTCAATTTTGTGTTGCTTATTTTTTTTCCCCCGCTTGGAATTTCCATTTTGGTGGTAGAGAACTGCTCATTCTTCTGTCACAGCTGTATGTATTGTTTTCTATTGTGATTCTAATTTGTTGTTAGATTCTCTGTTTTACTAGGTTGAACTATGCACCTCTGTAAATTTGTTCCCCATTTGTTTTTCTTTTCCTTGAAAATGGAGCTAATCTCACTTATATTCTGTTGAACTCCTTCACAAGGAAAGGGAAACACCCCCACCCCAATAGGAGGCAAGCCAGGGTTCTGTTGCCATAAATATGTGCAGAAGGCACAGTGAGCTCCAGAAGGCAGGGTAGCATATTGGTACAGAATACAGATTGCTCAAATCCAAATTCGAATGCTGCCACTTCCAGCAAACTGAACTTGAACAATTTATGCAAATGGTCCATCTCTTCCCAGCTTTCCTTGGTTGTGAAATGGAAATGATAGTAGCCCCCACACAAAGAGGATGAGGAGTGGGTTAAATGCCACATAGTCAAATGCCTAACGCATGGTAAACCTCCCATCAGAGCTAAGGGTTATCTCCTTTCTCATGGTTGTCATCACTGTCTTCCCTAGAGAATGGAATTCATCCTTCAGAGATCTCTTGGGACAATCTTCTAAAACACCCAATCAGCCTGTATTTCTGGCTCCTAAATCTTATTCCCTCTATTGAGGGCCACGGGGGATGGGGAATAGGTGTGTTTATCTGTCTATATTTCTGTATTAAGAGCCAAATCCAGGCCTGGCTCCATTCCAGAACTCTGCCTGATAGCTCTTCTTCCTATCCAACCTGACTGGCTGCTGACCTTGATCCATGTCAGAGGACACAGATGGGCAGTTGTGCTTTGTGTTAGGGGAACTTCATTTGATTCTCAGTTAGCTCCACACAAAGCCATCCTCCCCAATGGGGATAAATTTTATACACCATGACCAGTCTCAAGGTCCCCTGACATCTAGTTAAATCTTGTTTCTGGGTGTGTTTATAATGGTGTTCCCAGAAGAGATTAACATTCGGAAAAGAGACCTGAGTAAAGTAGGTGGCTATCCCTAGTTTAAATGGCTCCATTCTAATCTGGGGGGAGAGGGTGGGCTGGGTAGAACAAGAGAGCCCCCCCTCCCAAAAAAAAAAAAAAGAAAGAAAGAAAGAATTAACTCCTTCTCTCACACTCACCCTTGAACCATCCATTCTTATGGCTCTCAGGCTTGGTGCTATGGAGACTGCGGCACTCCTGGGTGTCCGGCTTGCAGGGGGCAGAACTGGTCAATAGTCATCACACATTCTCCTCCTGTTGCTTCTGGTCTCTGGAGACGTCCCAAACACTCCCATCTCAAACCCAGGGCTATCTGCTCACACACATAGCTGTCCCCCACAGACAGGAGCGTGGGATCCCCTGTGCTATGCCAGGCTGCCATGAGCACCATATAAATGCTTTGAAGTGTCTCATATTTCTCTGTGTTTGCCTGTTCTCTTGGCAAACAGCAAGACAGGTTTCTGGCTCCTGAGCTCGTGGGTTAATCCCAGGTGACCCTACTGAGCAGGTGCAATGCAGTCAGTGTGGGCACCCAGAGATGTCCAGTTCAGTGTGCCAAACCACAAATCAGCAGTATTGCAAGCAGCATTGGTTCAACTTCTAAACTGAGCATACAGCTTAAAACCCGGTAATGATCTAAATAGTTTCTTTAACATACACTTAATTCAGATTTAACAAGACAATTAAATTTAACAAGATCCTGTTAAGTCCCACAGATAGGCTAATATGGATATGTTGAGCTGCCATGTAGGAGGTGCACGCTAGTATTAATTATGGCTGCATTATTTTAATCACCCACATTTAAATTTCAGTATTTCCTGTCAAATTTGTATATTCAATGTGCAGACTCTAAATTTTATGTGCAACAATATATTGACTTTAAACCCCTTCGTAATCCAAAGGAGGGTAAAATATGTTTATATGCAGATACATATAGTATGTTGAGCATGATTCTAAGCATTTGGCAAGTAACACAGACAACCTCACATAACACCATAAGGTATCTTGCTAGAGCTTGATCCTAATTTTATACACAGAATGTTAAGTCACAGAGTGGGCATGTGGCCACAGGTCCAACAACTGGAAGTAATAGAGCCAGCTCAGCAAACTGACTCTGAAGCCTGCAGGCTTTGCTGTTCACCATCCTCTCCTATTTGCAGACTTATACACGTCTAGATTTCAAACTTGTAATCAAGGTAAGCCTGGGTTAGAACACTTGTCTATAAGGTGTATTGCCCAGGGCTTCCAAGTCCGCTTCCTTCTTTGGAAGGTGTCAGTAGAATTGCTCCATTTGTGACAGTAAAATATGCATATCTAGATGTTGGCATGTGACCTTTAGAGGACAAAGTTGTGACTACTGATAAAGGTAGACTTGAAAACAATCTATGGGCTACACATCTTCCTGGACTTTTACCTAGAGACACAGTCAACAGTGTGTGTGGCCTGATAGCTCCTAAAATAAAAGCCCCATGGCTCTAGGATTAATATTTCTGTTTGCTCTTCACAGATTTAGAGATCCAAACTGCATTTGTCTGTGGTGGAAGGGGAAATCTATAAGGTGTTCATCCCAGCTTAAGCTAGGTTTTCTCTGATCCATCTGTACATTTATCAAACAGTTTCCTAGCGTCTACTGTAAAGTGGTATGAGCTATGTCCAAAGAGGTGAGCAAAAGGAAAAGGGTTGAGGAAAGCCCCTTCCATAGTTATGGCTGGAGTACTTATCAAATAAAGTGGAACTCCACTTCCCTGGCTTGCCCTTATCCAACAAATAATTCCTGCATACATCTTTTCTTGCTAGGCATGATGTCTAATCTGTTTGGAAAGGTCCTATGGCAGAAATCTCAGGAAATCGATATGTGATCTCACATATTAAGTGAGAGCTGCGTATGAAAAGATCAGACATGTCTCTGCTGCTCAGCCTGTCTATAACTGTGTGGGGCAGATGGTACAAACAGTCTAGAGGAGCAGACAGCATGGAAGGACTCGCAATACAGGCACTTGCGGAGCTACTTCAAGTTCAGTGAGATCCAAGTAAAGCTACCAGTAAGAGAGCGGCTGTATCTTGATTGCTACAGGAAAAGTGGCTTCCCCTTCATCACCAGTGGAGTTTGCCTCTCTGGAAGCTTCTGTGGGCAGAGAGTTTGTGCTCCCAAGCAAACCCTGGTTCCTGAGGTGCTTGCTGTATGCAATCACCACAGGAGTCCCGGGCCACAGAACTCAAAGCAGCCAGAACTGCCCAAATTCACTTTAAGCTTCTCCCAAGAACCACCGGGAGAACCAAAGGAGAGTCTGACCAAGGACCTACAATATTTAAGCAGGACTAAAGTCCATTACATTCTTAGTTATTATCCTATATAATGAGCAGAAAACCCTGGCCCAAGGGATCTAAAGGCCAGAGAAATCTCAACATATGGTTGCTTTAAATGTATTTCTTCAACTAACATCACCTTTCCTAAGTGGTAGCAAGGGAGTTGTATTCTGGCTGAGGAAAAGCTGAGACTCTAAGAGGAGCCACCTAATTCTGCTACATTGATAAGAAATGAATCCCTGTTGTTTTAGGCAAATCAAATATAAAAAAAGAGCCTGTGAAGCCTATGAGGTTTCTTCTCCCATAAGAATATACTGCCTATAATCTGTCAATCCAAAAACACTTCTTTGACATGGACTTTATGTAGGGCACTGTACTGAGAACTCTGGATTACAGTACTAGCGTCACCTGACACCCGACAGTAGTGGATCAAATCCTCCGTTCTACTACATTTTAGATTATGCCAAAGGGCAAGTTTCTTGTTCTACTTTTAATCTGTGAAGTAAGGGTAATAATAACATATCTATATAGAATAATTTCTGATATATGGTAAGCCAATTATTACCATTACTATTTTTGCCATTACTATCATGATTACAGGTCATGCAGTATTTTTTTATTGCATCAAACCCTTAAAAGATTGCTACTTTTCTTAATTCCACTTTATAGATGAGGAAACTGAGTCCTAAAAAGATAAGGTACAAGCCAAAGTTACTTACTTATAAATTTCCAAGCTTATAGATTGACTCCCAACCTTGAAATGCTAGGGTTATATGAGATAATGGACATGTAGTACCAGATCAAGATATGAAACCCAACAAGGAACCTCCATTCTCACTTCCATAATTATAACAATGCCCACTTTCCTGCTTAGCTAATGCAATACATGTGATTGAGTGTCTGTCACAGCACTGGCATTCCAGTTTCCTAATCAGAAAACACGAGCTTAAATGGATGTGTGTGGTGAGTGAATCCACAAATCAAAAGGAAGAGAGAAAACCATTTCTCCAGCTAAAAACTCTAAACTCTACCAAACTGTGTAAAGCTGTGTTCTTCGGGGCCTTCTGCCCTATTTCCCCAATTGGCCATTCTTCTCAGGAGCCATCTAAACACTTAGCATTCATGAATGGCTTGATTGGGCACCTGAATCTAGTCGTCCAGTCATTGATTTTAGACTCATATGGCAAACCGTGTTGAGAATCAGGAGAGCGTGTTCTACCCCTTAACTAAGCACTTTTTATGGAGATGTCAGCAGAGAGCATCAGCATTAATTAATGTCAGTTCAGAACGTGTGACATTTTCCATTAGAATCTAAGGGAGCTAGAGGATGAGAGCAATAACACATGGCGCCACCATTTCTGTGGAGAGAAGGGACCTAAATTCAGAAAGCAGAAGAAAATGCTTAGAAGCTTAATCTAGAGGGCAAAAACATAAAGCCAAGTATTAAAAAAGGAAGAAAGAAAAACCCAAGGCCATATTATTAACCTAACATGCAGACTTTTCCTTGCTTCCTGTATTAGCGTCCTAGGGCTACCATAACAAATCACCACACTGAGCGTATTTAAGCATTAAGAATTCACTTCTCCCACAGCTCTGGTCACTGGATGTCAGACAAGGCATCAGGAAAGGCTCCCATTCTCTCTGGAGGCTCAGGAGGAGAAGCATCTTAGCTTGGTACTCCTTGCCTTGTGCTATTGTGACTCCAGTCCTTGCCTCTGTCTGCATGTGCGTTTCCTCCCTTTGTTCATGTTCTCTCTTCTGATAAGCACACAGTTCTTTTGTTAGAATCTGCCACAGTCCAGCATGCCTTCATCTTGACAAATACATCTGCAAAAGTACTATTTCAAAAGAAGTCACATTGACAGGCTCTCCTTTCAACTACCCAGCCTCAGCAATGGAGCCTTAGCCAACCTGGTCTCCCTTCTGAAACTTTCACTCTTTTCTGCTTTGGGTCCTTTGAACATCCAAGTCTTTCCTGCTTGGACTCTGGCCCCTTTCCTCCCTACTGCAGCCGTTGGCCTGCTGGGTTCCTGGCTCCCTTCAAGGGTCAATTTAAATGTTATCACTTCAAAAGAACCTCGCTACATCAATCATATCCAGCCTTCAGATCCTGCTATCTCATTTCCGGTTCCACCCCAAGTTCTTTTTCTAGGATTCAGTATCATACCCATGCTTTCCCTCCCCCCTTTCTGTACATGTCTGGATGCATGTGCCTATTCTCAGCTTCCTCACGAGAATACAAGCAGGCCAACTAGGAGTTCTACTTGTTTGGTCCCTCCTAGTTCACATAGCTATTGCTATAGAATACCCTGCCATATATATTATTACAAAGTAAGCAGTTGTTTAATAACAAACCCACTGAATATCTCTTCTGGGCAAGAACAAGTGCTATGTATTTGGGAAGACATAAACTATATGAAATAAAAGCCATTGGCCCAAAGGGAAAGGGCAAGATCAGAGGGAGACACAAATAACTCTGAGTTAGCATGTATTAAGGTCAAGCACAGAGGGACTTAAAAGTGACACCAGAACTACTCAGGGCAAACAATTTAGCCAAGCAAGCAGTCTCTAAGGCATAAAGAGACACAGGTGGGGATAAATTTGGAAAGTCACTTTCAGAGCAAAAGGAGAGGGTACTGATGTAAAAAAGTGAGAGCTATCCATTGTGCATACAACCACAGGTAGCCTCTGGGGTGTTTGGCACATCTGTGGGCTGGATGCAATGGAGCCATGTGGCTATCTAGGCCCAGCTGCTGGAGCAGGCAAAGCACTCAGGGGGAAGACTCCGCATATGTTATCTGTCCCAGTGGGGGTCCCTGGCTCTGGCTCCTCTAAAGGTGATAAATGAGTTCTGACACCCATGGGGACAACCTACAGAGAGTTTTTACAGCCAACCTTTGGCTATTCCACTCTGTGGCAATTAATGCCTCCCTCCTCCCACTTCCAACCCTACAAAGATTTTTTTTTTTTTTTTTGGTTTACATTCCTGTAAATTCATTTGTAGAGCAAATTTCACTCCTTTTTCTTTTGCTCCAAGAGTCAGGTGGCAGCATTTTCTCCTCTTTCTGGACTCCCATATGACCTCAAGGTGCAGGAAGATGGAACCAGAAAAAGTGTTCACCCTTAGAATTCTAACTTCCCAGAAGAACCTCTAATAGGCAACATGACAAAATGGAAAGTAATCACTTATAGGGCAAAACATATATATTGTGATGTTTTGGGGCAATCTACTAGTTTTGATCAGATATCCTCCTGGATGATGGGTCCTTCAGGAAAGCTGCTGGCTACTATTGCTGTTCCTATTGGTGTTTTTATATTACTTATGGAAGCAGAAAGTTCTATAGCACCTAAGACAACACTGAACTTCATGAAACTCTTGGTACTACATTGCCTAAAGGGAGTTGGAAAATGGTAGGGACTAAACACACACACACACACACACACACACACACACACACACAGAGACTATAGAGGGCTAAAGATGAGAGGTTGCAGAGAAAGAAGTAAGGGAGAAAGAGTACACGTGAACACTGTCGCTTTAAGAAGACCTTGTATTTGTATATGCCTAATATCGCCCTCCAAGTCTTTTTCTGGTACATTATACACTAATTGCTCAATTATATTATGTTGTCCCATGAGGTCAGCAGATGTGAAGACATTAGAGACTGACTACGAAGTGTACCCTAGGCTTGTGTGTCTGCAGCTCTAGTAGTTGACTGCTCTATTGGTTTCTTGTGGTTGCTGTAGCAAAACGTGACAGACTCGGTAGCTGATAATAGCACAAATATATTCCTTTATAGTTCTGGTGGCAGGAAATCCCAGGTCACACAAAGCTAGGTCTTGTTAGGGACATGAGAGAAAGGGGGCCATTCATCTCATCTAGCTCCTACTGGCTTTTGAGATTTCTTGACCTATGGCTTCATCACTACTGAATCCCCTTCTGAGGTCAAATTGATCCTTATGCTCAAGTCTCCCTCGCATTCTCTCTCATAAAGACTCTCATTAGATTTGAGGATGTCCTGGATGATTCAAGATGATTTCTTTACCCCCTCGATCCTTAAATCAATTGCATAGTCAAAGACCTCCCACCCCTTTTCTTCCAAATGAGGAAACATTTGCAGATTGCAGGAACTGGGGTGTGAACTTACTTCTTGCAGTTACTCTTCTTCCTAAGGACCCTGGGCAGGAGGCCCTGGGTCATCTGCCAATGGTCACATTGTTAACACACACAGGCGTTAAATGCTGAAATTTGAGAAACAGAGGCAGGAAATTGTTCCCCACCCGCAGGTTCAGTTATTCATGGAGTGGCGAGGAGGGTCGTGACCTGTGAATAAAGAATGGACGAAAGAGAGACACGAGCCCAGGAAAACTTTGCTTATCGAGGGTTGTTTATTGTAAGGGGGTATCCAAATTTAATGTGGGCTTCTGAAAGGGCGGGGGGTGGGAAGGAATGCAGTGGAAAGTTACAAAATCTTCTGGGCCAGGCCCAAGGACAGCAGGTGTGGAGTGGGGCGATTATACAGAAGTCTCGATACACCGAATGTTCTCTTTCTCAAGGTCAGGCTGGATCTTTTGTGGTAGCCAGGCAGAACAATTATCTCAAGTATGCAGACAGCTGTGGCTTTCAGCCAGCAGGGCCTCTCAGCCACTGGGACAGGTCAGGCAAGGTCCTATGGCTCCTGACAGGAAATGATTTATCCAACATGCTAACTTGCATTAGGTTGGAAAAACCGAGTCCAAAACTTTTGCTCTTACAAGCATTCAGTGGTTGTCCACAAAACACATTGGTAATCTATGACTCTCCTTTAGTGAGTGTTTAGACAGTTTTTTCAGGACTGGTAAATGTTTTACTATTGATGTACCTGCAAGCTAGGGCCACAGCATAGCAATATAGCACTTGCCTGACAACTGTAAGGCCACTGTGACCAGAACTTAGACATGCACAGGGAAGGTGCAAGGGGTAAGGCTATAGAAGTGAGCAGAGAGAACCTTTGACTTTGTAATCCAGGTAGGAAGCTGTGAATGATATTCAAAGCACCAATGAAAGCTTTTAAGCATGTGTGCCCAAAGATGAGGGTATAATTAACCTAATTTGCATTACTCAAGCTGTTGCTGTAAATAGTGGACCATGAGAGGACAAAAGGAAAGAGGAGCATGGTTCCCCAGAGATCAGAACTTGACCAGTGATTACAAATAAGGCAATGGGGGGGGGGGGGAGACCTGAGACAGCATTATGCTTGATCTCCTAAATACTGGGCATGCGGGAAAAAGCTAAACCAGAAACAAATGATGAGGGGGGTTGTACAATTGACAGTGATCAAGGAGACTAAGGAAAGAATAGAACATTGGTGAAAACTAGAAGAAATGTGTTATGAATAGGGCCATGTCAAGTTAGAGATATCTGAGATCTCCTGCTGGCATTGGCTATTCAAAGGAAGGCCTAAGCTATAAGCGCCAGTCCCAGGTCATCAGTCTACAGGTGGTATTTAAAAGTATGAAAATGAATGGAATCTACCAGAGAGAGAATGAAGACACTCTTGCAGGAAGTAGGTTGACATCTCACTGTGTCCTGATTTCAGCCTGAAGTCTCATCAATTTTGGACTCTACCCTTTTCTATCTCACAGACAAATACTCCTCTGCTCCTCTACACTCTCTGGACCCTCAAAGTCACATGAATAAAACATTGTGATACGTACGAATGCCTTTGCATAGGAAAATCAGAAAACGTTCAAGGACAGCCAGTGTGGAAGGTACTTGAACACGATGTCTCCTGCAGTCTAGCACAAGCAGAGAGCCTGAGCAGCTGCTCTGGGTTCTGATGGGATGGCCCTCATTTATTCTCTAAAACATTGGGTAGGTTCAGATACAAAGTGGTGGTTTGTTCTCGGTGAGAATGAAGTTCACTGATTTTTCTCTGGTGAGCAAGCTTATGTTTACTGTTCAACTATCTCCTGCCCCCTTCATAGAAAAAGCCTAAGAGAAGTCTTTCTCTGTCTTTAGCTCAGTTATAGCAGCAAAGATGTAACAGCAGATAGGAAACAGGACCAAACTGTGATTATTTTAAATTTTTTTTTCAATTTTACTTAAAATCCCCCCTGACAAAACTTGATGAACCTAGGTAGGCAGAGAACTTTTTAAGGTAGCTTTTCGTATTTGTTTGTTTGATCACTTCACAGCCTGATTCCAGCCCCCTCCCTTCCCTCCTACCAATCCCTCCCTCACATCCCTCCCCCACTCCCCTCTCATCTTCTTCTCAGAGAAGGGGAGGCTCCCAAGGGTTAACAACCCACCCAGGCTTTTGAACTTTTGTGCTTGCATTCCAGCCTCCTCTGAATGTAGTGGCTGACGTCATAGTGCAGCTTCAGCAGCTAGAGAATGAGGTTAACCTCTGTCACATGCCCTGCTTGTTCCCCTGCCCCTTTATACCCTGCTACACAGCCTCATTTCCATCCCTCAAATATACAAAAGCTCCAGCCTTTGTATTTGTGGGTTGCGCTGCCTAAATAAAGCATTGTGCTAAGCTTCTCTAAGCCGGCTCATTTAGTTCCCTCTACAAGAGAGTGAGAAGTACTATTTGTACCTACGTTAAATGATGCCCCTGGTTCTGAGAGTCAGACCTCAAGAGAAATATGTCTTCCCTTTTAGTGCCTTCTTACCACCCAAAGGTGAGGTCCCATTCACGGCTCTCCCTTCCATGGACAGTATCACCTCCTCAGACGAGATGTTCATCAATGTGCTTTTGCAGTACCATCTCACTTCACTGAGGCAGAAGCTCCTAGAGGTCAAAGTCTGCATCTGTCTCACTCTCCCGTATCCATAGTGTTGAAACTATCTGAGAAAAAAAAAAATAGAAGCTGCCCAATAAAAATTGGCTCCATGAATAAAGAAGAGTACACAGGCACTGTCAACCATGCATGCGCTGTCCAGTATGAGTCTGTGCACCAGCCTCACTCTGCCCTCCCCCCCCCCAACCACATGATGTGGTTGCTTACTGCTTTCTGAACACTACTCGGCCAGCTGCTTTCTGAAATGGAAACCAAACAGTGGTCCGCTTGGTGATTTAAGTCCCTTTTCTTCACTGCCACTCTGCATTGACAGAGGCCATTCATTCATCTGAGAAGGAATGCCAAGCATGTTTTCTGCTCAGCACAATAAGCTGGGTGATGGGGACGTCTGGCTAAGGAGCCCAAAAGTAAGGGTCAGCTCAACAAATAAGCAAGGAGTGCTTGCTATGTGCCAGTCAGCATTGCAGTATCTGGCCAGCTTATTCTTTCTCCTCCCGAATTACCGTGACTGCCTGCCCCTTCAACGGCTGCCTCCCCAGCTCCCTGCCACTTCTTCGTGACCAACACCTCTCAGTCGCAAAAGCTGCCTCTCCACACGTGGGAAATGGCACGGCCACACTTGACTTCAGGATGGCATCATCTCTGCCTAATGTGACAAGTCAGAGAAGAGCTTGTATCTTCTATTTCCTGAATTCTAAATTCCAGAAATGACCTCAACTGGCTTATATTTATGCCATAAGACTTTAGTGCTCCAGTCACTGAAGTGAAGGGCTTTGCAATATTCAGAAATGCCAGAGCTGGGGTATCTGCCATCTTCTCTGGGCACCAGCCCCATTAGAATCATATGACGGAAACACAAGAACAACGGTTGCCCAGAGAAGCTGCACAGACAGCCACCATCTGGCAAAACGTGACTCACGGGCTGTCCAGTAGATCTTTACGAATATCCTTACTGCCTGTCTTATTCATTACTCTGTCCCTCATGGTAAGAGCCATTCTTTATCTGTGGGGAGTCTATGAAATGGCACGAAAGGATAACATTTTATTGCCTGAAGCCAAGACAGGTTTGCAGCATAACATTCTTTATAACAGATAGCTAAATACTGCCATTTCACCACTCTGCTGTAGGGACTAAGGATCTGCAGAGTGGGAATATGAAAATGAAGGGAACGCTTAAGTGCCACAACTTGCCAGGCTTCTTAGATGAAATGCTATTAGACTGTGAAAGGGCTTTGGAAAGTATTAAACAGCATACCAATACAAAGCATCTTATTGTTAATAGTAATCCAGGAAATGAATGCTCAGCAGAACTGCCTAAATAGATTCCTAAGAGGGAATGACAGAAAAAAAAAATGGAACTTTGTAGAAAGTTTCCAATGGCAAAATTACTTAGGCAGTAACAGACAATTTTCTAAAATGATGGGTTTAAGAAGAATGACTCAGCGAATGTCAATGCAAACCATTATTTAGGAAGTCTGAGCATGCTCCCAATTAAAAATATTTTGAAGAGTGACTTCAACAGGAGTAATAAAATTCTAGGACCTAGTTGGGCGGTGGTGGCACACGCCTTTAATCCCAGCACTTGTGAGGCAGAGGCAGGCAGATTGCTGTGAGTTCAAGGCTGGCCTGGTCTACAAAGTTAGTCCAGGACAGCCAAGGCAACACAGAGAAACCCTGTCTTGAAAACAAACAAACAGACAAAAATAAAAATCCTAGGACCAAACATATTTGCTTAACCCTCCTGGTTAACCAAGATCAAGAATCTGGGCCTATGGCTCCAGCAGATGCCCCAGCTGCCTTTCGGTTTGACATGTATAATTCCAGTTAAGTAACGTAGGTCTCATCATTTTATGTTAGATGTCCTCTCCTAGTAAAAGGACAGTTAGGGTTGGAAGCTATATTTCTTTCCAAGAAAGACCAGTTAATCTGTTAAATGAGATAAGACACAGGTAAACTGTCATGGAGATCAAGTATAGCCATTCAGAAGGATAGGATTAATCAAAGATGGGAGAGCAGACCAGATAAACATAGCTCCAAGAGGTCAGCTCAAGTCACATGATGGATAGTTGGCTCCAATCTTCTCAGTCTGTGATTTACAATCCTATGACCAAAGTAGTACGGTGGTCTTTCCCAGCTAACACATTGAGAGAAGGGAAAAGAACTTGGCCTCAGAACTTGCATCCATACTTCCACTCACATTCCATTGGCCATGAGATAGTTACAAGGTCACCAACAACTACAGGATGATTAACAATGAAGTCTTTAGTTGGACACTTATGGTGAAGGAAAAAAATGATTTCTAAGAGAAAAAGAGAACTGTAGGTACTAGGACTTACAATGGTGATCTCTTCTGTGATGTGCTATCTTGGTTCACTGCCTTGTCAGAGGAATTGTGGGAAATGCAACTGTGAGTAAGAATATCACCTGTATTCCAAAAGGCAACAGACAGACACATAGGCAGAGAGAGAAAGAGGGAAAGATGAGAGAGAGAGAGAGAGAGAGAGAGAGAGACAGACAGACACACAGAGACACAGAGAGACACAGAGACAGAGACAGAGAGACAGATAGAGAGACAGACAGACAGTCACTGAGGCAGAGACAGGGAAAGAGAGCCTATAAAACAGAGTGTCAAGAAGTAAGCATAAGATCAATGTTGAGGAAGTTTAGGGAATGAAGGAATATTTCTTTTTGGGTAGAATTTTGGACAAGTTCTTGGAGGAAGTAAGAATTGAAATGGGTCCTTAAGATTGAATAGAATTTACAAAGACTGGGAAATGGACTTAAAAGCACAGTGAGCAGAGAAAGAAAAGGCCATGGTCAATCTAGAGTGAAATTACATTCTAGTCAGGGTCATTCTCTAGCCATGGCCATTTGATACATCCACTGTCTTCATATAAATGTCTACATGAATTCTAATACTGTTCTCTCCCCAAATCCACCCTTTCCCACTTCCTTAAGGAAGAAAACCCTGTCACTATTTAGACAAGTTTTAGGGGTATGATTGAAGTTTTGAAGCGTGCTTACATTAATGTATAAAATCAGTAATTATCATATCTGTCACTTTATATATTTATTGTGTTTGAAATAAGAACATTCAAAGGACTCTCTTTCATTATACTAGAGGTGCAATAGACCACTGGTGCCTATTCTTACTGTCTTATTACCTGGGGTCTGTTGACTACCCTATCTTGTTTTCCTTGTCTTCCCTTACACTCTGATAACCACTATCCTACTCTCTACTTCTATGAGATACATTTTGTAAAATTCCCATATGTGAATTTGGTTTTTGGTCTGGAGGGTGTTACGTCTGGTTTCTAATCACTTAACACAATGTCTTCTAGGTTCAGCCTTTTTTTAAGTATCATGATTTCATTTTCATGGCTGAATAGGACTCTAAAATATAGATGTAACACATTTTTATGTGTCTACTTATCTATTGTTAGGCGTTTAGGTAAAATCTGTACTGACTACTGTGATCAGTGCTACAATAGACATGACAGTCTACATATCTCTTGGTAGTGGTTTCTTTCCCCTTGGATATATAATTAGTTCTGGGATTGATGAGTAATTGAGTAATTCTAATTTTAATTTTTCGAAGACCCTCCATAATTCACCTCCACACACACAGTGAGTTGTATTAAGCACAATCCCACCAATTTTGTGTAATGGTTTGCTTTTTTCTGCATCTTCATCAATGCTTGCTTCCTTTTGTCTTTTTAATAATAGCCATTCTAATCGGAATGAGGAAGTAATTCAATAAAATTTAATTTGCATACCCTTAAAGATTCCTGATGTTGAATATTTTTATTAACTATGGCACTTTGCATGCCTTCTTTTGAGAAGTATCTAATAAAGGTTTCTATCCATTTTTAATCGAGTCCCTTTATATAGCATTATTCACGTTCCATGTGTATTCTATAAATAAACTTCTTGTCAACAATATAGTATGCAAATATAGCCTCCAATTTTGTATGCTGTCTTTTTACTCTGTTATGTATGATTTTCTGTTAAAAAAAAGCCCTTTATTTTGATATAATCCCACTTGCCGAAATGAATATATTTCTTTGTATAAAGAAATCAGAACAAAAAAGTACATATGTATCTTTGCTTCAGTTGTCTGTGCTTTTGTGATCTCACCCAAGGAATCTTTATCCAGGCATCTCATGAATCACTTTCCTATGTTTTCTTCAAAGTCTTCCATCATTGATATCTTACATTTGACCTTTAGTCCACTTAAGGAACGCTTCAGTTTATGAGAATCCTGACTTGATGTTGTCTGCCTATGCTTTCTGCAAGCTGAATGTGGCCATGTGAACAAGTCTTGGCAAATGAGACAGAAGTGCAAGTATTACATGGAACAAATAGAACATATTTTTTTAAAACATCAGGGGTTACCTCCTTCATCCTGTTGCCCATAATGTATGTTAGGGTTTCATCTCTGGTGGTCTTTTGGGGACCAGAAAAATTCTAAGCAGCCAGCTTTGCTGTGATTTTGTAAAATCAGAATAGTGGGAAACACTGGAATGCCTATGTCTAGAAATCCCAAAACAAATCAGAATAAAAGTAATAATGATACTTTCAATGCTCAAAACAGTCTTATCTGTGATTTTTCTGCCTCACTCAGTGACATTGAATCCTCACTAGCCAAGACAGCTCCCGAGTCTGCCCAATTTTCAGTCAACAGACCCATTTCACACAGTATATATGCCTAGTTTCCATCTACATGTTGTGTAGGCATGATGGAGCAATTCAAAGAAGCCACATAGAGAATCTCAGAGCCGCCAGCTGTCAGACCAAAACTGATGTATGTCAGACTGGAGTGGTTTTCTCCAGCACATATAGAATGACATTCAAGGGAAACCTAACTAGCCCAGGTCTCTGAACTGACTTGGACTGTGGAGTGAGCTATAAAATACAAGCTCCTTGTTTATTATTCCTGGATAGAGCTAGGGGTAGGACTGAAGGTCTGATATATTATAGTCCAGACTATTCTCTCTTTAAACTTCAGATGGAAAGGGAAGGAAGGGGAAGGAAAGGGAAGAAAATGAGATAACAGTTGTCCCTTAATGAAAATCAGGAGGTAAGATACCATACACATTATCTAAGAGAACACCTAATGGGCGTCCCTCTCCTTTGATGGCCAACTCTAGATTGATCTATACCCTTTCTCCCTGTGCCCTAGGAAAGAGAATGTTTCCATGTAAGTGTCAGACACTTACCTTGTCTGCCCAGCTTCCTTTATCCTTAGCTGTCCCAGTACTATTTTTCACTAAGTATACCACAAATATACATTTAGACAAATGTAGTACAAAAAGTAAATCATTGGTTGAAATAAATTCAAGCACTCTTTTATCACACACACACACACACACACACACACACACACACACACACACACACACACACACACCTGAGGAAAAATTACTTAGTAGTTAAAGCTTGTGCCTTGGACATGGATTCGTATCTCAGTATTATCATTAATCTGACCATGCATCCCATTGGGAACTAACTTGGGTCTAGTTGTTGCCTGTAGCATGAAGCCAGTGATAACTGCTTGCCTTTATGAAGTTCCAATGAAATAGTAAATGGAAGGTACTTGCTTAGCAAAGTCCCTAATAGTACTCATATCAGTTCCTAATGTTAGTGCAAACCCTCTACTCCTGCCAAAATAGCCTTCAAATTTCATGCCCACACCTTCTTCAGCTTATTTCAGTGGGGTTCCCACCCCTCCTGCCTCTCTCTAGCATTTCATGAACAGGTCTAAGCACATGCAAGATCACAGATAACTCAGGGGCAGAGCCCATGTTAGAGCCTTATTTTCAATGAGGCTAACTCTATGGCCGCATTTTAGAAGTTTTAGAATGATGATTAAGTATCTTTTGTATTTCTCACATACAGGTGCCTCACATAGCACTTGGAAAAACAAACTTTATATTTGGAGGGAAGAGAGTTATGGATGAATGGGTGGGTGGGTGGGTGGGTGGATGGATGGATGGATGGATGGATGGATAGATAGGCAGAAAATTAACTATATTCCCTGACAGCTTCTCAGGGATTTATTATCTTGATACTCACAACTGATCTGGTGCCTTACCTGCTATGGGAGCCCACTAAATGTTAGTTGGATTGGGATAAAGGAGACAGAAGATCAGAGAGATAATCAAGAGCCCTCTCCACCTGGAGCCACTCTCCTGGGCATCCCATTGAACAGCCTTATTGAGCCCGAGAGGCAGGGAGTTGACAGCCACTCTGTGGACTCTCTCCCAGGGCCTTTTTAAAACAGGGAAGTTAATTATGGAACCAGATTAACAGTTTCTTTTTTGATACAGTCAAAGTAAAACCAGCAGGATGCAATTTAGCTGGTCCCCACTTTCCAAATAGCAGCAAATTTTCATACAAAACAAAGAGACACTTGAATTGCAAATTACTTAGAGAATCAGCTACCAACCCCAACGGAAGAATATTTCTGTTACTTTCAAAGCCAGGCTCTTGCCTTTTCAGGTTTAACTGTGTATAGGGATCTTCATAAAGGCCTGCACACCTTGCTGCTCCCCAGCTTAGCGCACAGGAAGGAGGAACCATTCCTTTAAGTTTAATAGAATGCTTCAAGTCATCTCTGACACTCAGCATCATCCTCTTCTCATGAAAGGGGGGTTACAAGGTGCGTCTCATTCAAAGGCATCAAGAGAAAATGATCATGAGGCAAGGCAGAGACAGTGACAATAAAAAATGATGAGACTGTAAGCATATGCTGTTGGAGGCCAGCAAAGAATGGAAGAAGCCACATGCCCCGTCATTGTTATGCAAGAATTTGGGGAAAAAACACTATTTAACTAACAAAAGAAAATTAGGACATGATAAGTGGATATAACCCACGGATCACCAGCTCCTAGCTTGTGATCTCATAGACATGGGAACTAAAGTCAAGAGAGGATAATGTAGGAGCAATTACAATGACCACCTCTTCTGATATCCCCTGCATTGCCGAGTAAACGAGACCACGGCTTTCATCTGCTTTCTGTCACCTAAAGGAAATAAAAAGCTTCATTTTCACAGATGTATTTATATCCCCGCCTTTTTTTCTAATTGAATAATGTATGCTTTTTGAAGGGGATTTGGAATTTCAACAATAAAGCAAGGATAGCAAAAACAATAAGAGAATGCCACATAGTGCTGTTTGTGGAAGGACCGGAGGTTGTGATGTGAACCAGTCTATACCAGCTGCTCTCAGATACTGCCACTGCGGGGCAAAATGGACTTGGCAGGGGTTGACCGCCACTCTGCTTACCGTTAACCCAGCAGGTGGCAGAAGTGAGCAATAAAGATCACATAGGGGATAGGGTGAAAGAAGCAACCTGGCCCTACTTAGAGATTACAGATACCACTCAACTCAGCCTGTGTCATCATGTAGATAAGAAGGTTATATAGACAGCCCTTTCAAGCTTTTTAATATTAAATCTGAAATATTCTAGTGTAAAGCTTTTCAATGTTTAAACACAGATCTTTTTTTTTTTTTTTTTTTTTTTTTTTTTTAATATGAGCTAAATAAAGTCCATCAAGTTGTAGGGTGGAGACTGGGATGATGTCTTTGGGACCCTTACTTGGTGACCCGCAGTGAGTAAACTGGGCCTGAGAAGGTCAGCCAGAATATTGGGTGTAATCAGTCCAGTCATAAATCATCAGGGAGGCCTGGCAGAGAGGCGAACCTGTCAATAGGACATGAAGATGACACCTTGTGGGCTTAGCTCAGCAGTCCCTTGGGAAGAAACAAATAGAGTCAATAATGCCAGACTACATCTGCCAGATCCGTCCAGAAGATCTACTTACATTGAACATGTGTGTATGTACATGTGTATTCGTGTGTGCACACATCTGTGTATACATACATGTGGGCATGTGCCTTTGTGTATACATGTGTGTATAAATTATTCTTAGAATAATGTAGATAGATCCTCAGTAATGTTTTACAAGACTACTCCATTTCCTCCAAATTTTTAAATCTTTAGTAGCAATAGAATTACATCACTTCCTTCCTTTTCTTACCTCTATCCCCTCCTAGCTATCCTTCTTCAAACCCCTCCTATTGCCCCTACTCTCAAGTTGATAATCTCTTTTTCTTTTATTATTATTTTACATATATGAATATGTGTGTGCATAAATATTTATAAATAGATTCTGCTGAGTTTATTGTTCTATGTGTGGCTATGGTTTCAAGGCTGGCCAAATGTATGTATGTGCATAAATATTTATAAATAGTCAGCTGGGTCTGTTTTGTTGTATGTGTGTACATTTTGTTGGATAGTTTCAAGGCCTTGTTGCATGGTTTCACTTTGCATTGGACAACCAGTAACTATACTCATGCTTGGGAAAGGCTGGTTTCCCTTCTCCCAGCAGTCATTAGTTGCCTGTGGTTCTTTGTCTACAGCTAGGCATTTCCTACATGAAATGGCATTTTACAGTGGCATTTCCCCATGAAATGTCCCCCCTTACACGCTAGCATGTCTATTGATATTTCCATGGTTCTGGTCTTTTTTATGTAATCATTTATAGCAGAGACTGTGTCGCTGCAAAGCACATTCATGCACCACACACACACACACACACACACACACACACACACACAGAGAGAGAGAGAGAGAGAGAGAGAGAGAGAGAGAGAGAGAGAGAGAGAATGGATATACATCATCCGTATCTTAAATCTAGCTCCATAGGGAGAGACCTTCTCTTTTCTTCCACATTTTCAACACAAGTTTAAAGTGTTACTTTCATTAACTTAGGTAAAATCCCATCTGCTTTCTGAACCAGTCTGTGTGGAAAAATTGAAATGCACCAAGAGGTTGGGCCAAGATGTGTCCCATGGAGTGAAAAGGCATTTAGATTGACATCCAAGGGAACATGGAACATCATTTGTATTCTGCATGTTGGCAGATAAAACAGTAGACCTAATTCCGTGGTCAGAGCAAGCCACTGCCATTGAAGCAGCTTCCTGGGAAAATGTCCAGCTTGCCTGTGAAGTTTATTTGGAGCTGGAGTCATCCAGCTGGAATGGAAAGGGCAAAATACTTAATTACTGCCTGATGCCAAAATGAGATTGCACATCTTATATTTATTTTTTTTTTCTCCTGTGTATTTCAGCCTCACAGTGACAGAAAGATCATGACTGAGTGGAGAAACTTGTTCCAATGAAAGCAAAAGTCTGAATTGTAAGTAGGTTTTTTATTTTTCTTACTGGTTGATCACACAATACAGACACCCCTGGTGCTAACAGGAGCTTCATTAAATTCCAATTGTTTCCTTCAGTGCACTTAAGCAAGTATCAGCTGACCTTATTTGTAACTCAGACACCAAATGCATGGATTAAATTTCTCTGCAGTGTTTACATGTGTGTGTGTGTGTGTGTGCGCGCGCGCGCGCGCGCACGCACACACCCTGAGCAATTTAGGAACTATCAGGGTATATATCATTAAGATGTGTTCTTGTCTGTAAATAACAGAAAATACTGGTTCAACATGGCTTATGTAATATTTTTAAGTTACTTACTTGGGTAGCAGAAAGCCTTAAGATAGAGCAAGTCTATTGAGAATGCAGAGACAACTTCCAGTGCCCAAGACTGGGTTCTGATCAGTTCAGCTGAATATCACTTCCGTGTCTCTCTTTTTAATGTACTTTTCTAGATAGCCTCCAGCAAATTTCTACTCGTGTTCATTTGTCTGAATGTGTCACATGCTCTTGTGACAGAACAGTTGAAACTACCCACCCTGATTGTCTTAGACAAGTCATCAGTGTTCTTGGGTCTAGAGATGATACCTCTGAAATGCTACGGTCTTCTGGAGCAAAGTAGAAATGTAAACAAGTTCAGTATCTTATTAGAAAGGAGACAGGAGAGTGAATATTCATTTTTCAAAGCCATTGGCAGTGTGTCTTTGGGACAAGAAGGCAATACAAATTTCATCAGTCCTTACTCTAAGACCAAGCTGATGAGAATATCCGCTTCCAAAATTTCTACCATGGCTGAAGAAACCTTGACTAACACCCCCCCAAGTCACAGGTGAAGTGAAGAAAAGAACAGAAATACTTTGACTCTAGATATAAAACCCAAGTCATTATCGTTATACCATAGACAGTCTGTTTCTTAAATTTACATAATTATAAACTCCCCCTCAAAGAGTAAACATTGCTGCCAACTTAAAAAAAAAAAACCAACTACAGAACAGCATTAAATATGCATTGCTAATTTGACTTTCTAATATGTCTGGGAACTTCACAAAGATGTGCACAGCTCCAGAGATACTGGATGCTTAAGAAAACATCCCACCTGCCAGAAAAGAAGTACCAGGGAAAGAAAAGCTAAGAATCAGGGTTGGAGTGGGAGTGCAGGTTTAGTTAAAGGATTTCAGTTGATGCCAGAAAATTACCTGTAGGAGTTGATTCTGTTAATCTGACTCAAATTTATTTTTCTGGGCACCGACTCCCCTCATCAAACATAGGTGATTGCTTTGCGTTTCAAAAGAAAATAATATTTCCTTACTATGTTCCTATTCAGGTTTAAATGTCAGATGTGAGCTGGACATATAATTTGGGCAATTACAGAAAATAGTTGTATCGGGCACAAAGACTCTGTTGTCTTCCAAATCGCATTTACTGATCTTTCTCAAACATCCATGACCAGCCCTGAACTGGGCTTTGAAGGCTCCCAACTAACCATAAATATGACATCTGGGCAAGGTGAACTAGTCACCTGTGACTGTATTTTTTACCTAAGTTCTTCAGCTGGTGACAGTGATAACCTTGACATAGGATGTAGATCTGTGCATACGTAAAAGTGCTCCTGAAGTTTCATTGCAGATTACATATTTAAAACATGCATTTATATGTAATGGTGTGTGTGTGTGTGTGTGTGTGTGTGTGTGTGTGTGTGTGTGCGTTTACTGTAACAACAACTATTTAAGTTCAACTGTGCATCATAGATTTTTCCCCTTGTGGTGTTTGTATATGTGTCTCCTGTGTACACATCGTTTTCATTGTGGATCAGCATTGCATCGAGGGATTCATGGCAGTCTCTTTATTCAATCCCTTGCTTACAAATGCTTCTTATTTTGAGTTAAGTCAAAACATTCTTGCACAAATATCCCTCAACACATATGGTTATCACTTTGGTAATGTTTCTGGGTCTGTGAGTGGTTCCCTGACTGTGTGAAGTGACAAGTCCTCAAGAGCTAGAGTCATGACACTGTCCGTGGGTGACCAGAACCTCTGAATATGCTTGTCACGCCGTGGGCTCCTGTAAGAGAAAGGGAAGGGAAGATGAAAGGATGAAAAAGGAGACAAACCATGCCTGTAGCACTAAGGAGATTGCTGTTATTGCAAGCAGTTAGCATAGTTGTTCATGTGTTTACCTAAATAGCACCAGTCCTCTCTCTAGACTGGAAACCTGCTGCAAGCAGGAGCAAGCTCTGTTCCCCTAATTGCTCACCAATATTCAGTAAGTGCCTACTATATGTATATTAGTATATATGTGCACTTGGAGAATAAGAGACAAATTAAGTTTATATAGATTATACAGTGAGAAATTCAAGAAATGTTAGTCAAAGAGAGAAATTTTACTGAGGTCTAAATAATGAGTTCAAAAGCTCTATTGTAAAACATGGTGGCCTCAGCTTGCCACCCGGGACTTTTGCCAGTTAATCTTCTTCCCCATGACCTCTTACAATGAATACTGCTATTACGAGGGAGGAAGCAAGCCTAAGACATGGAGTCTCTTAATCGAGGGAGCACCACCAAGATAGGCAGCACTGGCATTTCGACAAAGGCCCATCTGACTTTAGCACAGATTTATCATTATTGTTTGAAAACCACTAAGAGTAGGTTTCAAGTGTTAACTTCAAAAAATGAGTACAAACGTAAGAGGAAATATATATGCTAATATATTAGCTCTACTTAGCTATTCCACAGTGTATACACATTGGAGAATAATGTATTATTCATATTATATATAAGCATATGCTGCTTGAAATTGTTAATTTAAAAATATAAACTTTATTGGGAGTGATTCTGAGATTCTATCTGAGCTATACCCAGAAAACTATTTTGTGATTGGTAATAGCCACCATGTATATACAATATACAGATACAATAATATATGCCATGTATATATTTTTATTAGATTTATGTATTTCATTTTTAGTATTTAACATTTTATTGATTCTTTGTAGCTATAACATCATATATACCCCAATCCCATTCATCTCCTCATCCCTTCATACCGGCACTCTGCCCTTGCAACCTGCCCAAAAATAAAGAGAAAAATCTCATTGAAGAAGCTATGTGTGTCATAGTATGTCCCACAGTATGTCCCACAGTGTACTCTTTTGTCCCACTTCTTTGCAAAGGGTCATTGGTCCTTGATCTAGTTCATGGCCTCTGACTTCTCCTACACTATCAAGACTGAATCCTCACTGGGATTCTTCTCAGATATCCTGCTGTTGCCCTGTGTCATGAAGATCCTAAAGCTTTGGATCTGTAGGATTGGCCCCTTCACATGCTCTAGCAGGTCATAGATGGGGTAAATGTTGGGGTGGGCCAAGTCAAAGCCCTGGATCTGGGCCTGAGTGATAGCTGCTCTGGCCAGTCTACCAGTTCTCCACACCCACAACACTAGGGGAAGCTCTCCAGCACTGCACAGGCTTGTTTAGCCCAATGCTACAGCAGGCAATGGGCAGAGCCCGCTCTCCTGCTCTCATGACCCCAGGGTCAGCTCTCCCACTTGCTGCAGGTGATAAGGAGTGAAGAAAGGCATCTTTCCCTCACCCCTGCCTGCCACCACAGGGCAGATGAGTGGTAGGGTCAGCTCTCCCATGCTCACACCCTTGGGGCCAGTTTACCTACAACTCTCACAACCAAGGCCAGCCCTACTGTGCTTTCTGGGTGAGGTGCTGGGCTGGATCTCCTCAGTACTGCAGCTGGAGAGATATGGGGCCAGCTCTCCTACTCTCAGACCTTCAGGGCCAGCTCTCCCATAATGCCCAGGCAAGGGGTGGGGCCAGTTCTGCACAGCCCTTAGACATCAACATGGCCAGAGGCAGCAGCCCAGACCAGGGGCAATCCTGGTATTTGTGGGCAACATATCCCCACTTATGCAAGGCCATGGACACAGACACAGGTAGCATGGGCCAGGGACCTCACCATGGTTTTCTGTGGCATCACTGGCTACTCCCATCAGGCCATTCCTCATTACCCTTGAGTTTCCAGTTCTGCTTTTCTTCATTGTGCCCTTAGCCTTCTGCTTCTCTTTTTCTTTCATTTCTCCATCACTTATGTGTTCATCTTAGTGGCACCCCCAGTCTCTGGGTGTCTGAGTTGTCTTAGGAGTGGTCTCAGGAGTGCTGTGCCTAGCCCCTGCCCACACGGTTGTCTCCAGCTTTCTTCCAACCAAGTCCCCATGCACTGGACTCAGGGGTTGCCTTGGGTGTAATCTGTCTGGCCCAGCCACCTAGATTTACGTATTCCTATACATCCATGTACCTGTGCATGTATGCCCTGGCACAGAAGTAGAGGTCAGAGGATAGCTTGTAGGATTTGACTCTCACCTTCCTACATGTGGGTCCCAAAGACTGAACTAAAGTCTTTACCCACTATGCCATCTTGCTGGCTTCCTGTCTGTACTGATTTTGTGTCAACTTGACACAAGTTAGAGTAATCAGAGAGGAAGGAACATTTGTTGAAAAAATGCCTCTATAAGATCCAGCAATAAGGAATTTTCTTAATTAGTGATCAGGGGTGGTGCCATTCCTGAGCTAGTGCTCATGGGGTCTAGAAGAAAGCAGGCTGAGAAAAAAGTTGTGTGGAACAAGCTAGTATGCAGCACCCTTCCATGACCTCTGCATCAGCTCCTGGCTCCCAGTTCCTGCCCTCCTTGAGTTCCTGTCTTGACTTCTTTTAGTGGTGAACAGCAGCATGGAAGTGTAAGCTGAATAAACCCTTTCCTCCCCAATTTGCTTTCTGGTCATGGTGTTTTATTGCAGCAGTAGAAACCCTAAGGCACTGCCATATAATTCTTCATGATGAGATACATGATTAGCTATCACTATGTAGCAAAATACTCGTCCTGGAGTTAGTTTAAAAGATAATATGTCTAATCTCACAATTGAGAGTAGGTTAACAGTCCCTGAGCAGCTTCTCTAGGTTCCATGATTCAGTTCATAAGCACAGTATTAGCCAATGGTGATATCAGCCAGTGACTGAAGGTAGACCCCCCTCCCAAGCATCTATTAGGGTTATCATGTCACTTACTGGTCACAATGAGGTACTGAGGCCCAGATACACTATGAGTCTCAGTTGCTCTCTGGCTACAGTCTGGATACTGCTCCATCAAAGTGAGATGCAAGAAGTGTGAGAGTCTTTTGTGGCATCCTATCTTGTTTGACTAGTGGATCCATTAGACATCACAATGTCCATGCTAGAGGCAAGGGTGATGTGAAGGTATGACTCCTAGTAGCCATCACTGGGTGCTATTTGGTAAGTTGCCTGCCACCCAGGTTGGTCTTCACCATTATCTCTTAAGGTAAATATTATTACCGTAAGTGACGACGCAGACATGAGAGAGAGAGAGAGAGAGAGAGAGAGAGAGAGAGAGAGAGAGAGAGAGAGAGAGAGAGAGAGAGAGAGAAACAAAAAAACACTAATTCAGCTTATTCAACATAGCACAACTAAGATGGGTGGGTCCTGGGATTTAGACAAAGATCCTTTTGACTTTAAAACAGATATTATTGCCACTAACTTTCCTTTGTCTCTCTATTATTATTCTATAAAGTGATCTTAAAACTATTTTGGCTTTACTGAATTTATACTTGCTATGTGTGATAAACAGCTTTATCTTGATCTATAATTAAACATGAGGTGCATGACACCTCCTCCCCGCCCCGAGAGGACAGTGAAGTGAGCTAGATAGAAAAAGCAGCTTCCACCCAGTTGGCTAAACCTAGGAAGGGAAACAAGCTGCCAGACCCCTCCTTACCTTGTGCTAAATGCTAGGAAAACCATGACATGAGCTGGGATGTCAATAGCCGTTTCCTCTTACTTCTGCTACCAAGCATCTTAGGTTTAGAAGGAATAACCCTTCTCCCAACCTTGAACCAGTGAGCTTCACTCTGAAATAGATAGATAGAGAGATAGATAGATGATCCAAAGAAAGATGGATGGATGAATAGATGGATGGATGGATAGATGATAGATAGATAGATAGATAGATAGATAGATAGATAGACAGACAGACAAAGCAATTTCTCACAACTCTAGAGGCTAAAATCCAATATTAGAATGCCAACATAATTAGGTTCTGGTGAAGGACCTTCATAATCTGCATGTGCCTGACAGTCAATTTCTTCTTGTTTACCAGTACAGCAACAAGAGTGAGAGAAACTTCTAAAGTTTTTTTTTTTAAATTTTTACTATCTTGGGTTTCATAATGACATTCTCAGACAAGTACATAATGTGCCTTGAAATTACCTCCATTCCCCTACTCACCTTTCTTCTCATGCTCCCCTCTCATTACTTGGTTCCCTTCATCCCACTGAACAGTTTTGCTTCTGTTTGCATGCCATCTGTACATGCACAATCTTAAGTGTCTATAGAGTCTAGAGCCCACAAGCTTTAGAAACCATGTGATGTTTGTCAGCTCACGACTGGCTTCATTTACTTAACATCATGATTTCCACTTGCATCCATTATGCAGCAAAGAACAGAACTTCCTTCTCCTTTATGACAGAAAAAAAAATCCCATTGTGTTTTTACCAAAACGTTCTTTTAAATGCTGCAACAGATTGGGAAATGAATAAATGTTCAGGTGCTGCTCCCAAAGAGACCGTCTACTTTCTAGCAAGCTGTTCATTCTTGCTTTAAAATTTTTTCTGTGTATATTTGAAGCAGGAAATTCCTATGGATGGTAAACTTACTTAATACATAATCAGTGTTTAATAAAATATTAGACTTTCAAGCTCTCTCAAAGCTCTCCACTCTCCTTTCCTAAACCAGGTACTGGTGTGTGTCAACCTTCGGTAACATCTTACACCCATGTGAAAGCACATGTAGACGTCTTGCCTTTTTTTGTTGTTGTTTTTTGGTTTTTGGTTTCTTGGGTTTTGTTTTTTTTTTTTTGTTTGTTTGTTTGTTTGTTTGTTTTGTTTGTTTGTTTTTTGAGACAGGGTTTCTGTGTAGCCTAGGCTGTCATAGACTCACTTTGTAGACCAGGCTGGCCTCAAACTCACAGCAATCCACCTGCCTCTCTCTCCTGAGTGCTGGGATTAAAGGCGTGTGTCACCATGCCCAACTGGATATCCTGCCTTTTAAAACCTACTTAGCTTACCCATGATCTGCACCCTGGTTTTTCTTTCTTTCATTCTTTCTTTCTTTCTTTTTTTTTTTTTTTTTTTTTTTTTTTTTTTTGTCTATTTCCAACTTCTCAGGGATGAAGTTCTACGGTGTACAATACTTAGCTTATGTTTTTTAACTTAAATTTAAATTTTTGACACCCTCATATATGAGTGCTCCAGTTACATCAGTCTTCCCTTCCCTTCCCCCTCTAACACCTCTCCAGCGTCCCCTCCCAAATCCACAATTTATCCTTTATTATTGTTACACATACACGTATGTGTACATGTATAATATACACATATATGCATTTCTAAATATAAAACATATACATGTAGATAAATATGTATACACAAACTACAGGGTTCATTTAGCGTTGCTCATATGCGTAAGCATTCAGAGCTGTCCACTTGGGATGGTACAACCTATGTAGGTATTTACCCCAGGAGAAAATAGACTCTCCCTCTCTGTATAGCTGTTAACCACCTATAGCTCCATCTTGGGGGTCAGACTTTATGGAATTTCACCCACTCATCTTGGCATGTCAACTGCTGGTATTATTATACCAATCTTGCCCAGGCAGCTACACTGTTATGTGTTTGTGAGTGCATTGCAAGGGTGGGGATACTACCTAGCAGCAGAAGTCCTGGTCCTCTTATAATCTTTCTGCCTCCTGTTTTGTGATGCTCCCTGAGCCTTAGATGTAGACGTTGCATTGTAGATGGATATCACTTGGGGTTGGGCACCCACAAATGCTTAATCTCTGTATTTGGGCAATTTTGAATCTCTGTTAAAAAGACTCCATCTATAGCAAAAAAAGATTTGTGATAAGGTGTGAAAGGTGCATGTTTGTGCAAATAAATATTCAGAATACAGTTAGAATTATTTGTTTAGAAAAATTATGATAGTGGGTTCTCCTCTACACTCTATGACTTCTCTAGCCATGGGTAGTTGTTCAGGTTTACAGCACCAGGTGTGAGGCCTGGCTTGGGCATCTGCTTGTTTTATGTGACCCATCCCGTAAGATCACTCAGAGCTCAGTGGACATGGAAAGCTGCCTCCTGGGACCGGCCTGAGGACAGGACAGTAATTAACAGCTGCCTAATAAAAATGGCTTCTGATGGCACACAGCATTCAATCCAGGAGGACAGACAAACACACACTGGAACCTCAGCCTCCAAGTTCTGACTGAGCAAGATTTTTCCAAAGTGGACATATTCTTTTGTTTTGTTTTGCTTTGTTGTTTGTTTCTTTCTTTCTTTCTTTCTTTCTTTTTTCAAGACAGAGTTTCTCTGTGTAACAGCCCTGGTTCTCCTGGACTGGCTTTGTAGACTAGGCTGGTCTTGAACTCACAGAGATCTGCCTACCTCTGCCTCCCAAGTGCTGGGATTAAAGGTATGTGCCACCACACCCAACTGTGGACATATTCTTTTGAAGCATAAAACTGACTAGGCTCCTTGGAGCTTCCCCTTGTGCTGAGGGTTACCAGAAAACAATCTATACAAAAACATCACCAATAATAATAGCAGAGGCTGCTTTTAAGTTCCTATTTTACTTGAATCTAAAGAAATCCTAGAACATGGTGACTAATGACTGAGCAATTGATAGGGTTCTTGTCTTGAATGCATGAAGACCTGCATTTGATCCTTAGCCCTGCATAAATCATGACTGTAATCTCATCACTAGAAAGGTGGAAGCAAGAGGACCAGAATTTTAAAATCATCCTTGACCAAATGAATATGAGCTTGGCCTGGACTACGTGAATGAGACCCAGGCTCAACAAAAGAACATGGGACCATCCCCATGGTCAGTAGTTGTATTACCTTGGATGCCTCGTGATCTCTCTGAATATAAATTATGCCACCTACAAAACAGCAATAACAGCAGCCATCTCATAGAGCTGTTGTGAGAAACTGCTTAGCCAGTGCCTGGCACATGGTGAGCAAACAGTACCATCTACCATGCCTTAAAATCACCCCTAAAATTCCATAAAAGTGCAAGCTCACCATCAGAGAAGACAACTCATCCAAGACCAGAAATAACAACACTGAGACTTGGACTTAGGATTCTCTGTCTTATTAATTAATTTATCAAATACTGATCAGATGCCTGCCATGTTCTAAGTGCTGGAAATACTGAAGCAAGGGAGAAAGCTTGTTTTCTGGTCTCAGCCCTCAAAGGGTTCATAGCTTGATGAGAGGCCATGAGACCACTTGACATACCTACCACCACTGCTTTCCAAAGCATCCTAAGTTCCCTGGTTAAATGCCTCGGTGTCTCTCAACAGTAACTGTACAAGATTTGACTGACCGGGTGATACCAAAGGAGCTTACTTTTCCCAGCAGCTCTGGGAGCTGGCTGCCATGGTTATCTCTATTTGACAGATTAAAGCATTTGCAGAGGATGGAATGACTTGTGGGACCTAATGGATAAAGTTGAAATTTGAAACGTGGGAGCAATGTATCTTGCTCTACCACAGTGTTTAAGTGAGTGGAGGGGATTTGAAACTGCAATTACACTTAGAAGAAAAGTTTCAGGTACTGTTTCATCCCAAATCTTATCACCTGCAAGGTATGTCCCATGTTCTGTGTCCCTTGGCTATGGTAGTTGCTCTTCGAGGTCAAAAACTAGGAGAATAGAGAGAAGCGTAAAAATGAAAACATAAATCACTGTCATATTTAAGTAAGAGCATAGTACTTACATGGACCATTTGCACTGCTTAGTTCTGTTTTCAAAAATCCATGTCTGAGGCTATTAAAAATGATTATAGTATTGCTGCCCCCCTTGAAATTTGGGGCATGGATATATTCTTCGGTATACACAAGCCTGACCTGAAAGACTTATATCAGGACAAAGTCTAGAAATCTGGCTACAGAGCCAGAGCACATCATAGGGAGGGCCATGTTCAAAGGAGTTAAACAAACCACTCTGTCTTCTCAACTCAGAAGATTCATTTGAATCTCTACAGGGGCCTGGTGGGCCAGGGAGCTATTGATGCAGGCAGTAAGCGAAATGCCACCACAGTGATTTTCTCACAGTTGCTGGCATTACTCACTGCTCACAACTACAACCAGGGAGGGAATGGCTGTGTAATGTTAAGACTCTGTCAAGTTGACTAGAAGTCGAAACAAGTCAGCAAGGAGAGGATCCCTGCAGAAAGCAACCAGGCTTTGACCTTCACACGCAGACACAGCGTCCACAGCCAGGGCCTGAATTTATACCCATGTTGCCTGCAAAGCAGAACACCCAAACAAAACCAAAAGACACACCAAAGATTTATATTCTGATTTCAGACTGAAAATGAGAAACCTAAAGCAACAAATCCTTCATGGATGAATTCCCTACCTGCTGGCCAAAGTACACAGTCACCTCAGGAAAAAAAATGACCCAGGCCTTTTCCTGAGCAGGAGCAGTTCAGGTCATAGAGTCACGTCTTGGCAAAGGACATCATCTTTTGCAAACAGATTATCTATAATGTGTCTCTTTTGAGGCTCACAGCACCACAGGAGGGAAGAAAGAGGAGTATTTTTAACTCATATTATGCCTGCTCAAATTCCAAGTGCCCTGGCAAGGTTGAGATCTGCCTGCAGTCACACAGCAACGTGACAGAAGGATGAAGACCCAAAGCTTGCATCTCTCTGTTCCTGATACCCTTTGAAAACTGTTTCTGCTCCTCAAGAGTGCAATGATAATGCTCAGAGGATGCAGGCACAGCTAGCCTAATATAAGAAGCATTTAGTCCTCATTAGCTGTCATTACTTTGCCAAGAACTCCAGTCACTCTTCCTTCAGGGCAAAACTGAAGACCAGCATCATTTACTTTGTATGTGAACCTCCTGGGGTCATGCTGGAGAGGTTGCTAATGAACCAAGCAGAAGAAGGCAGTAGGCTCAATTAAACCCCTAGGAAGGTCTGCTGTGATACCCTACCTGCAGACAAAAATACTAAATAGGGAATGTGAGTATGAATAGAAAAAAAGAGACAGAGTGTCTGTGCTAATTGCCCCACCAAAGCTCACATGAGACTTTACAATGGCAAACTGCCCAACTGCCTTCAGAGCTACCATATTGGATTTAGTGAAGAAACTTCATTGTAGCTAGTAGAAACTCTGTGTTTAAATTACCTATGAGACGTCTGCTGCTGTATTCAAAGGAGTTGACAAGTCAGGCATCTTGTGACCACTGGACAGAGCAGAGGTGGGTCCCAGAAGGGAGTCTCATCTAGAACATGACCTAACATTATCTTGCTAAAAAATAAACAAGAGCAGGTGGCCAAGAGGGAAAGAGAATTGGAGGCAAGGTCTAGATCTGCTGCTTCCTAGCTCACAGATAGCCACTGGAGATAACCACTCTACAACCATATTTCTTCAGCTGTACAATGGAGTTGCTGATGTACCTAACACCAAACATGTCAAATGTGCTGTGGGAGAAAAGAGTGCTCTCTTCTGTTGTAGTATCTGTTTAACGGAGGAGATGGAAGCGACTCCAGAGAGCATCTCACTCCAAATCCAGATGAGATGTACATAGCTGAGTCGCAGTCTTGCTACTTGTGTGACCTGATCTCATTCAGTGTCCCAGGACGTTGCCTTGATGAACAGATACTACAACGTCTGTGTAGATTCTGGTTTTCCCCTAGCCAAGACTACAGTTGTTTCTAAGTCCCTGAATCCAGGGAATAAGCATCTGTACATTTCTGAACTCCTTGGAGGATTCTTTAGCTTCCAGAATACTTAGCATCTTTAGGATGATCTTGGATCACTGTCCCGAGCCCTGGACAGGCTTTGCGACCTGCAGGCCTCAGAACAACAACATACATTAGAAAGCAGTCTTAAGTAAGGGCACCAAAAATACACTCCCAGTTGTTCTGATTCCCAATATAATGGCCTCCTCATCAAATCAGCACAAGAAAGTTGAGAGAGCAGGGCAGCTTTGAGGTCTGGTTTGTTAAGCATGGACCAGATCATCCAGGTCACCCACATATTAGCAATTCTTTAGAACTGGCAGCTGATGCTTCACTCCCTTGGGACTTAATTCCAGCTAGAACAACTGGCCCGAAAACCTTCAGGCATCGCTCTGAGTTTTAAAGCACCTGTGGCTTGCCCTTGACAACAGCACTGGAATCCATATGCCACAGAAACTATCTGAGCTAGCTTCCTGAGTGATAGACATGAATTCCCTGGAGGAAAGGAGCTTGTGAGAATAGCAAATCTGGCACACAGACATGGGCATGGCACACTGTAGATGTAATTTGAGGCTAATATCTAGAGATGCTGGGGAAAACAAGAAACCCTCCTATTCTGTTGGGAGAAATTTAAGTTGGTACATCCAGGATGAAAAAAAAAATTATGAATGTTTTTCAGAAAAAAACTAACAAATTCCAGGATGGCCCAGCAACCCAACCCTACCCTTTAAGTATTTTACCCCAAAGGCTTGAAATCAGACTATAAATGACACACCTGCTCTACCTTGATAATTCAGAACCTAAGTGTCTATCAGGAGATGAACAGATGAAGGAAATTGTACATATATATGCATGAATGTATATTTACATATATACACATGACATTCTTTTGCATTATATGTTTATGTATGTTGTATATTTACATACATACATAAATTTGAATATATGCAAATATACAATATAAATATACACATAATGCAGAATAATACCATTCTGCCTTTAAAAGAAGATTTTCTCATTTGTGGTCACATGGATGGAATTGAAGATCACTTTGACAGCTGAAATAATCCCTAGCATGAAAAGACAATAATCGCATGTGTATTTGTTTATTGTGGAAAATGCAGTAATTGAACTCCAGAGAAGCAAATAGTGTTAACGGTTGTTCCACAGGCCGGGGTATAAAGGAGAATGGGGCAGGACTGGGGGAGACAAATCCTTAGGAGAAATAAGCTTCCCTGTGAATTGGAGAAATACTGGGCATTGATGTGAGTATGTAGACTAAAATTTCAAAATCACTGTGAGTCAATTTTATATGTTCTCACCACATAAAATGCTAAGTATTTGAGATGATTGATATGGTAATTAGTCTAATCTAATGATTCCACACGGTGTTCATAAATCATAGAATCACTTTTGTGCCCCATTAATGTCATTTGTCAGTTTACAAATAAAGTAGTAAAACTTACAAAATAGAAGAGCTGACTTGTTGAGTGCCAGGAGTGTTCTGAGCACTGAGACAACACACCTCAGTAGACTTCGAAGGACAGTATTCTTGCTTATCCTGTGTTTCATCCCTCATTGCTTTTCATGGGTAAAGTTAAGGAAGTGCGATTTCCAGGGATGCAGAGGAAGACATAAAAACATACACCAAAGCCAGGTGGAAAATCCCACCTTTTACTGAAAGGAAAGCTTTTGTTGTTAATAAATGCTGTAACTGTTTATAATGGCTTTTCCTTAAAGCAGCGCAATGTCTTTTGGGTTCACTTCTCTTCCATGTTTTAGTTTCCTCATTTGTAAACTGATTCACAACATGCCCACTCCATGGGGTTATAAGGACTAAATGAGTCAATGCATAGAAAGCACTTAGCAGAATGAATACATCATAATTGTTCAATGGATGTTAGATTATTATGATAATTGCTGTTACACTGTGGGTTTGGTCTTTATAGGCATTAAAATTTACTCATCTAAGAGTGAAAAATACAGTGAATGATTCAGTTGAATGCATTATGCATAATAAAACACTACATTTATATAATTAGGGCTAACATTTATGACTTTAGATACTGTATTACTTTTCTATTACTATCTTACAAATTACAGAAACTTCACAGCTGAAGACACCACCCATTTATCACGTCAAATTTTCTGTAGGGAAGAAATCCAGAGAAGGCATGGCTAGGTTCCTTGCTCAGGCCTACAAGGATGAAATCGAGTCCTGATCCTTTCTGCTGGGTCTTGGGAAAGTCCACTTTCCAACCCACGCAGACTGTCACCAAGGTCAGTTCCTTAGAGAAACAGCATCTCAGCTCACATTTCCTGCTAATTGTCAGACCTGCGACCCTCTTGTTTCCTAGATGTCAACAGCCTTCTCTGCCATGTGGCCCCTATCTGTGCATCCATTAGTGGTAGGAAACCTGTCTTGTGCTTCAAATCTCCCTCTCCAGTAGAAGCCCTTTGAGACTAGTCACGATCATCCTGGTTCATCCATTTTAAGGCCAACTGTGTTGGAATTTTAAGTGATCTGCCCATTCCCTTGCCAGCCATATCTACAAGAGTACTGAGTGAAAGGTAAGAGTTTTGCATAAGACAGGAGCCAGGATCCTGGGAGTCATCTTGGCATTCTTCCTATCACAAATTCATTTTCTCATCCCTGCTTGCTTAGAAAAGCAATTTGTTTGACTGTTATGAGCATCTCACATCATGCTCTACACTTAACTACATACACCAAAAACAAACATTGTGTACCTTTGAGAAAACCACATACAACAAAAATAAATAAGCATTGTGTGTCTTTGAGACAACAAAATTGAATGCTATGAAGAGGATATGAGAGTGGTCGATTCGTTGTATGTAGCTTGCAATATAGTCCTGTGTAGATTTTGTCTTTGTTTTTGTTTTAGAGAGAGGGTCTCACAAAATTGCCCAGGCACATGTTCCATTCATTCTATAACCCAGCCAAGACCTGAGTGTATGATCTTCCTGCCCTTGCAGTGGGCAAGGATTACAGGCGACTCGCCTACCTTTCAAGTAGCTGGGATTACTAGCCTGCACCTATTTTATAACCGCAATCCATAGGTGGTGGACCCAAAACTCCTAGTCAACAGGGACCAGGCTAAAAGTTGTTTAATGCCCTTGGGTATTAAATAGTACCTAGTAAGTATCCCAAATGTAACTAGATACTGGGTGTAGAAGTCACTCAGCCTTTTTAATGGCAATTCGATCATCTGTAAAGGAAAGAGATGCATGTTCACCTATCAGGGCTGATCTGAGAGTGCAATATCAGTTCTATAAAGTTGACACTGTTGTTGAACCTCTGTCACTGCATGCAGCTTTGCTGTGTGCAGACACCCTGTATCCTTCTGAGGACACTGTGATGCAGTTGAAGGAATGGAGCTTCAGAACTGATATCAGAGCCATATTTAAAGCATTTAGAGGTTCCATGTCCTTAGAAAGTGGGTGCAGAAGGAATGAATGACAGCATAAATGTGAACCCTGGTGTACAGTGGTCACCCAGTATATAGTACATAGATGAGCACTGGTTCCTTCTAAGTCTTCAAACATTTAAATAATATGTGTATGAGTGTTTCCTAAACTGAAAACCATATAGTTTACTGTTTGCCCATTACTATAATTCATTTTGTCTTTAATATGTGTGTATGATATGTGTGTTGGGTGGATTTGGCATAACATGCATGTAGAGATTCAAGAATGCTCTCTGATGTTGGTCCTCATGTTCTGCCTTGTTTGAGGCAGGTGCCTTTGTTGTTCATGGCCTTATCTTGCCCATGAGTTTCAGGAAAATTCTCCTGTCTCTGTTTCCTGTCTCACCACAGGAGCACTGGGACTACAATTATACACTACTGTGCCTGATTTTATGTGGTTTCTGGAGATTCAAACTCGAGTCTTCACCCTTGATAGCAAGCACTTTACCCACAGAACTACCTCACAGTCCCTTAATATTGTTTCTATTGGTCTTTTGTTTTCCTTATTCATGAAACCATAGTTTTAATGTATCACTTTCACTTTCTATAAAATCATGCTAACACAAATGCTTAGCCATTAAAATAAAAATATATGATGACAGTTTCCATGTGGACTGCATGTTGGGGACCACGACAATGAAGAAGTGAAAAGATCCATTTTAAATACATGAATGTCCCTCAGAGCCACTAGTAAAATTAAACAAGAGCTAACTGTATCTAAGATAATTTTATGGAGGTTTTTTTTTTTTTTTTTGAGATGTGCCTCCAAATAGAATTCATATAATTTTAAAATTAAGTCCAAGAAGTAAAAGATGGAAGAAAGTCTAGTGGAAATACAACAAAAACATGCCAGTACCAGACTTCAGACTCAGGTAATCCTAACTCCATAGTCCGGGTTTTATAGGAAAAAGAAACGCTGTTAGGGAGACGAGTGAGGAGGTGGAGGTAAGAAAGGAAAGAGAAAAGAGAGAAATGCAGAGAAAGAGCAATAGAAGTGGGAGGCAGAGAAGGAAGAGGGAGAGAAGAGGTTTGTAACCTAGCTCGTTCTATATTTCCTTTACTGCATTCCTCAGCTCCTATGGCCTTTATTGTCTGTATATGTGTATGCATGTGTGTGTACAGGTGCACATTATAGACAGAGGTCAACCTCCTCTGTCATCCCTCAAGTACTGTCTACCTTGCTGGGTTTTCTTTCTTTGTGTGTGTGTTTATTTGTTTGTTTGCTTGCTTGTTTGTTTTGAGACAAGGACTCTCGCCAGCTCCAGTGCTCACCCAATAAACTGGACTGGCTTGTCAGCAGGCCCCAGTGATACTCCTGGCTCCACCTCTCCAGACCTGGAACTATGAGTACACACCACATTATTCCCTCTTTGTGGCTTCTACATATTGAGCTCAGTTTTTCCTGTTTCCACAGCAAGTCCTTTACACAATGAGCTATCTCCTCTGCCCTCCTCTAGGCTTTAAATTGCAGTTAGCCTGTCCCCACCCCCCCATCCCCACCCCCCACATCACTTCTCCTTGCCTATTACTCAGGTGATTGACAGTTGTCCAGTTGCTCTTTGCTGTGCGTCTCTTAGAATGCCACTTAGAATCCAAGTGACATGGCTGTGCCCGGGTCAAAATGATGAACAGTACAGCTTGCTCATAATCAGCACCATCCACCGCCACCATCTGAACCATCAAGTTGGGAGCCTTAACTCAGGGCCCCCGCCCTGGAACTGAAACACAGAAGTACCAGTTGCATTATGGCAGCCAAGTGAAAATGGCCTTGAACAAGAGCAGGGATTGGTTTCTTTTGACTCTCTGCTTCATGCTAAGTGGTTCTCAGGAGGTGGATTTAACACAGCCTTTTGCTTCTCCGATTAAAATTACATTTTCTATCTCTGCCATTTCCTATCCCAAGAAGCACTGCAGCACTCTCTGCTCAGTACCAAGGGAAGAGCACTTTTCATTCTATATTTTAATTAGGCCCTGACATCTGGTGTGGCCCATGAGCACTTATTTGCACACCTGCAGGCTATTGGCTGTAAAGGAGCCCAGCCTGCGTGGGGATTCTGTACGCAGATGGAGTGTATGGTCGTTTAATTTAATAGAGCAATTGTGTGGGCCTTGTCAAATGTTCTGCAATTGTGAAATGTGGGCCCCTCTCAACTCCAGGTACATCGGGCTGTTCCTTATGTAATGCGCTTTTCACCTCTCCTGCCAGACTTCATAGAAAATACAGTCAGTTAGAACAGAAGCTTGGAAACCGGGCAATCTTGGTAACCTTTCACGGGAGCAGGGAGAGTGATGAGACCATGAGATTTGTCAAGTATCTAGGTGATCGTCTATGCTCCTGTGTTACACAGTGTGCTGTGTGCAGCTCCGACCTCCTCTAATGAGGATCACGGGTGAGGCTCATGTGACAGGAGGTGGGCAGAGTATACTGTGCTTTTCCAGGTTTGGATCGACAACCAAGGCTTAGACTCCAGTTTGATGAAACCTCACCCTGTCACTCATAACTCTCAGGGCATCCTAGATATCTTACCAGCCCATAAGCACCTATGAGAAGAGTGACTAACAACCAGAGGAAGTAGTGTGGCCAGACATAAGGAGCCATTGGCTTCCCAAGTGTATCCTTGTAGATGTCCTCAAAGCCTTGGGCCCACGTCTGATGGCTTGCTAAAAAACACCACCACTCATCAGAATGTTCACTGGCTGTAACATTTAGATGCTCACTATTAGCTTATTGTGTTTACTAATTACCTTCTGCCTGCCCAGTGGGTCCTGGCTAGATTTTATTCACCTCAAGATACAGGGTACTTGTGAGAGTAAAAGAAAAGACTGCACGACGTAGTATTAATGACGTCTTGAGAGGAATGGGAACTGCCCACGGTTTGGGAAAGTCTAGCCACTTAAGACCTTCATTCATGGATACTGAGGAATTGTGGGAAATCTAAGAGGAAATGAAACAACAGGGAATATAGCCAGACTTGGTTCACATTAACAACTTCACCTTTTCCAGCAACATGACATGTACATAAGGCCTGGAGAAATGGCTCAGTAGTTAACACTACTGCTCTTCCATGGCTCAGAGCACCCACGTCACTCCATCTCCAGGGTCCCCGATGGCCTTTTCTGGCCTTCTCATACACCAGCACTCATCTGCACATACCCACAAATATATACATAATTTAAATAAATATTCTTTAAATTATTTACATATGAAAAGAAATTTACCTAAGTATCACAAATTTTCTAAACATTAGAAACGTTTTTTTTTTCCATTGTAAAAACTGGGACTAAGTACGACAGTGCCAGTTGTAGAGAGAATCACGAATTTACAAAGCAGTTAAGTATAAAGCACTTAGCAAAACCCCAGACGTGTAATCATTGCCTCATTGGTTACAAAAATGGTTGCAGGAATGAAGAGAATGCAGACAGCAGCAGGGACATGGGTGCGGGAATAGAGGTTTGCAGGGTGTGGCACCAACACTGTGGGGAGGCAGGAAACTGAATCCAGAAGACCATGAAGAGACGATGAAGTGCTGGGCAGAAAAATCTACAGCAGGAAAGGAAAGGGAGGGACTTGGGCTTCAAAGGGCTGCACTCGCTGGTGAAAACACAGGTGTGAAAAGAAGTAAATGGCAAAGTTGCCAAGAATGCCGAATTTACCAAATGGCTACTCAGAGTGGAAAAACAACCTTCTGTTGTGATTACCTTATTCACAAAGATCGCAAAACAGATACAGCTGCATCACAAGGACCCAGGATTCTGGTTTTTGTTTGTTTTTGTTGCTGTTTGTTAAAGAAACAAATGTTTTGTAAAATAGGGGAACCACAATCAAAAAAGTAACCTGTTACTCTTAGATTTATGAAAACCTCTGCTTCCGCATGAGAAATGAAGTGTCCTGAGTTGTTTTGTTTTGACTGAAATAATAGTTACAATTCATTTCATGGCCACGGACTTTTAGTTACAAATAAAGAACTTAGGAGTCAGGCATGCTTGGGTTTGAATGCTAGAAATCTCATTAGATGGTACTGTAAGCTCAGATATGTTGCTTCAGGTTTCTGAAACACAGCCTCTTCATTTGTCCAAAAGCATAGCAATACCGTTCATTTCCTTTACGGAAAACATCTGTAAGCGCCAAACACAGTCAATGACAACACATTCCATCAAAGGCAGCCCTGCCAACACAGAGCTTCTTCAGATTGCTTGCATACTCGAGGGAAAGTGAAAACCTGAAGGTGAGCTCATTGCCCTGGTGATCCTGAGAGCCTGGGACTTCTCCACTAAGATTGGAGAAGCCTCTGGAGACTGACCAGGGGGCAGGTGTCAACTCCAGCACCTGCTGGCCAAGATCGAGGAGAATGTGTGCATGTGAAATAGGGCCACTGTTACCCTTAGGGCAAACTGCAGCCAAGAGAGAAAAATAAAGGCTCCCCCCCACCCCCAGAAAGTTAAATTTAACACATTTACAGGCTATCATTTAAAGTAGGATAGTGTCCTTCCAAAGGTTGCAAGAGAGTGCAATCAGCATGTTGGTTTCTGCTTTTATGTTTGTCAAGGTGACCTTCGATGGAAAAGTAAAAGTGTTAGCATTCTAGATCAGCTGTTGAAGGGCGTTGGCAAGGCAATGTCAAACTATGGGAACCCTGGTCAGCAAAGCAAGTGAGACACAGTCATAGCACCTTTGATGCATGGGTTTTATCATGTTCTTAAGCATAAACAGGAAGCACCTGCTCAGGGATTTCTTATCTCAAGCATACTGTCTTTCTTAATACCAAGGCTGCTTTTTATAAGCATTTTGGATGAGCCGGTTATGGTACAGTGTTGTTGCGTTATTGCCTATGAGTGGCAGGGTGTCTGGTTGGCTTATTTTTCTTAGAATAAGGAGACCTGTTCATGCTCTTGATATTCAAATCTTGGGAGCCCTATTGGATGTGTGATATGCCCTCGGATTAGCAGACAGTAGCCACTCTTACAGAGCCTATTGTTAATCTTATGAAACATGGTCTCTGGTAGTCGCTGTGTTAGGTAACTTCCTGTTACTGAGAGCAGGTGTCTAAGATAGTAAACCTTAGAGGGAGGTTGATTTGGGCTCATGGTTTCCAAGGACTTAGTCCATGGTGATGGGGTCCTGTTGATTCTGAGCCTGTGGCGAAATTGTACATCATCATGGGAGTATATGATAAAGGAAACTGCTCACCTCCTAACTGCCAGGAAAGAAAGAAAAGAAAAAGGCTGCTGTCTCAATACCTGATTCAAGGGCATGCCTTCAGCAGCCAAATTTGCGTCTACCAGGTCTCACTCCCTAAATGTCCCACCACCTCACAATAATGCTATAAGCTTGCAATCAAGGCTTGAATATATGGTCATATAGGGGACTTTCGAGATCACAAATATAGCATTTGAGGAGACCAGATTTAGAAAGATCTTGGATGTAAGTTCATGCCTTCCTAAGTTCAATAAAGCATGTGGGGAGACAGTACTCATAAAAATAAACTTCATACATTCAGTGAAAAAAATCATCATTCATCATGGACATAACTGTCTTCTGGATTTGAGCCTAGAATAAGTTATTATGCTTATTTGAACTCTCTCTTCATGACACAGTTAAAGGACTGAAGCATTACTCAGAATGTGACCTGTCACTCCAGTAGTGGTTCTGTGAAAATGACAATAGAGATGGATATCTACCAGACAGATAATAGAGCAAAACCGGCCTTATTATGCAGGGTACAAAATAGTTAATGTTAGCTGTGCCTAGAGTTCTATTCAAAGCCAGATGATAAGGCAAATTCAGAGAAAATAATCAAGGCTTCAAAAGACCCTGAAAGACAAATCCAACCTTCTTTTAGAGAGTCTTGAATTGTAATTTTTATGATTCAAAAGGCATTCTAATGATTGTATAATAACTTATTATGGGTTGAGTTGCTGCTTTGATGGCTGTTCTAGACTTGAAAGTTTGGCACAGCAGAACCAAATCCAGCTTAAAATCCTTAGGGATTCCCCAAGAAAACCATGCACAATAGCTAACAGGAAAAGTAGGTGGAAATTACTGCATCATTGATACCTGTGAGAATATCATAAAGTTCTGATAAAAGCAAATCAGTTATACTGAATCACAAGACTTGCTGAAATCTAAACTAGTATTCTTACACATATGTTCACCCATGCATGTGTGTTCCCACCCCATCCTACCCCTATGTGTTGCCTGTCTGCCTACCTGCTAGTCTGTCACCTTGTAAATCTTGACTCCAAGATTTTATCAGAAAAAAAGAGGAATCCTTTAGCCCCAAGAGGACCCAAATCCACTCACTTACCTGGGACCACTAAATCTGAAAAGAGGGAAAAAGTCCTGCCTACAATGGTTTTACCATAGAAAGTACAAGGAAGAGATGAATGCTTTTCAAGATACAGTGGTACTGACCTCTAGTGACTTCGGTATCCATGTTTCGATCAAGTAACCAACTTCTCTTTCCTTGTATAGAACTAAGGACAATGGATAAACATAGGGATACGTGTGTTTCTGCAGCTGGAGTACAACAGTATCCGCTATGCTTAAAGAATATACTATGAACTAGGTGATGCTGCTGAGAGCATTGTATGTGCATTAGAGGGCGTGAACAATGATCCCACATTATCTCATTTAACCTTCGCAGAACCCTGCAGTGTCATCATCAGCATTCTCAGATTATGGATAGGAAAGCTGAGGTCAGCCTATCACGGTGGTACATGCCTTTAATCCAAGCATTCAGGAGGCAGAGGCAGGTTGATCCCTGACTTAAAGGACAGTCTAGTCTACAAAGAGAGTTCTAGGGCAGCCAGGGCTATAAAGAAAAACCCTGCCTTCAAAATCAAAGAAAAAACAAAATTTAAACAAATAAAAGAAAGCCGAGACTTAGAAAGGCCAGGCATCACTTACAACAGTAACACACCTAGTATTTAAATGCTGACTATGATGGAGAGCCATGTACTGTTGACTTATAATAGAAAATCCACTTCACCACCAGTCGACCCCTAAGTAAGTGATTCTACCACTGATAATTTTTTTACTGTTATCTAGTTCTTTGGATTATTGGAGATGTCACTTTATAGCCCACTACACCAATTACTTAACTTGCTTAAAAGTTTCTTTGTTGTGTTTTGTTTTCCATGTATTTATTTTGCTTTTTGATGATGATCTTGGCCCAGTAGACATTTGGCAATGTCTAGAGACATTTTGAGCCAGTTCACTTGGAATCAATACGCTGATATCTAGAAGGTAAAGGCAGGCATACTGTTAAACATCCTACAGTGTCCAAGAGAGCCGTACCATAAGAATTGCACAGCCTAAGATAGTCACAATGCTGAGACTACTGAGCAGTGCTGTTCTGTAGCCACATGAAGAAGATTGACTTACATTCTCTACCAGTTGAGATGTCTGCAGACAATGATGATGCATCTAATCTTTCTGCCTTCCCCATGTCCACCTTATCCTTACCCACTCTATCCCTCCCTCACTGACTCTCTGTCTTCCTGTATCTGCTTTCATACGGTCATTTTCTAAAAGTAAACTCAGAAGGATAAAGAACAATGATTTCTTAACCTATGGGTTATGACCCCTTAGGATGTTAAGTGAGCCTTTTACAGGGGCCAGATATCAGACATCCTGCATATCAAATATTTCCATTATGATTCATAACAGTAGCAAAATTAAAGCTAAGAAGGAATAATGAAAATAATTTTTCTGGTTGGGTGGAGATCACCACAACAAGAGGGACTATATTAAAGTGTTACAGCATTAGGAAAGTTGCGAATTACTGCTAAAGAACTTCTAAGGTCCAACCTAGTTATCTACAAAAAGAGGATGGAACTCAAAACACCTATTTCATGTTTCAGCCATCTTCCAGCTCGGTCCTATCTAATACTAGGTTTATCCAGGAGAGCAGTGAATAATAGAATGCCTCTGCTCTCACAAAGATTATCACCCAGGGGACATTAGCCATGCCTATACATTCATGGATCATCATCTTTATTGTTGCTGAATTGGCCATGTCTTCTTTTAAAGCCAGTGTGAACATATCCAGAATCTAGACCTCAAGGCAAAGCTTGAATGCTATTTCATATCAAATAAGAGTCTGTGTCAGGGCTGGAGAGGCGGCTCAGCAGTTAAGAGCACTGTCTGCTCTTCAGGAGGTCCTGAGTTCAATTCTCAGCAACCGCATGGTGGCTCACAGACATCTGTGATGAGATCTGGTGCCCTCTTCTGGTATGCAGGCAGAAAACTGTATATGTAATAAATAAATCTTAAAAAAAAAAAAAAAAAAAAAAAAAAAAAAAGGAGTCTGTGTCAAGCATAGTCACAAAAACCTTTATTCCCAGCACTTGGTAGGTAGGGCTAGGTAGATCTTTATGAGTTTGAAGCCAGCCTAGTCTACATAGCTAGTTCCAGGTTCAGGGTAGCCTGGGCTACAAAGGAGGACCCTGCCTCAAAAAAAAAAAAAAAAAATATGTGTCAGTAAAGCTAAATAAACTTTCCAAAAAGAGACCCCCCATGTGATTGGTTCTGGGAAAAACACAAAGGCCATCCAATAGGGAAATGATAACCTTCCCACAGGTGACAGTAGAACCTTAGATAGTGCTGCACAAAAAGTTTGACTTTTAATCTCTATTCAAACCATAGAGAAAATTAAACAAAATGGATCATAAACCTAAAAATAACATTCATATAATAACATTTTAAAAATTAGAAAATTTTAGTGACTTTGGCAGTCATTTCCTCAGTACAACAGAAAAGTTCAAACCGAAAAAAAAAATCAGTAAGTTGGATTTCATAAAAAACCAAAAACTTTTTACTTTAAGAGATAATATTATGGCAAGGATGAGAGCACATAATCGTAATTACAGCCGGCAGAATGCTGAGGCAGGAGGATCATGAGATCAGGGCAGCCTGGACTATAGCATGGGATTCTGCCTTCAGGAGAGTGGGGAGAAGAAGGTAGGCACTGTAATAAAACTACAACTATGAGGTTTCAACTGGGACAAACATCTGTATGACGCATACTCAATAAGGAAACAATTTTTAGTAAGGTGAAGGTTTTCCTTTAGTGGTGCTGGCCTCATGTTAATCACAGCTGATCCATTAGCTCTAGATGATCAGACAACGCAGATTGCTAATAAAAAACATCACGCAAATGACCTGATACTGATCTCTGTATATTTTGGGGTCTATTACTATGTATGATAAAGCATGAAAACTTTTTTTAAAAAGGCATTATTTAACCTTTCACCCCTCAGGTCACGCTCCTTCTCTAGGGGAGCTCAAAGCAGAAACCTGGATGCAGGAACTGAAGAGAAGCTATGGAGAACACTGCTCACTGGCTTTCTCTCCCTGGCTTACTCAGTTTTCTTTCTTACGCAGCTCATGTCCACCTGCCCATGGGTGGCACCACCAAAAGTAGGCTTCAGTCTCCCACACCAATCATCACTCAAGAAAATGTCACCATAGACTTGCCTGCAGTCAGTCTGAAGGGAGGCATTGCCTCAGTTGGGGCTTATCTTCCCAGAGAACTATAACTTGTGTCAAGTTGACAAAAAGAGAACAACCACGAAAACAACTGCTAAGACAAGGACCTCCAGCTAAAATACATGAAGAACTCATAATGCAAGGCAAATCATTTGAAATGTACAGGTGATTTGAATAGGTTCACTATCAGAAAGTATTTTACAAGGGTCAATTAAACCCGTGAAATGATGTACAATAACTTCAGGCTGTAAGGAAATGAAAACGGAAAGCGAGGTACCACACCAACTGTCTAGAACAGGAAAGCATTGTAAGCGTTACTGCAAGGATTGTCATGACTGTGGTGCCAGTGACTCTGCTGCACTACAGTGGGGACACAAAATGGTAGACTCACTTTCTAAAATATATAATCTGGAAGTCGTATACAGGGTCAAACACTGAGGCAAGCCATTGTGGGCTACAGGTGTGCCTTGGCAGTAGAATGCTTGCCTGACACACCCAAGTCCTGGTCTTCAGATCCCAGAAGCACATAGCAAGTTGCCACCCTCATAGGTATTCATCAAAGAGGACAGAAAAACACATATCCTCACAAAGACTATAGAGAGAGATATTCAAAATAGCTTTATTTATAACAACCAAACTCTGTAAAGCACTCAAGTATGTCAACAGCTAAGCAAAAAATCAAGTTTGGTTATGTCTATATAATTTAAGAAAAAATTTTGACACACAATACAATCTCAAGAAGCAAAGCCTCTCAACCAATAAAAACATACACACATGCAAATTACCTACAGAAGAGAAACTGACTCTAGTTTCCTGGAAGAAAGAGATAGGGAAGGCCAAGGGCTAAAGAAGGGCAAACAGAAAGTTGAGGTGGTGGGCGTGTTCATATCTTGAGTACAGAGATGATCTCAGGAATGTCTATGTGGGTCAGAACTTATCAAATTACATGTTTTATACATATTGGCATCATATATAATGTGTCATACTTCAAAATACAATAATGATCATGTAAAGAACAGAAATAGAGAAAAGGAGGTGTGCACAAATGTGTGTGTGTGAGAGAGAGAGAGAGAGAGAGAGAGGCAGGCAAGCAAGCAGACACAGACGCAGAGGCAGAGGCAGAGACAGAGAGAGTGCATGTGTGTGGCTTTAGGCCCCCAGGACATTTTTCAGGGGTCAGGGGCTCTATTGTCCCTGAAATGCTAAGTGAAGACTGTTTCACCAATACCTGCTTCCAGTAGTGTCAATCCCAAATGGCATGTCTAGGAAAACAGTTACTGGAGGGTGAGCCTGCCCACCCACAGAGAATAGGAAAGGCAGCAATTGTTTCTCTATCCATCAAGCATCAATGACATGGTGGCCTCTTTTGAGTTAATCTTTATTAGTAAGTAGGGACTGAGTTACACCAATTATCTTAGTCCAAGGCACAGCATGGAGGTCACCTGAGTCTCCACCTGTCAGACGGCAGCATCTTAACATATCTTTTATTTGCATAGAACCTCAGTATGCCTCCCCTTGACTCATTACACTCTGTCTCCAAAAACTTGAGTCCCCAAAGTCTCTTTCTTGACCAAGCAACTGTGAAACCCTGAACCACATAAGGACTGCAGTGAAGTGAAACATTTGCCCCTGGCAACTATCTTCTTTCATAGAAGTTAAACAGGTGCTCACAAGTAACAGACTTGTGTTTCCTGGGGGAGGGGCAAGTACCAAGGCTCGTGTGTGGAGATCAGAGGATAGCTTCATGGAGTTGATTTTTTTCCTTCCACTATGTGGGTCCTGAGGATGAATTCAGGTCGTCTGGCTTTGTTCTTCCCTGCTGAGCCTTCTTGTTGACCCTCAGAGTTTTAATTAATATTAGCATTCTCTATGCCTATATAGGATGAATAAAAGCTGCCTGCTTTCTATATTATACAATTATAAGAATTGTAGCAAACTTTGGGTCTAAATCCAATCTAAAAGATCATTTAATAAGTATCTCAGATATGTAACCTTGGCCAAGTATGTAAACTTGTGGAATCCAGTTTTCTATTAAGTAAGATAATTGTTAGGGTTTGATGGGATATGCTCTTTAAAAAGCCTTGTCCCATAAGATATCATAATGCAGATGATGGGATGTGAAGCCAGGCACTCAATGCTGCAATCTGGAACGTCTTACTTCTTACTCTGGGCCTGGGTTTTCTCATCTTAAGAGTGGAGACAGCAAGAGCACTATGCCTACAAGTTGGTATGTGTATTATCAGCTAATACATGCAGAACACTAACAACAGTTGTTGGCACAAATGGGAGTTCAATACATCTTAGCTGTTATCATCATTATTATTGCCATTATAATATGTACCGTGCAATACATATTGAGTAAATGGTAAGCATTCTTTGGTATTCAAAGTCACTTCTGTCCCATATTGTTGCCCCAGTGAGTTCTGGTAAGGAGCTCCTAACGATCTTCAGCCCACTGTGAGAAATGACTCCTTCTCCTACCAGTTAGTGTGTGTTGTGCAGCAAAGCAAATAGAATAATAACCAATCTGATATTTTAATTATCACGCATGTCAGGGATGCCGCTTTATAAATCAAAGCTAATTGATTCTGAGCACTTGCTATTTCTTCAGCCCTCCTACCAGCTCAGGAGCAAGCCTGCTATTTTCTGTGTAAACAGCAAGGGTGGCTCCAGAAACAGTATTGAAAAGCAGCAGTGTGCAGTTTACATAAGGGCGGACTCAAGGCCAGAAGCTGAGACTTAACGCACTGAGTCCCAGCCGAGGTTTATATCCAGAAGGGGACATGCTGCTTCACTCTGTGGTGTTTGAGCAGCTGTGCTTAGACTGAGCCCCCACAAAACGGTCCAAACTTTTGAATCAATTTTCTCTCCATAATCCTGTGGAGCACTCGGTAATTTAAGTGGCTGTTACATAAGCCAGTGCTTTTGTTTATCGAGACGCTTGATTTTTCAAGCTTCTATTTGTTCACACTTGATCTTGCAGAGAAATGTAATTCATAAAGCAAACCATGGGAGCTGCAAGACACAGGTTGAAAAATGCAACCAAGCAAGCACCAATCCAATCCCGCTTACCACAGACATGATGGATCCCTGCAGCTGACCTCAAAGTATTCTGTGGAACTGCGCCCTTCTTCCTATCACACATCCAAAGCCCTTGCTTTAGAGGAACATCTATCATTCACTCGGTTTGCCAAAGAAGCTTCTCTATCAACGCATTTGTACATCTATGAAAAGGCTCAAATCCCCTTGATGTTACTTTTAAGCAGTTTTAAGGTGTTGATGTTCCAAAATGAAAAACTCAAGGTTCTAGAGTATAGTTCAGTAGAACATATGATTATGGGCTTTATTCCCAGAGCATGTGCACAAATACACATGCACACGCGCACATGCACATGCACACACATGCACAATGCTTACACATGCACTTCTAAACTTTAAATTTATTTGCTCTTTGATTTAACATATGCCATGCTCCAATAAACTCATATGAGATAAAGCCCTAAATCCATTTAATCCACCCAACCTGCTGACGGTGTACAGGGACATCTGTGGTTCTCTTTGGTAGTCATGTGAATAACCCAGAACTATAGCTTGCTGCTGCCGCCCAGCATCCTAGGAGAGCATCCACCGGTTTAAATAAAGGTCAAAATTCAAGTTGCACTTTTTAGTGAATGAGTACTGCTTTCACACTATCCTAAGGTCAAAAATGGTTCTTGATCCACTGTAAGTGAAGGGCTGCCCATTAACCAGTCCTCCCCTCCCAATTCTACCATCCATGTCTCCAGTCATTTGAATAATCTGGGGCATGGAGGAGGAAGGTGGCACATGGAGATTGTGAGATTGAGATTCAAACCTTTAATCTAGAAAGATATGAAAAGAAACTTTGGAATTAGTAAGACTTATACAGTCACTATGGGGTTAGGAAGAGGGAAAATAGGTTTATCCAGCAAGTTCTTCACTCATGGATCTAAGCAGAAAAGGTCTCCCCTGTAGTTTGAAAATGCAGATTCATGAAGAGCACGATAATGTATTACAGCAGCCAATATAGATCAAAAATAGAAATCATTTTTTGCAAGAGACTGAGAGCAAGTAAACAAAGATGATAAAACTGTCAGCGTTAACTGCTCATTTAGTCTTGGTTTGTCATATCTATGGCAAGCTTGTTCCTGTTCCACCCACAGTGCTCAAGGCATATGAGCAAGGTGTAGGTGATCTGAGAGTTCCACACGACCAGCATGCCAGACCTCAACTACTAAGTCATTAATCAACACTAGCATGTGATGCAAAGGTGACCTGCCGGGTAATCAACCACCAGATTTTACACAGGAGAAAACAGGCCAGAAAGGTGGACAGCTTGCCCGTTATTGCACCGGTGGCTAGAAAAATGTTCATATCTTTTTACCAATACAACTCTTTGTTTTGTATTACATAAGCATGCTAGGACATTGATGAAATCCTGTTTGAAAACTCTTGTTACATCTGTGTATGAAGATAAGAATGCATTCAGAGCCTTCGCCTAGATCCTATCCTGTTGCATACTGTTGACATTCTTGCAGCCTTTCCAAAATTGCAATCCCTGGAGGCTGGACAGATGGCGCAGGGGTTAAGAGGACTTGCTCCTCTTTCAGAGGACCAGAGCTCTGTTCCCAGCTTCTGTACCGGGCAGCTCACAACTGCCTGTGACTATAGTTCCCGGAGATCGAGGGCTCTGTTGTGAACTCTGAGGGCAATACACACACACACACACACACACACACACACACACACACACACACACACGCATGCACATATACATAAAGAAAAAAAGTTAAAAATACTATCACTGACCCTGCACACAAGAGGTAGCATCCCCTCAAAGTACAGAGTACAGGCTTCTCCAGACAAGGTTTAGCTAGTATGCCATTTCTACTTTGCAGCTTATGCACATAATCGCAGCATGCAATTTAATATTTTGAGCGTCCATTTCTTCCTGTGTAGAATAAATGCCCATGGATGCTGCAAGATTCAATTAAACTCTAATTTAGTAGAGCCTGGTGCAGGATTCAGAACATGATGGTAAGCAGAATATCTCAGTGCAAGACTTTTCTCTTACTCTTCCTCCTCCCATCACTCCCTTTCTGGCCTATTTCTATGCCACAGTTATTGATTCCTCAACATTACATAACGAACTTCACCTTCCTGACCTCTTTATTTTCTTCTTTTTAAAAACTACTTTTTCCTATTTAAAATTTTTAATTGTTAATTTATTCACTTTACATTCTGATTGTAGCCCCTTCCCTCATTTCCTCCCAGTCCTACCTTCCCCTCCTCCTCCCTTGTCCTCAGAAAGGAGGAGCCCTCCTCCCTAATTATCTGACCCCAGCCTCTCAAGTCTCATCTGCACTGCCTGCACCCTCTTCCTCTGAACCTCTTTATTTTCAAAGCAGTGGATTGCGTTAGTACTGAGCTCACTGGGCCAGGAGATGCACATGAAACTACGGCAGCATTAACAAACGGGCCTTACCACCTGGTTACAGATTTCACACAGAACCTCCCAGAATATTACCTAGTGGCCTATGTTTACATTTCTAGCCCCAAAAAACATTATTATAAACATTTACATCATGGTCAGTATAAAGAGAATGCAGCCAAATAATAGCAAGAAGAAGACCAAGCTGTCACCTCCAGTGAGGGGGATGCTGTCTTTATTAGTCTGGTGCTATAAAAGAAAATCTTAGGGCCAGGTAATTTGCAAAGAACAGAAGTTTGTTGATCCCCTAGTTGCAGAAGTCCCAAGCATCTCATAGCACTTAACAATCATCTTCTTTGTTTCCTTCAAGGTCCTTTTAACAGAAAGTAGAAGGGAATCAATTGCCAGTTGCAGAGAGGACGCATGGCCAATGGAGGGGAGGAAAAGATAACCTCCTGTTATAGCTGCTGTTATGGTAACTAATCCAGTCTGGAGAGAATGAGAATTTACTTCCTCTCTCGAGGTGCCACTGGGATGTTCATGAGGCGCTCTGCCTTTGTGATCCTAATAACTCCCGTGGACTCCATTTTTCCATCGCTACTCTTTTGAGGAACTAAGCCTGCACTTGAGTTCTTATGGTGGGAGCAAGCCATGGGCAAACATAGAACATAGTTATTTGGGTTACAAACTTCCAGACAAGAATTCTCTCTTCTCATCTGCCTCTGTGTCCTCTGATGGGCCAGTTCCCCTCTCTGAACTTCAAGCTTACCCACCATGTCTGAGTGTCATCACATTAGCAAATGAGAAACCTTCCAGGGAAATCTAAAGGTTCTATAGATGGAAGGAGGTGGTTAATTTTCCCTCTGCTTAGAAGAAGGAGTAGGGGCCCGCCCCACCCCCAGAGTCTGCGTAGGCTGCAGGGTGTCTTTATTCTCTTGTATGTACAAGTTCCTCGCTATATGTGACAATGTATTTTTCCTCTCACTTGAGACTTGGAGAGAAGGTTGCCCTACTTAGAGGGAAGAAAGGTCTGTCACCAGCTATCTTTCACTCCTACCCATACAGCCAGTTAGAGGGCTGCACACTAGTCAAGGCCCCAGAGAATCTTCTCCTGATCTTTATGCAAAGGGCTTTGTGTTGAGAGTTCTAGAGCCGCTACCTCTCATGACTTAGTTCATCCAAGACAAAAATGTGAACCCCTCCTCACTGATCCTCATCACACACACACACACACACACACACACACACACACACACACACACACACACACACACACACTCGTGCCTGCCCACAGTGCACACATACAAACACAGACCTCTCACCAAGCTCCAGAGTGACATGTGGGAACTAAGTACCATTATGACCAGCAGCAAGAAGTTTTCAAGATTGTATAAAAAGCACTACATAATTGAAAAAGAGTCCTTTGGGCTGTTGGGTGTCTAAGAGATAGTAGGATAAATTCTCATATCTTGCTCATTATAGAAAAAGCCATCTTTCCCCTCTACAAAAGAAAGTAAAAGGACTAGGCCATTATCAGTTGCCATGGCAACTGAGATTCACTACATGCTTAGTTCATCCTGTCACTATGGAAGACAGGAGGAAAGGAAAAGGAAAAGGAAGCTTTTCTGGGTTTTGTCAAATATTTCAAAGTGACAGTTCAGGGCATGAGCCCAAAACACCTTTATGACAGTGAAAGGAAGAGAGGAGACCATGAGAGAGGGGGCTAAAGGGGCAGCACTTGGCCTGGGGGCACTAAGGGTGTTTCAGACAAACCAACTGTGGCTGAAGGAATCAGTGCCAAACAAACCAAAGGAAGGAAAAGAAAGCAATCAATATTTATTGAGTGTCTACCACACACTCCCGGTGCTATGCTTAATAACGTGCATGCTGTGGCCTCTCGGTGGGTGGTAAGGACGAATTATTAAAGCAAGGCTTAGAGGAGATGTGTGGAAACAGAGTTTAGAATCATAGCATTGAAATGACAGATAGATTATAGAAAGAGAAGGAACTAGCCCCAGTTGCTTCTTGCCGCAGTTCTGCCATGTATATTCAGACCTACCTAGGAGGCATTTCCTCAAAGGATTGTTGGGTGTCCTGTGGGAAGACACTGAAGTCTGAGAAGATTGCACTCAATAAGAATCTCGGGACTGAAACTACCAAGTGTTTCTTCTCCAATGTGACTAAGACCTTGAACGAAAAATTTTACCCCTGTGCCTTCCCTATGTCAACTCTCCAAAATAGTAAAATAGCCTTGAACACAGTCCCTAAATATGGCTACTTAATTTTCATCCTCTCTGAGAAGCAGCAATGTAACCCAGAGTTGATTTCATACTACCTAGATTCATCTCTGGCATTTTCCCCATGCATGGTCTCAGATAAATCATTCAATTTATGGGAGTATCTGTCCCACCCCATATCTGTAAAGAAAATGATGTAATAAGAATTGGAGATTATTCATACAAGGGGCCAAATGCAGGGCCTAGCCCAGAGTAGGCAGTCAATCAGCAGAGATCACTGAGTACAAAATCCATCACCCACCCCCATTCCCTGTCAATTACCATGGCTGAAGAATGTTCTCCTACAATGCTGAGAGAAGCATGTAAACTCAGTGGCTGGAAAAAACCAGCAAGCTTGTGAAGGGCTTAGGGAACGTCCTGTGTCTGATTCTTCTCCTGATGCTGCTTAGAAGAATCAGCCTGAATCACTTGGGATGGCATCTAGATGCTTCTCCTACTTTGCTGAGCACTTCTGCAGAAGCCAGGTCTGGTGAAAAGGGGGGTGGGAGTGGCTGCCCCCTCTGCAGGCAGAGGAGGCAGAAGGCAGAGAATCAGAGAGCTCTTAGTTTAAGCTGTACTCCCAGTATTTTTTCTTTGTACTGAGTGGCGGTGTGAAGGGTGGATGAAGGGTATTTGGTTTTAATTGGGAAATGCTATCAATTGTCCTAGGCTCATTTAAAAATCCATTAGTATCAGGAAGTGGACAGATTAAGCAATGAGGAACGAAGAGGGAAAAAGAAGAAAAAAAAGCTGTCAGTGCCCTGCTTTGTAGGGAACATACAGTCTGTCTCAGCTTCACCAGTGAGGGCTGCTGCTGAATGCTAAAAAGCAGCAAAAGTCAATTTTAAGAGGCCAGGGAGGGAGAGGAGGTGTCTGGGCCAATTCACATGAAGTCCTAAGCAAGCTTGTTGTTCCCACAGCCTCCAAAGATGATATTGCCAAGATCCACCCTACATATGTCAGGCCCTTGCAGCTGTTCCTGGCAGCCCGGTGGCTGTGCCATCCAGCTGTAAGCCACTCGACACCTGCAGGCAGCTGTTCCTCTTCACTCCTTCCTTAGCAAACTCTCAAGCAGGCTGTCTACCCTTTTGTGCCTGCAGGAATGACAGTCTTGAGACACACAGGGAGATGGACTGTAGAAAAGTGCTGCAAGATGGATGAGAGAGAAAGGGGAAAGAAGAGAAAACATTGGTGAAAAAAAAACAAAACAAAACAAAACAGGGCTAGGAAGACGACTCAGCCCATAAAGCACTGGCCACGCAAGCCTGAGAACTGGAGTCCACTCCTCAGAACCGTGACAAAAAGGCTGGGTGTGGTGGCACATGTTTGGAATCCAAATGCTAGGGGGAGGGACACAAGTAGATGCCTGAAGCTCGCTGTCTGGCTAGTCAGCCTAGATGAATCAGTATCCTCCGTAAAAGTCAGAGACCCTGTCTTGTAAAACAAGGTGAGGGGTTATTTGGTAAGACACTTGAGGTTGAACTCAGACCTCCACATTCACACACATACACACATGTGCACATGCACATGCAGGCACACACACACATACACATACACACCCGATAAACTAAGGTACAGAAGCAAATAAAAAGGGTAAATCGAAGGGCTGTGTATTCATTTGTAGCATTTATATAACAAAGCAGCACTAAGGACATGTATTAAAAAAATAATAAATTCTCTTCGGCTGTACAGGCTATGTTTGGAAATCAAGGTGGCAATGGGACTAGGCTCTCCCAGTGCCTAATAACGGCAGAGCCTTCCCTGCTCATCCAACTGTGTTAGGCCAGGTGTTGGTCTGGGGTAAGCAAGCAACACTCCTATGTCTTTCTCTGACTTCTCATGGAAACACAGCTTCTGTTTCTATGTCCATCTGTTCCAGTGGTTTTCAACCTTCCTGATGCTGCAACCCTTTAGTACTTGTTATGGCCCAACCATGACATTGTTTTCATTGTTGTTTCATAACTACAATTTTACTACTGTTGCAAATCATAATGTAAATATCTGTGTTTTTCAATGGTCTTAGGGAACCCCTGTGAAAGGGTTGTTTGACCCCAAAAGGCGTCATGACCCACAGGTTGAGAAATGCTGATCTTTTTTTTTTTTTAATAGACATGCATTACTCTGGATTAGAGTCTGCTTCCATCCATTGTGACTTCATCTTACCTTGATTACATTTGCAAAGCCCTTTTCCAAACCAAGGTTGTACTCACAGCTACTGGGAGTTGGGACTTGCGGGGAAACACAAGTTGGCACACGCTAGGATGTTTAGAAGGTTTCCGTCCAGCACTAAGGGAGATTAGAAAAGTACTAGAAGAATTCATGGTTATGAGTTGAAGACCGTGATGATGGGGCTTAGCCCAGTGGAACTGTTGGGAGCACAGTGGGCTAGAATGCATGGCCTTGATCACAGAAAAAGCCTTTGTCACTGTGTGGGACTCAGACCCAGAGATGCTAGAACTGGTGAGGCGCAAACATTCCAATTTCTAAGTGAAATCCCTCAACCCTCTTGTAAACTTAAGCATCCATGTTTCCTCGTATGGTAACAGACAAAATAACCCTATCTGAAAACAAGACTGAGCTATAAGTAGCCACGTTGTCATCACTGTTCGGGACCTCAAGTTAAAATGTCATTTGATGTGTGACCTCGGGAAGCTGATCCCCTCTCTCTCTCTCTCTCTCTCTCTCTCTCTCTCTCTCTCTCTCTCTCTCTCTCTCTCTCTCTCTCTCTCCTTCCTAATAGGGGAAGGGAGACACTGGTCATAATCATTTCAAAGAGCATAGTGACAGTGTTCAGATGGAAGGAGAGCCACACTCTCTGCGGAAATGCTAAGAGCTTAGATTAAGAAACTAGACATATAAATTGGGAAATTGAGCGACACCATCTGGTGGTTCTGAGCGTTATTTCAGTGGATTTATTTGAAACTGCTAGAAAATGCCTTACTCACCCCAGGGCTGACTAATTTCTCTCCCCATATTTAACCCCTTTGTACAAGCTCCTCTCTAAATAAGACTTTCCGGATGAGAGTGAGAAGTATGTTTCTAAATGCAGAGATGTGATTGAGACAGTGTGGGAAAGAGCTTACTGGAGAGGGGACAAAGCCTGGGTCCAGGTTAAATACTACCAAGGACAACAGCCATGCATGGATATTCCTTGGACTCAATCTATGTGTGAGACACTGTGTAAATTTCCTGAGCCTTCTTCTCAGCTATTCCCCATTTGGCTCCGGTAGATAAAGGCTAGATTCTACAATCTTCCCTATTACACTGATGAAGAAACAAGAGGTAATTCTGAAGTTTTAGGTAAAAAAAAAATCTCCTGATTCTTTTATATTGGAAGCAGCTACATCAAATATTGTTCTTACAGTATCCTGAAGTCTGAAAGTGCAAGTCCATCTGTAAATTGGGTCCGTTCTAGAGGCAGACACTTTGCAACCTTTGGTCATGCATTCCGGTCCTATTCCATGTGACCTTATGTGAATAGCATTCTCCTTCATATTCCGCCTCTGTCTCTGTCTCCCCGCCCCCCCCCCCCCAGCCCTGGTTTTTTCTACAAAATGCACCTTCAATAGCTAGCCAAGGTCACAAAGATTACAAATGACAGAGCCCATCATATGAACCCAGGCAAATGCAGTGTCACTACACAGTCTTCAATTAAGCATTTCTTACACAATTCTAAAATCCTTCCACCAACCAAGCTATGCAGATGGGACACAGACTATCAATCTGCTTGTGCTGCTAGATGGTATCTTTAAAAAAAACAAAAAAAAACAAAAAAAAAAAAAAAACCTCCATTAAAGGACAGTGAGGATGAGCGTGGAAGCCCGGAGGATTGCATAAACTTCTGTGAAGAAAAAAAAAAAAAAAAAAAAAAAAAAGGCAAGGAAAGCTGAAGGTTCCTCCTTCACTCTGCATCTGTTGGCCTGAGACTGCTATATAGAGCCCCCTCCCTCATCACATTGCCAATTTTTGATTCATACTTCAGAATAAAGGAAATCCGGCTTTAATGTTGGGTGTCATCTAATCTTAAAAGCTCTTGATGTGAAAATGAAGGTACGCAGTGGTTTTCTTTTTTTCATATTTATTTTTAGCAGAAAATGTTTTTTTTTTAAAGTGAAATCTTCTCTAGAATGCCAGCATATAAAATAGAATCAGCTGGTGCCCAGTATGTGCTTCCCAAAGCATAATAGTGACGATGATGGCAATGCCTGCATCAGCTAGCCCTTGCTGAGAACCCGCCTAGTGCCAAGTGCTTTTCATCCTAAGACTTTCCCATAGTGCCTCAGCCTTCTAGCAACCCCATACAGAAACTGAGGACTGGAGGCATTAAGTTGTCTGCTCGAGATCACAGCATCTCTCAGTGTGGTAGCCAGGTACCAATCTCTGAGCCCGATAGCCTCCCTCATCACACAGTCAGTCAGCTGCTCACCCCCGTCTCCAGTCCATCACAGAAAGTAGTCACACAAGAAGCAGCTGACTGAGAATGACAGCCAAGAACTGAAACACTGGGTAGCCTGTAATTTGGAGTCACATTTTAAATCAGTGTGGTTTTGCTGTCAGAAGAGACTTAACATGTGTGAGATATCTGCCCCAGCTGATGGTCACACAGACTTGTCACTGAAGCTCAGCCTTAGCTAACTTGTCATTAAATATTTCACAAGGTCTTTCAAAGGGAAATTGAGGTTTTCCGCTAAAGCCTGAAAATTCTAAGGCAGAATATCTTAGATGTTCCTCTCTACATTTCTAGAAAATCTGCCTCACCTTTTGTATGGTAAAGAACGACCAAGTCCAAATGTTATTGCCTTTATGAAGCCAACATATTGTTGTCTTACTGAACTCATTGTTATAAAGGAGAAGACTTGGAACCTGACACCCTAGGCTGCCAGGGGTGCATCTTCAGAGATTAGTAGACCCTCGGAACCAGGTCAGAAAGCCCTGTCTCTGGCCAGATAAATACATACATAGCTGCAGTCCCTGGGGAAAGGAGAGAGCTGTGTCCTGAGTCCATGGAGGAATGACAACATTCAGACGTAGGAGCATCTTCCAGGAGACTGGAGGGGACAGTAATTCTGGGCTCTGATAAGAAACAATTTCAAATAAAACAAGGAAGGTATTAAGCTTTTAGAGAGATGAACTAGAGCCCAGTTCTCAACCTTGGCGTATGCAGTCTGGACTGGGTAACTCTGCTCTGAAGCAAAAGTATACATTGTGGGTTACTCAGGAATATTCTCAGCCTCTGTTCACATATCACTAACACACAACACACACACACACACACACCCCATCAGCGACAACCAATATACAGTCAAATGAACCCCAATTGACACCACAGAACAAGCTTGCATCAGAGGCATTATTTAGTCTTGTGATTTGTTAAGATGCTTTTGTGAATTAAAAAAGTTTGACTCAATCCATTTGTCCACAAATTTCGGGAATTCCTTGTTTTTAATAGCTGAGTAGTATTCCATCGTGTAAATATACCAGTTTCTTAGTCCATTCTTCTACTGAGGGACACTTAGGCTGTTTCCATGTTCTGGCTATTATGTATAGAGCAGCTATGAACATGGTTGAGCATATGTCCCTGTTGTGTGGTAGGGCATTTTCTGGGTATATTCCAAGGAGTGGGATGGCTGGGTCTTGAGGAAGCCCTATTCCCATTTTTCTGAGAAAGCGCCAGATAGCTTTCCAAAGTGGTTGTACTAGTTTGCATTCCCACCAGCAATGAAGGAGTGTTCCTCTCTCTCCACATCCTCGCCAACATGTGGTGTCATTTGAGTTTTTGATCTTAGCCATTCTGATGGGTGTAAGATGGAATCTCAGTGTCGTTTTGATTTGCATTTCTCTGATGACTAACGAGGACGAGCATTTCTTTAAGTGTTTCTCGGCCATTTGATATTCCTCTGTTGAGAATTCTCTGTTAAGTTCCAAGCCCCATTTCGCAATTGGGTTGTTTGGTTTTGTGGTGTTTAATTTCTTGAGTTCTTTATATATTTTGGATATTAAACCTTTGTCAGATGAAGGGTTGGTGAAGATCTTTTCCCATTCTGTAGGCTGTCGCTTTGTTCTCTTGACAGTGTCTCCTGCCTTACAGAAGCTTCTCAGCCTACTTACCAAGAAAGTGGGTCAGAGGAGAGGATATCCAATTGAGACTTTAAGCAAGAGTAGCATGGAAAAAAGAGGAAATAATAGAACCCACAGGGTCCTGGAAACCTACAAGAAGAGCTTTATGACAGGCAGATCTGGATCCTGGGGTCCTCCTCAAACTAAGGCACCAGCCAAGGAGAATATAGGCAGTAAGCTTCGAACCCCTACCAAGACCTAGCCGATGAACATGATACTCTCCACCGTTGAGTGGAGAGTGAGATCTGACTCTCACACGAACTCTGGTGCCCCTTTTCTGACCATGTCCCCCAGATGGGGAGACCTGGTGGCACTCAGAGGAAGGATAGCTAGTTACCAAGAAAAGACTTGATATTCTGAGAGCATATATAGGGGGAGGAGATCTCCCTCAGTCACAGACATAGGGGAGGGGAGAAGGGGAGAAATGGGAGGGAAGAATGGGAGGAAACAGGGGAAGGGCTAACAATCGAGATGTAATATGAATAAATTAATAAAATAAAATAAAATAAAACATTGGAACATCAAAAAAAAAGTTTAACTCGGTTTTGTATTGCTCTGCTAAAGTTATTCCTTGGTGGCCTGCCTGGTGCTTAGGTTGCGGCCTGGGCCATAGTCCTTCGCAGTCCTACTTTGCCCTGGCTCTATGCCCTCCAGTGAATTGCTGCAATGTTTAGCTTAAGCATCCTGGGGATTGACCTCTTTCCACCTCCTGTTGCTTCCAACTCCTTCTCTCTTCCCACAGTTGCAAAGCTGGGAGGAAAATGAAAATAAATGTCAAATGCCTTAGCTAAGGAGCTTAGCTCACCCAGACAGCCTTGCTCTCTCTGGAAGCCATCAAATTGTCTTTCTCCCATCAACTGTCTCAGTAATGACTACTTAGCTGCTTAAACCACAGGTTCTGTGCTTGCTGTTTGGAGTTGGAACTCCGTAATCACCCCCACAGGCTGTCTATGTCCTGGCTCATCTATCTGTTTACTGTGTTCATGATTGTGGGTGAGTTTCAGAAGCTCACAGCTTAATTTTCTGTTTGTTTTGGTTGTTTGGGTTTTTTATGAATTTAACTTGTTCTTTGACAATTTTATACTATATAAGATAATACACACACACACACACATTTTGGCTACTCTCCCTCTCACCCATACTGATGTCAACTCCTCCTTACAATACCCTTGATAATATTCCTGCATTTTGTTTTGTTTTGTTTTGTGAACTATTGAGTTAAACTAGGGCCATCTATAAGACCTAGACATTAGTAGAGACTGCTAGGGTCCCCTATGGGTGCTCAGTTGAAGACGATGATGCCTCCTCTCTAGGAACCTGTCAGTAGCCAAGAGTTCAGCATAGAAGAGTTGGGCCCTATTGGAGTTATTTTTATAAAACAGTGGTTTCTTTCTCTTAGTTTATTTCTTAACCTGGCTATCACACAAATAATTGAGACTCTGTTACATTATGTTTACATTGTTTAAACATAAGCTTCACAACACAGTCTTGAGCAGTTTAGTTCTATTCTTACCCTCTATGTTATTTTGTCTCACTCCTAGGAAACATTCCAGTGATACCTGCACTTTGTAGCTTTCCTCAGCTCCAGCTCCTTCCTCCTGATCTTGAACCTCTCCTGGTGGCTGAATCCCCTACTTCCTCTTCTAATTCTTTCTCCCCTGCCTGGCAGGAAGTCCAGCCCTTTTCTCATCCATGCTCATAGATTGGCTGTAAGCTGCTTTACTGACATATCAGGGGGACAATTGGAGAGCAGAGTTTATACAGCATTTAGACAGGAAATTCTCATAAAAACTGATTGCAACAATATATGGCCAGTACAGGAATCAGCATTTGAATTACACAATAACCTTATACCTACAGGGCCCCAATGCCATGACCTGGACTTCTCTGGACTTCACCTAACTGAGGCAAGGAGAGAGTGAAAAAAGGATAGACAAACAGAGGACACACTGACACACGAAAAGACTGGGCTATGCCTTCTGATGGATACACTAGCAACAACCTGGAAATTCAGCTTTTATTTTTATATATCTGGATGGAGGAGGCAGTTTTATTGTATAGAGATGAATAGACAAGGTAGGTTTAACTTATCTCTCAGGGGGTCTCTGTAGAGGACCAGTCTCAGGCTTCAACAGACACCTGAGAGGAAGAAGCTGTGGTCACCACTTTATCCATAGACTCTCAACATCCACACAGAGGCCAGAAGCCAGCTTGCCACTTCCCTGAGACTTACCTGGTGAAGGCTTTGCCATTCTCATGGGTCTGGAGCATTGGAATCACATGGTCATGCTCATGACAAACAGTACATACTCACTCAGGAGCTTCTCTGTCCCCGTTCCTCCATGAGCCTCTCCATAGGCTGTTGACAAACCTAGTCTTATACAGGTTCAGTGCAGACAACCACAGCTGCTCTGAGGCCATGATTGAAATGGTTGTGTCATGCCCAGAAGATAGCATTTTGCAGACCTTTCTTCTGTCTTCTGGCTCTTATATTCTTTCCATTTCTTTATCTGTGATGTTCCATGAGCTCTAGAGGGAGTAGCATATAAACATCTTATTCAGGGATGAACTATCAACTGTCCCTATTCATTACTATTCATTACAAAGAAGAACCTTGCTGACTAAGACTTTGGATATCAGCTTTAGTTTAGTTTTTTTTTTTTTTTAAATGAGGGAAAATAAAAACACCAGCCCTATAGAGTCATGGCCATGATTTACTAAAACATTACAGGTAAAGGGTTCCTCAAAGCACAACACATAGGAAGGACTCTGCACACACTCTACCTCTATCAACACCACAGTTATCGTCACTGTTAATCATCACTTCTTTCTACTTCCTCCTGTTTCAGCTAGAAGTACCTGCAGGTAACAACTCCAGGCCCCAAGAGACTGCTTTGAGTACTTCTGTCAAAATATAGATTTTTAAAAAAAAATCAATTAGAAGTTATATCATTATACCTTTCAGTCATTCACAGGTCACTAGCCAAGGTATCTACAAGGTACCCAGAATCTCTACAATGAACCCAGCTGGAAATAAGTCAGCAAGTGCCAGGAGGCACTCATTTATACCCTAAACCAGCCTTCAGTGCTTGCTCTCCCTGAGCACCTGCATAGGCCCTGGACCTCTCTGTTCCAGTTTCCATTTATAGCAAGTAAGTAACACTGCCCTTTACAGTGACAGTGCTTGAATTCAGGATGACAAGGTAGTTCAAATATTACTACTACTACTACTATTATTATTAATTTCTTGCTAACATTTACTTGCTCAACAAGTGAAATATAAAGTCCTGCCATGGGAAGGGTGGAAAGTAAAGTAGTTATTACCTTTTTATCACCAGCCAGCTTCACTCCTTGCTGCTCATAGTTCCAGTATAAGAAACCCATCCCTGGGAGACCTCCAAACAGTTCAGAAGAGTTGCAGCTTGTTTGTTTGTTTGTTTTAAATCAACACAACTTAAGAGTTTCTCATCAAATCCAATGTCTTTTGTGCAAGTGACCAGCCATGAGAGGTGATAATGAAGAGAGCATCATTAGTGTACAGTGTAGCACTGGGCTAACACCTCCAGCCTAGAAATGCACACAGGCTTAGATTGTAGTCCCAGCCCTGCCATTTATTAGTGTGCTAGAAGGATTGCCACTGCATGCATCTCAAGATATTTTTCTTCCCACTGATACAGATGGTCCCCAGGCTAGCTAGCCCTCTAGGTAGCAGAGGTAGATAACATATATCATTACCCTATTAAACTCAGAGTCAGAAAACACATCAGCTTCTCAGGATTCTATATCAGTCCATAGTGCATTGAAAGTGGTAACCCAAGGAAGTTATCTAATTATTACATCGTTCATGTCCACAGTCCATGTATCTTCTGCATGTGCTTAGTATGGTGGTTCAATATGTAATCTTTGTGATGTACGTGGCCCAAAGCTTAGAACGCAGTAATTGCTTAATAAATAATTTGAAAACAATAGTCATTTAGATGGTGATAATAATGTTCTATAGAAAAGAGCTTATAAAAAGACCCCTGATCTGTCAAGGTACCAGACAGATCTGAGATCCAGACCTGTCTCTAATTATTGCTATCATTAGCTATTCTCTCAGCTGGTAGGGAATTTTATCAGGGTTAAATGTAGCTAAAATCATATATTCTCTCTCTCTCCCCCTCTCTCTCTCTCCCCCTCTCTCTCTTGCCCCCCCCCTCTGTGTGTGTGTGTGTGTGTGTGTGTGTATGTGTGTGTACTTGTGCATGTGAGTATGGAAGTAAGAGGTCTAACATTGGGTGTCATCTTCAGTGGGACAGAGCCTTTCTGTTATGCCAGATCTCGCTAATTTCACTAGGCTAGCTAGTGATCTGGCCAAATGAGATATAACCCAACTTTTATGTGGGTGCTGAGAATCTGAACTCATATCCACATCCTTGCAAGTCAAACAGTTTGATAGACTGAATCATCCCCACAGCCCCACTATTATCTACTTCTAATTGCTTGCAGTAATAATTATAATAATAGGCTCAAATGGGCTTTAGAAATAGAAAAGATCTTTAAAGTATAAAGCACAAAATGCATTTAACTAATCAATGATCCCTCATTCTTTGTAGGCTGCTGCTGTTAACTGTATTTGTTCCAGATGATAGTAACTTACAAAGGAGGTTAACCTACAATCTCAGCTAGCATATTCCTAGATGAGAAGAGACCAATATAAGTGGTCCCTAAAGATAACTGAAAGCAGCCTCAGTATTCTTTCTTTGGACCTCTTTAGAGGTTAAATGTATTGACTAATGGCATTAGTACAAGAAGAGGCATCAGCTCATTCTGGGTAGCCATTCTCTTTGTGAAGTATGCAGAAGCCTTTCTTCAGAGATATCTATTTTTCTTTCCTCACTCTTTGAGGTAAAAGTGTTTGAAGGCTGACAGCTGGTGATGTCCTTACTTGGGAACAGTTCATAAAGCATGACTGCTTCCAGGAGAGCTGTTTGCACGAGCCTGAGGAGGGCTCAGTCCACTGTTGGAAACAGCAGAGACTGTCTGTAGAATAAACACACAACTTCCTAAAGATCAGTTCTGTGTTTTGACTAGGTCCCTAATGGAAGGGGAGCAAGGAGCACGGAAGTCATTTCTACTCCATGAGCTTATCACAGCACTGAGATGAGAGCCATGACAATCAAGAGCTACCAAGGAATGGTACAGTTTCCCAGGTCAATTGACAGCAGGATGGGAATGGTGTCAACCGAAGGTCCAAAAACTCTCTCTGCTGCTAACTATTCTTGAAGAGATAAATTAGGAAAGACATGCATACTACAAGAACACTTGATACTCCCAAGTCTTCCATACTTTGCAATAATTAGCATTAAGCAAGCTGTGGGCAGGCAGTTCCAAAGTAATAGTGCCTAAGTTGATACTCGTTTGGGGTTGAAGTCAATGGCCATTTCTGGACCAATTATAGAAGAGATACAAAAAAAAAAAAATAGTTAGTGATGGCATTATTTAGTGGTCTAAGGAAACTAGATAGCCTTTCAGATACTTAAAGAGAACCTCAATTGGAAAACTGTAGATGCTCAGTGGGGCAGAACTAAGTAAATAGTGGTCACAACATGACCCCACAGCTGGAAAACTTTCTATAATGAAGTGAAATGTTTTGCCAAGTAACAGCTTCACCACCAAAGGTGGACAAGCTCACAGTGGCATGGAGGGTATGAAGGTTCATGTTTCTCTTTGAATTTCAGACAAGTTACAATGCATATAAGAATGAGCTTTGACAGCTGGCCCTAAAAGCAAAACAAAATAAAATCAATTTTCTTCTAAATTACTTTGGAAAGTCTATTGGCAAATGTAATATCTGCATTTTGTTTTTATAACCCTGGGCAGTTAAGGGTAGAGTGCCTCTGGGGCTAATGCTGTCAAAATGGGTGTCTGGAAACACAGGGTTCACTTCCAGTGGGCTTAGAGGGTTTAAAGCTGGAGGGACTGTGGCTATTTATGTTTTTCAGCTGTGTGTTCTCTGGAGAAAGTTTTCTGGAAACAGATGGATAGCAGGGGGAGCCACCAATATAACTTAGACAGATGTACATCAGTGTATGCTTGAGTATGCATCATTCATAATAGAAGGCATAAATATAAAATTAGATATACTGCTGGCCTATGACTTACACAGGAAGAAGGAATTGATAATATACTAGCCTTCTGATCTTTGCTAAACTTCCAAAGACTATTCTCACCTCTCTCATATTTGGATTGAATAACCCATTGTATTGGGGACATAATAGAAAAGAATAAAATTTACTTATGTGCTTTTTATTTACTATTATTACTGTTACAAAATTTATTATATGGATATAATATGGTTTGATCTAATGTCTACTCTAACCTCCACTCATATTTTCACATATTTTAGATTGACACTATCACAAAAAGACAGGAATTTTTCCATCACCATTGAAAGTTTCCCCCAGGCCTAAACTCTTTGCAGTCACCAGCCTGTCTCTTTCTTACTCTTAGACATTGTAAGGCACTGATATACCTTCCATCACTAGAGATGTGCCTTTTTTAGAAATGCACATAAATAGATTCAGAATAATGTCTGAAATGGATTCACATTGTTGAATTTCTCAGTGGTTCTTTTTTTCTTATTATTAGTAGTAACAAAGCCACACATTTTATGGCTTTGGTGGCTCTCTCAAACTTTGGAAGAAAAAGCAGAATCTTATCACTCTTGTATTCTTCATGCCTCCAAAGCCAGTACCTTGTGCACAATACTGCCAAGTTCCACTGCCATCTCGGGACGAAACTTTGTCCCCATGCCTCCTATTAGCAGCAGCTTTTGAATGCAGTTGCCTTTTAGGAGCAGAAACCCCCTTGAACTTCCACCTTTCACAAGCTGGAAACTTAGCCAGGTGGGGACTGGCTGCAAAGATGAAATTCCCATTGCTCTGGTGTAGAGTAATAGGTCTCCCCTTAGTGGAACTAACACTCCTTTAACAACTGTAGTCACTCTTTCAACTCATGCCTTCACTGGACCATTCATTAAGCATCCTGCTTCTCTTTTTCTCTTCAAGCTACATTTTGTATTTCTTTTTGTTCCACTTGTTTTTTCATTGTGGTAACACACAAGAATTATCAGTAATAACTATGCCAGGAAAGAAATTAGTCCACTGCTTTGTAATTTAGTCTTGAGCAAGTTCGTAAGACAGGAAACTGGCAAAGTATCTCACAAATGGCCTAGTGGAGATTTCACGACCCTCTGAAACTTGATGAGCTGCGCCTCTACAATTTGTACTACTCTCAGCACCACTGTCATCCAAGGAGCTGCTAGAATGGCTGATAAAGCTTTACTTACAGTATTCAACCACTTTTCTGGTCCAGTGTCCCCAAGTCTCCCATGTTCCCTTAAAAAACAACACAGTCATTTTCTCCACAGCGACAGCATCGTATTTTCTAGTACCACCTTCTGCGTTAGTCACTTTTCATTGCTGTGATAAAATACCATGACCAGAAGTGACTTAAGAGGAGTTTATTCTGTCATACAGTTTCAGAGGGAGAGTCCATGACAGATCTGGAAGGCATGGTGGCAGACAGCTAGAGCAGGAAAGCCACAGCTAAATCTGAAAATATGAAGCAGAGACAATGAACTGCAAGTGAAGTGAGGCCAAAACCCCATAAAATCATCCCCCAGTGACATACTTTCTCCAGAAGGACTCCAGCACCTAAAGTTCTATAATATCCCTAAGCACTGCAATCAAATGTATGAGCCTACAGAGTGGCTCATTTAAACCACCAAACCCCACCGCGTTATCATGGTATCGTCAGTAAAAAAATTAGTAATAATTGACCAATGAAGACCTACTTTTATGTTCTCTAATATATTCCATTGATCTATGTTTAACACAATAATTTTCTGATAAATGACAGAGCTTGAATTTTTTTTCAGAGCTTGAATTTTTAATTGTATTTGTTCTTCAGCATTTTTATTGTATTGCTCCTTGATATGCAAATTCAATATTAGTTATCTTTTAGCTATTACTAATATACAAATATAATTGATTTTTGTAGATTGACCTTGTAGTCTCCAACTGTATCTCTCATTAGTTCCCCTACATTTTAAGGGTTTTGATACATATTTTCATATTGTGCACAAGTCAAGGAAATTTTACATTTTCCTTTTAAATATGCATCACCTTTAATAATGTACCTTACTTTCTCATGCTGCCTGATTCCTCTTGTGAAACGTTCAACAAAAGTTGTGGGAGAAGACATTCTTGCCTTCATCTTGATCTTGGAGGATCACATTCAGTCATTTATGACCAAGTATGCTATTGACTGAAATTCAATCTCATAAGATATCCTTATGAAGTGAAAAAGATTCCACAAAGGGCTGGCTAGAGGGCTCAGCAGAGAACACAATTGCCATGTAAGCTTGACAACGTGAATTCAATCCCTAGAGCCCGTGTAAAGAAAGGAGAGAACCAACTCCTCAAAGCTGACCTTTAATCTCCCTGCACGTGCATATATCACACACACACACACACACACACACACACACACACACACACACACACACTACTAACATAAATTTAAAGGCCTCATTGATCGCCAGTTTAGGTTTTTCTTTATAAACAAAAGTTGGATTTTGTCAAAAGGTTTTTCATCTATTAAAATGGTATTAAATTTTTACCTTTCTTTTATTAATATGATGAGCTAAATTGAGTTTTATATGTTAAATCTTATCTTGTTTTTCTGGAACTGTTCATAGTTGTCCACAATCTACTACCTTTTCTGTATGTTACTCAATTTGATTTGCTAACACTCTGATTTTTAGCCTGAGTTCATAAGGGATATTGGCATACAGTTTCCTGTTGATGTATTGGTAAAAATGAGCTTATTAATCAATAGGAGAAAGGTTTCCATCACTTTTATTTCCCAAAGGAATTTGTATATGACTTGTCTCCCTTCACTTTAAATGTTACGTGGAATGCACAGTTAGGCTATCTGTGCTTGTTCTTGTTAAGAATATTTTGTTTTTATTTATTTATACATATGTGTTTGTGGGGGTGTACACTGTACAGGGAGGGGTGCCTATAGAGGCCACAAGAGGGTAAAGAATGCCCTGGTGCTAGAGTTACAAGTGGTTGTGACCCACCCAGTATGAGTATTGGGGACCAAACTTGGGTTCTCTGGAACAACAGCAAAGGATCTTAACCACTGAGGCATCTCTCTAGATCTAAGATTTTTTAAATTAAATTCTGTAACTGGTATAAGATTATTTGTGTTTTTTTGTTTGTTTGTTTGTTTCTTTCAGGGTTAATTTTTACCATTTAATTTTTAAATTGTGTTCATTAGTTGTTAAACTTATTGCCATGAAATTTATAACATTCTTTTATCACCTTTTCCTTACTGAGGAGTGCAGAGTGCTTGGTGACAACAGTATTTTATTTCTGTATCTTCTTGAACCACATGGTATTTTACAAAGCATATTAATTTTTTTAAAGAAACAAGTTGGGTGTTGTGTAATTTCATATCTATAATTAACCATTAATATTTCTGTATTTGTCTTTATTTTCTTCCTTTTATTAAAATGGATTTACTTTGATATTTTCTAATTCTTAGATTTGAAACTTAGGTTCTTGACTTTTTATTAGCATTTATTCATTGTACAAAAGAGTGAGGCTTTGTCATCATATTTTCTTGTGTGTGTCTACCATGTTGTTTGGACTTATTAACCTCCTTTTTCCTTTTTCTGTCTCCCTCTCTCCTCTTAATGATCCCCTTCCTCTTACCAGAGAGTCTTACGTCTGCTTTCAAGTGTTATCTTTGTTATTGGTAAGTCTTGGATTCCACATATTAAAGAAAATGTTTTTTTCTTTATCTGGCACTGGCTTCTTCTGCCTAATATGATCATCTACAGTTCTACATATTTTTAAAATAACATCCTTTCTTTCTTCTTGATGGCTAAATAGTATTCCATTATACATCTCACATTTTTCTTTTCTAGCCAAGAGTTGATATACACTTAGATTCCATAACATGGATATTTAGGAAAGTACTTTATAAATGAGAATATCTATGTATTTCTGTGTGTGCTCATTTAGATTCCCTCAGGTGTTCACCTAAGTGTAGTTTAGTCAAGTCATAATTCAGTTCTGTTTTTAGATTTTTATGAACATCCATACCAATTTACATAATATCTTCACTACCTTATATCCCACAAATAGTGTTTAGAAATTCCTATTTTTCTACATCCTCACCAAAGTTTCTTGTTTCATTTCTTAATGGTAGCCTTCTGATTGGGGTGAAGTGAATCTTAACATAAATTTGATCTGTATTTTCCTCATGAGTCAGTGCGAAACATTTTTATAGACTTACTGGCCATTTGTATTTCATCTTTTGGCTTATTTGTGTACTTCAAGCTTAAGCATATACAACAGCTCTCTTCTCTGTCCCTAGTATTCATTGCTAATAGCTCCATCTGATGGATGAAATCACATTCAGATGCCAAGGAATTTCTATCCAGAGCCTTGGGTTAATTACTTCATCTATATTTGTCTCATATTCCTCATCTATAAAATGAGAAGAGAGAGATCTCCTCTTTGGTACAACAGAGAAATAAAATAACAGGTCAGAGAACGTTGGCACTTAAAGCATTGACTTGAGACTTGCAGACACAGTCCTGGCCTTGCACTCTTGTGTTTCGGCCCTGCAAATACCTTGCCTTAAAATAACAGAAAAACTATGTTCTCCACATCTACAAAATAAGGATATGTGATTCTATGATGGGCTCTGTCAGCACTGAATGATTTATACAAATCACCAGGCACAGTTTTAGGGTTGGGAACTTCAACTTTGTTCAAAACTTTTTTATGCATAAAACACTAATTCACACTGGGTTTTTTTTTTAATGCTGTTTATCACCATGACATATCATCAGACTCATCACTGATTAAAAAAACAGATGGAAACAAGAATAAAGAATGTATAGCCTCAAAGTATAGCCTTATCCTATCTTCTTTAAGATTCTTCATATCCTAGGGTAAGACTAAAATGTGTTGACTTGGCAGTCAAGGCTGTCTGTGCCCATGTTACCATCTTTTCAGGCCCCACTATCTTCCTTATACTTTCTCATTGTTTATGAGTCTAGCATGGGCCATCCCAATTTGGTGTATATTTCCAATAGCCTTGCCTTTCTTTTTGTTTCCTCTTTTTCCTGGAAAACTGTGTCATGTGTCTACTCCTAGAGAGATTCTTATTCCAAGTCCAGTATAATGTCATAGGCCCTTTCTGCTGGGCATCTGTTGCCACCTTCTGGATCGTTTGTTCAACCCTTCAAGTTTCACTTACACCTCTGTTCCTGTTTAGCCTTCTTCTCTTTAGCTATTCTGCTTAGTTGCATTTGTGACACAATCTACCCTCTAGCTCTGCTAACCTTCCTTTAGTGCAGAAGGGCAGGACCACATCATAATCATCCTTGGAACCCATGTTAGCTGATACAGAGCTTGGCACACAGGTGGGTCACAGTGGTTCCTACAAACAAAAGAAGGAAAGAGGATGAGACAAACAGGAAGAAGTGTGTTGTTATCTGCTCTCTGTAAGCTCAGACCTCTGGTCACACTATGTGTGAGCACGTGGTCACACTAAGTGTGAGCATGTGTCATACCTAACCAACTGAGATGCCCAGCCCAGCAGAGATGGAAGGACAAGTGTCTTCCTTTCATCCTAAACTTCTGGCACACTTTTATTGCATGTTGGCCCAACCATGAAATCATAGAAAATCTGGAGCCTTCAAGGAACTGATGATAATTGAATTTAGTGTCTACATGTGGTAGACATACAAAGTAAGGCCAGAGTAGACTTAACTCTGCCCCAACCCCAAAGAAGCACTCAGCAAATAAGCAACAGAGACATGATCAAGATTGGAGGCTCATGCCTGCCATGTCTACAGATCACTTCATCCCAAGGCTTTATCACGTTGTCATTGTCCTAAGATAGGGCCCTAACTTTCTGTCCCCACCACTGTGTTATACCTGAGGTTCAGTGGTAGCTCATTCCAAGAGTTTGTTACTTAGACAAGGAAATAAGAGATTGGTCCATTCCAAGAGATTGAAGCTGCCAGCAGTAGGACTGAGCTGATGAAGTTGAAGGAACAGATCCCACGGACAGTTATCACTTGTGATACCAATTATAAGTTAATGGGTTTCCAAAACTGCCTTCTGTGTTTTTACAGTATGCTAGTAGAGGTCTCAAAACTCACAGAAGGCTGTTCGCTGAGAGTAGGCTTCATTACATAGAGGGGTATTAATAAAAGTCAGCCAGTAGAGTTCACAATTGCAGTAAAATGAAATTCCCAATGCTCTCTTTCTATAAAGTCACAGAATTTCTTTCATGGGACCAACATATAATGGTATGCATTATAATATTGTCAAATAAGGATGTTCACTTAAGGCCTTATCCTAAAATTCTACTGGGACTCCATCACAGAAATAAGATATAAGTGAATAATGTCCACCTACCTGATCTCATACTGCAGCTTCTCTTAGAGGATGAGCTGATAACTGTTCACCCATAACCCAAAGTCCCAACCCTAAATTACATTGTGAGACTCTCTGGAGTAACCCCACCCCTCCCGGTGAACGAAACTCTCAAGCATGAAATTCTAAGGGTTGAGAGATTCCTTGCCAGAAGTGTGGACAAAGACTAAACTTCTTTGGGACAAGGCTAAGTTATTGCTACACAGATTCCAGGGCAGAGATTCTTCCAGGCATACTCTGACTTCAGCAAAGCATTTGCAGAATTCCTGCAGTTGGCAGTTAGATAGGCCTATGTGAACTCTACCACTTACACCCATGAGACCGCATCCTATCATGAAGGGTTCTGAGTTTTCCTCTTAGAAAATGGAGCTAGAGATGTCTAACCATCCATTATTTTTGAAGGGCTGGGTTTGTGTCTTCAATGCCCTTGATACAATGCTAATGTACAGTAGGAATCCTAGGAATGGTGGCTCATGTGATTAACACTTTCAAGATTTTTAAATTCTCATTTTCTCCCTTTTCTTTGCTCTGCTTCTTTTTCCAATATTCCAATCTTCCTGTAAAATTGGAGGAAGCCACTCCACTTGCTGTGAATAAGGAAATTTGGAATTCAAAGGAACACAAATTCTCACCGTACTCATGAAGGAACTTACCCCAAGGGATGGCATCTGACAGTGTCTGTTTAACACAAAGCAAGCTGTCCATCCTGGGCTGAAATGAACAAGACTCACACTTGGTAATGACTTAGCTCTGCTCTGGGCCTGGTGTAAATTGAAGATGAAAATGTATTTTCCAGAAGTACCGAGGCAGCTGCGGATGTCTACGCTTGCCTCGCCATTGGTTACACAATGGTCCTGCCTGTTCTTCTCCTCTGGGCCCAGAGTCAGATGCCAGAAAACTTCTCTAAAGAAAGGGAACGGTTTGAGTTAACAGTAGGTTTAGCACACAGGAAGCTTCTGGAGCAGACTAGAATATCATTGACCATATAAAGCAAATTTTTGGTGGTGGTGGTGGTGGTGGTTGTTGACATCTTTTGGGTGTAACTGAATTTTATTCATTCATTCACTTTACATCCTGATCATAGCCCCCTGCCTCCTTCTCCTCCTGGCCCCACCCTTCTTTCTTCCCTCCCTCTTTCTCCATCCCCCCCCTCCCCTAGTACTCAGAAAATAGGAACCCACACACACCAACCCACCCAGCACATCAAGTTGCACCAGGACTGAGTATATCCTTCCTCTTCCCTTCTAGCCTGGTGAGGCAGTCCCACCAGGGGGGAAGTGATCAAAAGCAGAACTGTACCATACCAAGCGAGCTGGGCTTCCACATCTAGGCTGGCCCTCCTGATGTTCCCTGGAATGGTCCAAAAATTTGGAGAAAGAAAAACCTTTGCCTAGACCCATACCCTATGGAAAAAAGCCTTCCATGTAAGCTCTCTCCAAAACACCTTGTCTCCCCCCGCCCCCATACCCTTCCCCCGGACACACATCTTAAACTTCATAGAACTGTAGCCACTGAAAAAGCAAAAGTAAATTTTGTTCTTCAAAAGCCTCAGGTTCCGGGCTGTTAAACTTCCGAGTCAAAGATTTTACCATTTTCTTGCCCTCACTACTTCGCAAAAATGTGACCCTCAGATTGATCAGTTACCATGGGAGCTACATACTTTCCATCTAAGAATCCTGTGCTGGAGATGCCAGACAGGCACCTGCTCCCAGTAGGAGGGCTGGATATTCATGCATTACTCCAGCTGCAAGGGCTAGACTGTGTGCTTCTCCAAGCTCACAGACACCCACAGTACAGTGATTCTGAGGAGTAACTAAAGTACGCTTAGCCAAACATTTATTTCTGTAGATTCAAGCTACTTTTATACCTTGCTTCTCCTGCTTAGCTTCAAAATATGCTTCCCCTGTTAATAATACTTCATCTGTCTCCTAGTCACCCATTTTCCTTTGCTTCTGGATCAGACATCATCATCTTTTCAGGTCATAAACTCTCTAATCATCAAGTCAGATGAGTAGGTCTTCTTGCCTAACTCATTACTTCAATGGGTACATATTACCTCCTACATACAAAGAATCTGCCAAGTCATTCTAAAAATGATTAATGGCCAAAATCCTTGCCTTTGTTTAGTTTGTATTTTATTAGTGCAAAGTAGCCTATAAACAAACAAGGAAATAGTAAAAATGGTTTATCAGACAATGATAAATGCTTTTTTGTTCCTAATATATTTTTTCAATTTGCAAAATTACTATCTGCCAGCAATTATAATAATATTATTTTCTTTCTAGTTATTACATATTATATTTTTAATTACTTATTTATTTCTTGAGATTATATTATAATCATATCATTTTCCTTTGTCGTCCTTCCAAGCCCTTCCCATATATCCCTCCTTGTTTGCTTTCAAATCCATGGCTTCTTTATTTATATTCTAAACATAACCTGCCCACTTTGTATTATATTACTTGTATGTTTCAAGGCTGACCATTTGGTTTGGGTAACCAGTTATGCTCTTGCCTAGGGAAGGCTATTTCTCCTGCTGTCAGCATTCCTTAGTGGCCTGTAGTTCTTGGTGTAAGGTTGACACCTCAGGAGGTTTCCCCCGCCTCTGTCTGCTTTAACATGTCTATTGTTGTTTTCCTTGTTCAGTTCGTGTTTAGGCAGCCATGTTGTCATCATATCCTCCTCTGTTCTGCTGACTTCCTTTGCAGAACTAAATATAGTCTGATACCATTATTTATATTCCTCTGTCTTCTCATCAAAACACAGACTTCATGAGGACAAGGGCTCCATCCACATGTCCCATGCTATATCATCAGTTTCCACGTCAGTGTTCTAGCCTCTGTGTATACATGCGATGGGTGTTTTTAAGAAGCACGAACAGTTCCAATACCCAGCAGCCAGGATTTTCCCAGTATTACTCTCTGGAGAATGAGCACAACACTGATACTGTTTGTTTCACACATGCGCACTTTTTCACTTGTGCTTTGGAAAAGTTGACTGTGGCCACTGTTCTAACTCACTAAATAAATAAATAAATAAATAAATAAATAAATAAATAAATAAATATTCTGTGCCTTATCTAGATCAAAGTAAAGTTCAGCTACACACAGGCTTCAGCGGGAACTCGAAGAGCCCAGGCATAGCAGTGCAGCCTGCTCCTTCTGAGGCTGAAATCAGTGTACTCTAATTAGAAGTGCTTCTGCCTGCCTCCATCCCCTGCTCGTGCTGTCAAGGTGTCCCACATCGCCAGGTTTGCTTTCCTCCCCTATCTGACTTAGCTTGCCATGCATAGCTGGAGAAGGCAAGAAAAGGGCATGGAGCCAATTAGATTGAAATGGAATGTAGTCTTTGGAGGCCCTTGTCAGAGTAAAGGATATTGGATGGTCCCAAAAATGACAGATGCTTCTTAGTCTGGGCAGATCTCGGGGGTTAAAGGTCATTTGTAAATAAGATTTGCTCCATTTGGTATGGCAAGTCCTGTTGTCTGTGTCTTTTTCTTTCCTTCCTTTTTTTTTTTTTAACCCCTGAGTCTTCCCCCGTGTATTGACATGTCTACTTGCTAACAGAAAGGCCACTTGCTCTAGAGTGAACATTTCGCATGCTTTGTGATACCTGACATAGTAACCAACAGGGAGATGGGTTTGGCAGGACACTGATGATCAGCTTACTCTGTGTTGGGACATCACAGTGGGAAGAAAAAAGATGAACAAACAGTGTGGTGAGTCGAAGAGGATGGATGGGTGAACTCCATCTGTATTTTTCCCCCCTGGGTTAGCTGGGAGAAGGTAGAAAATAGGCTAAGCTTCATTATCAAGCCTTTATGTTGTTGATGAAAGCTTTTGTGTGGATGGTATTCGATGTAATGTAATATTCAAAGGAAATAGGACCCCATTCTTCGTGTAAACAACAGCTTTTAATTCAAGTTAATCCAGATGCATGGACTCCTTGAATCCATGAACTGTTCAGCATGTGTGTATCAAATATATTTAGCTATAATCACTAGGGGAGGGTACTCACTGAGTGTGTGGGACAGCAATTGTTCCAAGATTCGGAATGCTACTTCATATCAGCCTGTGACTTAGAGTTGGTGATACTGTTAGCCTCACATAGAGATCTTTCCTGAGGCCCTGAGTTGTTAAGAAGGACACAGTCAATATGTGGCAGTGCTTCATCTGCAATGGGGTAAGACATATCAAATTGTAGAAAAAGAGATCCAAATCAAGTTCTAGATTTGATGTTTTATAAAGATGCTCTACTGAAAGTTATCAGGGACATCTCAGAGAATTCTACCAGTTCTCTGAGATGCCAGTTGTTTACATAAGGAGCTGGTGACCGACGATGGAAAGTGATCAGAAGTCTTGGCAAGCACAGAGCTGGTCTCTTGGCTCTTTGTGTTTTCTCTGCAGCACTGGCCTGTGCGCTCACTTACAGCTGGAAGGCGGCCTTACTGAGGATGAGCACAGCAGGCCCAGTTTTTTCCATCTGGTTCTCATGTCCACTTCTCATCTGTTTCCCAGTCAAATGTGACTTTAAGGTTAACAAATGCTAACCTAAACCAACAGGTGTTTGAAAGTTTAATTGCTTAGGTTCTGCTAGGAATATTCGGTTATTAGTTGGGCATCTCTGACCAGTCCTCAGATCTATGCCTCTTTTTCCTTGATGCTCTAACACTTATGACAATGAACCTGGCCATACACAAGGCACATGCATATGCTTTATCCCAAGCATGGCCACGTTAGAGATCTAACATGGCCCATTTTATACCCCCACATTCTATTTTCTCGTTTTTAAGAAAAGGAGCATTGTGGAGACTGGAGGACAAGAGAACCATCTTCCAGACGACGCAGGTTTGGTCCCCAGCACCCATGTCAGGCAGCTCAAAAGTCTCTGGAAGTCCAGCAATAGGTAACCCAGCCTCTCCTGTCTGAGGCCACCTAAGACACATATGCCAAACCCAAAGATACACATTCATGCATACAAATAAAACTAAAAAATAAGTCTTGTAAAAGAATCATTATGAGGATTATTCCAGAAGCTTTATTCTTCCATAAGGGCAGAGATTCTCCCATGATTATGTGTGTTCAGGAGCAGTCAGTCCCACAGTTTAAAGAGATGTATAAGGTAGCAATTGTTCCCATGTTTTGGAGTGCTATTTCATAGCAGCCACATGACTTAGAGTCAGTGTTAGTGTTAGTCTCACTCATCAACAAGCTCCATCTATGATGCCTCAGCTGCCAATGTTTCACATCTAAACTGTTTTTTTAAATGTATGAATATCTGGCCTATGCATACACCATGTGCATAACTGGTGCCCGTAGAAGCCAGGGTGCAGAATATCCTTGGAACTAGAGTTACAAATGGTTGTGAGCTACCATGTGGGTGCTAAGACTAAAACCCATGTCCTCTGTAAAAGAAGCAAGAGATTTTAATTGTTGAGAGTCCCATCCACCTTGTCTCTCTTTTGAGACAGGATCTCACTATGTAGGCTGGGTTAACCTGGAACTCACAGAGACTTGGCTGTATTTGGCTCCCAGCTACTGGGAATAAAGATGTACCCCACCATACCCAGCCTTGGTTTGTTGTGTGAGTGTAGGCGGGGGTTGTTTTGCTTGTAAATAATGTCTATGCACACATACTTTTGAGCAACCCCACTTACAACTGACCTACTCACGCCAACCAGCTCTTCTGCCATTTCTTATCTTAGTGGATTTCTACCAAGCCAGCATAATGGGCAACCATAAGAAAAGGTGATGGACTGGGTCACAAGATGGAACTTGTTTTGACTGCATGGGTTTGGAAGTGAATTGAACATCCATAGCCTTTGCTCCTCCATCAAAGCTACATAGTTAACCTGAAAAAGAAAACACGACTCCTGAAAAAAGGAGGAGGAGGAGGAGGGGGAGGGGGAGAGAGAGGAGGAGGAGGAAGAGGAGGAGGAGGACAAGAAGGAAGAGAAGAGGAGGAGGAGAGAAGGAGAGGAGGAGGAAAAGGAGGAGGGGGAAGGAGGAAAAGGAAGAGGAGGAGGAGGAGGAGAGAAGATGTGGTGTGGCATCCAGGAAGGACTTCTCAGCAGGAGCTGAAGGTGATTCAGCCAGGAAGAGAGGCCCATACCTCAGAACAAAGCTGCAAACAGAACAGGAGCCAGACAAGCACCAGTGCCAGACTGACCTGACATCCTCGAAGCAAGAACTAGAAATTGCAAGGCATATTTTATTTCACAAACAAGTTTCAAGATTTCTTGGCCAAAGCCTGATTGCTAGGGCTTTCAGGCATATTGACTCATAAAAAAGTTTTTTAAGAGAGTTAACTTTAATTTTAATTCAGTTTGAGGACCCTGGAATGAAGAAGAATGGTTAAGAAGCTTGTTAGATCTTTTCCAAGAAAGAAAGCCAGTGTTTTCATTTCAAGCCTCATTGCATTTAGAGGGTTTTTTTTTTCAAGTCTCTTAAAAAGAAATTTAAAGATTATAATACATCCTTACCATTCAGTATTTGATTTTTGCTCCTTAATATATATTTATAAGGGCAGATATTTCAGAGGCTTATTTTTCCCTTACTTATATTCATGATTAATGTTGTTATTTTGCGGCATGCAAGAAGTTTCAATATATATAATAGCAATTTGCAGCATCACACCAATGGGAAATAAAGGTTTATGTTATACGAGTCGGCTTGCCAACAGAAAACAAATAGGTTAGGAACTGCAGCTGGAGTATGGTAAGAGTAGCCATTAGCTCCCCATCACCTTGGGAAGAGTTTCATTGAAGAGTAGTTCTCAAGGAGAAGTTTTGTTCCTTGACTGCCATTTGTAGATGCTGCGACCAAGGATTTAAAAGGGAAAGGGGCTAGTCATCACAGGAGCTCTCTTGCTTTGTCTGGGGACAACATAGTTCCATAATTTGGGATCTAAGAGATATGCCTGCATTTTGATCCTAAATGACCCTTTACAATGTGATCTTTGAGAAATTAGTTTACATTTGTAAGACTGGGTGTCTTTTTTGTAAAGTTTTGATGATGATGGTGGTGGTGATGATGATGATAATGATGGCGGTGGTGGTAATAGAGGTGATGATGATAGTGATAATAATAATTCGACTATTCCAGGCAACAGTAAGTTTTAAAGACAGTCTTCTTAGTTGAGTCTGACACACAGACAGACGAACAAATGGTAGTCACAGTCTTTGGTTTTGTTTGCCTCATTACAGATTTGAGGTCATTTCCTATAATGGTGGCTCTTTCTTTACGTATCTGTTATAAATAAAGAAGGCATATTTTAGAAAGGATGCTGAGTGAACTACCCTCAGACAGACATCATCAGGAGAGTTAGGCTTATGCAGCCTCAATGAGTCCCTAATGGGAAGAGGTTTGTTAAGAGGGATGGCCAGCTCAGATAGCATGACAGGGGTCCTAAAGGGGAAGAACCTTCAATTTTCTTCACTTCTCAGAAGATTGGGACAGTTAGAGCCTCCATGGAGACATCTTCTGTTCCTGAGAAATAAAGGTAATCCCTTTATCTAATAAATTTGGGGGAAAAAGAGAGAAGAGAAAGAGTTCTATGCCATGTGACCTAGACTATGTGCCAAGAAGGTGCTAAATAAAAATAATGTTATAATTCAGGGTTTTCTTGGGCCTGGGTGTGAGGCAGGGAGCTGGGCTTCCATCTATGAGGAGGGGGCTGCAAGCCTAAAATGGGCTGCTTACCAACTCTTTGTCTAGAAAGGCAGACAGAGGCTGTGTGGAGGTGTGTCCAGATTTCAGAGAGAGAGAGAGAGAGCTGAAGGGTCTATGCACTAAACATATCTGTGTGGAACATTCCCCTGCTATCCATGACCAACATTAGAAATCCCTCTTTTTATTTGATAACAAATCTTGGTTCAGCTCAGCAAGTCCAAGATGGTAGCATGCGACTGTAAGCCCAGAACTTCCGGAGGCTGAGACAGGGAGACCATGAGTTTAAGGCTAACCTGGGCTATATCAAAAGTAAGTCTCATCCCAGGTTGGGGAACCTGTCTCAAAAATAAAAGAAGATGATCAACTCAACAACTAGTGTGCTACTTGGGCACAAAGCCAGAGGAAAACATTTAGGTACGAATAGTGCCTTGGTCTCTGCCCTACTTTCAATCTCAGAACTGCGGTGCCTCGATTTACACCCTTCCTGGCAGGAATTTCCACCTTGGTTGCCTCCCTGGAGGCATGAGCCATGCAGAGGTAACACTATGTCTAATAAAAACCCTCCTTTTTTCCTGTGACTTATGTACTAATATTTCTTTGAGTGATCTGTCACTTGTTTGCTTTTTCCTTCACCTCAGCCAAGCTCTAGATGGCCTTTGCCAAAGTAAGACTCCACCAGACACAGGGAAAAGCCAGCTTTTCTTCCATTCTAACCTCAGCACCTTCACCACTGTGCCCTGGCATCAAAGGACACTCTTGCAATGTCACATCACAGTGTGATGTTTATAGGGCCAGATTCTCAAGCTTCGTGGGTGTAGATCCTGTCCTTGTGAAGTATGGAGTCAGAGAGAGGATTCTTCATTTCTCTAAACCCTGATTTCCTCATATGTATAGAAATAATGATTGTTTTTAACACCAAGGATGAAATAAGGTAATGGTGACAAATGGTTTATCTTAGTGTATAATGTGTGATAGCATATCAACAAGTTTATTACTATAAAGCATACGTTCTACAACTATCTCACATCCAATGATGACTTGGACTTCTAACAGGGAAACTCAGTTCTTTGAGATCAAGACTCTTTTGTACAGAGAGAAAAAAGAGTGAGTAATTGTAGAAAAAAATGGAGAAACATGGGGACACACATGTCCCTTGGAGGTACAGAGGCCTTAACTTCCATCCAACTGATTAGATTTTAACATGTCATTCTTGAATTCAGTGTTTTATATTGGTTTATCACATATCACCCCTCCTTTCTTCTCTAAACCTGTATTGTCCTAAATTTAGTATTAAATTTAATACACATGTTTATTTAAGTATAAACTCTAAAGGATATTTTACATGAACAATAGTTTTGTTTGGAACATTTATAAATACATATATATATAGTGTGTATATATGTGATGCTTATAACAGAAACTCAATTGTCTGCTCAATATTTACTTTACTTCTATGTAGAGCATAGAGTTAATTCAAGGTAACAATATATCTGACTAAAGAGCTATACACCCCTACTTCTCTTGAAAAGAGAGGGACATCCAATGAGATTAAACTTTTATGTCATGAAGCCTTTCCTTAAAACTTCAGAGAGACTGTGCTGGCAGGTGTACATTTGCCTGTCTTCCCTTTTTTCTTTCCCCCTGCTTGGAAGGAGTATGACTTATGGATGACGCTCTCAGAGCCCTTTGGGTCTTAACATTAGACAGCGATGCTAAGGACAATAGAATAGAGAAATCTGGATCCTTCATGACGTAGGCACCTCCACATGTGCCTTAGATATCAACTTCTCATAGGCCTGTATGTCATAAGGAAATAGCTTGTTTACACCACCTATACTATTTTGTTAAATGCTTGTAAACCTAACACTAAATGAAATAGAATCATACTCCATATGTCATGTTCATAGTCAAATACTAAAGCCAACACTATACACTTGTTCATTTGCTGAAACAAGTGTAGTGTTTAAAGTAGCAATACTGGAGTTAGACTGGCTGGTCCATGGCTCTATCTGCCACTAACAACTGTAAGGTCTGTGGGTAATTAAATTTCTATCTACCTTATTTTACTCATGTGAAAAACACAGATGCTAACAGTGCCCCTATAGCAGGGTTGTCATGAGAACTGTAAGTTAATACCCATAGTGTTTACTGTGGCACCTAAAGGAAAATGATAACTCTTAGTGAGACTTGCTACTTTTTCTATTTTCTATAGTCTACTTCTATCTTCCATACAGCATCCCACTCTATATTTATATGTTATCATTTATTATTTTATTTCTATATATACTTTCATTTTTAATTTTCCTAAATGGTGATAGAATTAACATTTCCAAATATACCTCCTTGTGCACATTTGCATGGTCTTCTCCAGGGTCCCCAGTAGAAGAAGAAATGCTGGGCTATAGACATGTACTTTCAACCTGCCTTCATAAAGTTAAATCATTTTCAAATGTATCATAACAATTTGCAAATGAAAGTGTCTGTTGTACCTCATCTTTGCCAGTCTGGGCTTTAATTTGTTTGCTAGTCTGGTAGTGTGACAGTTACTTCTTCAGTGTTTTAATTTGCATGATCCTTATTACTGGTAAAACTAGGAATAACTTTGTATGAAGACATGTGGGTTTCCTCTTCTGTTTCTATCATTCATTTTGCTCCTGGCTTGTTCATTGGTTCCTTTTTAAAAATTGGAAGCATACGAATGATATCAGTGTCCTCTGCCAGTTTCTGGTTTATCTTCGGGAGATAAACATCTTAATGTGGTCCAGGTTCATCAGCCTTTAGTCAAAGTATTGATATCTTTGCCTTTAGAGTTTCTTCCATGCCTCACATGTATGCGATTTATTTTCATTAATTAACTTATTTAATCACTTTATAGACTGATCACAGCTCCCTCCCTCCTCTCCTCCCAGTCCCACCATCACATCCCCCTGCCCCCATTCTCCCCTCTCCTTCTCCTCAGAGAAGGGAGCCCTTCTCTGCAGTGGGTACCAACCCACCCTGACATATCAAGTCCCAGCAAGACTAAGGGAATCTTCTCCCACTGATGCCAGACTAGGCAGCCCAGCTATGGGTAAGCGATCCAAAGGCCTGCAACACAGTCAGAAACAACCCATGCTCCAATTTTTAGGGGACCCACATGTAGAGCAAGCTGGGCATCTGCTAAATATGTGCTTGAGGCCTAGGTCCAGCCCATGAATGCTCCATCTCTGTGAGCCCCCATAGGTCCAGGTTAGTTTACTCTGCAGGTCTTTTTGTGATGCCCTTGATCCCTTCAGTTCCCTCAATATTTCCTCCTACTCTTCCTCAAGACTCCCAGGGCTGTTGTTTGGCTGTGGGTCTCTGAATCTGTTTCCATCAACTGCTTGGTAAAACCTCTCATAGGACAGTTATGCTAATCCCCTGTCTACAAGCATAGCAAAGTATCATTAATAGTGTCGGGGATTGGCTCTCTCCCATGGGGTGGGTCTCAAGTTGGACCAAAAATTCATTTGCCATTCTCTCAATCTCTGCTCCATCTTTATCCCTATACTTCTTGTAGACATAAAAAATTTTGGGTTGAAGGGATTATGGGTTGGTTGGTGTCCCCCTCACTCCACTGGAAGTAGGGCTTGGCTACAGGAGGTGGTGGCGACTAATCCATCCCTCCTTCTCTCAGAAAGATCATTGATATACATTGAATTTACTTTCTGTGTGTGATAAGAGGTGAAAACTGTTCCTACTTGTTATTACTATTCTTAGGTTGGCTATCAATGAACTCAACATGTATGAGCCCATATGTGTGTACTGGCTTACTGGTTGATGAGGCCATATCTGTCAAATCCCCATGCATACATTGGACTGCTGTCCTACTCTATGGCATGTATTATCGGTCTATTTGCTATCCTGATGCTGGTACTCACTGTCCAAATCTCAGTCCCCTAGAGATATCTAATCTACAAGATCACCTACAAGCTTTCATTGGTTTGCATTTTGCACATAAATATTAGTTATTCCCCTCATTGTACAGAAATTCCAACTCTATGTAAGACATGTCTAAGAGCCATAGCTACACAGCAGATAAGAATAGATTCTATTTATATTTATCAAAATTGCATTTCACCTCTCTTATCAACATCCTTCGGTGTATCGTTCTCCAATCCCAGAATACATGCCTTCTGCTACCATCAGAAACTGCCTCACATGGTTCTGTGCTCGGCAATAGTCCTCTTCATATTAGAGGACAGCAAAGCCATTTGCCTTACTAATGGTCTACAGACAGAAATGTTGCCTGGATACAGCATTTATAGCCTCAGTAATTGGGAAGCACCTGTTATAGAAACCATTCTATACGAGATGTGAGGCATCAGCAAATCCCCACAACAGCAACTCTAAGAGGGATTGCAAATACAGAAATGCATTTCTACTCACCAACTCATCCTTTCATGAAAGGACAAAATGAAATTGCTGAAGGGTAGGATAGGCAGTTGAATACAGCTACATACATGTGTTTGTTTGCTTCTATTTTGATTTCCTATATCAGTAAAAAAATAAGCCACAAGACCCTACTCGGACTGCTGATTTGTGCCATGAACCATATAGTGAAGCCTTCATAACACACTAAAACTGGCTAACTGGAGACCAAGTCCCCTGGGCACCAGGCAATACCACTGGGTCAGTGTCAGCTTCTTCAGCCACACTGTAATCAGAGTGTGGGGGTCTCACACCAAGGATCTCTGGACAACAGCTGGAACTCAATGAAATAAGAAAATGAAGGCCTTGGTGACTGAGTCTTCAAGAGGATATATTTCCTGGAGGCCTATGCATCATCCCTGAGCCCCCACCATGCAATTCTGCCTGGGGACACCCACTTATCTTTGTGCAGGCTGCTGCTTACTTATAGACCCAGGACTGTTCTGCTATCTCTGTCTCCCAGAACCTTGTCATGTATTTCAGGGGGATATGTAAGTGGTAAGGTCTTCGACACTTCGTTAACATTTCTTTTTTAATCTGTCTTTTCCCCTCTTGTTTCTAGTTTTATGATGTTGTGATAGGAGACTCTTAGTCATGTTCTCCTTTACAATTGTATAGAGTCTTTTAAAGGGTCTTATAGATGTTATAGGATTAAGGGAGAATCTCACTGAAGGAACTCTGTTTTATCTTTGCAACATAAAAGATTATTTGCTAAAAATTCTCCAGGGTAATCACAGACTGTGGGGTAAACATATGTATCATTCTGGTACAAATATGCAGAAGAAACAAGAGCCACAGTGTCTAGGCCGAGAGTAAGGAAACTGATTTGCTTCCATTGCTCATTGTCTTTGTGACTTTAAACAAACCATCTAACCTCTCTTCATCTTTATTATTATTGCAAGATTACATATTTATATAGATATATGTATAATGTTATCAGTATAATTATACACCATATGTTATCATTAATCTTATCCAGAACAAAGAGGATTTGGATTCCTCTGTACAATATAGATGACTTCCAACTTACAGTCATACTTCCTAAGCCAAAATCCCATCTTACATGACAATTCAAGTCAAGTGCAAACTCATTTCTGAAGCTCTTCTAAAGGACCTATTATATTTCAGTTCCACTCTATACAAATATCAAGTCACTCATGAGAAAAGATGGAGCTAGAGTCTAATGAATAAATAGAGAAGGCATATGAGAAATAAAAGGTAAGGAACAGTGAAAACTTATGAATTGTGATTATGAAGCATACCCCGGTTCTATTGGGAAAGAGCTCACTGAGATGCAGGGCGTATCCTATTGCTAGCACTTCAACTAGAATCCTGAGGGAGAGTAAAGGGTTTGTAATCCTGAGCAATGGGAGCAGACAAGTCACACACACATCCCCAATAATTCCTCTACCTTGTAACTCCAGTCAATCTTAGTCGCTGAGACCCCAGGGGTCAGAAGTGAGAAGATCAAATTAATTTTGTTAAATTCTTTGTAACAGGTGTCCTCTTTGAAGAAAATTAATTTCAAGGGTTGTTTTTGTGTGTGTGTCAAGAGGGAAAAATGTTAAAAAGTTCTAGGGAGCAGGTCCTTGGCGAAATCATATCATACATTATTATTATTTAAATGAATTGCATGTGGTCCTAAGTCAAAGTCTCAGGTTCCTTAAACTCAGATGCATATAAACAGGAATATTGGAGAATTTCATTCCTTTATTAAGAAGAGTCACTATCAATGAAACATAATTGACCTCAAAAACTATTTGGGAAAGTAAGTTGAATAGGAAGGACGCTTTGGAGAAAGTTTTTAAATCATTGTTTAGTACAACTTACAGGTTTTTAATTCATCATGCAAACCTGGTGCTTCTTAGCACTGGTCACTGTACCTAGTGTAGAAGGGTGACTGCTCCCAGGAGGCACTGGGGTTAAAGTGGTGACTGTTCCCAGGAGGCACTGGGGTTAAAGTGGTGACTGACATACAGAAGCCCTTGATTCAGACAAACACAGACCTGAGTACACGGGACTAAGAGCCAAAATGGGATAAGGACAGATTACTATAAATCATATGAGGTATCAATCATACTTTTCAGGAAAATAAACCTAAATGAGGTTAACAACCCTATGTTGTAAAGTTTTATTAATAAGCTTAAGGTTATGTGGAAAGACATTCTCTTATTGCCATATCCTATATATTTTAAGTGAGCATTTCACCTGTCTGCCAATAGTCACCAACAGCTATCATTAATTATGATCTTTCCATGCCTTTACTAAATGCTTCTCCCCTCCTTTCTCCTTTCCTTTTCCTCCTCCTCTTCCATTCTTCCTTTGGCTTCCTCCCCAGTCACAGTATCCTTCTGCACTGAGGAACCATGGGAGGCAGCCATCATTTTTTTTTTTTTTCTCACTTCACTCTACAGACCTGGCCCCATGTTCTTTGTGATGAAACAGGCACTTAGTTCATTTGTCTTTGATAAAGCTCTTCCCAAATTTCCTGTCACCTGTTGTCCCCACCTTAGTCGTTCCGGGATGTATTTATCAATGCGTACCTTGTTTAACGTGTATATCTAGTCAATCAATCTGGCCTCGTGTGTTTTAATTGCTTGTAGCCCTATGAACTTTGAACACCTATTTCTACGCTTCAGCTAAGCACTAATTTATTCCACGTCTGTGAGCAATTTATTCCCCTTTAATTAGACACAGCTTAATTATTTTGCCGTTAAAGCAAACCAAAAGAATCTATAAAGCAACTTTTAAGTGAAATCACATTTCCGCCTGGAGGGATATTAAAAATGAAATTATGCGGCTCATTTTACCAGTCTCATACAAAGAAAAGACTGCCTGCATTGTCTTTTAATTTCCCCTGGTTTTATCTTTCATCAAAAAGATAGCTAGGAAATCAAGGTTAGACTAGAAAGAGAGAGACTCTGACAAAACAGCTGGTTTTCAACAGAGAGCAGACACATACGTGCAAAAGATTGTCTTCATTCAGGTTTGCTGTGTGGCAACTCCTATGCACCAGGTAACCAAGTAAGTGTCTCAGTTTGTCCCCAGGGTTCCTTAGCAGAAGAATCTTATGTGCGTATGGTGAAAAGTAGAACTCCTCATTTGCCTATTCTGGCACTTTCTGGATCCTCAATTGCCACTGTTAGGAATCAAGGCTTCCATTTCTAAGAGTTTCTGATGTTCTTTGTCAGCCATTTATTCAGTTCTCTATTGATTTTCCACCCAGATAACTTTGCATGTGAATGCATCCTATTTCTCCAGTCATCCCATTGGCTCAGGAATCCTGCCTTCTGCTGCATCCTCCACCTGATAGCCAGTTCTTTCAAGGGATCCATAAGGACCTTAAAGAAATGTCTAGTATATGGCACATACATGAATTTTCTGTTGTCTGGCTACCAGTAGACTACCTCAGGCCAAAGTGCTTCAGGGATAATCTCTTGACTTCAATTTGGAGTGCATCACTCAGAGATCAGGGTGGCAGAATAAAAATAGAAATTGTAGAATACCTATTGGCTAAAAGTCACTAGAGGAAGGTGTGCCAATGTCCTGTTGTGACACACTGCCCCTATGGATCTCACTGGAATCCTTTCCTAAATTCTATTTTTTTACAAAGTACCCAAGCATTAGAGAATGCAGTCAGGATGGGGCCATGAAGTTGGTTCTAGCAATGGAAATTAGATTATGAACAAGATGCTATAGTTAGCTTCTGGGTCCCTGACCTGGCTATATTTAAAACCGCATACACATTGAAATGATGAGGTGGAGGGAACTTGGATCCCTGAGTCACTGGATGGAGGATGATCACCTCAACTTGAATTTCTTCACAGGTTATTTATTCTAAGCCAATGAAATTTGCTCCTTGATTTGGTCCCTTGCTTCTCTTCTCCCACTTTGACTCATACGTCAAGAAGCATAAGCAAAGAATGTTCAAGAAAGAGAAACAGCCAGAAGTCTAGGCACACACACACACACACACACACACACACACACACACACACACACACACACACACACAGTAGCATCTGGAGACTACAGAGCCAGAAGGAAAGAGGTAGGCAAAGGCAGCTAGCCAATATAAAGTAACAGCATAGTTGTAGAATTTAAAACCTAGATCTGATAGAAAAGCTATCATAATTACAAAACTCTATGAAGAAAATGGTCATGGGCTGCCTTCTGCATTAGAACAGTAACTCTGGAGCTGCATGAAGGCTGGATGCAAAAGGAATGAGCAAGAATGCAAAGAAGAGTTAGAAGCTGCTGGTTTTGTAAAATATTTAGGAGGAAAATGTAGATGGGACTTAAAAATAGATTGGCTGTACTAGAAGAAGGCGAGTCAAGATGCCTGTTAAATCATCAGCTAGAGACCCTATAATAGAGACAGAGATCACTGAAGTTGAAGTGAGTTTTAGGAATGGAAGAGAGAAGACAGCGGGATACTGTGGTCCAATATATGATAAGAGGCTTCTGTGCTCTCAGAATACCAAATGGGAGGCCAACTTGCAGGGTAACAGGGGCATCATGAATTCTGATAAACTCTAGAGATGGGTTTATAGCACAATACACTAAAAGTCCCTCTTGTCTGTTTAAAAATAATTTTCCCTTTAAAAAAATCAAGAGTCAATTTTTATCAAAAATAAAAACCATTAACTCAAAAACTAGTGATGGCTGAACATGGCCTGCTGGTGATGTCTGGGGTTTTATAGGTCTGCCTTTTAATCATTTCTCTGCCATATATTTTATTATCTCCTACTGAATTGTATCCTTTGGTTAATTTACTTAAGGCCTCTACTCTTTCCTTTTTACTCTCCCTTCATCTTACTCCAAACGTCCTATTTTCTCCAGCCTCTTATCCCTGCATTCATTCTAACTTGGCATTCCCTCCTCTCTGTTACGTAGAGTCAGCATATGGCACCCTAATTATAAGACATGCTTTGTAGTCTGTGAATGAGACACAATCACAGTGCATGCTCTTCCCCTGGGAAGATGTCCAGTGCCTGTAAGAACTGGTTGTGCATGTGGCTTTGTCTCTGAGGTGCTTGCCTTGCAAGCCTGAGGACCTGAGTTCTGTCCTCAAGACCCACATTTTAAAAAGCCGGACACTGTGATACAAACTTGTAATCCCAGAGTTGGAGAGGCAGAGACAGGCAGTTCCCTGGGCCATCTCTATGGTTTCTACCTGTCCAGGAGCATTATAACTTATTGGGCCTCTGGCTAGTCTAGCCCCATGAAAGAGTTGTTGACTAGGTGGGTCTCAGAACCGCAAAACTAACAAAGAAATCTCACCGATGCTGATTTCTGTCTACTAGCATATGCTTCTACAACTGAAACTATTTTCTTAAAATTTATTCATAATTTCTGAGCATGAGAGAAATAATAGATAAATAATAAATCAAGTATGTGATACAGTCTAGGTTCAAAATGTTCAATATGGACAGAGGAAAAAAAGGACATCTTGACATCTAATAAACATAGCTTTTCCTAAAAGAGACTGGAAAGAAATAAAAGGTTCTGGAGAAAAATCATTCTGCCCTCCCCTGCCGACTTCCATCTCTTCACCTGTAAAATAAGCAAAAGGCTACTGGAAAAAATGTGAATCCAATCAAAATAAGTTTTTTTTTAAAAAATGAATAAGAGTTCTTCTCTACCCGTCCTCTGACCTACTTGAGTCCTTGCATAATGAAAAGGACCCACTAACTGAATTTTAATTTATTTCAAGGCTAATGGCAACCTGCTGCTGTGGTTGCTCTGGCCCTTCTGTGGGGTGGAATGGTGCTGAAGTTAAGTGTTGGGAGATTCCTCCCTAGTAGTAGGCAGGCGTCCATATGAGGGGGAGCAAGGCCTCATGGGACATTGAGATGCTTGTAAGCCCAGTTCCCAGGAGAGTAGACTGAGAAGGTATAGGCTGGCCCTGTAATAGTTTGCATTTTAATGAATTCAGTTCCTGTTCTTGACTATTTATGATATAATAAGCCCATCAAACTCCTTAACTTCTGTCATCGCTGTGTTTACACATACTGAAAGTCAGCATTGGAGCCTCAATTGACTTAAGTTCTATTACAGTTGATTAAACAAATGATATTTGGGTAAGCTGGAAAGTAGGAAAATGATTCAAAAACAACGATCAGTTTGGAAGTGCCTGAAGAAAAAAAAGTTGGTTCATTTAAAGCTGGGCCCTCATGCCCACTCTATATCTCTTCTTCTAAGGTGAAGGCTGTTTCTTACCCAGGTGTGGAACAGAAAAGTTTTGGTTTTGGTTTTTTTGTTTGTTTGTCTGAGATGTATACATTTAGTTCTCAGCACAGAGTGCTTTGAAGATGCCTCCTTCCTGATGTCAAAACTTTCTTGTTTTCTAATTTGAATAGCATGATAATATACTACCTATTAAGAATTACAGGATTGGGGCATGCACGTGTACAAGAGTGTATTTGTGTTTGTGTGTGTCTGTCTGTGTGTGTGTGTGTGTGTGTGTGTGTGTGTGTGTGTGTGTGTGTGTAAAGATGTTGGGAGTATTGTATGGGTACACATGTACATGTGTGCACATATACATGGATGTCAGAGGTCAACCTAGACTGTTCCTCAAGATAATCAGCCATCATTTTTTAATTTTATTTTATTTTTGAGACAGAGTTTCTCACTGGAACCTGGGATTTGCTGGTTAAGCTAAGGCTAGATGTCCAGCAAGTCCCACGGAGGCCCCTCCCCTGTCCCTATCTTCCCAGTGCTGAGATTATAAGTGTGCCATACAACCTCCCACGCCAAACTTCTTATGTGAGTTCTAGAGGTTGAACCCCAGTCCTTATGTGTTCACACAGCAAGCCCTTGATAGACTGAGCTATAGTTTTTCTTTCCTCCTCACAATCCTGGCCAACTTGTACTTTTTAGTGCATATGGTAGAAAGCCATAATACAAAAAGGAACGTCAGTCCCTGGCTTTTCTTATTCCACTTTCTAGCCTTTTCAGGAACCCTTACCTGGTCCTCACCTTTCTCACACAGGCCTACACATCCCTCCCTACCTGCCTACCATTGATTGCCTGAACTCACAAAAGCTCCACCTCCTAAGAAACAAGGCCACGCCTCTGCTGAGTGTGATGTCATTGCCCAGCTTTTTTTTTTTTTTTTTTTTTTTTTTTTTTTTGAGCCCTCATCTACACTGGTGAGTATGCATGCTTGTTTCTATAAATATATTCTTACAATTTCTAGACTACACTACAGGAGAAGAATGTACATGTGGCTCTTGCTCATCCTGTTCAAAGCAAGGGTCCAACAAGCATCTTTTGAGCACATGAATAACTAGTTGACTCCCTAATTGAAAGAATAAAATTTGCTGGGTGCTGCAGTGAATGGAAATGAAAAAGAAAAGAGTTGAAATCACTAAGAAATATGAATCAGGCGCAATGAGGAAGTTAAGGTCTGAGAAACAGGACTCCTGTTTAATACACTATGCTAGGCTAATGGCCCACCTCATCAGAATGTCCTCCCCCCCCCCACATCTAGAAGACAGTCTGCACAGAGAAAAATAAATCCAGTACTTGAAGGTAGAATAATAAAGCTAAACTAACAAAGCTAGGCAACACACACATTTACTGGTAATGGGAGGCACTATTTAAAGAAGTAGAGAGAGGCACAACTTTACAACAAGGAGGGACCTTGAGCAATCAGAAGTGCCCTCCCCTGCCATTCCAAGAGCAATAATAAACCACACCTTAGATAAAACATCACACAGTCCTTGCTTCCTGTTCCACTGTTGAGAAGTCTATAAATGGGGTGAAAGGCTACAGAGCTACCTGTCAGCCCCCAGCCTCAGTCACTCAGCTCATCCTCATGCTTATGGTCCATCTCCCCCATGCAAGTATTCTTCTGCCTATAATATATCAGCACTCCCTCCTCCTCTTCTTTCCAGCTATCCGACCCGCCCAGTCTTTCCAGTCTCAGCCTCTGCCACTGTCGGTGGCCATGCGTTGTGATCTCTGAAGAAAGGCCGATAGATCTCGACCCAGCCACCTGCCTGCAACACCATTCCCCACAACCTGCCAAACTTTTCTCCTTATGTGCCCCTTAGATGATGTCTAACTAATGTCGCTTTCTAGGAGCCTCGTCTGGTTCTGTAAACCTGTGTGTGCCCGTGCCTGTCTATGTTCATGAGAAACACAGTTTTATGAACCATTGAGCTATCCTGCCCCCATTCTTAAATATTTTAGAATGACTTTCCTAGTAATGAGAATATTTTTCTATAACCAACATATAATACTGAAAACAACCAAAGTAAGATGATTAATATTATTAAATCTCTACACTACCTAATCCACACTTTGTTTTCAAATTTCACCCATTTTCTAATAATGCTTATACTCTCTTGATGTGTGGGAGCAATTCTTCATTTCTTTTGGGTTTATTTTTATTTTGTTCTTTATCGTTGCTGAGGTCAGGCCTTGCCATGTATCCCAGGCTGGCTTTGAACTCTAAGTCTTCCTCCTCTTGTATCAGGCTCCTCCGTGCTAGGACATTAGGTATAATCCGCCATCTCATACATCTGCTGCCCTCCAGGCCAGAATTCCATTCAGAATCATATTCTAGTTAGCCCTTAGGCTCTCTTATCCCACAGGCAGTTCCACACCTTTCTTTGATCTGTGACACTTGAGAAGCACAGGCTAGTAATTTTGTGAACTAACTCCCAATTTGAGGGCTTTTAAAGTAACATTTCTAGCTCATAAGTGATGTTAAATTCTCTTTATATCATATCAGAAAGGCACAAGATATCAAGAATTCCCAAAATTATTATTCTTTAAAATTATGAAAACATCTCATTTTTAATCAAACTTTCCTTCATTAGTTTGCCATCCATCTTGTAACTGCTTTCCCACCTCCCCGTTGTTGGAGATTAAATCCAAGACCCTCTTCATGTGCACAAGGCAAACAACCTCCGAATGAACACCCTCTTCTACTTTATTTTTAAGGAAGCGCTTTGTACTTCTTTCTTCGCATGGTTATAGGAATTGAATCTAGAGCCTTGCAGGTGTTAAGCGAGCATGGTACTTTTGATCTGCATTCTTCTTTTAATCCCTGCTTTCAGGTGTGTGTGTGTGTGTGTGTGTGTGTGTGTGTGTGTGTGTGTGTGTGTGTGTGTGTGTGTGTGGCCGACCCTTGCTAATTTGCCCATTCTGGCCCTGAACCTTCTCTGTAGCACAGGTAGACCTTGATGTTGTGATCTTCTTTCTTCAGTCTCTTGAGTAGCTGGGATTATGGTCCTGCACCACCAGTCCCAGCCTGTTATTGAAAAAAAATTAAAATGTGATTATGACAAAGAGGTATCTAAAACTATCCCACTAAAAAACACCTGCATCTCCTATGTCAGTCCAATCTCTTTATCTAAAAAGATCTTACCACCCAAAAGAGAGAGGTCTCTGGTGTATATGGCGTTAGCCAAGGCAAGATTTCTCATTTGCATTTTCAACTCTGTTCATGAATTATCTTTTCATTTCCTTTGCCTTTGCAATAAAAAGAAACCCATGAAAAGAGCATATCTTTTCCTAATGAGAAAGAAGACACACAATATTCTTCTGGCTTACAAAAATGTCATAATATTGCTTTCAGTCCCATTATGATGGGCATCTGTAATTGCATTTTTTTTCCACACTTGCTACAAGGGTTTATGTAGTCTCTGAAGAGCTCCCTGCAGCTCAGGGGTCTGTGGATTGAAAAATCATTCAGATTGATTAAAGCCCTGAGGAGAATGACGATGAGGGTCAGGTCATGTGAGCATCAAGAAAGTAAAATATTACCATTTAGACTACAAATGGAGCTTCTTTTTTTCCACCTAAGTGATCAGATTTGCAATAGCAGCCTGGGTTGTTCATTGTAAGATTAATTACTGCTGACATTAACTCATGTGTTTATACAAAAGAAAATAAATCCTATGAGCCCAGTAAGTGAAAAAGACCATTATACACAGCTTCTAACTTCAAAAGTGTGTCTTTGAAGGATATACTTCTAGGACTTCAAGCAAAATTGGTCGAGGGGAACTCTGATGGTTTAGTTGTGGATTCCACTAAAGATGCTGGCAGCTGGAAAAGCCAGAGCAAAGTGCTATCCTCCACAGTTTCTGCTTACCTTTGAGTCACTGGGACCAAAACAGCCAATAGAGACAAATTCAGCAAAGACGCCTCCTTTGGGCTCATAGTTTCAGGGAGTTCCGTCCAAGGGTACTTTGTTCCATGTCCTATTGCCATGACTAAGGCAGCTTATGAAAGAGGCATTCACTTTGGGACTCCAGTCCCAGAGCATTAGAGTGGTGGCCATCATAGCGGCATACAGGGCGGCAGCAGGGAGGCAGGCATGACAGATGAAGAAGCAGTGATTGGGAACTTCTCTATCCACAAATATAGACCACAGAGACTAAGAATGATGTGGGATTGTGAAACCTAAAAACCCACCCCCAGTGACACACCTCCAACAAGTCCACACCTCCTAATCCTTCTCAAACAGTTGCACCAACTGAGGACCAAGTATTCTAACATGTGAATGAACATAGGGAGGCTTTTTGCATTCACCCCCACCAAACTCTGTGTGCTTGAGCAGAACATTGTGATGGCAGGAGCACAGTGTAACAGCTCTTTCTCATGTTTTGATGAATAGGATGCAAAAAGGAACAATCATACAGGAGGGGGCCAAGATAAGATACAGCCCAGTAACTGACTTTACCTACAAATATGCCCCACCTTCTTTTCACCACCCCACAACAATGCCATCATGGTACAAACGCATCATGGAGATAATTCATTGACTGGGACCAGAGCCATCAGGAGCACAGATACCCCTTAGAACAGTGGTTCTCAATCTTCCAAATTCTGCAACCCTTTAACATAGTTCCTCATGTTGTGATGACCCCCAACCTCAAAATTATTTAGTACTGTTATGAATCATAACATAAATATTTTTTGGAGACAGAGGTTTGCCAAAGGGGTCGTGACCCAAAGGTTGAGAACTATTGCCCTAGACTTGTCTTAATCCAAACACATTCACAGTCAAATTGGCCATCTAGGAAGAAATAATTTTGGCCAGGCACTCAGTTTTTAAAACCACCAATCAGTTATTAAAACCACCAATCAGTTATTATCCCCCAGCCAAACAGGTCAGAACAGGCCAGCTGATATTTATGATGCCAGCATGGTCACCATAGCCCAGTCACTTCGTTCCAGGGTGTCCTAGGGAAGTATCTTTCCACCTTGTTCCACTTTCCATTCTGATTTAAAGGTCTTAGCAAAAGACAGGAAGGAAGGAAGAGGAGGGAGGGAGGGAGGGAGAGAAGGAGGGAGAGAGAGAGGGGGAGAGAGAGGGAGAGAGAAAGGGAGGAAGAGAGAGAGAAAGAGGAGAGAGAGAGAGGAAAAGGAGAGAGAGAGGAAGAGGAGAGAGAGGGAGAAGAGGGGACACACACACACAGACAGAGACGGGGGTGGGAGGAAGGGAAGGAGAGAGAGGATTGCATGTAACCTATTAGGCTGCCATTCAAGTTGCTGTATAGTTAAGAATGACGCCGAGCAGCTGACCCTCCTGCCTCTATCTCCTGAGTGCTGGAACTACCGGTATGGACCTCCACACGTGTGGTTTATGTGTGATGGAACCCAATGCCTTAGGCTCGCTAGGCAAGCATTCTACCAATTGAGTTACATCCCCAGACCCATCTATTTGATGTCCTGCCCCGAAATGTTACAAGGCTAAAATTCTTATAGCCATAGAAATCCTAAAGAATACATGTGACATGAAAATTGAAGGAGGGGACTGTGAAAGGGGAAGGAGTGGACTAGAAGAGGGAAGTACAGAAATCATGCAGGAGGGAACCTACTTACAGCAAAGCACAATAGCATATGTGGATTAAAATGTTATAATAAAACCCATTACATACTATGACAACTTTGTGGGGGGGGGGGGGTTGAGACAGGGTTTCTCTGTGTAGCCTTGATTGTCCTGGAACTCACTCTGTAGTTCAGGCTGCCCTCAAACCCACAGAGACCTGCCTGCCTCTGCCTCCCAAGTACTGGAATTAAATGTGTGAGCCACCACTGCCCAACCTTGTGCTTTTTTTTAACCAATTATAAAGTATTTAAAATATAATTATTTATAATTTGGTCTTAAAATATGTCAACATATTTTATGTGCTTTCCAATTTGTTCCTCTCAAATTTGTTTCTACCTACATGAGCAGAGTTAAAAACATTGACAATTCTTCCAGAGGACCCAGGTTCAATTCTTAGAACCCACATAATGGCTAACAACTGTCTGTAAGTCCAGTTCCAGGAAAAGCAATAACCTCTTCTGGCCTCTGAAGGCACCAGACATATGAGTTGTACATAGAAAAACATGCTAATAAAACACCCATATACATAAATAAATTTTTAAATTAAATTAATCATATGAGCAAAGGATGGTAAGAATAGCCTTCTGCATTTTTTAGCTAATTCATTTACAATTTATTTATTTTTACTTCATGTGTATGTATAAATGTCTGAATGTCTATATGTATGCATGTATGCATGCATGTTTCTGTGTGCGTATGTATGTATGTATGTATGTATGTATGTATGTATGTATGTATTCCACATGCACGCCATCTCCAGAGCCCAGAAGAGAGTGTCAGATCCCTTGGAAGTGGATTTTCATGTAGTTGTGAACCATGTGATATGAGTACTAGGAACTGAGCCCAGGTTCTCTGTAAGAGCAGCAAGTGTTCTTAACTACTAAGCCATCTCTCTAGCCCTAGCCCCTCTTTCTTCTTTTATGTGAGTAAGTTGAAGATGGACAAGGTGAATGGAGAAAGTTTACCATTAAGAACAAACCAGAGCTGAAATTCAGCCTTCCGTCATCCCATCATTGCAGACCAAGATTTGATTTCTCTATGAGAGCTCCAATCATGTCATCAACACCTGCCACACTACCCCTATTAGTTACTTCCACAACACTGATTCTGGTGTTAGTTGTACATTGTTTCTATTGTTTGTTTAATTTATCTAATGCTTAAATAGATGCCTGTTTCTATTTTCTAAGATTGGACCTTGAATGGGCCAATAAAGAGATGCCATGTTGTATTTTCCTCCTTACCATAATAACTTCTTGTGTGTTCCGCTTATCTCTCCTGACCACAGAAACTTCCTGTGTATTTTCAGGCCATTATCACCTGATTCTGGAAATGACATTTTCCTTGGACTTTTCTTGGCTCCGGTGGAAATGGCGAACCCAAAATGGCTTCCCCGAGTCCCCTTCAGAAACCACACCCCTGCTTCCTCCAGAGAGAGAGAGGCAGAGTTACAACCCAACAGAACAGCGGGTGGTGTACCCCAACAACAGCATCTGTCACCAGGATTGGAAGAAGGTCTCAAGGAGGTACCGAGGCAACAGCATCTGTACAACTAAGTACACCCTCCTCACCTTTCTGCCCCAGAATCTCTTTGAGCAGTTTCATAGGTACGTAGCCAGGTCCCCCAACAACACACACTTTGGCCTAGCATTTGCCACTGAGATAAAATCACTCTAAGTAGCACCCTTTAATATCTAAATGCATGCCTGGAACAAGGTTCTCTCATTTATCAAGTGTTGATTTATCATTGCATGTATTGGGTGGTAGTCATACATGGGAAACAAAGAAATACTGGACTCATTGTTTGTACTATCTAATGAATGAGATACACATTAATTTTCAAATTGTTAAGTTGATTAAAAACTGTAACTACAATGACCACTTGGAAGGAGAGGTATATGGTGTTTACAGTGAGCATTTGATCTACTTAATAACATCAGCAAAGACTTCCTTGAAGAAGTAGTAAATCAGATATGACTGGATGAAAAAGATGGCTTATTGCAGGAGCAGGGGGCAGTAAAGTGTTCACTGAGCCAAGTGTGAGGACCAGAGTTCAAATCCTTAGCATCCCTCTAAATGCTGGGCAAGCATGAGGGAGACAAGGAAGCCCCCAGAGTAAGGTGGCTGGTTCAGATTAGAGAAAGCAGCGAGCTCTATGTTCAAGTAAGAGACCCTGTCTCACTATATGAAGTAGAGAGTATTGAGAAAGACTTCAAATGTCAAGATTTGACATGCACACGTGTGCACATGCACCTGTACACCACCACTGCCCCCCCACATACTCCACATACATGTGAACACATTACATATACACACGAATATTTTTTTAAAGAAAAGAGTAAAACGAAAGGAGTAGGCAAAGGGAACCAGGAGAATGCTTCTGCTTCCATGGCTTCATATATAAAGGCACTGCAGCAAAGGGAATGAGATTCACTTAAAAACCTTGAAAGTACAACCCCTCCTTTTCAAGCAACGTGTAAAAGTCATTATTCACTAGAAATCAAATGTCGCTTAAAATCACAAAATGTATTAAATTTGTAGCTAGTATTCATCAGATCAGCTGTTATGCTTCAGAACCCTTTAGTGTACACAAAACCAACTTTATGCCGCATAGCATTTATAAGATCCCTTTAAAGTAGCTGGGATTATGTCGTGCTGTCTTTGTACAAGAAAGAACAACCTGAGGCAGGGCAGAGAACTAGCAAACAGCAGAAGCAAGGCTAGTGAGATGGTTCAGAAGGTCAAGGTGATAGCCACCAAGACTGATGACCACATGTTGGAAGTAGGGAATCCGATAGGAAGTAGGGAAGCAAGTGTCCGATGACCTCCACATTCACAGTATGGTAAATGGCGCACATGCACACCTGAGCATACTCACACTCAGAGAAAATAAATCAATATTATTTTAAGAGTCTATAATATTTCCCTTTACAGCTTTTATTTTCTGACTTGACTTCACAGTGAAAGAGCTGTGTGAGCTGGCTAAAAGCCAAACAACTGGGAAGAAATGGAAGAGTATATTTTTCTCCCCCCCTGGGGCCTTCATTCCCACCTTGCTTGTCTCTCCAGGTGGGCCAACCTCTACTTCCTGTTCCTGGTGATTCTGAACTGGATACCCTCCATGGAAGTCTTCCACAGGGAAATCACCATGTTACCATTGGCCATTGTCCTGCTTATCATCATGGTCAAAGACGGCATAGAAGACTTCAAGAGATACCGCTTTGATAGAAAGATGAACAGTGCCAGCATTCACATATATGAAAGGTAAGGGGACCCCACTATGGTTCTCTCTGTGACAAATAGGTTAAATAAACTCACTACCTTATTTAAGGGACAGAGTTTTACTTGCAAATTGACTTTTTAACGTGTGTGTGTGTGTGTGTGTGTGTGTGTGTACCACAACACACATATAGAAACCAAAGGACAACTTCTAGGAGTTGGTTCTCTGTTCTACCATGTGGAGTCATCAGACTTGGTGGCAAGAGCCCTTACCCACTGAGCTAACCTTCTATTTTCTCTCTTTTTTAAAAAAATCTTTTGCACTCCCACTTTTTAAAAAAAAAATGTAATTGAATCATTTTCCCTTTCCTTTTTCTCCCTCAAACCCCGCAGGTACCTCCCCTTGCTCTTTTTAAAAATTTATTGCCTCTTTTCTCAATGGGGGCCACCCTAGCTGAGACTTCTAGTAGCAGGGGATATGGAGCCAGAGTTGTCCGCCTTTTATAGCCAGTGGACACACAGTGGAGGCACAAAAACACCAACCCACCAAAATCCTTCAACCCAAAATTTGTCCTGCCTACAGGATGTGCAGGGACAAAGAGAAGCAAAGATTGAGAGAATAGCCAACTAAAGGCTGGCCCTCCTTGAGACCTAGTCCCATGGAGAGAACCAATCCCCGACACTATTAATTACTCTGCTGTGCTTGTAGACAGGGGCCTAACATAACTGTCGTCTAAGAGGCTTCACCCAGCAGCTGATGGGAACAAAATGAAGAGACCCACAGCCAAACATTAAACAGAGCTCGGAAAGTCCTATGGAAGAGTTGGGGACTGATTGAGGGAGCTAGGGGCTGAAGAACTCTACAAGAAGACCTATGGAGTCAATTATCCTGGGCTCAGAGGGCTCACAGAGATTGAACCACCAACCAAGCAGCATGCATGGACTGGTCCTAGACCTCCTGTACAAGCAGATGCGCAGCTTGGTCTTCATGTGGGTCCCCCAGCAATTGGAGTGGGGGCCCTCTCTGATGCTAAGGCCTGCCCTTGGATCCCATTCCTTTAGCTGAGCTGCTTTGTCTGGCCTCAGTGGGTAAGGATCCACCTAGTTGTGCAATAACTTAGTGACCCTGGTTTGATTGGGACCATCCATAGGGACCCTCCCCCTTCTTTAAGGAGAAGGAGAGGGGATAACAGGAAGAGGAGTGTGTAAGGAGAGAAGAAGGGCTGCGATCAGGATAGAAAATGAATAAATAGCTTTTAAGTATTGTAATATTCATATATTTATATATATATAATACACATATGTATAAAACATATATATACACATATGATACATACATAAATAAAATGCATATATATGTATGTGTATGTATACAATCCTAAATACAATCTGCTCAGTCAGTATGATGTTACTTTCTGTATGTTTTCAGGGCTATTTAGTATTGGAGAGCCAAATGATGGGTTCCTCCCGGAGGAAGACCATTTTTGCTGTTGTCAGCATTCTTTTGTTGCCTGTAGCTCTTTGTGTAGGTTGGTTGGGGCCTTGGGGATTTTCCCCAGTGTGAGTTAGGATGTCTTTAGTTGTTCCTATTCAGCTCATGTTTGGATAGTCACATCAGTGAGACTTTCTCTATGCAGCTTCGGACATTACCAGGAGACAGCCTCACAGCAAACTCTCTTATCCTCTTGCTCTTCCGAGCTTTCCATCCCCTCTTCTCCAAAGATCCCTGAGCCTTCAGGGGAGGGAGCGTTTTGTAGATGTATCAGTTGGGGACTAGACATTTTGTTTGGTTGTAGTTTTCTGTCATGCTTCAACTGTCGAAAAGACAAGTTTCCTCGATGAGAGATAAGGACTACACTTATACATGGATATAAAGGCAAATATGTGGAGTATAGTTAGGGATTATTCTGGTTTAATAAAGTGGTAGCTGTTGGTTTTCCTCCAAGACTTCACTAGCCTTGGGTAGTGAGCATGTTTCCCTCTTGTTGAGAGCGACTTAGTTAAATTAGAGAGCTATTAGTTACTACCAAGGTATGCGTGCCACTACCGCACCATGGGGGCTATTTGTACCGCACTCCTCACACTCCTCATTGTCCTGGTTCATAGGTATTATAGTTTGGCAAAACTGTTGGGTTCTTCCCTCCTTTGGACGCTTGGATGGCACTTTCTGGTATCATGAAAGCTAGTCCTTAGGGAGCTGCTATTCAAGTTAATTCCAGCTCAAGGACCTCTGGACCTTGTGCTCAAAGTACATGATGCCATCATCGATAGAGACTTAGCTTTCGTCTCTACCAGTATGTAATGATTTTGAGAATCTCTTAGACAACCCTAACCAAAAACTCAAGAGTGCTCTCAATGCCTGGTGCTGGAGTTTTTGTTAGATACATCTTCTTTGGCTCTTGGAGAGAGCATTATCAGCTCAGATTTAAAAAAAAATTATTTAAACACATATGTATGTGTGTCTGTGTATAAATATATATTTAAATATATATATATACATATACACACACATATATATATACGTATACAGAGAGAGACAGAATGTGTGTTGTAGAGCTTTTTTCTGATAGGCAGTTACTTAAAAGTTTTTCAGACATTGAGTTTGCTTAATTCAGTGATTCTCAGCTGGGGGTGATTTTGGTACACACTGCCTCCCTCTCTACCACCCAATGGGCATATGGTGATAGGTGGGAAAAAGTGGTCAGTAGAATACTACTGGCATCTAGTGGATGGAAGCTGGGTGTGCCAGTACATATCCTACAATACACAGGACATGACAACACACACACACACACACACACACACACACACACACACACACACATCTAGTCAAAAATAGCAGGGTTGAAGTTATGAAACTATGATGTAACTTCTGAAAACTCTTATACTCTTAGCCACCCAGACATTGTGTTATTATTAAGATGGGGCTAGAAGGCCAAGAATTAAACTCCAGGATGATGAGATCATCTTACAAGGCTAATTTCCTAAGAAGCTCTTTTGGGGGTGTCAGGTGAATTCACACACACAGACACACACACACACACACACACACACACACACACACACACACACAATTTAAAGCTGCAAGGTGCCTGACTAAATGTCCATTTTGTTACTTAATATGGTATGTTTTAGGACCCAGTAGTAGTGCACCTGTGTAGGAAAGGAAGACACCTGTGGATGACGCGTACATTCCAACAGGTGGAGCTTCAAACAGGCAGAAGGGAGTGGCTGGTGAACACACACCCATTGTCTGCAAGCTCCTTCCTGATCAGAGTTCTCCCAAACAGATTGCAGACTGGCTAGCTATATTTCTTTTTCTTTCTTTTTAACTTTTTTTTTTAATTGTTAGTTTTAAAAGAAGAGAGAGTTTTCAGCAAAGAAGGCAAATAAAAGATGCTAATTAAATTATGAGAGTCAAAGAGGCAGGCCTGAGCAGAGATGAGGAGGGAAGGGAGAAAAAGGCGGAAGAAGAAAGAAGACAAGAAGTGGGTCGTAGTCTCCAACCTGCCTTTTGAAGGATGGCCTTACAAGGAAAACCCCAACCGCCATTATCGTGGGAACCAGATCAAGACCAGCAAGTACACCGTGTTGTCTTTCATACCCAAGAACATTTTTGAGCAGCTGCACCGGTTTGCCAATCTCTATTTTGTGGGCATTGTCATTCTGAATTTCTTCCCCGTGGTCAATGCATTCCAGCCGGGGGTGAGCATGGTTCCCGTGTGCGTCATCCTCACAGTCACTGCCATCAAAGATGCTTGGGAAGACTTCCGGAGATACAAATCTGACAAAGTCATCAATAACCGAGAGTCCCTGGTCTACAGCAGGTAAAACTAAGAGCTCTGGGGAAGTCTCACTGGTCCTCCCTCACTGCCTCTGGCTGCCACCCCTGCTAGCACAAGCGATGTTGGCAGGGGCTCTCATCACTTTACCTGAGTGAAATGTTAGTGCGCAGAGTTGAGGACTGTAGCAGAAACCAGAAGCAAAAGAAGAACTAAGAAAGGCTTTTCAAATTAAGAAGTCTTCATTTTATTTTTGAAGGTTTTTCTATAGGTTCTCTTCCCTAATTGGTGCCATGTTGCCATGAGTATGTGTGACTGTGGAAGGAAAAAAACCACCAGTATGTTTCAGGGGAGTGATGGTGCTTTGTGTTACCAGGAGAGCCTGAGGACACAGCCATGGTTGAGCACTGTCTGCAGTCCTAACTATGTGGTGGTCTTAGGCAAGTGATGTAAATGTTTACGGTGCCCTTCAGTAATTCCTAAAACCAGAGCAATTCTTAATGTGTTCATGAGACCGATACAACCTAGATAGGCATTGCTTAGTGTAAATGCCAAACATGTAACTATGAGCCACATAACTTTTAGAATGCAAAATTCTTAACTGCCAAGCAGTTATTTATTGACTGCCCCTGAGGCTCTTTTCTGATTCCTACAAAGCATAGGCTGCCTACCTTGGTCTCACCATACTGTTTAATATTGTTTTATATGTGCAGATAGTTTGCAAAGCTCTGTTGGCCAAATTTGAGGCACGTTTTTATTTGATAAGGGGAAAAGGACAGAGTTAAAGTGTGTCTCTATGTTGTAACAACCTGTGTGACTACAAAAGAACTAGGGGAGTTGAGCCCCTGGTGTCCTGACACAAAATGACAGGATGCTTATTGAGTCAGCTGGAAGTTAGCCAGGAATGCCTGAATGGTTTAGAAACTTATGGCTTAGTTTCTTATTAAATAGGGAAAGTCTTTGTCATTCTCTCTCTCTCTCTCTCTCTCTCTCTCTCTCTCTCTCTCTCTCTCTCTCTCTCTCTCTCTCTCTCTCTCTCTCTTTGCCTTCCTCCTCCCTCCATCTCTCTCGCCCCCTTCCCTCCCCCCTTTTCCTCAGATCACTCTGAGACTGTCTTTTCCCCTCTAACTTTATCAACTACACCTGTAGAGGTTTCTCTGTTGCCCTGTTCATTGGCAGAAATGAAAGGGAATTACTTTGAAGTGTGCATTCTAGCCGATTAGGATCTACTAACCTAGAAAAAAATTCTCTTCCCTGGGGAAGGAGAGGTTAGCTACTGGAACTGGATTGTGGAAGACCTTAGGAGCCAGGTTCCACTAGGGAAGTTGTGGCCAGGGGAAGCCTCCAGGTAGACTATCACATAGAAAGACCCCCTACTCAGAAACACTGAGTTTTGCCCATCTTTGCTGGCAGGGACACAATTATGTGTCTACAAAAGATAACTGTGAAGGAGAGCTCACTTGCTCCATCTTCCTTTCTTTTCCCTTCTGTCCTTCCTTTCTTTCCCTTTCCCAGCTAGCACTACTAATTGTCATGAGCACACTGGTCAGCTGTAGGCTATCCAAAGGGGAGGAAAGAATAGCCACCTTTTCTTAAAGGGACAGCTTTTAAGAAAGCATTCATTTTCACTGGGCCCAAGCCACTGATCTTGCTGCATTTCTTTGTTTCATTACCACCTTCCTTCTTTGTTGTCCGTGTACAGTGGCACAAAGGCAAGCAGGAAGCTGGCCCCCTGTGGGGGAATAGCAGTCCTGCTCTTCCTGGTTGGCCAGAATATCCCAGAATAGTGAACTTTTTCTTGGCATTAATTCTGACACTGATCAGACTGTAGGCTCGCCTGTGCTGAAAGCCAAAATGACCATGGGGTTCTGGCCTCAAAATAACTTGGGGAAAGCAAAATAATAACAATCCAGAATAGGTAAAGATGTGATTATCTATACTAGCTTACTTATATCTAATAGATAAGATATGATTGAACATGCCTGTAATCTCAGCTCTGAAGAGGCTGAGGCAAGGGAATTGGGAGTTCACGGCCACCATGGCCATATAGTTCAAGGCCAACCTGAGGTATATGAGAAACTGTTTCAAAATTTTAAAATAATAATAGCAATAATAAAATAATAATAATTTAGAACAGATGGTAGTCTGGCCACTCACTATCAGGGAGAACAAAAAAGGGTTCCAGTGCTTCTGAAGGGATGTTCAGTGGGATGACTGAGAAGGGCATATTCTTAAGGCATCCCACCCCAAAATAGGTGCTGGTCCTCAACCCATGGCTCATGGATGACAAAGAAAAGGTACACAGTAAAGAGGCCTGTATATTTTAAATTAAGCTCACATTACTCAAAAAATTATCTTTAGTGCCTAAGAGTAGGCGTGTTTACTTTCTTCAATAACAGCAAGATAATTAACTATGGGAGCCATACAGGCAATTAATGTTGGGGTGTGATGGGAGGATGGTGGGACCTCCAAGGAACAAGCCCAGAAGGGTTCACCTCACAGCAAAGGTGGCTGCCCAGCCAACATGCTTTGTTCCATGTGGAAATACAAGCCAGATCACCTGAGTCCTTAGGTGGATGACAAGATGCTACTTCTTTATTATGTCAAATTCATTTACTCTTTTATAATGTCAGGCATATATGCATATATAAATATAATACTTTGGTAATAGTACCCCATTATCCTTTCTTACCCCCCCCCTTCTCCTGTTGAGCATCTTCTTCCCAACCACCCCCACTCCTAGTTTCATGTCTTTTTTCATTCTTTGGGGAGGGGGGTGAGGCTTATTTATTTGAGTAAGGGTAACAAACCAAGGGCTTGGGTTTCTGATCCCCCGCCTCCTCCAGCAATCATTAACTACCTGTCATTCCTCTCTCAGGATTGCTAATGACAAAACTGATGCAAATACTTTGGACGTAGTTTATTTGACCTAAAGTTCCATTCTGCCTAGAAGCCTCTGCACACTTCGTTTTATAGCGCCCAAGGAATCAGAAGTCATTGCAAAAGAATAATTGTGTTCTTCTGAATGAAGGACTGTCTCTGGACAGAAGGGATGTGACCTTTAGGAGACAGTAGGCCTGGGAACCAGCTCCCTGTCCTCTAGGCCCAGATCTTCAGCTAACTATGAGTAGACTAGGAGAGACACTTCAATCTCTGTGTGCCCATTGTTGCTTTCTCAAAGCTTATGGGTCCTGTGAGATGTACTATTAAAAAAACAAAACAAAACAGAATCTATAGCCAAATAATTCAGAATATAGCATCTACAAGCTACTGTTCTAGGCCTAATCATATGTGGTAACAGAATTATGAGTCAGGCACAACCCTCAGTGAGCATCATGTCTACCACTGTGTTGGCTCAGCTGTTCTCTCCTGCCAGGCGTAGAGACCTCAATCAAAGAGATTGATACAACAAGGAATAATGATGGCTTAAGCCACCACAGGTGACTTGAGGTGAGCCAGGGCTTAGTACTGGGATCAGCTTCTAAACCCAGACTCAGCATTTAGTTCCTGTCTTTGTCGTCTGGACCCTTAGACAGCTGTGCCTCATGACAACATGAGAGCTGCAGCAGGACCAGCCCTCAGAACTACCTCTAATGACCTGCAAAGAGATAAAGAAAGATTTTCTGGTGGCCTCCATAGATGGTCAAGAGAAGTAACTTACTCCTAACCCCCTCATATCTCAGAGCCCCACACTGGATCACATGCCTACCCCTGACCCAAACCCTGGAAGCAGGAACTAGGATTATGACAAATTATGACTGATAAGGCAAGGTCCTAACCCAAAGAGCCCAGGCTTGTTTTCCAGAAAGAAATAAAACCCATATAAAATAAGAAACAAAGAGGAAGGCATTGCAGAAGCCTCTTCCATGCCCTCGATGCTGTCACATAAAAATCCGTTCTTTGTCACTTGTTTTCCACACATATTATTGGGGCCATGCCCACCATGGGCCACTCTGCACTAGATACCCCTGAGGTTTGTCCAAAATCTGAAGTAGACAGATTCTGTGAAAAACCATGGCAGGAGAAGCCGGAAGTGCTGCCTGTGTGTTAATGATTACCTGAACCAGTGGATACTAAGGGGCCTATCCTGGTGCCAGAGATCAGTGATATCAAAGAAACTGAAAGTTGAGAAAGTGACACTATTTTCTGAGGGACACTTAGAAGCATGTACCTCAAACACCGACTCTTCCCTCTTAATTTGCTCATCTGCAAAACTGACACCTTTTCTATTCTTTTCTCCCTTTTTTTTGCAATTAAGCACAGAAGTCCATAGAATTCCGCTCCCTACCTAATCCCATGCGTCATCCAGTCTACACTCGTCTCTCCTGTGAGGAAATGGCTTTTGCGAACAGCAGAAGTCTTGTTAACAGAATTACAATCCTGTCAGAGCATTTTCTTTTAATATAGCAATGGTGCTTATGGTCGAGAGGTGACCCGTTAATCAGATTTATGGAACGACTTGGAGGGGAGATTAGCTTCAGAATTGTATTAGCTTTGCTTCTCCCGGGGCTCTGTTTAATGAATCCAGAAACGATACCCAGCAAGAGGCTTGTTTTTTTTTTTCCAGCTAGCTTAGGGAAATTGTATTTGTATTCAGAAAACACGCACTACAAGAAGGAGGAATATGAACCCAGGGAGTCGGAGTGGGATTTGTCCCCAAATTGAAATAGAACAAAGTCCAGCTTGAGTTATAGCAGCCAGTCACTGGCATATTCAGCTGTTTAGCAAAACGAGTGTTTCTTTGTATAGGTGTTGGGCAGGGGTGCAGAATATGTCTGTGTATAGCTGCACATGGGTGCAGAGAGGGGGGCGAGGCCAGAGGTTGACATCAGTTGTCTTCCTCTGTTGCTCTTCAATTTATTTTTTTGAGACTGGGTCTCTCAATGATCTCAGCACTCACTGGCTTGATGGGCTATCCATCACAGTCTGAGGATGTGCCTGTCTCTGCCCACATGGTGCTATAGTTACAGACCTTTGCAAGCACACTTGGTGTTCTACCTTGACACTGGGTGTCTAAACTCGAGTCCTAATGCTCATATGACAGACACTTTCCAACTAAGCTACTTCTTCAGTGCCTGTTCAGCAATTATTAACTGGTGCCATAATGGGTACCATCATGGCAGTGTGTCCCCAAGGGGCTCTCAGTCCAGGGCACATGAGGTGCTTACAAACAGTTACAATGCCCCAAATGCTATTTATAAGGGGGTAGGGAACAAGGTACCATAGAGGAAAATATAGGGATTCATCTACCTACAAGGCCAAAGGAAGCCTTCCTCAAAGAGGTGACCCTTTGGGAGGCAGCAAAGCAGGAGAAATGCTTGGCTGGGCCAAGGGAGAACCATTCAGTTCACAGTCTGGTCATATGTCAATGGAAGAATACACATGTGGATTATACTAGCATCCAAAAGACCAGGAAGGACCAAGAAATGCCTGAAAGTTGTGTGTGTGTGTGTGTGTGTGTATGTGTGTATGTATTTGTGTGTGTGTGTGTGTGTGTGTGTGTGTGTGTACATGTTAGTATGAACACATGCCCATGCAGGTTCATGTATGTATATGCACACACTTTCTTCCCAGGGCTCAATGTTGGTTGTCTTCCTTGATCTTCCTTATTTGTTGAGACAGTGTCTCTCACTCAACCTGGAACTCACCAATTGGCTAGGCTGGCTGAGCAATGAGCTCCAATGATTAGCTCTGCTGATGATGCATTATCTAAACGCAGATCCTTATGCTGGCATGGTAGGCATTTTACAGACTGAGCCATCTCCCCTATGCCTCAGTTTGACTTTTTCGTGGGACATGGAGAGTTTCTCTTCTGGAAATCAGGTAGCTGCTTTGATGTCAAGATAATGCCATGTCAGAGGCAGTCCCCGCTCTCCCCACAACCATGGAGAATGAGCTATCCATTGGCTAGATCTGAATAGGAGGTCTAGGTTTACTGCATGCATTGTCCTTGGTTGGTACAGCAGATTGTGCAGGCCCCCCTGGGTCCAGATCCTTGATGGCACTGCCTCTAATATGAACTCTGGTGCCCTCAATTTGACCACTTCTCATTGGATGGGGGGCCTGGTAGCACTCAGAGGAAGAGGAAGCAGGCTATCTGGATGAAACCTCATAGGTTGTGATCATATGGTAAGGGAGGAGGTCCCCTTCTGTCAGTGGTCTAGGGAAGGGGAAAAAGGTAAAGGGGGGAGGGGGACAGAAAGATAGAAGTGAGAGGATAACAATCAGGATGTAATCTGTATAAATTATTTAAAAAAGAAAAAAAGAGATAAAGCCATGGGCTGCAAGAGAGAGGCCAGCCACTGGGGCTGGCAGCCTGGTTGGGCCTTCAGGCTGGTATTGACAGTTGTCTGTCCTTCCTACACCCACCAAGAGAAATGAACATACTGGTGCTGACTGTTTTGCTAATTCTCTAGTGAATTAAATAGGGCCATTTCAATAGCAGGGCCCAACTGGTCTCACTTTTAAAGGGTGATCATGTCTCCCTAAGGTGTCTTTGATGAAAAAATAGGCAGATTACATGCAAGAGGGCTTGGAAATGGCATTGCCATAGAAACAAACAGTACAACACATGGCCACAGGATGGGGAGGAGAGGAAGGAAGACAGTCTCACAGTGACCCGACTGAACGCATTCATCAAATACTCCATATCAAACCTCCACTTGGCCAGAGCTGCCCACCATGGCCCTTTGTAGTGACCACATCATATAAGCTTCTGTTTCAACATCTGAGCACCCCACACACTAAATATCAGGTTCAGGGAAGGCCACACGTGTCCTTACCTAGCCCAGCATAATTTCCAAGACAGCCTGAGGATGAGTGTCAGGTGAGTGCAGCTGCCAGGAGAGGGGTACTGTGGTCCCGTTTGTCTTTATTTCTTCTGAATGGTGATCTATAGAATCCTAAAAGAAGTAAACCGTGACTGACAGGGCAGTCTTTTCCAGACTCACCCCAACATCTAAGTACCACCATAAGCCTACCTTCACCCCAAAACAACTTCCTAGGGTTGATTCTGGTACTAAATAAGCTAGTGAGTATATTAGCATATACTACTAAGTCCTTGGTACTGTGTCTAGCCTGTAGCGGCACCTAGATAATATTACCACTGAGGGGACTTCCAGAACCTTGACAGCCAGCAATCGGCACAAACTTGATCCAAGAAAAGGACAAAAGAAAGGCCAATGGATGGGGTTTAAAATTGTATGAGAGAAGAAAAAAATTAAAAAGACTTAATTTGTGGCACTTGACTTCAAGCTCCAACACAGAGCAAAAACAGGCATCAGGGGAAGATCTGAGAAATGCACAGTGGAGAAGCATCTAGGGCCATTTGACATGTGACCATGAAAATTATAATAGCCTGGAGGCCACAGAACAACCAACCATGGTGTCCATGCCCCGAGTCTTTGGTCCACATTTGACAAAGCCAATGTCTCCCACCACATGCACAAGCCCCTCTGCCTTGCCTTGTGTTCACAGAAGGCTATAAATATGAACCACTTGGAGCAGTTCAGCTTGTCATTTCAGGAGACACTGTATTAAGTCCCCCAAATTCATGGGCAAGAGAGTCATAAAACAAGAGTTCAAGTGTCCCTCAGGCTCCGAGTGAACTCTGGTCACCAGAGACGATTTATGTGTCAGCAAGGGGGGATTCATAGCCTCTGCATTGCCATTACTGAGCTTGGGACTCTAAAAGGTGATACCCTTGTTCTCATTTAGCCTTCATTAGATTTCACTCACCTTCCTCAACTTCATCTACTGTGTACCTCATTCCCAACAAAGCATCCATCTCGCATAAGCTAGGGTGCCCCTCACTGCAGCTCCCAGGTCCTGTTAGACATGCCTGTGTGATCTTACCTGAATAAGGTAACCTTCTGGGCCCTGTTTTTCTCATCTAAAAAGGAGAAAGAACAGTAAAAATAAAGGTTGCCTCCTAGCTAGGTAGATAAATGATCATAGATGTCTGGTGCTGGCTCTTTATGGGCACTCTATACATGTCAGCCAATAATATGAAACACATTATTATTAGAAATCTTCGGTGAGGGGTAATAATTATTGTCAAAATGGCTTCAAAAGCTTCTTTGCATAATAAATGTAATATGAATCTATAGGACAGCATATTTAACAAACACTCAGCTTACCCAATTCTAGCAACATAAATGCAGACTTTCCCATCTTTTAGCAAAGTTATCACATAGTAAAAATAAAAGGTGCATGAAACAATAAGGTGACAGAAGCGTGACATGCCAACAAGCCATGCAGCACTGATGTGCACTGCCTTGGGGGTGTAAAGAGGGAGGTAGGATTCGCATCTGCTGAGGTTACAAGAAGTTCATATGCACTGTGCTGTGTGGTCTCAGACCACACACACACACCCTCAGGCTGTTGATTCATAATCCAGTGGCCATAGCCTTGCAGGGAGGCTCCTGTGACTCCCTGTCCTGTGAGGCATGATGTGCCTGTGGCCATCACTTCTCAATGATGGTCTGTTATAAGTTATTCTTTCTGAACATGGCAGCTACATAGTCAGTGAGGTTAGAGATGGGTACCATCACAAAGCCCAGAGCTTTAACACCTAGGATGCATATGAGACCCCAGTATAGCCTCTGGATACAGGGTGGCACTAACATGAGTGCCCCACTATTAGGGATGCTCAGCCCTAATGTGTTGACTTCAGATTGGATTCCCTCATGCCACTTCCAGCTGCCCTGGATGGAGCTGAGTATCTCAAGTGTGGTCAATGTCACTTACATCCCACAGTCTCTCCAGCCCACACATGGCTCCTGACTCCCCCTGTTCCTATACCTCAACTGCTCCTTTAGAGAGAGAGTTTCCTCAACTCCTTCATGTCTTGCAAACTCCTCCTGTGTGGTCTGCTCCAGCCAAGCAAGTATAGACAATAAAGAATTTTAAGGTGGGAAGAAAGTTGTACTGTCTATCCCCTCTCCCTAGCCCTGGGCTATCTTTAATACAATCCCTTCCTCCTCAGTGTCATTTCCTGGGATCAGGTAAAGAACTAAGACCACCCCACCCTTTTCATGACCTACTGCCTCTCACCAGACCTTCTGCCCAGCCACCAAACACATATCTTATTTGTATCTGCTAATGAAATGGTCAACTACCATAGTTTTTAGTCCTCTGTCACTTCAGCGATGCTCCATTCTTCTCCAACCTAGAAGCAGCTACAAGGAGGAGGTTGGCAGCTATAATACCAGTGTAATGAATTTCCACCTACCGCTACCAAAAGTCGCTCATCACATTTGAATAATCTGAGGTTAGATTAAGAAGAGGGCTGGTGAGCTCTCTCATTCAGTAAAGTGTTTCTCAGAAGCATGAGGACCTAAGTCTGGTACCCAGAAGCCACATAAAATCTGGGCACGGTGGGGCTTTTTTAATCCAAGAACTGAGAGAGCTTAGACAGGCAGATCGCTGAGGCTCAAAGCACAGACAGCCTAGCCTACGTGGCAGGTTGCAGGCCAGTGAGAGATCCTTTCTCAAAAAGAAATGTTAGACAGCACTTAAGCACTGACAAGAGAGGTTGACCTCTTACCTCCACCTGCATGCACAAACACATGCACCTGAAAGCCCTTGGAGACATGCATGCACACACATATAAAGAAGAAAAGTAATAGTTCAAGGCTATACAATATGTAAAAGTTAGAACTATGCTTCAAATGCTGCTCAAGTGACTCCAGTGTTTCTATTTTGCCATAACTCAGACCCCCACATTCAACTTCCCAAGCAAGCAGGCACTGTAAGCAAGCCTGACTTAGCCACAGGCTGTAGAAAGAAAGAACAGTGGGTCTAGCCTGGGCTTTGTCACTGCACATGTTGGCCAGACATCTCCACTTATCCCAGCCTCAGCTTCCCCACCTTAAGAATAGGGAGAGCACTGCAGATCTGGGTACACACTCGGCCTGAACTTTGAGGTTACATGTTTCTCTGAACTTATCCTAACAGCCATACTCTGGGGCAGAAACTATTCACTATACTGAAATGTTCTGAACCTGGAGAGCAGTTTATATTTGTAGAGTTTCTGGAGTTTACACATTATTATGGCCTGGGACTATAAAGTAGCATGAAGAAGAAAACGTGAGGGCACAAGAAGGGTGGGACGCCCTCACTGCGCCATGACTGGTCACTTCGGTCAGCATCATGAAGGAAGCTGTATCTAATGAGCACTAAATACAAAGCGCTAAGTGCAAGCCCTCTGGTGGTGGATCATGCCCTTGTTCCCATCCCATAACCCCATGCGGTGATGCAGGTAAAGAAATGCAGATTCTGAGAGGTTTGACCAAGGTTTCACAGATGATACTCAGCGAGGCTTAGATTCAAACGTACTCATTTAAAAAATATGTTTTATTTCATGTTTAATTATCTGCATGTGTGTGTTTACATTTGTGTATGGTAGGGGGAGTGCAGGTGCCTACAAGCCAGAAGAGCCCCTGGAGCTGGGATAACAGGTGGTTGTGAGCTGCCAGGCATGGGTGGTAGTGACCAAAGCCAGGTTTACTGCAAGAACACTATGAACTCACTCACTAAGCCGTGTCTCCAGCCCCAGATCACATCTTCTTGGTGGTCCCCATTCACTTTAGATGGCCATCTGGGACATGCTAGACTCCGTACTTGTATGCTGAAGGACAGTCCAGGTCAGGTTGGCATCTTTCTATTAATGGTTAGTTCCATAAAACAGCTTATTCCCTGGGCAGGTCTTGTCTTCACCAGTTCCCCATAGTTCTTTGGATAGAACCGAGTTATGGGAGGGATGGAGCCTTGAGCACCCTCTCCTCCATCTCTCGCTCTCACCTTTTTCCACACAGCATATGGTTGGTTAAAAACCTCTCTTGCTGTTTATTGCCCTTGTTTTTTTAAAAGGCCCGTCTTCTCTCAGAAAGCTGTTTAACGCTGCACCGCATAATTTCTCCTCGAGGTGGAATCTGCCAGATGGAGTCTTTGTCCTAAGCCACGTGACTTTCTCTTATTTTTAAACAGCAGTCAACATTGCAGGAAACTAAAATAGCAGAGAGTTCCCAGGTGCAAACTCACTGAGAGGGAAACAGGCAAGAGTCTATGCATGCATTCACCTGGGGCAGCTGTTCCAAGTGGGCCATACTTAGGAGGGAATGACTCCAGCTGGCGGCTCCTAGCCAGCTGCTGGTCACATCTGACTGTCACTCAAAGTACAAGCATGCCACTTTTACACTTCAGCTAAATTCTGCTACTTCTCACCTCCCTTGGCTGGACACCCTTGGGCTATGCATCCCTGGCTGCTCATCGGCAGACATGCCTCTTGACAGATGGTGACGAAGTGTACCCTAGAGCACTGGACAACCAGAGCAAAGTAGCCAAGTGTGAAATGGAAGTGTCCCGAAAGGCCCAGCAAAATATGCGTATCATGCTGTAACATAGCCGGATTAGGTTACTGAACATAGCATTTTATAATATAACACTACTACAAATAAAATTATACCCAAAATGGATGTACCAAATAAGGAGTGTCGCATATACCCGTATTAAACTGCATGCCCCCTGAAGTACTTTTTTTTTAAATGAATACCTATAGCTCCAGTATCCAGTCATCCTGCGGGGACTCCTGGAGGTAGCATGGGCCTGCTGGAAAAGTACAATGTTGCTGGGCACTTGTTTCAGGAACCACACTCCAGAACCTGTTTGCTGAGATCCCTCTTTTCTAGACGTGGGGGAAGGTCTAGTGCAGTTGGGGTTTTCGGTTACCAGTCACTGTTGCCTGATCCCAAGCCACAGAATATAATGATAATCCTGAAAATCACAAAGAACAGTGACATGGGCAGAGTAGTAACAAGCCTACTCTACAGAAGTGAGGAGACAAGCCTCCAGGAGTAACCATGATTGTTGCTTCCCCATCCTGCTGTGTCTAAGGAAAGAGCTGATCTTCAGAAATAATTGTCTAAGATGGTGCTGGCCTCACTGGGATCCAAGGAGTATCCCAAGGAAGATAGAGCACAACTCTAGGGATACGTCTAGTGTATCACGGTGAAGATCAAAAAGGCAACATTCCAGCCCAGTTCAGACATACATTCATAAGTATGTGCACACCCAAAAACCATCTCTAGGGCCTTCTGCGTTTCCTTGTTTCTACTTGTATCCATGCTAAGCAGTGGAGACTTTTCATTGGGAAGTGGGGAGAGCATATTTGTTTTCACTGACAGGGCGCTTTGGCCTTAACTTTGCTCTAAATGCAGCAATTCCACCAACCTTATTTGTCCCAGCTTTCAGAACAAAAAGGCTCTGAAAATGATAGTCATGCAGAGGATTCAAGGATGTTCTCCTTAAGCCTCAGATCACACGGCAGGTGGGATGCTGAGGTTCTAGCAATCAACAGACACCCCATGGTCCCAAAGGCTTCCTCTCATAGGGCACAGAAGTCAATAGCCTGCGGGGAAGTAAAGAGAGATGGAGCTAAACTGAGGGATAACCCTTTGTCCCTTGGGCAAGTTTGCTGTAACATTTAAGAATCCTTTTTGTGCTTTCTCTCCAAATGAAATGAAAATAAAAGCAGTAGAAAACCAATCCCACTCACTTGGCACTGAGAGTTTAGTCCATGTCACAGCCTGTAAAGAGCCTTGTGCCGGAGCACTTCACAGGTGACCCAGGGCTGGGTTGCTGTGGCTGTTTTGGTGGGTGAGTTTCTCCCCTAAATACACAAATGAGCACATTTTCAGATATACATATGAAATGATAAAGGATAACAGAGCTAATAGGACTGCCCCTATTCTTCACTTTTAAGAAGAGATGTGGAGTACCACAGGTATGTGGATGAAACTATTCAAAAGTCATGTGGAAATATGATGCATGATTTATCACATAAGAAAGGAACACTAATAAAATGCTACAGAGATGATCCAGTAGCGATGTGGATATTTTTGCCATGACGTAGAGCAGGGATGCTATTCTGATTTCTTAGAGCCATGGAGCATTTCCACAGATCCTACAGTACCTTTGAGGTGTGAGACTGCTTACCAAACTTAACATCTCTGATGGCTTTATACTCTGATGAGGTCTTCCTCCAGCCTTCCCGATGGAGGAAACTTCATTTCAAAGGCCTGAGAGACCCTCCTGCAGGGACCATGTGTGACCAAAACAATAGGCTTGTAAGAAGGCTTTGCTGAGAGTCTCTGGGGGACCCCAAGAATAGAAGACAACAATCCCTTCATCCTCCTTGAGTACTTCTGTTCACATCTCTTACATGTGGATTCGTCATGGCCAGGTAGCTCAGATTCCAGCAGAAACAACATGTCCAGAGGGACTCAGCATCTGGTGGAAATGGCCCAGAAGTAAGCTGTCTCCCCAGGCCTAGGCACACTTAGAGATATCAACTTCAAGCTAGCAGGAATAAGATTAAAAAAAAAAAAAAAAAGACCACATGAGGAATACTGGTCTGGTTTCAAACCCCACATTGAAAGAGGAACATCAGAAAAACAGTCACAGAGGACCAATGCCTCTAGGATAGGTCTTGAAACTGCATGATCCAAGGACTAATTAAGGATATATGTGAGATTCGGTGTGCCTTGGCATGGCAAAAAGACATTATAAGACCGTGAGGGATACTTTTCTAATAGTTCTTTAAAAACAGAAAATAAGAGCTTCTGGATTACTTAGGAGTACAAAATTTGTTAAGTAGTTGGCTGGGTAAAACAAAGGCTTTCTGATATGAGAGTTCTGTGTAAATGCAATGTCCTCTTGGGAAGGAGGGAACACAGGGGTGGGAGGGAGCTAATGCTGTTATACCAGCTGGGAGGAGCTAGCAATAAAAGCTGTGAGTTTTGACATCAAACTGGATACAAGCTCAGATTTCAACTCTAGTTTTATAAGACTTGAGAAGAAAAAAAAAAAATGATCCTAAGTCTCATTTTCTCTTTCCCCTTCTCAGTAAGATTTAAGCATCCTCTCTTGGGTCCTCTTTGTTACTTATCTTCTTTGGGTCTGTGAATTATAGTATGTTTATCCTGTGCTATATGGCTAAAATCTGCTTCTAAGTACGTACATACCATGTATGTCTTTCTGAATTTGGATTACCTCACTCAGAATGATCTTTTCTGGTCCCATACAATTGCCTGCAAATTTCATAATTTCCTTGTTTTTAATAGTAGAGTAATATTCCATTGTGTAAATGTACCACATTTGTTTTATTTATTCTTTTGTTGAGGGACTTATGGGAAATTTCCAGATCATGGCTATTACAAATAAAGCTGGTATGAACATAGTTGAGCAAGTGTTCTTGTTGTATGGTAGAGTACCTCTTAGGTATATGACCAGGAGTAGAATAGCTGAGCCTTGAGATAGAACTATTCCAAATTTTCTGAGAAAATTCCAGATTGATTTCAAAAGTGGTTATACAAGTTTGCACTCCCACCAACAATAGAGGAGTGTTCCCCTTTCTCCACATCCTCGCCAGCATGTTGAGGAGAGTGGTGACAGGAGGGCAGAGGGCCTACAGAGAGAAGAGAAACCATGGGCAGGGACACCTCTGTGACAAGCTGGAGCCTATGACAGCGTAGCCTTCTGGGAAGACATGGGGTGACTCTAGCTAAGACTCCTAATAGCAGAGGTCATGGAGACTGAAGAGGACGCCCTCTAACTAGACAGGACTCCTAGTGGAGAAAGGAAAACACCAATCCACCCACAGAAACTTTGACTCAAAATTTACCCTGCCTACAAGATGTGCAGGCATAAAGCTAGAGCAGAGATTGAGGGAATGTCCAACCAATGCCTGGCCCGACATGAGACCCACCCCATGGGAGAGAACCAACCCCTGACATTATTAATGATATTCTGCTGTGCTCACTGACAGGAGCCTAGCATAGCTCTCCTCTGAGAGGCTCTACCCAGCAGTGGATCAAAATAGGTGCTGAGACTCGCTGCTTTGCATGAAGCATAGGGAGTTTTATAGAAAAGTGGGGGGAATGATAAAGAACCTGGAGGGGACAGGAACTCCACAAGAAGACTAACAGAGCCAACTAATCAGGGCGCAGAGGGGCTTGCAGAGACTGAAGTAAGGATCAGGCATAAACTGGACCTAGGTCCTCTAAACAGATGTAGCCAATGGGCAGCTCAGGCTTCATTTGGGTCCCCTAGTAAGGGGAGTGGTGGCTTTTTTTGGCATAGGCTCTGTTGCCTGATTTTTGATCACTCCCCTCTGACAGGATTGGATCTCCAGGCCACAGGGAAGAGGATGCACTCAGTCCTGATGCAACTTGATAAGCTGGTATGGGTGGGTAGGGGGCCTCCCATTTTCTGAGGAATAAAGTACTGGGAAAGAGGAAGAGAGGGTAGGACCAGGAGGAGAGGAGGGAGGGGGCTATGATCAGAATGTAAAGTGAACTAAATAATTAATTAATTAAAAGTAATGATCCTCAGTTTCTTTATTTGTGAAATTCTTTTATTTATTTATTTAATATATTTTATTAATTCATATTACATCTCAAATGTTATCCCATCCCTTGTATCCTCCCACTCCTCCATCCCTCCCATTTTCCCCTTACTCCCCTACCCTATGACTGTGATTGAGGGGGACTTCCTCCCCCTGTATATGCTCATAAGGTATCAAGTCTCTTCTTAGTAGCCTGCTATCCTTCCTCTGAGTGCCACCAGGCCTCCCCATCCAAGGGACATGGTCAAATACGGGGCACCAGAGTTCGTGTGAAAGTCAAACCCCATTCTCCACTTAACTGTGGAGAATGTCCTGTCCATTGAGTAGGGGTTCGAAGTTTACTGCACATATTGTCCTTGGCTGGTGCCATAGTTTGAGCAGGACCCCTGGGCCCAGATCCACCCATCATAATGTTCTTCTTGTAGGTTTCTAGGACTCTCTGGATCCTTTTATTTCCCCATTCTCCCATGCTTCTCTCACCTAGAGTTCCAATAGGATGTCCTCCCCTTCGTCCCACTTCATGGCACTAGCCCAAGGGGCATGTCCCATGAAAGTCTTTATTTGTGAAATTCTTATGTCTACACCAATGAATTGTCATGTGAGTGAACAAAATGTTGACACTAGTACTCAGTGTTTTGTAAGTGTAAAATTGGCAAGTTTTGATGCTACTGCCATTAGCTAAGTTTGATACATTATAGAGGGGTGAGTGTATCATTCCTTCCCAGTTCCTCAGTCCTCTGACTTCTCAGTGATGGTGGGTCCCATGCTATCAAATACTATGGTATCTGCTTACTAATGCTCTCAATGTGTCTGGAGTTTTCCAGTTTGGCAATGTCCCAAACCTCCTTAAGGACCAATATCCTCACTTTTACTGCCTCTCTGCTCCCAGCAGTTGAGAACAGCCCTTCTCTCTATCTCTGTTCTTTGTACCTTTGTTTTCTTCTGTTATAACTAGTTGTTATAATGTCACTGTTAACTTCCCCCTTAAAGTATTCTTCCTGCCAAGAAGGAAGGGCTCAGCACAATACCTGGCCAATCATTGGTAATTGTTTAAAATTCTAAATAATCACAGAAACAAATCTTTTATTAGTGAGACTTTATAAACCATGACCAAAGGCAACTTAGGGGAAGAAATTTTTATTTGACTTACAATTTCAGGATACAAGCCATTGCTCCAAGGACATCAAACTAAGAACTTAACAGTGTCATATCCATAACCAAAAGCAGAGAGAAAATGAACGCCTAGATGCATGCTTCCTTGCTCACTCTCTCTCTACAGGCTGGATTCAGTCATTCCCCTTTGTTCTTACACCACTCAGGACTCCCACCCAGTGAAGGATGCTACTTACAGTGGGCTGAATTAACCAATAACCAAGACATTCCCCTACAGACATGCCCACAGGCCAACCTGATCTAGTTAGTTCCTCAATGGAGACACTTTCCTGGTGATTTTTAGATTGTGGCAAGTTGACATCTAATGGACACCAGTGCACTGAGGTCTCCTAAAGCGCACTGAAACCCCTGTCTTCCTTGCACCCCAGAAAAGAACAAAGCTACATGCAGAAGCGCTGGCAGGACGTGCGTGTGGGAGACTTTGTTCAGATGCGCTGCAATGAGATCGTCCCAGCCGACATCCTCCTCCTTTTCTGCTCAGACCCCAGTGGAGTCTGTCACCTGGAAACTGCCAACTTGGATGGAGAGACCAACCTCAAGCAGAGGCGTGTTGTGAAGGGCTTCTCACAGCAGGTAAGCGCCTTCTATGTGACCTTCATGAGGTCAGAGACAAGAAGCAAGCTCATCTCTCAGAAAGCAGAACCTACACTGGCCAGAAGAGAGGTAGCGGGTGCCTCTGTAGACACTCAGTCCTCCGAGCAACCCTCTGGGTAGCTATCATGCTCACTTCACAGATAAGGAAACTAAAGCTAAAAAATGTTGAAACCTGCTGGAGGACTGAGTTTGTAAGTGATGGCTAACTTTGTCTACCTGGAGAACCTACCCTTGTGTTCAAAGCCAAACCCTATGAATGCACAGTTACAAATGCAGCCAACCCTCTCCTCTGTTCTCAGCCTACCCTCAGATATGAACATGAATCTTTAATATTCCTTGGGCTCTTCCTTAACTACAGAAAGGTAATAGTAGTTATTTTCTGAGAGAGAGAGAGAGAGAGAGAGAGAGAGAGAGAGAGAGAGAGAGTGCATGTGTGTTACAATATGGGTGTATGTGTGCACAAATATCTGCATCCAGCACATGTTTATTGACATAGGAATCTGTGAGCTATGCTGGCTGGCCGGCAAGCTCCCAGGACCCACCTGACTCCACCCATGAAGCACTGGGAGTACAATCACATACCATTCTGAGATTTTTTTTTTTTTAAGTGGGTTCTGAGGTTCGAACTTAAGCCCTCATGCTTTCACAAGCATTTTATTGTGGGAGCTGTCTCCCATTCCCATTTTTCCCTCTTGTGTAGCTACCTTATTGACAGCACTAATCCTCTCCTAGGTCAGGGAGCCATTGTTGGCACCTCTGTTAATCAGCATCAGCAGAGCTGGATGGTAGAGGAAACACAGACCATGTGGTGGTAACCACCTCTGACTCTAGGTTTTGACAGAGCTAGACTTGAATAAGCTGTCTCATTTTAAAGAAGTTATCATTCTCTCATAATTTGGTTCCTTTATCAGGAAAAAAACAGGCAAAAATAATACCTTTCCCTTAGAGTAACCCTGAATTGCTTAGCATGGACAGAACACTGCAAGAGACTCATAAAAAGTTGCTATTAATATCAATGGTTTTCATAAACAGTTTCTGTTGGCTAATTGGCTGTGATATTCTGGTTTTCAATTACAATCCTCCTTATGGGGTTTGATTTCTAACCTTTCTCTATTGACAGACAAAAATAATTCCATCACTTTTCATTCTGCCAGCTTTTAGCTAAGGAAAAAAATTAAATGAGCCGGGGAATTTAGGAGAAAGAAAGCGAATGTTCCACTCCTCCATAGGCTCATGAGCTGTAGTTCTGTGGTCTACATCATTTCTCAAGATTGAATTAGTATATTTCAATAGTGCCTCAGCTTGCCTCCTCCGCAGTACCTGATAAGCTGTTCTCAAAATGCCTCCTATACAATTGGCAGTCATCATAATTCTGGTCTCTCCTCTCCACTTATGGGCAGAAATGCTAACAGGAACCCCATAGCTCTGCTGTGAGAATGAACTGGAATAAAAAAAAAAAAAAAAAAAAAAAAAAAAAAAAAAAAAAAAAGAGCAAAATAAGAGCTTGGTGCCTACTACGTACGCAGGAAGTGGTCTCTATGACTAGAAGCCACCTTTACCAATCACTGTTGCTGCACTTACTTCGGTGACCCCCCCATAGCCTCTTGATCTCTAAGCCCCCATTGATCTGGCTTGGCTACAGGGTTTTACTTTCCTTGGCTCGCCCCGCCCCCATTCACTGAGGAAGGCAAAATCGGCTATACAGTCACAAAGTCCTCCAAGGCAGGAGGAACAATCTAGATGTGGACTTGAGGCCCTGTGACCTACTTCCTTGATCAGAAACCTCTTTAACGATGTTTCCAGTAAAGGTTATAGGTTATGCACACCCTCTACATGTGCACAGGTGACTCTGACACCTTAGTCCGGGTACAGACAAGGATCTCTGAAACTTGGTATTTGATTCTATTAATTTTCCTTTAAGTGCTAGAAATAATGTACTTTTATTTGCATAGACATCTCTATTGTAGGCTCTGTAACTTCATCTTCACCTAATTTTGAAGCTCATTTCAAAGCTGTGGAATTTCAGCCACTGACTTTTCTTCTGCCTTTGACCTCAGCCCCGGACTGTTTCTTGTATATGAATCAGCTACTTTGGGATTTAACTAAAGGGAAGCCAGGCGAATGAAGTCTTTATAGCACACCACTACAACCATTCGATTAAATAAAGATTTCAAATGCTCACCCTGAATTCTCATCGGGTACTTGGCATTTCTTAAAAAAAGACAAATTCATATGTGTGAGAAAAAAAAAAAAAAAAAAAAAAAGAAGCTTATTGACTTGGCTTGCGAAGTTCTTTGTCCTTGTCCTAATTTTCCTTTTGCTGAAGAGCATTCGTGATTCACTAATAACAATAATAAACCTGAGCCCGAGGTAAGAGCTTTGCATTGTTAACTCGTGCTCACAACAGCCAGCAGATGGACGCCATCATTGTCTTCATTTTACAAATAAGGAAACTAGAGCCTAGAGAAGTCACCCACAGCCACTGAGTCGTGGAGTTAGAGCCAGAATTGAAGTCCATGTTTGCTCCTAAAGTCTATGGTACTAGCCTTCTTGGCCCTTTGGCTGCTAACTTACATTTACAGAGCGGTGCATACAGGAAAGCCCTTATTTATCATTTACAGATTCTTTCAGAAATAAGTAGCAGGATGCCAGAAAAACTAAAGCAGTAGGATTAAAGGATTACATCCCAGCCCACTCTCTATACAGGGGGAGTCTTGGCTACACCCTGCTCCCGTTTCTCCCTATTATCTTTAATGCATAAGATGTCTGGATAGGCGCAGAATTTGCTATTAGCTAATGCTGTACCACAGACTTCCCCCAATACATTGAACAAAGATACAATGAGAGTTACAAGGACGGAGGACACTGCAAAGATAAATAAGATCAAAAGATAAGAGTAAACATATTTTAAATACTGTATCATGTAGGACTCCTCTGATCCTTTAATAAGCTCCAAGGAGGAGAAGGAGCATGTAGTTTCCTGAATATTTAAGCACAGAAATCTATTCCAAGGGATGGATCGAAGAACTGACATAGGATGGGTGGGATCACCCCTTAGAGGTTTGCTGCAGATACATAATGGGCAATAGAATGCATCATCACTGCGCCCAGGGAGCTTGCACAAATATCTACACCCTCTCCCACTGCCACAGTAAAGCAATGACTGACAGGACCTGAGCATGCATACCTTAGAAATGTCCCCCAAGTTATCTTCATATAAACTGACTGACACCTTCTTAAAAACTGGAACAAAGGAAAGGCACTGTTCCAGTGCAAAACAAAACAACAAACAAACAAACAAAACTCTCTCACCATCGTAAGAGCAAACTGTAAACTGTCATCCATCCATGTGCCTTTTACTGCATGGCCATATTTTTTGAACACATTATCCTCCGGGTCCACAGAACCACTCTGTGAGGAGGTCATCATTACCCTCATCTAAGACGTGAAAATTTGGGATAACAGGAAAGGGAGAGCTCACTGTTGTCTGAGAAGATTTTAAGCACCTCCTAATATGATTTGTGTAGAAGTTTAGTGTCTTGAATAATGAGTTTCGGTGACTTTTGTTAGCTTGTTTTCTCTCTAAATTCCTGCTTTCCATGAGACCCTCACTACTCACTCTTCTCTGGGCTCCTGTAGACCTTGCTGGCTCTCATTCTTCTTCACCACTGTCTTCCAGTTAATCAATTTACTTTCCCATCCAATGCTGAAGATAGTCTAACCACTGCCAAATGCTTGGCTTGGATTTTCATTGCCACTGTTTATCAACAGAGGCGACACATCATGATTGTATCTTCTGTGAACAGCTCAATATAGCTTCTCAGGTTGAAATTTATACTGTGCTCTTTATGACTTCTTTTGCCAAAAGCATTGGATTTTCCTATTGTTTTCTTGTGCTTTCGTTAACTGTAACAAGACAGTTTTATACAGAGAAGTTTTGTCTTTGCAGTGCAGAGTTCCTTAAGACATCACTGCCCCTCTGATGGCAGCTGTCCTTAGTTTATGCCTCGTGTCACTTCTTTATTTGCTCACTGAGTGTAGGTGAAAGGCCTTCTCTATGGAGTACACAATAACATATTCCTGGGGTCGAAGAGAAAATAAACACAAGGGCAGGTGATGGGCTATGCCTGTGTATTCTAATCAAGAATTAATGACTGAATGGCACAGTCTTTGATAGACAACTCTACTAATAACTCCTTTTGGAAATGATCAGGGACAAAAGTCATTCTTTTTCTAATATTTGGTTGGAATGTCAAACCCATACACTATTAGGGAAATGTCACAGCCAGACCTTAAGATTTATCAGCCTTGAAAAAAAAAAAAAAAAGAAAAGAAAACAGAATATTCATCTACTTGGAAAAGGGAAACTCAGTCTGCAAGGAATCTTTAAATTCCCATTCACATGGTCTTCCAGCCCAAGCTACATTCCTTTGTATGATACTGGCTGTGGCAGGAAGGCTGTCTAGGGTGACAGGGGTTGAAGACTAGCCCCTCCTCCAGAGACAGAGGGAAGTGGCTGCTCATTTCACCAACCAGGAACTAGAAAAGTTGTCAAATGCCAGTAACCACCAATAGCTTCAGATAGGATTCTCAGAAGTTAGGGGTTACTTCATTTGCATTCCAGGAAGGAAATAGTCATTTAGTTCCACAGCTGAGAGGTGACAAAAATGTGCTTTCATAATTTAGACACTCTAGTAAAGCATGTTTTTTCTTTAAAACAATGAGTCATTGTACTCAACTCAGAGTCCCAAAGTGGGAGAATGTAACAGACAGGACACCTTGGCCCACAGCAAGATAAGAGCAGGTGGAAGAAAGGACTTCAGCAGCTGGCTTTTAAAAAAAAGAAATGGGAAAAGAAATATGAGCAAACAAGGAACAGTGGTCCACCACAACTTCAAAAAAATAAAGCATGTACTTGTTTAACCAGTTATGTTGAACGACTTGATAATCCATTGTGAAAATAATGGAAAGTAAATCTAGAAAAGTAAAACTGGAGGAACATGCAAGGGGTTTCCTGTTCTAACCTGCTCTAGCTGTTAAACTATGCTCCAGCTAGATTGCTTCAGCTTATACTTCCTGGTGGCCAACTTGCTGTACCTGGGGCACAGGTCAGCAAAGAGTAATGCAACCTGAGAATTATTACACTCTGACATTTGGCCCACTTTGTTTTGTTTTCAAAGGTACCATCATAGACACACCTGAGTGAGACTGGGAACTCTGCGTTGTTTTATGGCTCTAGTAATCGTTTTGTGTCAATAGCCACTTCTCCTTCCTGAGTCACTTTCCATTTCCCCAAGACTCATGTCCTGATACGCAATAAAAACTCAAATTCATGAATGAGGGAAGAAATGCACGAGAGTGTAACTTTGAAGACAGTTTTTAAGAGTGGGCTGTCCTAAATTTGCCTTCTGTTGCTGTAATGAAGACATGGCCAAAAAGCAGCTTGGGTTAGAGAGAGTTTATTTCATCTTATAGCTTATCCATCATGAATGGAAATCAGAGCAAGCACCCAAAGCAGGAACTATAGCAGAGACCACACAGGCGTGCTGCTTACTAGCTTACTCCTCCTGGCTTACTTATACACCTCGGACCACCTGAGTAGGGATAACACCACCCGCTGTGGTCTGGCTCCTTCCACATCAATCAAGAAAATGCCCCCACATATTTTCTCATGGGCCAATTTGATGGAGATAATTTCTCATCTGAGGGGGAGATAACTCCTCATCTGAGGGTCCTTCTCCCAGATGACTCTGGCTTGTATCAAGTGGACCAAAGAACTAATCAGCACATGAGTCAAAGAAGTCTTGTGAGAGAAATGGCCTTAGTCCTACAAACAAACATTAAGATTGTACCTGGGGGGCTGGAGAGATGGCTCAGTGGTTAAGAGTGCCGTCTGCTCTTCCAAAGGTCCTGAGTTCAATTCCCAGCAACCACATGGTGGTTCACAGCCATCTGTAATGTGATCTGATGCCTACAGGTGTACATGCAGGCAGAACACTGTATACATAATAATAAATAAATAAATATTTTTTTAAAAAAAGATTGTACCTAGGATTTTCCTGCTTCTGTGGCATAGTCTTCACAGTGAAGTCCATTGCGATGTCCTCATCCATCATCTCCCAGTGCAATCTTTAAAACATTCTCTCCTGTAGTGGTTTTTCCTCCAGCCCCAAGATCCCAGAGTAAAGACGCATGACATTCAAAATACGGCCGTATAACTAGACTCTTCTCTTACTAGTTCATAACTTAAAACCCACTTATTCTCGTCTACATCCTGCCACATGGCTCAGATACCATGGTGCTCAAGTACCATGCATCCATCCTTACATCTTGCTGAGTGAATCTCCTGTATCTGACTCTGTCCCAGAATTCTTTCTGCCTGCCAGGTGTCCCACTTCCTATTTTACTTATCCTATAGGCTATAGGTTTTTTTTATTGACAGGTAATGCATCCATACAATACACAAGCTATTTCTTCTACCCTCCAGCACCAACTCCACCCTCTAAAACCATGGTGGAGTGCCCATTGAAACAAGGCATTCTCAGATTTTCCCTCAAAGGAAGATAAGAGTCTTCCAGAAGCTGTATAGACCTAGGTATTCACATGTGAAGTGAACAAAGCACTGTGGGGCAGAACCATGAAAAAAAGAAGATCAGCTAACTAGAAGTGGATGAGATAAAAGGGTCTACCAGACTTAGGTGGGCTTCGCAGAAGAGGTAGTTTAAAAATGATAAATTGTAATCCCCCGAGGACTATTTTCTGGGCCGTTTTTTAACACCTGAACATCTACCCTTAACACCTATATGGGTGTTGTACTTTCAAGCACAGATGTACTTGGTAAAGGAAGCACTGCAGTGCACATAACTGAGAGTAAGTTCATAGGTTCTCCACAAAATATTAGTGAATGAATTCATTCTATCTTATCTATTACATTATATCATAGTGTGTGGTTATTTCACTCATAGGTAAAGACAGAAAAAGGAATAAGGCTTAGAACTCAGACAGTAATCTTTTCTCTATGCATCTAAATAACACTGTGATTTAGAGAGAGCTGTTTCTGGAGTCAGGAGTCCTGAGGACAAAGCCGTCTCCCTGCTCTGGACCAGGGAAGGCATGGCTTGGTTCCTTTGGCTGTAATACAGGGATAGTAAATGGAACTGCCCTGACAGGGTTAATCACTAAGCAAGTAGCATATATAAAATATTTGATTATTGGCATATAATAAGCACTGGCTAAAAGTCCCAGAAATCATAATAATAGAAAATAAGAGGAATAAGTGGTGATGGTGATGATACCAACAATGACATCAGTTGGCGTTGGATTCCAGTGATGTGAGCTGTTTTCCTCACTGTTACAAAGCAATCATGAGATAGTGATCAGTTTATTCTCATCTATACACTTGTCCATGCTTCCTAAAGTTACTGTAGGAACTTAATAGCATGTGCCTGTCCAGAAAAAGTGTGCAAGACAGTCTAGTCTTGCCTAAAGACCTGCAGACGCATGCACTTCTCTCTGAAAGGAGTTTATCTCTTTGTGTGTGTATTTATGTGTGTGTGCTTTTATTGTGGTCAGTGTGACTCTCATCCAAGAGAGGGGGGAATCATTTCAAAAAATAAGTTGGTTAGATGAGCTTTACCCATGAAATGGAATGATCTAGAGGTTGCTGAGGTCAGCCCTGCCCCACCTGGGAAGAGAATCAAAGTTGCTAAGCCTGGTTGACGGTAGATGGCCTGGGGATTACATACATCCTTTAGTAGTCACAAACTTCCCTAGAGGAACCACAGTTGATTCTTACAGGCAAGTAGGGCCACAAGGTCATGATTAGAGAAAAACAGTATTGGGGGTTTGAAGAATAGCTCAGTGGTTAAAAGAGCATGTACTGCTCTTGCAAGGACCCAAGTTTGGTTCCCGTAACCACAGCAGAAGGCTCACAACTGACTCAAGGGATACAATGCCCTGGCCCCTAATGGTACCTGCACTCACGTGCACATACCACAGACACATACTTCAAAAACAAGAGTAAGTATTTGAAAAAAGCAGGCTCTTGTATTCTCTGTGACAATCTTGGAGATGGCAGGAAGGACCCAAAGAGACAGGTAACAAGAGAAAGTAAGGTCATCCATATAGAAGAAGCTAAAGACAGGGGACCCATGGGCAGTGTCTGGAAATAAGGAAGAGCAAGGAACCAGAGAAGAGCCACAGCAGAAGCTGGCTGTGAACAAGCACAGAGGCAAGAGAGCCAAACTTCTCCCTGGCCATGCCTGGAGCCCCACAGGGTGGGCAATGGGGACTCAGAGTTGCTGCATGCTTACTAGCTGCCACCCATCTCTGAAACCCAGCAATGAGCTGAGTGGTATGGGTCAGGACCAAAGTGCATGGCTTAATCAGGAACACAGAAGAGGCAGACAAATTACAGCATGATTTGCCATCATTTCAGGGCTCAACTGTTTGTCCCTGAAAGAATCAATACCTAGAGGGACAAGAGCCATATTTTTAGAAACTCCTGGATGGGTAATTTATTTCAAGTGAGTAGAGAGTTTATTTATGTCGGCACCCCCATGGGTGCAATGGGCAGTGTGTTTACACAAAGACAGAAAATGCTTTCGTTTCTTCAAATCAAACTGTGCCTTTGAACAGCTGTAGCTTGCAACTCTGAGTGATAAATTTACTCACGCATGTGTTCAAAACTCCACTCAAGAACTATTCCCACCATTGCCTTCAGCATCGCTGCCTTCTGTTTGCACAGAGTGGTACCCACTGCAGAATTCTTCTGCGGAGAGTCTATCTCCAAAGACAGGGTCGGTGAGATTAGCTCCATTCTACAGATGAAGAAACTGAGGCTCAAGAGGTAAACATAGGATTATTCAGTGGGAACTAGAGTTGGAAAGCAATATCCCTAGTTATGTTTTACTTGTACTATAACTGACACAACTTCAAGAAAAGAGTTTTTAGAAAAGCAAAACAAATTAAAATGATACAAATATTCAGTCAGGAAAGAATGAAAAGAAATAGGGTATATCTTTCCAATAAACTTCTTCAGATATTCCCTAAAATATTCAAATTAACATTCAAAATATTCAAGGCAGAGTAGAGAAGACAGTTCAATAAGTAATGTGCTTACTTCATGAACATGAGGGCCTGGCTTGGGATCCCAGCACCTATGTGAAAAGTTGGGCATAGAGGTGTCTGCCTGTAATCTTAATGTTGGGAACAGTGAGATAGGAAGACACCTAGGGTAGGCTGTCTAGTCAATCTAGTTTAATTAATGACTCAGTAAGAAACCTTGGCTCAAAATAAAACAAATATGCTACAGAGCATTAAGGAAGGCATTAAATGTTAACTTCACCTACATACACACACACACACACACACACACACACACACACACACATCTGTACACACACTGAAGGAATATTCCAGATACAGGACCACGAACTTGTTTTTGAAATGCAAAAATGTACATGAATATGCATAGGTGCATGTGCATGTGCCTATTTCTTAACCCTGGAAATGTATTATATGCACAGCACGTTGGATGTGGCTGCCCCTAGTTAGCATGCTTATAACCCCTCCTTTTGCTGCTATCAGTGTTGTTTAAAGGCAAAGTCTTCCTATGTAGTCACCTTGGCACGAAACTTAGGACTCTCCTGTCTCAGCGTTCAAAGTACTGAAGTTACCATTAGCATGAAAAGTCCTTTTCCTTTACGTATTTTGTGTCACCTAGAATGGTAGCAACTAGCCACATGTAACAAATCAAGTTTTAAATTTGAAAAAAAAAAATTCTAGGTCAAACCAGCGTATTTCATATGCTCAATGGCCACACTAGTGGCTTCCATATTGGATGACGCAGACTTAGATTGCCCATCGTTGGGCAGCTCTGGACCATATACAAACCCAAAACCACCAGAAAAACACAGTCAGTATAGCCACATTCCCTTTCTTATATTTTGTATTCTCTGACAGTGTCATATACTTATATCATGAATTGATCATGCCCACTCATGAGGACCGCATCCAATTCTTTCCTAGTACCCTTTATCCAATTTCCCTCCCAACCTCATATCTTTATTTACTGTTATTAATAACCCCTGAGTCCAGTTAATGCTGCCCATGTGTTCATGGGCCACTCCATGAGAGAAATGTTCTGCCTGGCACTGTAAACCTGATCCAAAGCCTATGACTATGGAGATCATAAGGCCCAAAATTGGAACCTACAGTTGTTTTGCTGAATGTCTATGCTGTCAAGATGCATTCTATGTCATGTCCTTGCACAGATTAGGTCCCAAAACCCAGACTAGAGATAACAAGGAAATGAAGAAATGATAGAGACAGGTACAGTCAAGCTGCAATCGAGTTATCGCTCAGATGGGGAAGGCACAGCACCCTAGAAGCTCAGTGTGTATATTATACACAACTGAACAAGGTGGTGGGTACAATTCATTGTCTACAGTTAAACAAAGGGTGAGGTTCTTTTACATATATATACATGTATATGTATATACTCAAGGAGCTAGGGTTTTATATAGAGCTGAACAGGGAGGCAGAGTTAGCTAATCTTGGTGTGAGTGGTCTCTGTAGGGGAGGCCTATGTAGAGGTGTTCTAACTACACTATCAGCATTCACACCCACACCAGAGGAAGGTTTTTCCACTTCCCTGTGTCTGAAGCATTGTTCTTTCACACGACTGTGCCCATGCTAACAACACACACTCACACAGAAATTCACTTGCTCTCCACAGTTCTTAGTATTTGTGTTTGTATTAATAAATGTGTGCTGTTCTCAACTTTGTTCTGGGAAGCTTCTTTTTGAAGTAGGTAATGGTTAATGAGGAAACTCATAACGTCAAGGCCGCAAGAGCAGTAACTGTGTATAGCTGAATATCTATGAGAGAGTCATCTGTATGAGCCTCCCACCATCCAATGCTCTGGAAACTTCATGTAAGTTCCCAGAACACAGCAAGAATACATAAGCCTGTGGGTGGGAGGAGAGCAGCGGTATGCCAACTTCTGCTGCATCCACCCTTCCTTTAATCTACACCCAGCTCTGTGTTCCTGTTGACTTTCTCCTCCTCAGTGAGGACTTGACTTTAACCTGACTTAACCTGTGCGGCAAAGTGCAGCAGCCTCATCTGGGATGCCCATAGCAGCAATGACCTCTCCCTGAGATCCCATGAAGACTAGATCCCTTTGATGCAACTGCCTCATGGGGGTCTTCCTCTCTTTCGCAGGATGTGCAGTTCCAACCAGAGCACTTCCACAGTACCATTGTGTGTGAGAAACCCAACAACCACCTCAACAAGTTCAAGGGTTACATGTAAGTATGGAGGGCCTTGGGCTGCTAGAAAACGTCTCCTCTGAGCTGGGAGACTGTATTTCCTTGAAATGGCCAGACAGTCCAGGGTCTGGATCCTGAGGTTTAAAGACATTCACATTTTATGGACCTGGCCTTATGTTGTAGTTCTCCCAACAATAAGCTGAGTGAACTGAATCAATTTACTTACCTATCTGTTTCTTAGTTGCCATCTTTGCAGAGTAAAATTTATAATACCTGTGCTCCAGGACTTCTCTTCCCTAGGAATGAAATTGTCCCTCGTCTGCAGAGCTCAGATTAGCAAAACTGGGAAAAAAAAAATAAATGCCAGGTTAATCATAGATGTTTATGTTAGAATTATTGTTACTCTTTAATGTTGATTCAGACTTAGAATTTTATTATAACTCTGGCCCACATCAGGCAGCCGATCTATTTGCTGTGAGTAAATACAGTGAGGGTCACAGCATGGGCGTGAGTAGATGTCTAGCTTTGTCCAGTGCTATATAGCAGCTCTCGAGGCACTTCTGCAGCATATCATCTTACGTGGTGTTTATAGCCACTCAAGGAAGTGGGGGCCATGGTCTCTATGTTTCAGATGGGGAATCTTATGCTTTAGACTTTTGAATTCACCCAAAGTTTCACAGCAGGTACCAAACATCCCAAAACTGATGTGATTTCAGTTGCCCTGCTTCACATAGTTGAGTTGTGTTGGGCCCACTCCTTACCAACATGGTTCCGGTCCACTGAGATGCTTCTTCCCCAGACATGTCCTCAACCCATGTGTGACATCACAAAGAGGAATTCGAGAGGGGGAAAAAGAAGAATACAAAAAAATGCATACAGTAGCCTTGATGCTATTTACTTATCCAATACACAGTAAGGATGGATGGAGATAGGGGCAGAAGGATGTAAACGGAGCAAGAGTTCTTTGTATGTGTCTGTCAATGAAGAAGCTGTTCATTGTCTCTGGCAAGCATAAGGCCTCTCATGCCTGAACTGCTGGATTTGGTTGGTTCAAATCACTGTGCCTTGAGCCATTTTCTACATTCTTCTACAGATCAGCTTCATGGCCTGGTTTTCCTGATGACTCTTTTCTCCATCAAATTCATGCTTGCTAACAGGTAGTCTGTCAATCTGGGCTCAGGCCTGCCTACCTTACACAGACTTCAGACAGCACTGCCCCACCTTCATTCATCTTAGTACCTCTTTCTGGCTGCTGCTCTGAGAGGCCTGTCTTCCCCTGTCTCCTGGCCTTGAAGAGAAACCTTGGAAGTCCAACTAGCCAGCCCATGGTCAACCCAAAGACTGTTGAAGATTCTACCATCTGGGCCGCCATCCCCACCTATGTCAGACAAGGAGAAGATGTTTAGGTCTAGCACCCATAAACCAAATGTCTAAGTCTGTTTTCCAGAAGCCTCTATGGGTCTCCTAAAGTCAGGAATCCTCCGTGGTCACACAGATTGGCTAGATGAACAGCCTCTTAGAGTCTACTTGAAGATTATGTGCTTGAGATTTTAAAAGGCACCATCTGGGCTGGGGGAGTAGTTCAATTAGTAGAGTCTTTGTCTAGCAAATACCAGGTCCTGAGTTTAAACCTCATAACCATATAAACTGGGGGTAGTGACATATACATGAAATTCCTGCACTTAGAAGATGGGGACAGAAAGATCAGAAGTACAAAGTCATCCTCAGCTACATAACAAGGTTAAGATCAGTCTTGGCTACAAGAGATGTTGTCTCAATAAATAATTGATTAATTAAACAAATGACTCTGTAGAATCAAAGTTCTCAGGCTGAGACAATAGTCTTCTTAATCAGGAGTCATTTGGCAATGTCTGGAGGCAGTATTTATTGTCACAGCTGGGAAGCTGTGCCACTGGCCTTTTGTAGATAGAGACCAGGGTACCACCCAACACCCTACAATATACAAGACAATCCCACAATAAAAAACTGTCCTGCCCAGGTGTTAATGCCAAGACACAAATGCTGCATATTGACCATAAACATCTCTGTTCACAAAGAGTGCTCAATGAAACAGTAGCCATGAGACAGCTAAGCCTTTTCCCCATCTACTCAAAATGGGCAGTGCGGGTAAGAGAAGCTGGCTCTCCCCTGCGCTGTTACCTCAGGCTGTCATACACTGTAAGTTGCTAACAGTCTGTCACCTGCAATCCAGAATCCTAAGGTGTCTAATATACTAGGTGTATGGCCTTGAAAAAAATCTCAGCCTCTGTAAGCTTTAGCTCTATAAAGGGACCCTTCTAACCTTCCAGAGCTATGTAGAATCAAATATAATCATGCAAGTGAGCATAGTTTATATGTAAAATAGGAATTATTAACATTTAAAAGGTTATTGAAGTTGGACACAGTGGCACATACCTGTAATCTCAGTATTGTGAGGTTAAGAAAGGAGGATCATAGTTCAAAACCAGTTTGGGCTACACAGTAAGACTCTGTATCAAAAAGGACAATCTTTATCAATTATACATCTGACAGAGGATAAGTTGATCCTTATCAGAGAAGTTTCTTCTTGCAGTTGATGGTAATTAGCAGAGTCCCACAACTGGACAGTGTGCAGAGAGAGACTTTGGCACACTCAGCCTCAAATGAAATGTCTTTATCAGATCTTCCCACCAAGGCTCAGGGATCTATCTGAAAGAAAAGGCATAAAGATTTTAAGAGCCAACATATGGATAACTCCAAGGAAATATCCAATGTACATATAGAGTCACAGAGACAGTGACAGCATGCAGAGACCTACAAGTTAAAACCAGATAAAAATCCTATCATTGAGCAGGGGAAATAAGCAGACAGTGCCACCTACAAACCACAAGCCCTTTGCAATTGATACCTACTGGGAGAGGTTAAAATCAGTTTTCTTCAGTGGAGTGACACTGAGTCTATCAATTCCCCTTCAGGGCGAGCCCTATGCTCAGGAGCAGTTAGCCAAGGCAAAATGAAGACCATGGTTTTTGTGTTCTTCTTGATTTGGTTTGGTATTTTTTGTCTGTGGTATTTGTTTTTGATTTTTGGTTTTTGGTTTTCTTTGAAAAAGGGGACTAACATGAAGTTATGTGAAGGGTGGTAGCAAGGCTCTGGAAGCAGTGGGAAGAGAAAAAATTTTAATTCTAATATAGTGTATGAAAAAAATGTAAGCCAGTGAATGAAAAAGGCAGTCATCTGATCAATCAATGGGCATATTGAATATGCACAGCGTGAAAGGGCAAGGTATTTTAGAATCAAAGATACATTCTGCCACTTACTAGATCTATGAATTTGCCTCTATTTTCCTTCCTCTAAAGTGGATATGATAGCATGACCTGGCTTATAAACTGCCTTCAGCTTAATTGACACTTAGAAAAAGTCACAGCTGCACATAGGAAAAAGAAATATCGATGGACCGCAAGGAGAAGAAATTCAGTGTTAAGATCCGCTGCTTTCTGGCGGACCCCCGGTGGCTGAAGAATGTTACTTTAACCCTGCTGAAATCCCAGGGAAAATGAGTCAGGTTAGAATGCCATGCTGAAGGTGAGGAATGGATGGAGTCATTCTGGCTCAAGTCTCTGACATGAAGTGGAAAGCTGAAAAACATCCTGAAGTTGGAGAAAGAAAGACTTTGCTTCCTCTTTAAGAATCTGCCTCCTGTCTGGATGAGATCTGATAGGCTCTGGGGGAGGAGGTCCCCTTCTGTCAGAGGTCTAGGGGAGGGGAATAGGGTGAAAGAGGTGGGAGAGAATAGGAAGATACAAGTGAGATGTACTCTGAATAAACTGTTTTTTAAATGCTATTTAATAAAAAGTAAAAAAGATAATCTGCCTCTGGTAGTGAGACAAAGGGTCACTGTGTCCTCCTCCTCAGAAGCCTGTGTACTTTATGAGGGACTGAGCAAAAGAGGAAATGTATGAGGAGAGAGGCTCAGTGAGTGAGGTAACCCAGATGTGAGAGGACTGTAGCCCACTCCCTCTTGATTTGTTTTACTTTATACATCTACATCATAATCTAAAAAAGGCAGAAAGATCTGGCATCTTCTATGGACCAAGATGCTCAACCTAGTGTGGTTCTGGTCCCCAGCAGCTAGGCTGGGAGGTGTGGGGATGTGAACACCATCCGAGGGAGACACAGCACCAGACCTTGAAAGTCCAGAAGCCCATTCTCTTCACTTTATCCCTGCAACCAATTTGAGGGGAAGAATTAAAATGTGGGATTTTTTTCGGCAAAGTCCTGCCTTTGGTGTGAGTAAATGAGGGATTCCTCGGAAGGAACAATAGTCTCTTCTTATGGGCCAGCCTCACCCAGCCTCCCAGGAGCAATGGTGAGATTCATCTGTATGCAAAGACAGGGTTCCCAAGAGCATCAGGAGCTCTGAGAGAAGGGGGAAATGGGCCATTTTCACTCACAGCTTCTAGTTCTGTTATACCAACCAGAGTCCACATAAGGAAACCCGCAGAAAGCAGCTCTGACTTTCACTCCTTGTTCCCAGGGAGCATCCTGACCAGACCAGGACTGGCTTTGGCAGTGAGAGTCTTCTGCTCCGGGGCTGTACCATCCGAAACACGGAGGTGGCAGCTGGCATTGTCATCTACGCAGGTCATTGTCTCTATGGTTTCTTTTATCTAACTTGTCTTAATACTGCCCTCTCCAGCCTTTCCTCTCAATTCATCTTCAGACAATAGAAACTCAGAGGGTTCCCCAGTGGCAAAGCCATGAGGCTTCCCGTTTCTCACTCAGCCCGCAGGCGACATAATGAGATGCTGAGCCAATACTATGCATCCCACCAGATAGGGAGAAGGGCTCAGTTCGCCACCCGTGATGGTGTGGGGACATAAGCACAGGCAGGTCTTCAGAATAACCACACAAAGGTATAGAGTCTCCTTTCATGTCTCTGTTTTCCTACTTGTATAATAGAAAAAGCATTGATATCTTCCTTATAGATTCCTGACACTCAAATGGCCTATTCCATTCGGTCACCTAGTGCTGTATCTAGTGAAGGGAAAGCTGATCGACTCCAGCTGCTGGGCTTTCTTCAGTTATGATCTTAATATTTCCTTTGGTATGCCTCTGAATGTGGAGACATTTTCATTACTATACTACAAAACCTGAGACAGGATAACTTTCAAGAAAAGAGGTTTCATTTAGCTCACAGTGTGTGACAGGGTGGGGTGGGAGGGCTATAAGGACTTGACACAGGTGTTGGCTCAGCTCTGGTTAGGACCCTCTTGCCTGTGTCATATCACCATGGGGCAATCCCCTTGTCACAGGGAGCCAGAGAGAGTAGAGTTCTCCAAAAAAATAAGCTCTAGTGTGGAGGTATGTGCTTCTCATGGCAAACATTTATTGAGCCCCTCCTACTTACCTGGAGCTCAGTTGACTCTTAGTGTAGGTTAATTACACACACACACACACACACACACACACACACACACATACAATGATTATCCCATTTTGCAAATGAGAAGGTCAAGTGCAGAATCCATTTGCCTACAGTCCCACATTTTCTGGGATGAACTCCTTGTAAGCCAAGGACAAATGTGAACAGAGCCAAGTCCCATCTCCAGCACCCTAACTGCCTTGCCTTTGACCCCACTTCCTGCCTAAGGAATGGAGTGGTCTCAGAAGATGAGAACCCCTGGAAGGTGAGCCTGAGGCAGGTAGTGGGAAATGAGTGCAGCAGCCAGTGCCCTTCACACTGTCAGAGCCCCTCACAACTGTAGCAATTCAAATCTAATTTAACTATCTGAGCTCCATCACTCCCACTGTTGCTATTTTAAATTTTCAAGGCATCTAACTCGGTAGCACTACCTGGAAGTGTAGCTGATGACTACTATGGTGACAGATTTTTGGCTCTACCGCTCTTCCACATGAAACATCAGCACCTTAGACAACAAAGAAACAAACAGGGAGACGACTGGGCCCAAGCTTAGCCCACTGCAGGACCTTTGCATGTGCATTTCTTTCCATCTAATACTCTCTTCCCTAACTCGTCTTTCACTCTTAGGTGTCACTTTCTCTGAGTAGCTCCTGCTGATCACTCTGTCTAACTGCCATCTTGTGTCTGCCTTAGCCTTTGGTTCCTGTTATCTATCCTTTATCTCATGGAACCTGGTAACAGCTATATGGAGCTCATTTATGCTGCTATGAGCCACCTGTTCATCATTATATCCTATTCTTGGCCTAAAAGAGGCAGGAGATCATATTCTATGCAAATTAGGGAGGGATCCCTTTCTTAAGACAGCCCTGTTACACTAACCATGCAAGTGTGTGCCATCTAAAAACAAGGGGCTCTCTTCAGAGTGATGCAGTGTACATCCTGTGGCACTGGAGTTCTGGTACTGTCTGCCTACAGTGCCTGCATGTAGGTGATGCCCAATGACTGAGTCCTGCTGACTATGTGTGGCCTCTACCATGTGCTCTGAGCAGACTCCCTGAAGCAGGACTTAGCAAATGAAACCTTGCTTTTACCAAAAGCTTCTGTGGGAGCCAAGAAACTAATTTTCCCAATTTTCTCTCAAAGGCCATGAGACAAAAGCCATGCTGAACAATAGTGGCCCCCGCTACAAACGCAGCAAAATTGAGCGGCGCATCAACACAGATATCTTCTTCTGCATCGGCCTCCTCTTCCTCCTGTGCCTCATTGGAGCTGTAGGTATGGGATGTTCTGCAAAAAGCAATGTAAAAAATCTGTTCCTTTGGGCAAGTCACTATAATTCTGATCTTTAATTTCCCAGAAAGAAAAATTCAAATCTTCATTGATATTTTACTGAGGTACTGATGAAAATCCCCTGAAAGTTCATGCATCCTTAAATATTAGCAATACTGTCAATCATTAACGGGTTGAGAAAGATAGCATGGAAGGGTAGCAAGATGGGTGACTCACGGGACTGATTCTCAGAAAGCCCACAATCTACCTAGGAGGTGTCAAATAAGAACAGAATTAAGGACTCGGCCTGTCCTACTCAATGGGAAACTGCATGTGGGTACTGCATTAGTTGCCTGTTGATGCAGTGAAATTAACTCATACTGAGTGATTCAAAACAACACAAATTCTCTTTGCATCTTCCCTAATCATTAGAAGTCCAATTGTATTGGTTTAAAGTCATGATTTAAGCAATTCTGATTCCTTCTGAAGACACTGAGGGGGGTACCCAGTTCTGGGTTTTTTTTTTTTTGTTTGTTTGTTTTGTTTTGTTTTGTTTTGTTTGGTTGGTTGGTTGGTTGGTTTTTTTGTCAGTTTCTAGAAGCTTCCTGCATGCCTTTGTTCATTGCACTAGCAGCATTGGACTCTGCCCCTATCTCCCCAGCCTTGCCTATGGTATCTCCTTTTATAAGCACATTTGTATTTATGTTCTTGAACCTGCCAGGAGAATCCAGGATACTCCTCATTTCAAATTTCATTAGTTACTCACATCTCCAAATTCCTTTTTGCCTCATAAAACAGCCTCTTCCCAGGACCTAGCAGTTCGGATGTATCTTGTTAGGGGTGATGTGTTATTTTGCCTCTCATCAGCACTATGGAAACACCAATGAGGGGAGACTTTCCTGGTAAGGTACCTGCTCTACCTCATTTAGGAATGAGGTAGGCATTTGCTGCAGGAAACAGGTGGCAGACACAAGTTCAGGAGCATAGTGAGGCCAGGAACTCTGGGGAGTGGCTGTACTTTGCCACATCAGCAGCACTTGAGGGCACAAAGGTGGGAAGAAAAATGACTGTAGACGGACAGCAGTTGGCTATCTAGTGGATAAGGGAGTGAACTAACTGCGTATAAGTTGATATTCAGAGTGGAGGGAGACAAGAAAGGGTCCTCCATGGAGCTCTTGTCCGTCATCTTAAACCTATGGATGCTTCACAAAAATGCGAAAGGAGACCCCAGTGAATCAGAGAAGATCAAGAGGAAAATGATGAGCTCAGACATGTCTAATGACTCCAACTCATGGAGGAGCAATGGTGTTTGCTACCAGCCTTACTCTGAAATGTTAACCATAACTGTATTTAAAAAGACAATGTCTAAAAGGCAGAGAGAGACAGAGACAGAGACAGAGACCGAGACAGACAGACAGACAGAGAGAGAGACAGAGATCTAGTGTGTCAGATTAGTGAGGCGCTGGTGCTCATCTCAAGGTGACCAGGATTGTTTACTTAATGCACCTCCCAGGTGAGCCTAACAGCTGTGCCTGAGTGGGTGGCTCACATATGGAAAGGCAGCAGAGGAAGACAGGGGAAACCATAGCAAGGACACAGCCACTCCCTCCCCTGCCCACATGGCTTCAGGAAGTACGCCTCTGTACTGCATAGATTTTTCAGGCACACCAGAACTGGAAGAACATTTGAGGTCACTATGCAGGGGGCGAAAAGTTAATGATTACATGGCCAGACAGAGATAAGGCATAAGCCACCCAGAACCAGCTTTTCAAGCTCTCTAAAACGATAAAGGAAGAACATCAGTAGAAAGGGAGGGAAATTATTCTATTACAAAAAGCAACTTTGTGAAACAGGACTCTTTGTCCCCTCATTAAAGCATAACCCTTGAAGAAGAGAAAGTTCTCCCATGACAACCATTATCCACGGTTCCTTACCAAATGTTCCCTTTGTTCTTATAACAAGATATGTCTCCTTGCTTTGACCATAATGCCCTCCTGCATACACACACACACACACTTGCCCAGGCTCCAAGACCCCCAAGGCCTCCGGTTTTACTTTACAGCTACTCTGACTTTACTCTCTCTGTGCATGTCCTGTGCCTATGCTCTCACCATTAAATTATGTCATGTCTGCGATTCTCCTTTCTTCTGAAGTGACTATGAGGAATTTGTCCCAGCCACAGGGGAGAAGGATGCTTTGGGCAGGATGACATATTCTCTATATGAAATATGCTCAATAGTCCATATCCTGAAAGTGAGAGCATTTGTTTTAGTTAGAATTTATTCCGCATCACAGTCCAATACTGAGGGACATCAGGGCAGAAACCTAGAGGTGGGGGCTGAAGCAGAAGCCAGCCATGGAGGAGTGCTGCTCACTGCCTTCTTCCTCATGGCTAGCTCAGCCTGCTTTCTTATGCCATCCAGAGTCGCTTGCGCAGGGATGGCATCACCTCAGTGAACTGGTCCTCCCGACATCAATCATCAATCAAGAAAATGTACTACATATTTGTCCATAGGTTAATCTGGCAGGGAAATTTTCTCAGTTGAGGTTCCTTTTTCCTTGTTCCTGACAGAAAACTAGCCAGCATGAAATTCTACACAATGGGTTATTCCAGTTTCACAATAGCACTACAGGGTAGCTATGACTAATTAACAGGCAAGGACATTCAAGTTCAGACAGATCTGTTACAGGTGCCGCATATAGCTCATCTTGCATAATCCTGTGATAATGGGTGATAATGCGTCACCCCTTCAGCAAATAAGGAAATAGAGTTCAGAGTGTATACAGTGTGAGTTCTGTGAACTCTCAAGACACTCCGTGCTCTAACACACTCACCCTCATGCGTCTTTAAGCTTACTGTCCTTTGGCTAGTGGAATTACTCAAGAACAAAACCCAAGACTGATACAATTAATAATTATTGGATATAGAAGGTAAGATTGGGAAGAAATGGGTGATTAGGTCAATGAATGGATGAAGAAATGTGTAGATAGGAGAAGGAAAACTGAAGGACAGATGTGTCAAGACCACCCAACCACACACTTCTTATAAGATGACTGAAAAGTTCATATACCATTATCTTTCCAACCCTATGTGATAGGAGGATCACTCCTCCTATGAGGAGTGAAGGATCACTGTCAGGGCTTAAGGAAAAGAGAGGGAGCAGAAGGAGATAGCACAGTGTCATGTGGAATGGGAATGGTCTCGTCTCAGTGCATTCTGTGGAAGAGTGGGAGGACTCCTGAGGGTCAAGGACACCACAAGATGTACAGAGTCAACTCCTCTAGGCCCATGGGGGCTCACCGAGACCGAATCACCAACCAAAGAGCTTGCATGGACTGGATGTAGACCCCCTAAATATATGTAGCAGATCTACAGGATGGTCATCATGTGGGTCTTTTCACAATTAGAGTAGGAGCTGTCTCTGACTCTATTTCCTGCCTTTGGATCCCTTCCCTCTAGCTGGGCTGACTTGTTTGGCCACACTGGGAGAAGATGTACTTAATCCTGCTTGTAGCGCTAACTTGAAGTGCCTGGATAGGTTAACACACCTTGGGGACCTTCCCTTCTCTGAGAAAAGGGAGAAAGGGGATGGGAAAGAGGGTGTGTGATGGGGGAGGACTTGGAGGAAAGGAGGAGGAGGGGCTGGGATCAGGCTGTAAAGAGATTAATAAATAAATGAAAAAATTGAAGAGAAAAGAATGGGCTCTTCAAATGCCCATCCATGTCCAGGATGGGTACCTGGGCAACTTAAGAACTAAGTAGAGATTTTGTTTCATGCCTAGTTTTGCTTCTTCTCAGGCCACAGTCTCTGGAATGGTACCTTTGAAGAGCATCCTCCCTTCGATGTGCCAGATGCTGATGGGAGCTTCCTTTCTCTTGCCCTTGGAGGCTTCTATATGTTCCTCACCATGATCATCCTGCTCCAGGTAAGAGCTCTCTAACCTCTACAGCTTTGCAAAATAAAGAAAAATAAGTGTTAGCCTCAGAAAGGAGGACAAGATGGGAAGACTGTTATTGCTTTTGGGTGCATCTGTCGAGTGTTCACATTGAAGGTACTGTCAGGACAACCCTTGAGATAGCTGTAGAAGACTTAGAGAGTGAGACAGTAACAGTCACCCATTTATATGTCCCTTTGCCAGACACAGAACAGGAAAGATACTAAAAACCAAGGCCAAAGGAAGATCAGATAGTACAGGAAGCTACTCAGGACTCTCCATCCCCAAGCATTAGAGATAGAAAAAATTCAGAAGTTAGTGTTCTAGCATTTGACAAGCCTCGCCTATAGTCAATGTCTTATAGAACCTTGTTGCTGACTGATGAATCATTTTCAACCATCCATTCATTGTAGCAGTTTGATCCTTCTTAAAGGGAAATTAAACCACACCACTTCTCAGCACAGAATCTGCTGGTAATTCATGTCTACTCAGAGTAAAAAATCCAAAGTCCTTATGGAAGCCAACAAGGCTCCAAATAAATGATCTGGACCTTGGCCCCATCTCATCTACTACAGATATCTTCCTCCATCCTTTTTGTGTGATGTCTACACACTCCCACCCACCCCAAACAACCAAACCCCTCCCACTGCCCAGAACTCTCCTCACACCCTTGTCTCTTCAATCTCTACCCAAAGGTCATGTATATGAAAGAGTCCGTCCAGTCTATGACTCTGTCCTCTGATTTCCTTTCTTCTATTTCATGAGGCCCGCATTATATATGTTGATTTTCCTATATACTATCACTAGAATATGAGTTCTTCATCATTCTGTTGTAAAGAACCAGTGATAAGCACCTGACTCACCCCAGGCACCACAGTTTCATTTCTCCTAAGAATTCCAAGGGGGGGAGACCTGAAGTCACTGACTTTTAATTTCCCAGGAAAATTCAGGCAGTCAGCTGTCCTTACCTTCCTATCAAATGCCTTTGCTGCCACTAGTGAAGCTCTGGGAGCAGGGACCAAGCCAGTTTCTGACACACTGTGACTCCATCTTCCCTCAGGTATTGATCCCGATTTCCTTGTATGTGTCCATTGAGCTTGTAAAGCTTGGGCAGGTGTTCCTCCTTCATAACGACCTTGACCTTTATGACGAAGAAGCCGATTTGTCCATTCAATGTCGAGCCCTCAATATTACAGAGGACCTGGGCCAGATCCAGTACATCTTCTCTGACAAGACGGGGACCCTGACAGAAAACAAGATGGTGTTCCGCCGTTGTACCATTGTGGGCAGTGAATATTGTCACCAAGAAAATGGTATGAGGGCCCTGCAGGTACCCTTCTCTGTTAAGAGAACAGGAAGACAAGGACACTATCCTGATGACACCACCACCACCACATACAGAGGTTCTGTGGCATATTGCCAAGTTGCTTCACCCCTCATATCAAAGTTGGGCTAAGGTAGAATGTATCCTAACTGTGTATCAGTCATGAAGCGAGGCTTAGAATTTTCTCCTGTATCATTACCTGGTGTGTCAGGACAGGTCTAGATCTAGGCACAGGGTTAAAGTTGGCACACTTAGACAGTACCTTCCATTTTAACAGATGCCTTAGATTTCCTCAACTCAGTGTTTTAGTTTACAATAGGAGGTTGTAAAATGTCTGGAATATTCCTTTTCATGGTCTGAAAGTAGCCTATGGAACTGAGTTAGTACATGCACATGCACGCTCACACACATGATAACGAGAGAGGACAAGATATTATAGATAGCCCTGTCGCTGTTGCTATGGCAATCACTCATCAGTTACTTGAGAGCATCTTGTTTCTTTTTAATAATATAAGAGCTAATACTACAGGCACCCAGCTTGGCTGGTTATTATGTTACTAAATCTTCAAAATGATGCTGAATTGGATTCAAAGCACAAGGTCACATAACTCTGCAGCCTTAGTAGCCCAGCTACAGTTTTCTATGGACCATTCCTGAGCCCTATCTTAAGCCCGGAAGCCTAGCATCCCCCAAGCCTAACTCAGCCAGGACGTGACAAGATTCCTTTCTTGCAGCCAAGAGACTGGAGACGCCAAAGGAGCTGGACTCAGATGGTGAGGAGTGGACCCAATACCAATGTCTGTCCTTCCCACCTAGATGGGCCCAGGGCACAGCAACAATGAGAAGCCAAGGAGGTGTCCAGCCTCTGAGGAGGAGCCAGAGTGCCCGGGTCCCTATCCAGAGGCACTCTCGACAACGGTCTGTGGGGCTCTGGGAAACCTCACAGCCTCCTGTGGCCTTCAGCAGCTCAATAGTAAGTCCTTGCCTGTATTCATTGCATCACAACCAAAGCATGTCAGGAAGGTAACAGAAGGTTCTAGGATACAGCAGAGACTCCATAACCCATGATTAGTTTGTAAAGAGGCTTAGGGTTGACTGTGTTTCTTAGTTGGAAGAGTGATTCCCTAGCATGCCTGAGACCTGTGTTCCCTCCCAGCACCACCTCATGAACCAAATTGCTACACACCTATAATCCCGTCACTTGCTACATGATGAGTTGGAGGCCAGCCTGGGCTACATGAAACCCTGTAATTAATTTTTTTAAAGATTTACTTATTTATTTATTATGTACACACACAGTGCTCCACCTGCATGTAACCTGCAGGCCAGAAGAGGGCATCAGATGGTTGTGAGCCACCATGTGGTTGCTGGGAATTGAACTCAGGACCTTTGGAAGAGCAGGTGGCGCTCTTAACCACTGAGCCATCTCTCCAGCCCCTGTAATTTTTAAAAAAGACATTTAAAGACTGAAGAACGCTCAGAATGGCCCCTCTAAGTCCCATTTGGAATGTGTAGTGTTCTGTCGGCATGCACGGTTCTTGTTGGTTCCAAATGTTCAGTGTTTGAAAGTTGGGAGTTTTTAATCTTAAATATTAATTTCCCTTCTTCTGAAAATGGAATTAGAAACACTCCCCATACTAATAACAGAGTTTTCTCATGGCAATAATTGGCTTGAGTTAAGGAATCCATACCACGTAGGCTGGCACAGGCCTCAGTTCCCTGGAGCCCCTCCCTCTTCCATTTGTCATCAGCACAGCTGAGAGCCAGCAGCCTCCTCATTATGCATGCTTTTCCAATTATGCCACTAAAAGAAACAAGTATTTGCCATGTCTGTGCTTTTCATAAGCTAGAAAGACAAAAGGCTTCTGCCTTATAGGCTTTGTGCACTTGAAAAAAAAATGTGAGAGGAAACATATTAGCAATAATGCATGAGGAATTTTCAAGAGTTGGGAAGTGAGGAATATCTATATCCCAAGGGCCTAGCTCCTTTCTCCCCTTCGCTCAGTGTGAGAGCTCAACTTTGGTCTGACTTTTGTCTTTTCATATTTGATTCCTCCAAAGTCATTGCTATAAACATCCAGGTAGCCAATGAGGACTCTGAATTTATTCCCCCAAACTGCACAACAGTCCCTGGAGGTCAAGGCCAAAGCCTTCTGACCCCTGCTCCACTCCTTCATCTGCACATACTCTCACAGCATCACGAAGTCTATAAAAGGCCACAGGTGGGCCTGCACAGGTGGTCAAGCAGTTAAGTGTGTGGCTGCTCAGAGGACTAGAGTTCTCTCCTCAGCACATACAACAAGCTACTTGTACATATAGATCTGACACTTCTTCTAAAGTTTGTGGGCACCTGAACTCTGCATATATACATAAATAAAAATAAAATAACTTTTTTCAAGACAATAGAAAGGAAATGTTAAAGGAGCCACAGCCATCTCAAAGCAGAGACTACCAATGAACTTGGGTGTGCTATCATGCTATTATTAGAAAAAGATTTTAAGTCAATTTCCATTGAAATTTTAATCTCTGCCAAAACACACACACACACACACACACACACACACACACACACACGTAAAACACCACCTTTGGGTATTTGTTCAATAAGGGGATGGACTACAAGTCTGAAAAAATAGGCTTGTAGCTATGCTGTTGGCTTGTTAATATGCAATGCGATAAATCTCTTTTTATCCGTTTTTTAATCACCCAAAAATACATAAAATTCTTATCAGGATGTTCCCAAAATCAAATAACACATGTTTGTGCTGACCTCAAGAGCCCTTCTAGTTACAAATCAAGCACACTTGCATCCACAGCCCCAGGGTACCATCTCAGTTCCACCACAAATGACTTTATTTAACACCCAGCAAGTTGAAGGACCTGGAATCATAGCCACACACTTCATTAAACTACGGACAATTCTGGTTCATCATATATTCTAAAAAGACAGACAACTAGTGCACATTTGAAGTGACCTTTCTAAATAAAAGTTGTTTTCTTATTTGCCATCATGTATTAAAAGTTACATGTTTATAAAATATGACCTTTCTCCCCTGAGATTCTGATACATGTTCTCTAGAGATGTGAACACATTACAATTTCATTTCTAGTCAATCTAGGGGCAGGCAAGACTGAGATAGACCATTAACATGCCCAAATAAAACAGTACACATGTGACTCAGACAAGCCCCTGAAGCTTTGGCTAAAGAAGAGATTTGTGCTGTCTCTAAAGATGCTCACTGGAGCTGGAAAGATGACTCCATGCTTAAGAGCACTTGCTGCCCTTGTAGAGGACCCAGGTTCAGCAAACAGCATCCATATGATGACTTGCAACCTTCTGTGACTCCTACTTCAGGAGATCAAATGGCCTCTGACCATTGTGGGCACAACACACATATGCAAACAAGACATTTATACACATAAAATAGAAAGAAAGAAAGAAAGAAAGAAAGAAAGAAAGAAAGAAAGAAAGAAAGAAAGAAGGAGTTTTAAAGGTGCCCACTGGCCTCTGATCCTGCACTGAGCACTGTCTGGTTCTAAAAGAGGACACTAGAGACTTTGGTGGCAACGCCAGGTAATTCTCCAGAGGTCTGTCCCTATCTATTTGTAGCAGGCTTGCTTAACATGCACCCTATTCCACCTGTTTTGGTGTCTTCCTCCACCTTCCTGTCCAACATCTGGCCTGGCATAAACACCTCTCAGAACTACCACTTCTCTACCTCCCCTTTGTAACTGAGTCAGAGCTTGCCTCAGAAATTCCTAGGGTTCATCATCCTGCAAGCTTCTGAAGAGACCAGCTGTTGGTTTCCCTGGCCCTTGGGTCCAAACCAAAAATAAAACAAGAATCAATAGTAGCAGCAACAAGCAAAGCTGGGTTTGCTTTTTTCTTTAGCTACCAGACACAAGGAAGCATCAGTGATTATCTCCTAATTACCTGCTATAAAACTGTGGGTTTAAGGTGGGTAATATACTTATGAAACTGGCACGTCCCCAGCCAATGTTTAATAGCACTGGCAGATGGAAAATAAAATGCCTTTTTGCCCTGGTCTGCAAGCAGCCAAGATTTATGCAGAGTCCTTGTTTCCAAGAGCCACTTACACAATGTATCACAAAATCATCAAACCAAAGAACATCTTCCCAACCATGGGGTGGAACTGTACAGTGGGGGGAGGGGAGGCCTCCAGTCTCCTCCCTCCTTTCTCCTTTCTGTGGGCATGTCACCTTCCCTGACACCTCCACAGAGAATGTAGTAGGCACAACTGAAAGAGGTGCCTAAGGGCAGTTTCTTAGTGATTCCTCTGTGAAACACTCCCACTCTCCTGCAGATTGGCAGGGCAGCCAATATACACCTGCTGCCTCTGTGGGGTTAGATAACCAGACAGATACATGAATATTCCTGCGAGTCATCTGACCACACAGGGCAGGACTCTCTTAGCCTCCGGGGACCCAGGTGGAAGGGGAAGAACTGTCAAATTTTCCTTACACTTGCCTAGCTTACTTTAACAATCTATGTGCTATCTGGGTGAATGTTTGTACATTCCTGGTTCTTCATCCAAACTAAATATCATCAAGACCATAACCTCAAGACAAAGACATCCCCACCTTGAGGCAGAATTCAACCTTCAGTTCCCCAGCAACCAGAAAGTCCTGTTTGTATGCTATTAATACCAGCATACAATACTCTGGTTTCTCTTCAGATCATATAAATCTTTTACCTTTTACTAAAATGAGCATACAGTTAGGCATCAAAAGGGGATCAAATGTCACCTGAGGTGGTCTTCCATTCCCCCTCTACCAGAGGCAAACATCCTCACAGTAGCCTATACAGACTTTCCAGAGGAGCCTCCCTATGTAGAAGCCTCTATGGAACACACACACACACACACACACACACACACACACACACACACACATACACACATACACACACACACACACACACACACACACACACACACGATGATGATGCATTGACTGGAGGACTTTTGGACTTCGACTTTTTTCTGTTTTCATGTGTGTATATGTGTGTGTGCATGTTTACATGTATGCCTATGCATATGTATCTGTGTATGCATGCACATGCATGTGTGGAGACCCAAGGTCAGTGTCAGAAATCATCCTTAACCACTTTTTAAGACCTGCCAGTCAAACACTGGGATTGCTAATACTGCTACTCTGTCTAATCAGTTTACTCTAGGGATTTCTTATCTGTCTACCAAGACTGTCAAGAATTTACATGAATGCCAGGGATCTGAATTCCATTTTTCACTCTTTCAGAGAAAATGCTTTAACCACTGAGCCATTTCCCCAGCCTATACTTTACTATTAAAAAAAGAATCAGAAGTGCTGGCAACTGTTCCTATGTCCAGGCACATGTGTATAATAAATACAGTAGAGAGCAGCCTAATTCTTTTTTAGTGGCTGTTGGAACTTGTTGGATAGTTGAGCCATTGTGGGTTTATATGTGTGTGGCAGGCTTTTTACATTATTAATTTTCAGAGTATAATTGCTAAGTTGGGGTGTTTGTCCAGCTTTTCATCAACTGACTTTTCCCAAGATCTTGTGGCAGTTGACATGTCCCCCAATAGCAAACAGAAGGGCCCGCTTCCTCCTTATTCTGTCAACTGTATCTGTGGTTACTGTCAGCATGTCTTTAGAATAGCCTTTCACTTATTTGGTCAGCTGACCCATCAACATTAGTTAACATCTATTCAATGGTGGGTATAGTAGCTAGATGGTAGAGCTATAAAGCCTAATAGAGCACTGGATCCTGGATTCAGGAATGTACAGCCTAAGGAAGGAGCAAGTGGGACACCAGTGACTACTGCTGGGACAGTAGGTATAGGTGTGCTATAGAAGATCAACAGAGGAGAGTCCCATCCTTCTTCTGGCCTCTGGGAAATTTCCTGGTGAAGCTAGCACCTGAACTTGCCCTCAAGACCAGTGTGAGGCAACCAAAGGAACTTAACCAGCAGCAGTCATCCATGAGAGTACATGAAGAATGAAAGCTGTTGTGGGAGGAAAAAAATCTGTGGAAGCAAGATGGAGCTATGGAGGTGCTCATCCATAGCTGGAGGTAAAGTGCACACCACCATTTGATCAAGTAAAAATGTATTAAAGACCAGTTTTAATAAAGAAATGTCAAGGGCCAATGAGATGCCACAGAAGGAGAAAACTGACTTCCAGTTGTTCTCTGACCTCTACTTCATGGTGCACATACACCATGAAAAGGAAATGAAAGAGAAAAATCCAGTTCCTCTGTGTTGGGCAAGCAAGGTTCTAAAAAGGAGTCATTCAGTGTACTGCATGTCCACAACCTGCTGGCCCAGGGGACACATCAGAGGCAAGCCATCATCTTCATGGTTCTAGCCCTAAAGCAAGACATGATCATGAACAGTTTACTTCCTGCCTCTCTGAAGGAAAATACAGGACTGTATTTGATGGCCTTTTAGCTTCCTTATGGAATCTGGGTGTCTGTTCAAAGGTTTAGAACCCCAATCATGCACCATTTCCCACAAAAAAAAATCTATTTTTAAGGAACAGGAACACTTCCACAGTCTCCCAAACTGCTTAGAGCTCAAGCTTGATGTGCCAGGCATCTGGGATGGCAGACATTAAAAGCTGTGTCTCTCACTAAGACCCAAAGGACACTTCCTTCTCATGGAGGATCTTGTCTGGTACAGGAGAGAAGAGGGATTCTAGAGTCAAGCCACCAAGAATCAACTGAGGATACCTCCAATTTATTGTGAGAGCTTAGGTGAGGCACTAAACTCTTCTAGGCATGAGCTACCTTATCTAAAATTCAGAGGCAACAGCACCCAGACAATTGCAATATTGATGGCAGGGATACGTTGAGATGGCAGATGCACTGGGAACATGAAACACTGCAGGGATCTAAGCTCTCATTAGCATAAAAATTGGGTTCAGTGTTTGGGTAGTATTAGCTAATCTGGCTACAGAACTTTAGATAAAGTACTAATGAGCCCCCTATGCTATAATCCCAGGAAGGACAATGCTGTGCCTGTTGTACAGGAATCTGATATGTGATTTGGTCTTCACCCTTTCTTGCTAAGAGCCAGTGGCTAAGTCAGCCCGCATCTCTGGATGTACAAGTGGGAGTCGCACAAATGGCTTGGGATTGGGGAGGTAGAAAGCACTTCATAAATGTGAGCTACTTTTAGGAGTGCAATATTCAAATGCACAGAAGACAAATAGCATATATTCCAGAGAAAGACAGATCAAATGCAACGTTCTACAAAAATGTGAAAGATTGCAAAACTATGGATCAGTTTCAACTCAGAAAAAAAAAAGAAGCAGAAGAAAAAGGAGGAGAAGAAAACGGGTCACTTATCATCTCTGCTTTATCATGAAGACTCAAGATTCTTGGCAAAGGGACCAGCCTTGGAGCATTTGCTAAACAAAATTGGCAACACTATGTAATGTGGCTTGCCAGGTCAACAGCACCGTCCATCCCATAATGAACTCAGCTATGCCTTGGCCTACTTCCCTCATTCACCTAATATGTCTGGAACCCATGGATACTGTCAGTGTAAAACTTGCTTTTGTGGTTCAGAAGAGTTTGCAGTGAGTTGACTAGTTAGTGGGCAGGTGGCTCTTCTGTGCTCTTTAAGCTCTTAGGTGAGATTCTGATGCATATGAAAGGGCTCTTCTACTGATGAGACTGGAGGCAGGGAAGGAGAGTGTGTGTTCAGACTGCAACAGAGGCCTCTAGGGTCTACTGAAGGCAAACCTTGGAAAAACTTGTGAAAGAGTGTAGACGCGGGAGGATGTGGTGATGCCGACAGTGATGATCTGGAGATCTTTTGGGAAGTCAGAAGTTGCAGGAAAAAAGTGGGGTCTTAGGAACATGCCATAGTCCATGGTTATGTGATGGGTGAGAAGAGCTGCATGGCAGTGATATTGGAATAAAGCTGGGGCAAAAATATGAAACTGAGGCCTAAAGGGTCTAAGCTGTACTGCAAGCAAAAGGAGTAGGGAATACATGGTGAGGAGATGCTAGACGAGGAGAGATGCCAGGACCAGGCAACTGATGGTGCCATGGATCTGATTTAACAGTGAGAAATTGAATGAAAATTGAGTGGAAGGGAAGAATCTGCTGGCTGTAAGACTATGAGGAAGATGGAGTTATCCCTACCCTAGACATGCAGAGCCTGCTGGGAGGGAGCTTCCTTCCTAGTCCTATCAGGAAAAGATGTCACTTGGGCTTCTTTTTCTTCCAGGAAAAAGATGTGACTCCTGATAAGAACCTCCTGAGCAAGGTGAGAGATGCTGCCCTGTGGCTGGAGACCTCAGATGCCAGACTTGCCAAGCCTCCCTACTCCACCACTGCTTCCATTGCTGACTTCTTCCTTGCCCTAACCATTTGCAACTCTGTCATGGTGTCCACAACCACTGAGCCCAGGAAGAGGGTAAGGACCAATGATGGTTGTGAATGGTTGGGAGGCAGAGAGGGGAAGGAGAAAAGTACAAAAGGGAATAGGAAAGGGGAAATCCCTGATCAGAAAGACATGACTCTGTGGTGCTAGCCATGGCATCGTCAGTCCATCATTGTGAAACTTGGACCAGGCATGTGATCTTCCTAGGTCTGTTTCCCTCTTTAAAAATCAAATGGGAAAAGTTACAAATCAGCCATTCATGTGTGCAACTTTCAACCTTTGTCTACCCACCTGTGGGGTAGATGCTGAGTAAATATTTATTGAGCATTTGGCTGTGTGCCAGACCCCATGCTAAATACATTATTTACATTTTACCTGTATTGCTTAGAACCCTGAAACTTGGTATGTGATAGTTTTAGATTTAATAAATGAATTCTGAGGTCTTGACTAACTTAACTAAGGAGGTATGGTTAATACATGCAGAACCACCTGTGTGACTCTGTTATTGTTCCCAATAATATGATGTTATACCTAAATTAATTAGCTTGTGTGCTATGTGCTTTCCTTGGAAATAATGCAAAAATATGCTTGTTTATCTATATGAAGCTGAATAAAGAAAACTAGTGAGGGTAGATGGGTCATCAATTATCTACAGACTTAGCCAAGCTCCCTACAAGTCACTGATAAGAATAATGATTTGGTGCAACTGGTGGCTATAAAACCAAGAAAACGGGATTCATTAGACTATAACTTCCTCTCACTGTGCCCAAATTTCAAACCATCCAGAAAAGTCACCTCATGATCAGACATTTTCAGTAACATGTGAGGCAGGAAACATCTGAACAAGTAACTATTTTTGAGAAATACTATTTGGGGAAAGCTAGCATCCAACTTCAGTTTTTACATTAATGAGAAGGCTGGCACTGGCACACAGCTCCAAGCTAAGGACTGGACCCAGACTCAGAACTGAGTCCCAGTCCTATTACCAAAACACTGAGTTATCATGGCAACTATTGAACATCTGTGTGCCTGGTTTCCCCATCCATACTGATGGTAGCCCATTGAGTGTCAGGAAAGATTAAATGTGATGATTCACACAAAGAGAAAGCAGTTTACCCTACAATAACAGAGAGAATGTTTGCTCTTGAGTGCCTCATGGTCATCTCCTTTGTTTCTTTCCACTATAACCAGAGTGGGATACTCAGAAACTATAGGAATATAAACATTGGCCATATCTAGAATGTCAGGCCTGGAAGGAGACATCTGAGCTAACACTATCTTTGGATGAGTGGAGTCCACAGAATACATGAGCATTGCCTATGACTATAGAACACCCAGATGATCCACTGATTGCAAAATGCTATTCACATTCTGAATAAGGCAGCTTGCATGCTTAGAGTAATGTTGTACTTTCCTCATTCAACCACAGGTTACCACTCCACCCTCCAACAAGGCTCTGGGGACATCCTTGGAGAAGATTCAACAACTCTTCCAAAGGCTGAAGCTTTTGAGCCTCAGCCAGTCATTTTCATCCACTGCACCCTCTGACGCAGATCTAGGAGAGAGTCTGGGGCCCAACATACCCACCACAGACTCAGATGAGAAAGACGACACATCTGTGTGTAGCGGAGACTGCTCCACTGATGGTGGCTACAGGAGCAGTGTATGGGAGCAGGGTGACATCTTGGGGTCCAGCTTAGGACCTTCTCTGGAGGAGGGCCTGGAGGGCCCAGCTCTCAGCCTAGATGGACCTGAGCTATGCTACGAGGCTGAGAGCCCTGATGAGGCAGCTCTAGTGCATGCCGCCCGAGCCTACAGTTTCACACTAGTGTCTAGGACTCCTGAACAGGTGACTGTGCGTCTGCCACAGGGCATCTGCCTCACCTTTGACCTCCTCTTCACACTGGGCTTTGACTCTGTCCGGAAGAGAATGTCAGTAGTGGTGAGGCACCCGCTGACAGGTGAGATCATCGTCTACACCAAGGGTGCTGACTCAGTTATCATGGACCTGCTAGAAGATCCATCCTGTGGTAAGTTTACCTCACCAGGCCCAGGAGTCCGGGGCCCATGAGACGCTCTCAAAACAACAGCCTTAGAACACACTGACTATTCCATCATTAGAGATTTGGGGTGTCCGTTAGTACATTCAAGAATCTGTAGAGTCTTCTATAAGAGAAACCATTTTGCCTTCACTTTCCCCAGTTTACAGGTTTCCACACTCACTATAATATTCATTATCCAAACCCATGCCCAGTTTCTTTCTACCAAAACATCCTTTAGTCATATCCTAGAGCACACTGTGGTCCTTCAAGTGTTCCTCTTTATCGTCATTTTCCCCAGCGTCCACCCACACCAAGATGGATATTTCACAAACTTTCACAGAGCCAGAAAAAAACATTCCAAAGTCCCTACGTATCAGTGTCCAGTTTTGGAGCAGCATGAATCAGTGTGCAGCCGCATCCTGGCTGCTAACAAGGAGAAGACAGTGATAGGGTTATGATTCTCCCAGGAAAGTAGATCCCAGCCAAGCTTCAAAATTGCCCAGGCAGCCCAGAGCCTCCTGTATTATCAGCTGTGGATCACAGCCAAGAGGTTCATGGGGACTGATTAGTGTTTAGAATGAGAAAGGAGCTAATTAGTTCTTCATCCCCAGACTCTGGCAGACAAGTGAATTCAGTGCTTCTGAGTGGAGGAAGCCACAGCTCTCTGGGCAATGGAGCCATGTTACCCTGGAGATGTTTGTTTACTCCTTCTTCACCTGATTGCAGAAATGGGTTGGAGATGCTGCCAATAAAAAGTACAGTCACAGCATTACCACACTAAGGAAGAGGCAAAGCTTTGAGAGGGAGGGAAGAAATAACATCACGTTTAGAGTATTTGTGATGTTTGAACATTCAGTTTGACGCCGAGGTTCCCGGCAACCTGAAGGGAAAAGCCAAAGGGCTCACAAATAGTGAACTTCAACAAGGCTGTTTGTGAAGATAAAATATTGTAAATAGTGTTCATTTAGGCATTGCATACGTACATAAGTCTGTGCTTAGGTCATTTGAGCAATGAGGAAGTAAGATCTGAAAAGACATTTACATTGTATAAAAATATACTCATGGGACTTCTTTGTACTTGATGAGATCCCTACTAGGAATTATAGCTTTAGCATTGCATTGTATGAAGGGATGGATGAGGTGTTCAAATTCTTTGTTGTTAATTACTAAGAGAATTTACTTGGCTCACAGTGTCAGAAGTTCAGTCCGTGCTGAGCTCACTCCCTTGTTTCTCGATCTGTTGTAAGGCAGGACACTATGGTGGACGGGCACAGAGGAACACATCTACTCACCTGATGCCCACCAGGAGGCAGAGAGGGCACATTGCACTGGAGGCTTTGTCTGTGGTCCACTTGTTCCATCTGGACCCCTGCCTTTTGGATGCTGTTAGCCATATTCAGGGTGACTTCTCACTTAGTAGGGATCCCACATCCAGCTGTCTCAGAACTCCCCAGAGGCCCACCCAGAGTGAGTTTTACTACTCTGGGTGAATCTCAATCCAACCAAGGCAGAAATTAAGAGTGGTCATCCCAAACCCACCTCTTGTCATTTTGACACTTGAGAACTCATTAAATTATACTCTCCAAATGAAGACATGTCATAGCGCCGCCTAATATTATAGTGCTGTAATGTAAACACCTGTAGTGCATCAATGCCTTCCTCAAAGTCTAGTGAGTTTCAGTAAAAGTCCGAGTTAAAAAAAAAAAAAATCACCTCAGAGACTCAAGGCAAACTCTTAGCTCTGAACCCCCAACACAAGCACTCTCATTCCAAATGGGAGGAATAGGAAAATACCAAGAATTGTTCCACAGCAGGCAACACCAGACAAACAAACAAAGCAAAACAAAAGCAAATGAAAACCAGCAGGGCAGACATTAAATCTCGCCCTTTGTTGCTCATATCAGGCCATGACAAGCTCTAGAAGCTGGACATGAGACTACAAGAAGTGTCCAAATTCTATTCACTACAGAGGCTCTCTCTCTAGAACACCTGTCCAGCACTGGTAAGGGATTCTGAAGGTTTCATTGCTCAGATTTACAAAGCGCTGTGATAGAGAAGTGACACCTGTCACAGCTTAGATTAAGAAAGTGATAGTATCATTGGCCCTGCCCCCTCCCCAGCTATGCTAGCCCTAAACTATTCTTACTGTCTAACAGAGGGCGCGGGGGGAGGGGGGGGGAATGACTTCAGAAAGTAATATGCTATGTGGAACTTTAACACGGGGATTTTGAACAAGGCATTGAGGTATTTTTCACACTAGAGTTACAGGAAATGCAAAAGCTATTTTTTTTTTTCCTAACACCATCCCTCATATTGAAAGAAGCCTAAGTCAGCAAACCCAGTGTGCTGAAGAACTCCGCTAATGAGATCCAGGTTTGCAGCTGTCTTGGGACAGAACTTGACAAGAACTGAAGTAGATGACAGGGCTGATGAGGGGTTGTCTAAGTTTCAGAGAAGAGTTTGCAAAGTTGGGTGGCTCTGCAAGCAAGGCTGGCTGGCTACAGAAACCGTAACTGTAGGTACCAAGGAAGACTGAAACTCCTAGCCTCTGACCCTGCACGGGAGGATAGCTTTGTATTACCTTTCTAGGTGGTTCTCTTGTAAGTAGATGTATTTGAACAATTTCTTAGATTACCTCCCTTCCTTAAGTAGCACTTTTTCCAGCCAGGCTTTTGGTTTCTGTTTTTGTTTTGTTGTTGTTGTTGGTGGTGGTGGTGGTGGTGGTTGTTTGTCTATTTGTTTTTGCTTTTTAAAATATTTTTTATTAATTTATTCATATTCCATCTCAATTGTTATCCCATCCCTTGCATCCTCCCATTCCTCCATCCCTCCCATTTTCCCCTTACTCCCCTCCCCTATGACTGTGACTGAGGGAGATTTCCTTCCCCTGTATATGCTCATAGGGTATCAAGTCTCTTCTTGGTAGCCTGCTATCCTTTCCAGCCAGGCTTTTGAAGAACAGCTCTAAGGAGCAGTGTGAGAACTCCTACAGTTGTTATTTTCCAGGGCAGTCTATCATCACAAGACCTCTTCCATGTTCCTAGAGAAGGCTGGGAAGGGGACTCCACCTTTGAGACTGTTGTCTGTTAACTGGGAAGATTTCTCGGGGACTGTAGATGAAGCTCCCTGAGCATTTGCCCATGGCTTCACAGGAAACAATAACTGTTTGACAGTGAGCGACATTGATGTGGAAAAGAAGCTGAAGAGAATCCGAGCCCGGACCCAAAAACATCTGGACTTGTATGCAAGAGACGGCCTTCGAACTCTGTGCATCGCTAAGAAGGTGAGAACTAACTTCTGCAGGCATGCTTCAGGTGTGTGTGTGTGTGTGTGTGTGTGTGTGTGTGTGTGTGTGTGTGTGTGTGTGTGTGTGTTCAGCATCAGGTGTTTTCCTCAATCACTCTCCACCTTATTTTTTGAGACACAGTCTCTCAGTGAACCTAGAGTTGCACAGAATGACCAGCAGGAATCCTCCAGTCTGCCTCCCCAGTACTGAGATTACCAATAGGTCCTCAAGCTTGCATGGCAAGCACCTCCCCAGCTGTTTTCTTTCTTTTTCTTTCTTCCTTTCTTTCTTTCTTTCTTTTTCTTCTTTCTTTTTCTTCTTTCTTCTCTCTCTTTCTTCTCTCTCTCTCTCTCTCTCTCTCTCTCTCTCTCTCTCTCTCTCTCTCTCTCTCTCTCTCTCTCCCTCTCTCCCTTCCTTTCTTTTTTTTTTCTTTCTTTTTCTTTGCAAAAGACCACTGGTTTATTAATAGTTTCAAACTTAGTCTTTGTGCTTGGCTATTGACTCTAAGACCATAAACATGTTATATAATCACTCTAACACTAGGCTATATCCTCAGCCTTTTCTTTTCTTTGTGGTGGTGTTTGCATTCTGACTAGCTTTTTGAAGCAGAGTCTCCCTGAGTTGCCCAGGCACACTTTGAACTGGTGATCTCCTGCCTCAACTTCCTAAGCCTGGGATTATGGTTCCACATCATACCTAGCTAGAATCAGCTCTTCTGACTCATGATCAAAATCTATGACTGTTACAATTTTGCTGAGGCAGAAATCTGAACAGGAAAACTATATATATGTGCCTTTAGCCATTCTTTATTTTTATTGTATGTGTAATGGTTGACCTGCAACTCATAAAATTACTTATTTAGTTATTAATTCTTTGAAATTCTCATAAATGTACTCTAGGTCTCTGATCCTATCCACTCATTCACAAATACAATTTCCTCTTCAAAGTAGTCTTAATTTTTGCAATAGTTGTCTAAGTTAAAATGTGGAGAGGTTTTCTGTGAACCTCTGTGTGTGTGTGTGTGTGTGTGTGTGTGTGTGTGTGTGTGTGTGTGTGTGTTCATGTGGGAAAAAAAATCTAGTTTTCTGGCTTCTGTTGAGAATCTGATTATCCACTGAATGGTATCATTTAGCATAACTGTGTAGCAGCTGGCCCCTGTGATGAGCCCGTGGAGGTGTGTTCAGCTGTGTTCTGCTCTTGTCTGCAATCCCCACCATTGGCTATTGCTTTACCCTAGGCCCAGATGTGGCCAGAGAGATGGCTCGCCTCTATGTCTGAGATTCTTGACTTTAACACCCTACAAAAGGGGTAGGAACCAGGGACGTTGAAGTTCAGAGCAAGGCCATCGGATGAGCTATGCGCTGTCTAGTAGGAATGCCATGATGGCCACGGATTTCTAGGTGACCAGAAGTAGTTTCTCCTCTACAGACTCTCAGGGCTGCCCATCTGATTCATAGGGACTTAATGTACTTACTTGAAAACCAAGCCCATCTGGGTACAAGTCCAAATTTCACCACCTCTTGCTATGTCTTTCAGAAAGCAGCACAGCTTTTTACATTCTCTGAGGATTGTAACTATATCCTTACCACTGCCTGCTTTCCATAAGTCTATGTCTATAGTGTCTCCTGCTATAGACTATATTTCTCAAATGCAAAAGACCTACCTGTGGCCAAGCATCATGGTGCATGCCTTTAACTCTAGTACTCAGGAGGCAGAGGCAGGTAGATTTCTGTGAATTCCAAGCCAGCCAAGGCCACATTGTTTGATCCTGGCTCAAAACAAAAACAAAAAAAAGACCTGTGTTCTCTTGATTTTCCATATATCGTCATTCCAGAAGGACTTAATGAATATTTGGTGCTTATGTTACAGAATCATTCATTTACAAAAGAGAATGCGAACATTAAAATATGGTGGGCAGAAAAAGTACTGCAGGACCCCAAGGGAGAAAGGTGTGGCATCTGGGCATGACTGACACCATGGCTGGTGGGTAGGTGTACAAGCTGGGGAAAACATGGCTGCTGTTTTCCTTTCCAGCCTCATGTCTGGCCCTTCCACCTTGCTTTCCACCTCCATTAGCTAGTGCATTACCAGATCAGAAATAGAGTCAAGTTCATTGCTGTGGCATAGCATTTGCTCTTCCTCATGATTCCTAAAATTGAGTCCTTTTATTAATTCCTTGGGAATTTCATACAATTTATTTTGAGCATATTCACCCCTCCAACTCATCACCTTAACTTCTAAAAGTACTGTCCTACCTCCCCACCCCCACAGTACTGTGTTCTCTTTTTGTTATGTAATAACCCATCAACTTGACTTCATGCTGCCATGTTCTGGAAATAAGGCTAAACACTGTGGCATGCACTCCTTGAGTCTTACCTCACATGTTACCTGTCAGCAAGACCTCACCATCCAACAGAAGGCAACCCCCTTCTCCACAGTTACTCTCCAGCTCCAACAGACTCTACATTATCATCCTTTTAAAAAAAATATTTATTTATTATTATTATACAGTGCTCTGCCTGCATGAACACCTGAAGGCCAGAAGAGGGCATCAGATCACATTATAGATGGTTGTAAGCCACCATGTGGTTGCTGGGAATTGGACTCAAGACCTCTGGAAGAGCTGTCAGTGCTCTTAATCCCTGACCCAATTCTCCAGCCCTGCCCCACCCACTATCATCCTTTTTATTATCTACCTAGCACTCCTTAAAATGATCTAGTCATTTAAATCTCTTACCTGACTACAGCATCTCACCCGCCACCAGCATACAATCCATGACATCTTGAGACCTTGGTTTTGTTGTTCATCTCCAGAGCCCTGAGCACAGCAGAGACTCAGCAGAGGTTTGGTCATCATGGAACATAAGGATTGGTCTTTCACCAATGTATTAGTTCAGAATATCATTATGGAGCATTCCATGGCCAATTCTGGGAATTCCATGCAGACTTCCAGGCAGCCGGCACATCAGGAAAAAAGGGAAATTTCATTTGCTAATTCATTCAGGGTTATTAATAATCCTCTTCCTGTTTCATAGGTTGTTGATGAAGAGGACTTCCAGGAGTGGGCCAGTGTCCGGCGTGAGGCTGAGGCATCGCTTGACAACCGAGAGGAGCTTCTAATGGAGACAGCCCAGCACCTGGAGAATCATCTCACCTTACTCGGTAGCTAAAAATAAGGCATCACTACACTGAAAGGGAAGAGGAAAGCTGGGAAAGGAACACTTGGCCAGGATTCTGATGCTGCTACACTTTTGTCTCAATTAGGAGCCTTCCCTGGGTTTTTCCAGATATTTGGCATAATTGGGCCATGTCAGCAACCAGCTCTGTTTCCTAGGGATATTCTGAGAGCATCCCTGGCCTCCCTGCTGGAAGAAGCCCATGACTTTGGCTTCTTCTCCAACAGCAAACTCCTCTGCCCATTCAAATGTTTGTTATACACCTACTAAATGCACCAAGTAGCAGGGTAGGCTTTACAGCTATAGAGAGAGATGGGAATTCCAGCCGCCACCTTCCCACAGCTCAGAATCTAGCCTGGATGATTAAGCCAGCCACATCACCACTCAGCAAGTGACAAGAGCTGGGCAGAAGATGTAAAGATAAATGCAAAGTAGGAGGTGCCAACTCACACTGGGGCCAAAGAGGGTTTGGGAAGGCCACTCATGGAAAAGGAAAAGATAAGTTGTTCAGGAATACGGGGGACTGATCATGACAGAATGAAGGGCTAAATGAAAGGCAGGAAGTGAGGTCTGAGGAGAAGTGGAACTGCAGAGATCTGCTTTAGCTGGACCACGGAATATAGAGGAGAACTGACAGGAGGTGAGAGAGGCCAGAGGAGCCCGATTTATAATGGGCCGTGTAAATCAGAAACTAAACATTTACAAAGTACTTTAGTCAAAGCACCAGCACTACCACTGTATAAAGGGTAGACTGATGATTCACGGGCAAGAGGAGAAGTACTGAGACTGGTTAAGAGACGGGCTGGATGTCTGTAAGAAGAAAAGCATTGTAGAGCCGAAAAGTGAAAGCTTTGCTTAGGTAAACGAACTTCCTCCTACATAGGGAAAGATGCCCCTGTCTTTAATCACTCTGGGGCCACTTGGATGAAAGAGAAGCAGCAGGAGAGAGTTTAGGGTTAGGGGATCTTCCCAAGACCTGCCCCCTCTAGAAAGACACCCAAGAAGGAATCAGGAGTGTGCACTGGCCACAGAGCCAAAAGCTATCTTTCATTGCTACAAGATGATGAGCCCTTTACATCTAGAAGGCAGCAGCGTGATTAGTCGGACAGCCTTCAAACAGAAGATTTGACTCTCTAGCACCTTCCACCTACTGTACTTTGTCTTGGCCGCAGAGTGCCTGTGTTTGCTGCCCCATAAGCCCTGGCATTTCTAAAGCTGAATGCAAGAATTGTTTTGGCAAGAACCAGAAAGTAGCTAGTCCAGAGTAGTCTACCACCATACAAGGCCACAGCCAGTAGTCACCCCATCTGGGGTTGCCACCACTCTCTCTCCCTCTCACCTCCTGGCCGCACCTTTGGCTTCTAGGTAACACCATGTCTCAGCTGCAGAAAATAGTCATCAGCTGGCTCTGTGAAGGACTCACTTGTTGGGGCCTGTCAGCTTCCCCGTCTAGGAGAAGCGTTCACGGCCTTCCTGTTTCATTTTCTCTTTCACACAAATAAATGTGTTTTTCCTCCTCCCTCCTTCACACAGCCTCACTGTGCTGTAAATCGATTTCTCACGCTCACCTTGCAAGCTAAACCTCACAGAGAAAGATGATATTTAAGCCAACACTGTCCTAAGAGTTGTTTACCTGTGTGTTTGTACCTGAAATATAACACAGGCACATTTGAAGAGAGATGGGTCCCTTTCATCACCTCAGGATGGTTGGAAAATGTGACTTCATTGCAAAATCCTGTGGCCACCAAAAATGCTGCACAGTCTTCACACTAAATCTCAAAATATGAGTTGGATGTTTCAACATGCAGCCAATATAACTGCTTTGCGAACTTTTTACCACTCTGGAGTGCTCAAAGAAACAAAACCTTTGCTTCTACTCTGAGTGAAATGGATAGCCATTAATTAGTCTGTGGCCTGAAATGGATCTCATTTCAAATGCAGATTGAGTTTTGCTTCTGCACTTAGCAACTGTTTAATATATGGGTATGTATTCATCGAGGTTGAAGCAAAGCTTGAGATCGTCCACAAATGATGGCACTTGCATGTCTAATTGTGCCCATGAATAGCAGCAAAAACAAATGTGAGTCCCTATTAAATCTGCCATGATCAGCTGGCTGCAGAGCAAAGGTGTCTGCCTTACCTCTTCTATACTCATCGCCTAGTCCATCACCCAATCTCCTCCTCTGTACTCCTGCTTAGTCTCTGAGGATCTTTCATCCTGTAGGCTTTGAAATTTTATAAACCTACTTTATTTGGGGGTTTTGTAAGGCCTTTATCTCCCTTCCAAACTACATACCCTAGATAGGAGAGAAAAAAGGTTAACGGGAACGGGAGAAGTAGACCTTTTTAGACTCAGGTCTGTGCAGCGATCCCACTTCTTGTCATCAGGATTCCAGCAGACCTATTAAAAAGCAAAGCAGTAATTCAGCAAAAGTGACTGCAACCGCAGAAGCCAGGACCTGGAGCAGCCAGAACCTAGAACCTTGAAGTGTTCTCTGGAACGTTTCTCTCTAGGAGCATCTCATAATGGAGCTATGAACAGCCAAGCAATGCAAAACCAAAAAGCCAAGCCTCTGATTTTTGGCCTCATAAATAAATAAATCTCTTCTCAGAGTCTGTACTAGGATGTTTATCAGTTGGTAAAGACCATGACCCCACAAGAGGCACTTCCTCTTCTAGTGGACCAATTGTCCTCTCACAAGTCTGTCTGACATCCCCTCAACTTGGAATCAAAACAAAAACATGTTTACATCCACTACATCATCCTGCCTCTCCAATTTCCAATTCACTCTCTAGAATGATCAGAAAATACAAACCTGGCCATGTCTCTCCCCAGCTTAACATCCTTTCATTGCTTTCTTTGCTGCCAAATAAATTGCATCTCCCTCAAGGCCCTGATGAGACCGAGAAGCCCTTCTCCCTCCTGCCTCCTTTCTAGCCATCTGAACTCTAGGCCTTCTCACATGTTGATCCCTCTACCTGGAATGTTCCTTTACCTCTGAGACTGATCTTCTAGGTGTGAACAGAAATGATCTTTCATTAATAATACTTTTCCTTGACTTTTGAAGTGAATCTCAGTGTCCACTCAATAGCACTCTGATCTTACCATGTAGCTCAATTACTGTCCTTCACCCAATGACTTTTCTGGGCAGGTAACAATTTTCCTAGTTAGGGTTACTATTGTTTGGATGAAACGCCATGATCAAAAGAAAGGTGGGAAAGAATGGATTTATTTGGTTCATGCTTCCACCTCATTGTTCATCACTGAAGGACATAAAAACAGGAACTCAAACAGGAACCTGAAGGCAGGAGATGATGCAGAGTCCACGGAGGAGTCCTTCTTACTGGCTTGCTCTTCATGGCCTGCTCGGTCTGTTTTCTTATAGAACCCAGGACTACCAGGACAGAGGTGGCCCCACCTACAATAGATTGGGCTAAGCCTTCCCACATCAATCACTAATTTTAAAAATGCCCTATAGGCTTTCCTACAGCCAAAACTTTAAAGAATCATTTTTTTAACTCTTTTTTTTTTATTAATTTATTCTTGTTACATCTCAATGTTTATCCCATCCCTTGTATCCTCCCATTCCTCCCCCCCCCCCCATTTTCCCATTATTCCCCTCCCCTATGACTGTTCCTGGGGGGGATTACCTCCCCCTGTATATTCTCATAGGGTATCAAGTCTCTTCTTGGCTACCTGCTGTCCTTCCTCTGAGTGCCACCAGGTCTCCCCCTCCAGGGGACATGGTCAAATGTGAGGCACCAGAGTTCGTGAGAAAGTCATATCACACTCTCCACTCAACTGTGGAGAATATTCTGACCATTGGCTAGATCTGGGAAGGGGTTTAAAGTTTACCTCCTGTATTGTCCTTGGCTGGTGCCTTAGTTTGAGCGGGACCCCTGGGCCCAAATCTGCCTATCAGATTGTTCTACTTGTAGATTTCTAGGACCCTCTGTATCCTTTTATTTTGCTATTCTCCCATGCGTCTCTCATTTAGAGTTCCAATAGGATGCCTTTCCCTCTGTCCCAGTTTCCTGGTAAGTGAAGACTTTCGTGGGACATGCCCCTTGGGCTAGTATGTAAATATAAGTGAGTATATACCATTTGATTCTTTCTGCTTCTGGGTTAACTCACTCATTATGATCATTTCTAGCTCAATCCATTTATCCACAAATTTTGGGAATTCCTTGTTTTTAATAGCTGAGTAGTATTCCATAGTGTATATGTACCACAGTTTCTTTAGCCACTCTTCTATTGAGGGACACTTAGGCTGTTTCCATGTTCTGGCTATTATGAATAAGGCTGCTATGAACATGGTTGAGCAAAGTTTCTTGTTGTGTGCTGGAGCATCTTCTGGGTATATTCCAAGGAGTGGAATAGCTGGGTCTTGAGGAAGCCCTATTCCCATTTTTCTGAGATAGCACCAGATAGATTTCCAAAGTGGCTGTACTAGTTTGCATTCCCACCAGCAATGAAGGAGTGTTCCTCTCTCCCCACATCCTCGCCAGCATGTGGTGTCGCTTGAGTTTTTGATCTTAGCCATTCTGATGGGTGTAAGATGGAATCTCAGAGTTGTTTTGATTTGCATTTCCCTGATGACTAAGGAGGTTGAGCATTTCTTTAAGTGTTTTTCAGCCATTTGATACTCCTCTGTTGAGAATTCTCTGTTTAGTTCCAAGCCCCATTTCTCAATTGGGTTATTCGGTTTGGTGGTGTTTAATTTCTTGAGTTCTTTATATATTTTGGATATTAGACCTAAGAATCATTTTCTCAATTGGCGTTTCCCTTTTCTCAAATGACTCTAGCCATTTGTCATTTGACATAATCTTAGCCAGCATACCAATCACCTTTATCTAGTTCATGGCCTTCCTGGCTATGTAATACTTTGGGAAAAGTAAGCAGGTATGCATTTGCTGTAACTGTGTTCCCATGTCTTTGGTCTTTCCAGGAGCCACTGGGATTGAAGATCGGCTTCAAGAAGGAGTTCCAGATACCATCGCTGCGCTGCGGGAGGCTGGAATCCAACTCTGGGTTTTGACAGGAGACAAACAGGAGACAGCGGTCAATATCGCATATTCCTGCAAACTGCTGGATCAGGCTGACACCGTGTACTCCATTAACACAGAGAATCAGGTCAGGCCAAAGAGGAATTGAATGTTGACATACACAGCACCTCCTCAGTCACTTCTGTGGACCTTGGATCTCAGAGGATCCAAGGAAGGGTCTGGAAGACACTCAGTCCAGTGTCCAATAACCCATCCACATACTTAGCTAACTGGCTGTTTTGACGTTGCTACTTATCAGAAAGTTTGGCTCTCCATACGTTACAGGTAAGGACATTTAAAGCCACCAGGCCTCAGTCTCTTGTCCAACAGCTTCCCCCTGCTAGTCTGCTAGTCTAGACACCAAGTCTAGAATTCTGCCCTCTTGCCAGGCTAGTTCAAATCACACATACCACACCCGTTTACTCAGTTGCCTGTGTCTTGCTGCCTAAGATGAACCCACCTATTGGAAGGCCCCACTTAAAGCGAAATTATTCGAAGTTCAAATTTTCAACACCAATTTACATGTCATGGAGCAGGATCTTAAAGGGCATGATATGTTCGGCTGTTATGTCATGATGAGGTGGGACAGAGGGAGAAAGGAACAAAGTCTAAAACCAGTAATTTCCTACCAGAGTAGATTGTGGTTTGGAAAGAGTGAGGAGCAGGAGAGCAATGTATGGAGTCTAACAAAGTATCTTCCCGGCTATTGTATGAGTTTGTATTAAGGAGGCAGCAAACAGAAGGTGAAGGGAAGAGTGTAGAAAAGTGAGTACTGAGATGTAGCCCTTGTCAAAAGGACCAGGGATGAGACTCAGCAGATGGACAAGGAGAACACTGTACCCAGAGTGTGGTGAGAGGAGGAAACCTGGCAACCTAGAATATACCATGGGAAAGGATGAGTGGAAAGGCAAGTGAATGGAAGCACCCAAAGAGGGAGAGAGAATGCTGGCCTCCCTACCCCAGGATAGAATAGAAGTTTGGTAAGGTTTATATTTAGTTTCTATATCATGAATAAAGATGGCTTTTTAGTATGAATTATATATGTTTGTGTATACACACACACACACACACACACACACACACACACACACACACACACACACACATATTGGGGATAGGTTCCAGTCTGTAAAGTATCTGTCTCAAAAGCATGAGAGCCTGGATTCAGTCTTCAAACCCATATAAGTGAGACAGGCCTGGCAGTGAATACCTATAATCCCAACTCTGGGGAGATGGAGACAGGAAAATCCCTGGGACTCACTGATAAGTTAAATGCTGATGAATTTTTAAAGGAAACTAATTATCTCTGAGTAGTGCTACATCTTTGTGGTCATCCTGTGCCTCCCCATACTCCTCTTCATGTACACTTGGACTATAAAACTCCTTTTCCTGTAGATAACTCTGAAGAGTGACTATCTGCAAATCTGTAGGACAACCAAACTAAGGAAAGTGGAGTGACTGGCTTTTGTTTGATGAGACGTATTCCTGTAGAAACCAGAAGGTGTTTATTCATTAACTAGTCATGTTCCTAAAGAACAGTTGGCCACACTCTAAGTCATTGTGGGTTTATTCACTGAATTCTTAACTCCATCACTGGCAACTCCTTCAAAGCTATCCAGGACCCTCTACGACATCAAAACACGCTTCTACATCCCAGGACACTAATCCTGTAAGGTTAGTCTTCCTCAGCCTTTTCCTTGAGGATAAGTAGTAGACACATAAATATGTTCAACCACAAAATAAGAAGACACATTCTAAATCTTAGATTTATGTAAGACTTAGTTTAATGTAATTACAAATACAATGGATATTTTTTTCCAAGGGTTTTAATTTGCCTAAGTAACTATAAACTTATTTAGGTCTACTATATCTTTTGTATATATCTTAAAGCAATAAGCAAGCTTTATGGGATCTGCCAAGATTTCTAGATTTCTTTTGTCCTCTTATCTATAAAACATATATTAAAAATACTTATTTTATATTATGTTCCCACCCTCAATGGATGAGGGATTCAACTTTTCAACATCCTCAGCTCTTTAAAAAATTCAAATATAGAGTTACTATAAAATCTAGTAATTTTTCTCCTTGAAATAATCCAAGAGAATTAGAAACAGGTGTTCAAACAAATGTATTATATGAACAGTCAAGGAAGCATAATTTATAATAACTAATAGGTAGAACTAACCAAATATTCAACAAAGAGCAATGGAATTTTTAAAAATATACAGAAATATTTAGCAAAAATGAGTACTCATATATACTATAACAGAAATAAATGAACATTGAAACTTTTATTTGTGCAACATGATAAAAAACAGAAAAGATAAGTTGAGTAGTATATAATTTTGTTTATAGGACCTATTTAAATTAAACAAGTCCAGAAAATTTTCCAAGAAAGCCCAAAGTAGTTCTCAAGCTAAGAGAAGAAATAATGGAGAATGATGGTTTGATAGACAATACTATATTTTCAATATGCTGTAATTTGCTGAAATACTATATTTTGAGTATGCTATAATTTCTTGAAATGATATTATTTATTAAATCACTTTGTTAAAGTGTTTTTAAAAATACATATTTTATGGGGTGCTGGAACGATTAAATAATATGACAGAGGGAGAGTACTTACCTAGTCCCTACATTTGTTAGCTATTGCTGCGTGACAAGTTATCCCCAAAGCTCAGCAGCTGAAACAGACCTTTATGATCCCATGAGTTAGAAACCTAGGGGCTTCTGAGCTGGGGCTTGTGGTCTCGGGGAGGTTACAGACTCCATTTCCAGAGTTCCAAGGCCAGATGACAATTCAACTAGCAAGGGTTTATGGGTAGGAAGGAACCCTGCTTCCAAGTACCCTATCCCCCGCACCAGCTGTTAACAGATCTCTGTTCACAACCCTCTAGGCTTTGCCACAGGCTGCTACACAACATGGCAGCTGGTTTCTCCTGAGGCAAGCAACTAGAGAGAGTGAGAATGAGCTCTGCAGTAAAAGCCAACATTATATAACATGCTTGCGAAGTTATCTTTTTTCTCGCTCTCTTCATTGGAAAGGAGTCATTAGGTCTACATCACTGTGACAGGAAGGAATGACTCCAGCACTGTTTACTGCAGGTTCCTGACAAAATGTTAAATGTCCAGTAACTAGAACTATTGTCATTAAAATTTGGAAGTAAGTGGCTTCAGGTTTAGCTGCAAACATCTTCATAGCTCCATTAGCTATGTGAGACAGTGCTGGAGGAATTTATATAACTGGAACCAAGCCCACCATCTAGCAAGAATCACTCCATTGTCTTTTAAATAAATGCTCTGTTAATACCTTATACCCCAGAACCAGTTCCTGTGGCCCCTTCAGGCTCTGTGCACATCCTACTGTCTAAAACAAGCAATTTAGCATCTCCTAAGGGAAGACTTGGGAAAATAAGCTGTATCTGCTTCTGGAACTACTCTAGTAATTGTTAGACAGAAACTAGCAGATCGGGCTGCCCCAGATCTGTCACTTTAGGAGTACCTTTACAAAATCGACCCAAATTCACATATTACCTCAACTATTTCTCTTACTGGCTTTATTTAAACCAACTCATTTGAATAATGTTTACTTTTAGAACGGATTTTTAGCATTTTGACTAATAAAGAAATATCATCTATTACGATAGATGAACTAATAGGGCTCAGAGGATGGCTCAAAGAATAAAGGACTTGTAGCACAAGCACTGGCATCAGAGTTCAGATCCCCAACACCACAGGTTAAGTGGGCATGGCGCATGCCAATAATCCCAGCACCTGGAAGGCTGAGACAGGGAATCTCCAGGGCAAGCTGCCTAGGTGGACTAGTGAGAGCCCCTGCCTTGGGAAAGTAGAGAATGAGCAAGGCAGGCACCCGGCATTCCTTTTGGCCTCCACATACACAAGAACATATTCACCAACTTATTCACCAACACACATGCAAGCATCCATGCTCAAATGTATGCATGCCACACTTGTAACTAGAAAATATAGTTTGTATAAGCACAACAAGCTATTAAAGTTATTTATACTATTATCTTCTGCTTTTCAAGCTTCATTAAAAAGTGATCTTTAAAAAAAATTTTTTTTTAAAGTGATCTTTACAAGGGTTGAATAGATAGCAGAACAATTAGTACCAAGATCTGATTTTATCACTGATCTAATTCAAAGTGTGAGAAAGGGACTACTAATTAAAAACAACTTCTCTCTGTATTTCAAAATAAGCATCATTTAAAAAATCATAAAAAACTGACATGAAAGTGTTACATCTTTAATCACAGTACTTGAAAAGGGAAACAGTGGGATCACAAGTTCAAGGCCAACCTGGGCTATATCAAAAGACCATCTCAAGGAAATAGAAACAAAAATCACAGTGAAGATTCTTTGAACCAGTAAGAGTTTCACACCCATGGTCAATTCAGACCAACATGAAAAACACTGCATGGAACAGTTCTTAAGACCTCTGTGGAATAGACCAATAGATAAACACGGGGTGGTGGTTTTCTTTTTAAGTTAGAAAGCCACATTTGAAGAAGTAACGATCCTGCCTCACTCCTATGTTGGGCTGACATTGAGTAAGTTACTAAGTTACTCATCGTTTCAATCTCTTCATCTCTAAATTAAGACCAGGAATACGAACAAAACTGTCCAAAGGGGCAACTGGGAACGGAGAGACCTGTAAGAGACAGAAAAACGAAATACTGTCGGTGTCTACCAACACATTAGTACTGATCTTTATCTTATCCCCACCTTAACTCAGTTGCCATCTTGCTGCGCAACTTTCTCTTCTATTCCTAATCACCTTCTCCTAATCTGGCCATTAGTGTCTCAAAATTAGTACAGTTTAATGCTGTTTCAAATACTGCAGGGAAATGTGCAATGGCCTTAGAGGAAAACCTCTAAATAACCTATATGATAGTTTTACAATTATCTTACTTAAAATAAGGGGAAACTTTACCGTGCAAGGTTGCTTACTAATACTGTTATATGACATGCTGCAGGAAACCTGCGAGTCCATCCTCAACTGTGCCTTGGAAGATGTAAAGAGGTTTCAAGAACCACAGCAGCCAACCCGAAGATTCTGTGGGCACTGCGTGCCATCTAAGATGCCATCTGCGAACTCGGGAGCTGAGCCTCCTGAAGTAGGACTGGTGATTGATGGGAAGACATTGAATGCCATTTTCCAGGGAAAGCTGGAAAATAAGTTCCTGGAGTTGACCCAGTACTGTCGCTCGGTCCTGTGTTGCCGCTCCACCCCACTCCAGAAGAGTATGACTGTCAAGCTGGTGCGAGACAAGCTGGGCGTCATGACTCTCTCCATAGGTATCTGTCATGCTGGGATGTGGGTGGGAGCTCAGCAGGGATGATCTGATCCGGGTCAGCTGTGAAAGCGAAGATGCTTAGAGAGAGGCTCATTGCCTTTGACAAAAACCACAGTCAGGATGTGGCCGTTAGGAGAAATAAAGCAGGGCCCACTAGAGTAGAACAATGATGAAAGCTCTTAGAACTGGCCAGTTAGCTAAAGAAAAGTCAGATCGTAGATGGGGGTCACTGCTACACAAGGGCCTTGAACTAAAACATGCATATAGGTTTTTTAAAAAATGTTTCTACCAGACATAGACAACCAAGAGAGCTTGACTCGAAGATATCACCCTGTACCCTTCCAACATTCTGAGGATAAAGGGCTGGTAGGAGTATTTTAAAATCTTAGGTTGTATCTTTTAATTTTGTATGCTAGACTCTAAATCCAAGGCCATCACAAAGCATATGTCTAACCTATTATAGTTGGCTGACGACAAATTTCTCAGAGAAGCATTGATTAATTATATCAAGCGCAAACAAAGAAATTTCTCACTGAGTACCTCCCAAGAACAAGAAGCCTGGTTTACAGGAATATTCACGATCTGGTCTCCACTAACTCTCCAATAGTGTTTTCTCATCATGGCTGCCTTCATTCCTTATCACTTGGTTCTTCGCATTCCATCCAAATTTAATGACTTGTCATTCTCTATGGGCCTTTGTCCTCACTCCCACTCTCCAAACCTTTGTACAAGCAAACTGCTCTGTAAAGCACTTCCACATCCATCTCTACCTGTCTTGCTCTATTATCCTTTCTGTGACCAACTCTGTAAAGAGTTCACAGGGACAGGGTCTGACTCATTCACTAGTGGATCTCATGATACCCACATTCCATACATATAGTAGACACAGCCACTCCCTCCTTATCCCTCAGCCCACACATATAACAACCAAGTCTCACTTTCTGCAATTCTGCAATTCCTTTGGGCCTAAGAGTAGATAATTATAGAAACCAACTTCCATGAGTTTAAATAACTATGACATATGATTATAATTTACTGTAATATATTATTAGTTGTTGTTAACCTTTTGGGGCATTATTTATTAATTAAAATGTATTATAATTGCATATGTATACAAAATAATCTATCGAGTTTATCACTTCCTGGTTTCAGGCATACACAGGGCACCCCAGGAGGTGGCCCTCACAGATAAAGTTAACTAAGTTATTCTACTTGGGGTCATCTCTGCAGTCAGTTCTAGCCACTCTTCTTTCTTCTCTGGTGTGTTAGAGATCTGAAAAATATTGTGTCCTTTCCCCTAGCCTTCATGTGCAATATAAAAACTGAATTTAAAAACTGGGAAGACCAGGCACAGAGGCATATGTCTATAATCCCAGCACTTGGGAGGTAGAGGCAGGAGGATCCAAAATTCAAAGTTATCCTCACCTACTCAGAGGACTCTAGGTCAGTCTGTGGTATATAACACCCTATCTCAGAAAAAAAAAAAAATGAAAGGAACAGATGCCCTAGCAACTACATCCCTACTTTACTACTGTGGATTGTCCTCTTCTATAACTCTGATACACAATAGGCAATAGGCCAGCACATATTCTCTGAGGTTAAAGATTGGCTTCACTCCCATAGCCACAGCAACAAAACCACCAGAGTGAGAAATAGCATGATTCCACAGCTCTGCTTCCCCTAGTCTGCCCACAGAAGAAGCTACAGCTTAGGTTTATTCTGCCTTTGAGAGGATTAAAATTATGGACTGCTGTGCTATCAAGAAAAGAATCATTATTATAATAACAAGGTCTACCAAGAAAGACAAATACTAGATTTTTTAATTGGCACATAAATTTATGGGGCATATTAGGAGTAACATTTTAAAGCTCAATATACTTGCTGCCAAATAATTGTGAAGAATTATTCTCTCTCCTCTCCAATTCCATATTTTCTACGATGAACAATGTAAACTTAATTACAGCTTATATATGAGAAGCTACCAGGAAAAAAAAAGTGGGCCCAAGAGGAGAATAGAGTCAACACTGTGTATAACAGGGGTTACCAAAACATAGCCAACAGGCTGAATCCAGCCTTCTATATATTTTTGTATGGAAGCTAATAATGTTTTTTTAAAGCATAAAATTTATAACTCCCAGCCTTTTAGCAACAACAATTATTTGACTGTGCTTTGTGGCTTAAAGAGCCTAAAATATTTATCTGATTCTTTAGAGTTTAGTTTGCTGAGCTCTGGCTTACAAGGTAAAGCGTTGAGGAAAGTTGGGCTCTGCACAGAGCTGTAGGTAGCTTCATAAATTAAATAAAACTTCACCACATTTCAATAGATATAAGATGTTAGCACTTTCTGTACTGTAGATAGTTTTTACTTCATCAGAGAATAGTATATTTGATAGTCCCGTGTGAGAGAATCTGTGTGTGTGTGTGTGTGTGTGTGTGTGTGTGTGTGTGTGTGTGTGATTTTCATGGTCTTATCTCCAGTTTCATGAAATCTCAGTTCACTCAATTTGACTAATATATTTCATTCAAAAAAAGTAAGCAAGTCTCATTTTTCTATATTCATACAGAAAACTGAATGCCATCCATCACTTTGGGAATTACTCAGTCTCTGACCATCTGGCTATTAATGTATCTTGGTGTGATAGTTGGTTCAAATCAAACTAAGATAGGGAAAGCTCTTAGGCCTTGTGTTAGTATTAGTCATTGTGATAAAATATCTGACATGAGCAGCTTCAAGTGAGGAACTGTTTATTTGGCTCAGGGTTTGGATAGTTTCAGTCCATTTCTGGCTACACTGTGTTCTCCAGAAGTTTGAGTCAGAGTATCATGTTTCACAATGTAGGGATGTGACTCTGTTGTATAGTCTCACTTAGTATTTGTTCTAGATCTAGCACACACACACACACACACACACACACACACACACACACACACACATCACACACATTCTTGGTGGAGGGAATGTGATGGAATAGAAGTCTCACCTCATAACCACCAAAAGCTGAGAGAGAGACAGGAAGAAGCCTGAGAGAAGACATCCTTCAAAACGCATGTCCCAAGTCACCCACTTCCTCCAGCCAGGCCCACCTCCTATCAGCTCCCAAGATTATAAGACCGTGAATGGATTGCTCTACTGATCAAGTTGAAGCCTTCATGACACAATCCTTCTTAGTGAGGAGATCCCCCAGGTGACGACCAATCCTTGAACACACAAGCATTTCAGGGGACATACTGCATCAAGTCCTTAATGGCCCCAGAATCAGCACAGAAAGACCCAAGTTACAGTACTACTGCATGCCTTCACCGGAGGGACAGCCTTCACCAAGTCTCAAAATCATTCAGAGCCTCAGTTCACTCCTCAGCAAAATCTATCCTAATATTTGCAAAGGCCTTTCTGTAAATTGTAAAGGACCACTCATGACATGTCCAATCACCATTGATGGGGGAGAAAAATAAGAAGTAGTCATTGAGAGATTTAATCCATAGTTCTGTATCCATAGTTAAAAACTAAAAAGAAACTGTTCAAGCCAAACACAGTAGCAGGGAAATCCTATTTAATGAAATGTTGCAAGGATTCAACTGTGCAAAAGGGATCACTCATCACCGAGCAGTTGGACCAGGTATAAAGACACTCTGACCTCTCTCCTTTCAGGTGATGGAGCAAATGATGTAAGCATGATTCAAGCAGCTGATGTTGGCATTGGAATATCTGGGCAGGAAGGCATGCAGGTACAGTGCCCTTTAACTCACTCTTTTTCTTCCCTGTATTCCTTTATCCTTACTGTGGATTTGAGTAATAAACCCCCCCACACACACACACACAGTGCCAAAGAAACCTTCCTTTGAGCTTCATAGAATTATTAACTGACAGTCTGGGGTCTTCCATGCTTCTGCATCCACTGTCGCCAGACTCCTACCACCCAGTCCTTCAAAAACAAAGGGACATTGAGGATATGCAGCTTTTTATAAAGGCAAGGGTACCCATAGCCTAAAGCTGCATAGCATATAAGCCTTTCTCTGACTCTACATATCTTTCTTGTGACCTCCATAAGGAGTGACAGACATAGGGATAGTTGAACATATTTTACTGCATCATAAATTGGTACAGTTTCATAGTATACCTAATTCCCTAAAATTTCAATTTGGAACAAGCATACTGAAGTGAGATATACTATTCTTTCCCATTAAAACAGCCCCCATTTTGTGATTTTTGAACCATCAATGTTCGTAGTCTTACCACCAGAGAAGCTATTGCTCTATATTTGTTGCTGAGAGTGAGAAAGGCAGCTGTAGTTCTCTGTTACCCTTTGGGTGTTTACCATATGCCAGCAATGTTATATACTTTATAACATACAGAAATTTAATAAAATATATATTATGGGTTATCATTCATTTTTGCAGATAGCAAAGCTGAGGCTCAGAGAGATGAATTCATCAGAAAAGTATACTAAGATTTCTAGCAAACACATCTAAACCTCATATTCTTAAGAGACCTATAGACTGTGTCTTTTTTTAATTTATTAATTCATTCATATTACATCTCAATTGTTATCCCATCCCATGTATCCTCTCATTCCTCCCTCCCACTTTCACCCTATTCCCCTCCCCTATGACTGTGACTGAGGGGGACCTCCTCCCCCAGAATATGATCCTATGGTATCAAGTCTCTTCTTGGTAGTCTGCTATCCTTCCTCTGAGTGCCATCAGGCCTCCCCATCAAGGGGACATTTTCAAATATGGAACACCATGTGAAAGTCATAGACTGTTTCTTATTATAAATAATCCCAATGATAAAATGCCCATCTTAGTGCCATATAAGGGAATTTCCCAACTAGCAGTGTCATCTGTAAATTATGCCAAGGGTCTTCTAGAGAGGCACCCAAGGGTGCTCAGAAGATTTGAGAGTCACCTGGTGAAAATCAGTTCTCTGTTTCATCCCTAGAACAGAAACTGCCACTGGGCTTTAATAAATGATTATTGGATAACTGGACAGAAATAAGGCCCTCTGCCCTCTGACCTGCCTTTCATGGAGTCTAATAAAGTGTCAACTTCCAGGAAAAGAGGGAGAGATATCAGACTCCCAAGAGGCACCCGAGGGTGACCACACGACAAGGGATCAGTCAGGCCCTGAATGCTGCAGACCTAGATTAAGGCACTGCCCTCTAGAGAGCTTCTTTGGGTGCATTGATAGTTGTAGGTAAAAACTGATGTCTTTCCTCTTCCCTCCCAGGCTGTCATGTCCAGTGACTTTGCCATTTCCCGCTTCAGCCACCTCAAGAAGCTGCTCCTTGTGCATGGTCACTGGTGTTACTCACGCCTGGCCAGGATGGTAGTGTACTACTTCTACAAGAACGTGGTAGGTACCACCCCCCCATGTAACCTGCCATACAGGCTTTGCAATCCTTGCAAGAGCTCTGCCTCCTCGCAATAATGGAACAAGCGCTTCTGCACAGGGGAATCAGTCGGGCTGACGTGGATTTGGCATCTCACTAACTGTACAACTTTGAATAGCACTCTTCATTTTTCCATAGGCTATAGTTTGCTCTTTAATTTTAATTTAATTTATTCATATTACATTTCAATTTTTATCCCATCCCTTGTATCCTCCTGTTCCTCCTTCCCTCACGCTTTCACCCTATTCCCCTCCCCTATGACTGTGACTGAGGGGGACCTCTTCCCCCTGTATATGATCATAGGGTATCAAGTCTCTTCTTGGTAGCCTGCTGTCCTTCCTGAGTGCCACCTGGCCTCCCCATCAAGGGGACATGGTCAAATAATTTTAAAACAGAAAGGAGGGGGCAATTGCTTGCTGTGATGTTGTCATAAGAATTGGCAATGCGGTATGGAAAGCACCTGGCACATAAGGACAGCATGAAGGCCTATGAATGTGGATCCTGGAGTCAAATCCATTAAGTCCCAGTGCAGACTCCCATATCTGTTAATGTCTCAAAACTTCTGTTTCTCCATCTACAAAATGCAGGCAGTACTAGTTCCTCTCTCACCTGTGCTCTGTGCTGGTCAGTTCTTCATCAGGGTGGCAGCATAACTGGGATAATCAACTTATAACAAGGAAAGGTTTATTTTGGCAAATTTTTCTGGAGGTTTCAGCCTGTAGTTGGCTGGATCGTTTATTATGGGTCTGTGGCCTGTGACATGCTGTACATCCTAAATGAAAGTTGGTTTCTCTCCTGATGAGGCCATGAAGCAAGTACCCCAAGCAAGGCCCCGAAGCAAACCCTAGCTGAAGCATTAAAGCCACCAAAGGCTCATATTTATAAGTCCATGTTTATCAGCGAATATAAGAAGACTTCAGAGCATAGCTGAACTAAGGGATGAAACAAGGGACTGAGTGTCCATCTCCTACTTCAACGATCTTTGATCCAAATAAAATTTGATTCCTTTTCCCTTAAGGAAAAAATGGACAATTAACACTGGGGTAATGAGAGACAAATATAGTAGACTATAAAATTATATCATTTTCCGCTTACTCCACAGTTTTAGTCTCCCACATTCAGAAGTGAGCCTCTCTGTCCAAAGTTCGCTGCCTATGCATATGTAAAAGAACAGCACAACAAAAAATTATGTAAATTCAATCAACTGGATGGCGATATTGTCTCAGCACTGTCTATGCAAACAAGTCATTCTATTTGACTCTGAAAATGAAAGACAGTTTACTTAGAATTCAAAATACCCTGTTTACTTTTTTTCTCTCTTGCATCCAAGGAATCATTCTTCTGAATCAGCACAGACTCTTCTCTACATTAAATCTGTGAAACAGAAAGAAACCATCGCCAGCTCAGCCACACTCTCAAAGCTCAAATGATATTTATTTGTAGCATGTTGCCAAGCTCAGAAGTGCACTGCTCATGCTTTATTATCTCTGAGCTGCAATTAGAGGGTGGGGAACTATGACTCCCACATCCAAAACCAATTCCACGGGGAACTAAAACCCTGCCTGCTCTGAAATTTGAACAATGAATTAATTACTGTAATGGAGCATCTAGGGAGGGACAGTGGGCACCCGATCTCAGCCACGTTGTCACGGGGTTCACTGTTCTCCCTCCCTGCAAAGACTAGAGGGTAGGAGGAAAAAAGACTCCGGGGGAAGAATATACTCTGTGATGTTAAATTTTCCAGATGAGTGTCAGGACAAAACAAAGATTAACTTCATTTAGTCAAATAACTATTGAATGTCTGCTGTGAAGTAGGCACCATGCTAGCTAGCCAGTGAGCATAGCAGAAAGACTGAGCCATGGAGACCCCCTTACCCTCACATGTTCTGTCCATATTGGGACAACAAACTTCTTCCAAAGAGACTTTGGAAGAGACTTCCAAAGATGCTTACTGCTTTGTTGGCCATGGGTATCTTAGATGAATCTTACTATGTAACCCAAAGATAGGACCAAGGACCAGGGAAGGCCAAGAGTGACTAAAGAGAAAGAACTTTGCAAATTCAGGTCATTGTTTCTTGCTCTCAACTAGGGTAAATGGAAGCTGAGCATCTTGGAGCCTCGTTTTTAAGACTGGAGCTAACAATATCATTGCTATAGTATAGATATTTATTAATACCATGCATTTAACGTTAGCAGTAACCTCGCGTGTGCTGAAGACTAATAGTAGTGGGCACTACACATCTAATGTCCTAGACACCAATCTGGTGAAGTGCTATAAAGGTGTATCTCACGAGTAATACATTCAGAAGTAAGGAACGGCTTGTAGTTAGTGTTAGAACTAATTATAGTGCATTTCAGGCCAGCTGGGCCTCCATACTGCTTAAATGGCACATTTAAGCAGACTCTCTTGTTCACCCCTCTGGGTTTTAAGACCATCAGGAAGATATCACGTGGTACCCTCATGAGGTCACCTTCCCCTTTGGTTTCCTGCTCAGGAGCTAACTTTTATTAATTTTTCAGTTTGCATCCACAGTAACAGGTTTCATCATAACCTCTTCATACAGCCATTGTACTTTGTTCTCATCCATTCACACACCCCCGACTCCATGCCAATCTCCACTTCCACGCCCCCAGCTGACCCCCTTTGTTACTCCCCGCTTCTTACTACATGTATTGCACTGTCCTACCCCAACCCCTTAAAATAGCCCCCCAATTCTTTCTAGTTTTGTGACCTAAGGACACACATATGTACATACATGTAGATGTACAACATGTTTTCCTTGCGCCTTCACCTACTTCCATTCCCTGGCTATCACGACTGGTTCAACCATAAACATAGCCATGAAGTATCTCTGTGTATCGAGTTCGAGTCTTTAACGTATACATCAAAGATACATATGGTATCACATGACAGTTACAGCTTCCGTTTTTTGAGGAACCCTCCATAGAGATTTCCATGGTAACTGCTCAAGTTAGGTTCCCTCCGGCTGCGAGTAAGGATTCCTCCTTCATCATCCTCCATCCATTTTCATTTACTTTCTTGCTGACATCAGCTTAGATGTGCATTTCATTGATAGCTAAGGATAGTGGGAACTTTTTCAAATATTTATTAGCAGTTTATACTTATTTTGAGAACTATCTTGTTGGTTAATTAACCCATTTATTGATTAGATTATTATAGGTATTTAATATTACTGCTATCTGTATATCCTGAGTATGAATCCCATTTCTGATGCACATTTGGCAGTCTTTCTTTCTGTATTACATAGACTGCATTTTCACCATGGTGATGTTTTTAAGAAGCTTTGCTGTGCAGAAGCTTCTTACTTTCATCTAATTCTCTTTGTCAACTTAGGGGATTATTGCCTGAACCACCAACGTCCCATTCAGAAAATCCTTTCCTATACCTACATCTTGTTTTCTCTCACAGAAGTTTCAAAGTTTTGGGTTTTACATTTAAGGTCTTTGACCTACTTTTGATTTACTTCCATACAAGATGAGATATATGAATCTGGTTTCTTTCTTCCACATGCAAATATCTAGTTTTCTTGGCACCATTTATTGAAGAGGTATATGTACACACACACATAAATGGAAATAAAAATGATTCTTTTATTAAAAAGACATTATTTTACTTTTCCTATAAAAATTAGACTGCTATTGCTGTAGGTTTATTTTTCAAGTGCCCTGTTCTATTTCATTGGTCTATATGTCTTTCCAGGCAGTGCCAATCTGTTTTTGTTACTATGGCAAGGTAAAAATCAAAATACTACTCAATATAGAGGAGGAGGGAGGAAGGAGACAAGGGGAGAGTAGAAAGGGAAATAAATAATAAGAATGCATAAATAAAAATTAGATGGGTATAAGTTAATACAATACAGTAAATAAAACTGATATTATAATATATTTTAATGGGTGTAGGTATCAGAGTAGCCTCTGTCTGGGCCCTCAAACTGGGAACTGCAAATGTGTGTGGAAGGGGTCAGTACAACCATGACCTCTCACCTGGCCTGAGGTGTATGTGCTCTCTAAATCTGAGCTGGAGCATGTCTGATGCTCCCCAGAGCTTTCTTCAGAGGTAGGCATGCCAGGCTGTCTGCTGGCCACATGTAGATTTGCATGTAGCTGCTTTAGCTGGAGAAGGGAGGGTCCCCTAGATTTATTGAGAAGCAACCAGAGCACAGAGGACCTGCTTTTGTTTTCTGGTTTTGTTTGTTTGTTTGTTTGTTTGTTTGATTTTTGTTTTGGAACTTCAAAGATTGGGGCTCTACAAAGCAGGTGGCTTCAGAACTTGATCTAAGCCCTGAGTTCAGACTCAGTTATCATCAAACCTCAGGGGACTTGTGAGTGGGTGAGAGTCTCCTTCTCTTTGTGCACTGCCCACCCTGAGCCAGCCCCCTTTCCCCCCCACCCCCCCCCCCGCTCAGCATCTGAGCCTTCTCTCCCCCAAGCCCTAAGGCAAGCCAGACTGAAGCCCCACGCTCTTTAGCTGTTCCCTACACTCAGGACCCCTGGGATATAGTTTAGTCTTTAACACTAAATTACCTCTCAACATGACACTCTGCTGCTGTCCTCTTAGTTACAGCACCACGAAACGGGACTTATCTCCCCTGCTAACCCATCTGCTGGACGAGTTCTCTGTCTCACCAAAGTCCACGGGGTTTGACTCTCATGAATGTTGTAGGCTTATCCTGAGAACCATGCCTAGCTTTCACCCGTCTCACTTTTTGTAAGTGGCGACTGACTCTCCTCCCTCCACCAGGCTGTGTCACCTGCTTCTCCTGTATCGTACACCTTTGTTCCTTTGACTTCCTTCATGGATTTCCTAAATTTTTTCTACAAAGTCTTTTTATTCTTCCTTTTAGTTTCTCCTTCACAGACTTACACAGAGATAATCTGTAGTCTGCCCATCTTGCCTGGAAGTCCACAGCTCAGCTTTCTATCAGCCCTTCCCCACTTTCTATTACCACTGAGGTAGTATTTGTATATTATGTGCCATGATGAATGACAAAATGGTGCTCAGAAAGATGGCATCATTTTCCCAAGGTCGCGGAGCTTGTAATTGATACACCCAGGGATGTAAAATCAGGCCTCTCTACTTCCCAAACCTGCACTCTTAGCCATCATAGGACATGCAGGAACATTACTCATGAAGGCATGCTCTCTGCCTACAGTGCTACGTCAACCTACTATTCTGGTACCAGTTCTTCTGTGGCTTCTCCGGCTCCACGATGATTGATTATTGGCAGATGATATTCTTCAATCTCTTCTTCACATCCTTGCCTCCCATCATCTTTGGAATCCTCGATAAAGATGTCTCTGCAGAAACACTCCTGGCATTGCCTGAGTTATACAAGAGTGGACAGAACTCCGAGGTGAGGGACACAGCTTCAGATGCTCTCTGACCTCTGACAGTTCCCTGCAGGTCAGAGAAAGAGTATTGGGCTACTAGTCAGGAACTCTACTGTCTAGCTACAATTCTGTCACTTACCTCCTGTGTGACTTTGGGTGATGCGGGCATGTTTCAAACTTGCTGCTAAGAATGTTAGATAAGACTAGCAAGTATATTTTAATGACATCTTAATTATGTCACATGTCAAATGCCATAGTGAAATGGGGTGCATATGGTACGATTCCACCCTTCCAGGATGTGAAGGGCAGCAACTAAACCTCCAAAACCAGTTACAAGTACATTATGTGTTCCTCTAACAAAACACCAAAGGCTGGGTAATACCACAAAAGATTTTATTTGGCTCATAGTTTTGATGCTAAAAGTCTGTCTACTCAGCCTTCTAGGTGAGGGTCTTCTGGGCTCCATCACAACATGGAGGTGGCAGCATGGTAGCAGCATGTGGGAGAAGGAGAGATCACATGGTGTGCCAGGAAGCTAGTGAGATTTGTAGGTCAGGATCATTTTAACAACCCATTCTCATGGGACCTAACTCACACTGTGAAATCGCCTTAATCCCATACAAAAAAGCACCCACCCTCAATCACCAAACTTCCTTCAACTAGACACCATGTCTTAACTGTCACCACACTGAGGGCCAAGCTTCCAACCCTATGACTAACAGCTAGTTTTCTTCTCATCAGTAAGACACTCAGTGAATGCTTCTATTTCACTCTAAGAAAGGCAGAATGAGATATCAAGTCTATACAGAGTCTAGAACTAGTTTTTTTCAAGTAAACTTAAAGCTTAGGAAGCCATCAAGAAGGTTTCTGTAAAGGCTATACTAAAGCTCGGAATGATTTAAAGAAATAACCCAAGTGGTGAGCCTAGCCAAGGCACAGATAAGGAGGCTGGACAGGAGAGATGGGAGCAAGATTGGCTGCCTCCAAGGGAGTTGTAAGAAGAGCTTTGCAATGCCTGAGAATACAGTGCATGCCTGGGCACCTGGTGTGAAGAAGAGCAAAGCCAGAGGTGGTCTTTTAGAGTCATTGGTTATTTTGGGGACAGCTAAAGAACCAAACCAAGCCCTAATCCAAAGTCAGAGGAGAAACCAATACAGCAGCCAAGATAAAGAATATAATTATGTTGCCTTTTCTTCAAGAAGGAGAAGAGCAAGGTACAAGATGAAAACGCTTGTCTCTAAAGGGGTTTATCTCTGACTCTTGGGATCATTGATCCTGACCTATGAATGACCTCTTCATCTCTGATGGCACTTAGCAACTTCAGAATAGCAGTACTAGTGACAAGCAACTTCAGAACAGCAGTACTAGTGACAAGGTTAATGTGTGGCATTGACAGCACTTCCTACATACCAAAGCACAGATGCATTCAGTCCCCTTGAACTCCATATTTTATGGGAAAAGAAAGAATTTCTCAGAGAATGTTCATAATTTCCACAAAATAACTTGGGGGCAGGGGCAGCAGAATTAGACCTCTTATTTGTAGCTAAGATGACAGGTGTGCAAAGTATCATATCATCAAGCCCAGCCACACACAAGGCACATGCTTCCAAAGACCAGAGGCTTTCCAGGATGCTGAGTTATTGGTGTGTTCTTCCCTGCAGTGCTACAACCTGCCAATGTTCTGGGTTTCCATGGCAGATGCATTCTACCAGAGTCTCATCTGTTTCTTTATCCCTTACCTGGTAAGTAATATAGTCCCACCCTAGACATACAAGTCACAATGTGAAACTGGTCTAAGCTATACAAAATCAAAAAATAATAGTGTCTTTTTTATGTGCATCATGGCAGAGACTAAAAATCAGTAGTTGGGTACATCCAACCCAAGGTGGTGTTTGAGAAGATAAAACAATTTGTCCAAAACTTCATTTCTGTAGCTCTTGAAAAACCAAAAGCTGTCATTACACTGGGTTATTTTCGCTCATGGAAAAACAATCTGGAGTTGATTAATATCCTTGCTTAGATATGAAATTGTATTGTCAGAGATTGTGTTGTCTGACTTTCTCCACTTTCTCACCTTGCAGCAGTGACCCCTTCTCTGTGCATACCATGTACTATATACTATCACCATTAAATTATATCATGTCTGTAATGTTCCTGTCTTCAGAAGTGACTACGCAGGATTTGTCTCAGCCTTCCAAAGGGAAGAGGCACCTTTGGGCAAGATGGCATCCTATTTTTCTTATTCTCCATAATGCCTGCCCTAGAGCTGAAAGCATTTATTTCATAAGGTTCCTATTGCCATGATGAAAAATGCCATGATGAAAAATAACTTGAAGAAGAAATGGTTATTCAGATTGACAGCTCTATATCACAGTCCATTGCTGAGAGAAGTTGGGCAGGAACTTGAGGCAGGAACCTAAAACAAGAATCTGAAGCCGGAGCCATAGACGAATGCTGCTCACTGACTGGCTCCTCCTTGCTTAATCAACCAGCTTTCTTATAGCACCCAGTACCAGCAGCCCATGATAGCACCCACACACACACATATGAACTATTAGTTAAGATAATATCCCACAGACTTGCCTACAGGGCAGCCTTATGAAGGCATCTTCTCAATTAGGATTCTCTCTTCCCAGAGATGCCTAGGTTCACATCAAGCTGACAAAAACCATCACACTGCCTACTCCTGGCCTTGTTCTCTGACTGGACTATACTTTTCTTTATCACATTCTGGTATCAGCTAATGAGCCTCTTCTATGCTCCCAAGGTGTCTAGTTCTCACAGCACTCACTCATCCACTAGCTCTGCCCCCAAAGACCACAGATTCTTTAAAGGTAGACACACATACCCTCAGCAGTTAGTGCAGTGCCTGGGAAATTCTCGAGAAATCTTTGTTTAATTCCACAGTGGTTTTCCAGTCTTTACTGGAGCAAACATGTTCCTGTGCAATTTAATTCAACCCACTCATTTCTCATCTTGTCAGTTTCTTGAATCAACCCCATCTTTTCCCTCTCTCTCTCTCTCTCTCTCTCTCTCTCTCTCTCTCTCTCTCTCTCTCTCTCTCTCTCTCTCTCTCGATCATATTCCTTGACTCCTGGCTTCATTGTCTTGTATGCATAGCCTTAAATCCATGCATGCCCAAGAATGCCTACTTGACGATGCCTATTTGTCCTTTTGTCCTTCCTCCTTAGACTTACAGAGGTTCAGATATAGATGTCTTTACTTTTGGAACACCAATCAACACCATCTCCCTCACTACCATCCTCTTGCACCAGGCAATGGAAATGAAGACATGGGTAAGGACCCCACAGGCCGTTTAGCTTAAAAATCATACTCTTTTTCATTGAATGCATCAAACTTCTGAGGTCTTTTATCATATATAGTTGATCTAGCTCAGTAAATTCATGAGTTTCTCACTGTGCCCCTGTAAAAAGTGGAATTGGCATTGTTGGCCCCGGTATCCAGCCATGATGACAACACTAACACACATAAATCAATGAGATAGTTCCAAAACCAGATCTATACTGATGAAAAATTCAGGAAGACTGCAGAGCTAGGAAAGTCTAGCCAGAGTACAGCTGAAGTTGTGTGTACAGGCCTGTTACCCACTTAACTTGTTAACATGTATCAAGCATTCCCAAATTTTAGTATCTTAAATCATAAATGGCAGGCTGAGAATGAAGGTTGCTCAATCAGTAAGGTGATGGCCTGAGTTTGATACCCAGCACCCACATAAAAGCCAGACATGGTGGTATGTACCTGTAATCTCAGTGCCGGAAAAGTGGAGATGGGAAGATCCCTAAAAATGGTTGGCTAGCCAGTCTAGCGGAATTGGTAGGCCCCATGTTCAATGAAAGACCCTGTTCCAAAAAGTAAGATGGATGGAGTTTGAAGAAAATAGACACCAAAATCAACCTCTGGCTTACACACATACAGAGAGAGAGAGAGAGAGAGAGAGAGAGAGAGAGAGAGAGAGAGAGAGAGAGAGAGAGAGAGAGAGAGAGAGAGAGAGAGAGAGAGAGAGAGAGAGATGAAGTACAGAGTTTCACTAAGCAATTACTCTAAAGAGCTCAAAATTATACGCCGAGTTTTTATCTACATGATTTGCATAAATTACCTCATTTAACTTCACGATGCCCTTGGGGTTCTTGGTGTTAGATTTTATTTTCTTCTCATTTTACAGATTTAGGAACAAATATATCTAAGAAAACAGGAATATTTCACTGTGTATTTTTCCATAGGAATCTTTTTTTAGTATCTTTAACTTGAGCTTAATCACTAAATAGCACATGAAGTAAAAAGAAAATAATGATGAAAAATTACCTCTTGCTGAGTGGTTAAAAATCCATGGTATAGGGTCTTCTTTAAGGGCATGGCTCTTGTTAGAAAAAAAATCAGTATGAGGACAAACGTGAGCTCCACAGAACTCCAGTAAAAGTACACTCCAGAGAAGGAGCGCTGAGGGCAGGGTACAACCACAGTAAGAAAGAAGATGAAGATTGGTATTTAAGCCTAAAGTTTACCAAAACATAGTCAAGATCAACTCAACAAATAAAGACAGACTAAATCCTGGCCCCCCAAAACAGCTGCTGCAGGGGATTATAAAATGAGTTTGACCAAACTTAACATACCATTTCTGTCTTTTTTTTTTTTTTCATGGACTAGAAAAGTAAGAAAGGAGACTTGTCTTAGACTATTTATGCTGCTATAACAAAAGATCTATTTATAAACAAAACTTGTAAACAGTAGGACTTTATCAGGTTTCTGGAAGTCCAAGATGACGGCACAGACAACTAGCATCAAGGACAGAAAGTTGGGGAGAGGCTATGGTCTAATTCCTCTAGTTCCAAGATGACTTACTTTGGGGGAGTTACCTACAAGGGAGGGATCCAAAAGTGGACAATATGTTCTTACATTATAATGGCAAAAACACTCCCTCCAGCCTCTTTTATAAATCCATTCTTTGCCCAAAGTCCTTGTGGCACAGTCACTTCCCTAAAACATCCTACCTCCTCTAGTCTCACATAGGGCCTTAGGTGCCCACACAGGAACCTTGCAGTAACACCTACATTCAAATGACAGTTGTCTGCAGTCCATGGCTAGAGTAATTCTGATGCCACATGAGCACAGGCAGTCCACGGATAGAAAATCATGCAACTAAAACTTTCTGTTTTGGTAAATCTTCTCAACAGAATGTTAAAAGTGAGGAAGTACAACCATGGAACTCTCTTATTAGCAGCCTATAAACGGATAAGACTAGAGCAACAGTTCTCAACGTGTGGGTCATGATCCCATTGTGGGTTGAACAATCCTTTCTTGGGGATCACCTAAGACAAGACCACTGAAAAACACAGATATTTACTTTGCAATTCATAACAGTAGCAAAATTACAGCAATGAAATTAATTTTATGGTTGGGATTACCACAACATGAGGAACTGTATTAAAATACTGCAGCATTAGGAGGGTTGAAAACCACTGGTCACTGAGAGGGTGATTTTTAAAACAAAGGTGATTTTTAAAACAATTGGAAGAGTTTAAAGTACCTACAGGCTATGAAAGAATTTCACTTTTAAGTATACCCCATAAATAATAATAATAAACAAATAATCTTGCATGTGTGTAAGGAGATATACAAAAATGTTTGCTGAAGAATTGTTTAAATATATGTATATATACATACACATATATATATATTACAAAAATCCTAGATGTTCATCAGTCGTAACATTCACAAAGTTTGTTTGTACAATCAAATACATATAGTCTCAACTTAACAATAGTTCAGTTTACATTTCTGTTGTTTTATTTTATGGTGGTACCAACACCCAACATGTGGGGTAAAAGCTGTACTTCAAATGTTGACTTGAGATCTTTCCCTGAGCTAGCAACAGGTGGTGGGCTAGTCTCCCAAACCCAGCAGCCTCATGCAATCACAATGACAACCCATTCTCTGTGCTACACTGATTTGTAACTTACACTATTTTCTACTTACAATAGGTTTATAAGGCATAACTCTTGTTATGAGTCAATGAATAGCTGTAGTTAAAATGAACAAGCTAGGAATATATCATCTGTGTGGACATGGCTCCCAAGTAGAGTGTTGAGTGAAAAAAAAAAAAAAATACAGTTATCTTAGTCTGCTTGGGAGTCATAGCAAATGCTGTAGATGGTCTGGCTTAAACAGGAAAGTGTTATGTTATTGTTCTTGAGGTTTAAAGTCCCAAGTCAGCATTCTGGCCCAGGCATTGTCTAGAGAAAGCCTTCATTCCAAGTTGTAGACAACTGTCTTTTATTGCACATCCCCATAAGGAAAAGAGAGAAAGGTATCTTTCTTTCTTATCACTTCTTAGAGGAGCACTAAATCTACTCATGGATGAGGTGGGAGTGGGGGTTTTCCTAGAATTACCTCCCAAATATTGTCAATTGAGAACTAGAGCTTCGATGTATAGACTGGGGAGTAGACACAAACACCTAATCCATTAGCAAAGGGATATATATATGATAAAGTAAGCTACATCCATAAACATGGGTGTATAACCATATATAAAACTTGCCTAAAATGATGAACACTTAAATTAAACTCAAGAATAAATAGAGTCAAGCCCTTTACAAGAAATCTATGGTTTAGTTTTATCTAGAAAGCTTAGTATGTTTCAAATATGCATCTCAAATAAGTTCTACTATCTAAGATGCGCTTACATTTTTTTAAACAGAATTTTAAAAGCTGAGTCAGTTTTCACAACCCAGCTAGCTAGAGCAATATGTCTGTTACCCATTTTTGAGTTTGATATGTGTATGCCTCTTCAAAATGGTTTAAAACAAAGGTTAGCTAGGCCGTGCGCATTTTGCTGCTCCCATAACCTAATTACGACCATCAACAGCATCTTCTTTGTCTTCTCCACAGACTATCCTCCATGGCCTTGTCCTCCTCGGCAGCTTCTTGATGTACTTTGTGGTCTCCCTAATCTACAATGCCACTTGTGTCACCTGCAACAGCCCCACCAATCCCTATTGGGTGATGGAGAGGCAGCTCTCGGATCCCACATTCTACCTCGTCTGCCTCCTCACGCCAGCTGTGGCTCTTCTACCAAGGTTTGAGCTCTTTCACAGTGGTCTTTAAAACTCCCAGTCTTCCTTAAGTCCACATAGCCCAAGGGTATAAGCTACACTTCTCACTTCTATGATTCCTGGTGAAATCACCTTAAAGGAAAAGGGGGTTTGTTTCAGCTCCCAGTTTGAAGATAAAGTCTATTGTGACAGTCCGTCACATTGCACCCGTGTTCAGAAAGCACAGATATGTGAGTGCTGAGGCTCAGCTTACTTTCTCTGCATAGCCCAGGATCCCAGCCCACATTCACGGTGACTCTTCCCTCCTCTGCTAAACCTTTCCAGAAACACCCACACAGATACACCCAGAGATGTGTTTCCATAGAGATGCTAAATCATCCAAGTTGACTGGACCCTTGGGATTGTTGTCCAGAGATCAGGTGCTAGGATAAGAGAACAGTAAGCCAGCAAGTAAAGAACATAGTCTCTGGACCCAGGTCAGCCATAAAAAAGCAAAATGGCCTCTGCTGCGACATATGCAATGTGGGAGTAATCATTCTACTCCCTGGCTTATAAATTCTGTTGTGTGGTAAGTGAGATTTTTTTTTTAAGCTCTGTAATCTATTCCTATTAGTTTGGGAGTCTTGTGCCTCTCTGCCTGTAGGAAAGGCAGCAGTCCCAGAAAGCCCCACACAGTGCACACATGAAGACGAAGAACTTTCTGTCATCATAGGAAAGAATTGTGAAGCAGAACTTCAGATTTCTCTCAGAAACTTTAAATTTTTCATAAAATAGCCAACATTTTAATATCACTTAAGTTTAAAACACATGTGTAACATTTTCAAAAGGCTCTGTAATCCTGATAAATTATTCATGCTCACATACTATTTTCTGACACTTCTAACCTCAAAACTCTGTTTTCATGTTTTCAAAGAAACTACCAGCAATAATAGTGTTCCTCTGTGGCACTCATGTTTGATACACACTATGTAGCCATGAAACAGCTGAAGGCCCAAGAAGGTACCCAGATGTGTCCATATTTCCAATACAAACCACAGTGGGAGCGAGGTCCTCTTAACTCAAAAGCCAGAGCTCCACACTCTAGCCCCCACACTCTAGTCAGAAAAATGGGTAAAGTTGATCATAATGTCTTTGTAGACAAAATGTAGACTTTCTCCTGCCTCAGGATCTCGTCGTTTTGCACATCAGAATTGAGCAGGTAGTCATTACAGGTTAGTTAATGGGCAATGGCAACATTATACGGAACCATTTCTGCCCTACAGTAGGCAGAGAGCCTGTGTCATCTTCCTAAGACAGCTCAGAACCATGACTTCTGATACAAAATTGGAGACTGAAAATACTACTTTGATAAATGGTGCAGAGGTTAGCACATGTCAAAGACTCGAATTCTGAATATTTGCTATGTGCAGGGCCTCTGTGCTTGATTCCTGCCGCTCTACAGCTCATGTCCACACTACCTGCTTCAAACTTTGGAGGTCAATACCAACAAACCGCTTAGGCACACTAATGGCCCCAGACCCTCTCACTTCTGTGCAGCGTCTTCCTGCACCAAAGCTCTTTACCCTTTGACCTCATGGCAGCACAGCCATTTTCAGACGTTCCATGATGCCCCTACCTTACCTTCCATGGAGTGTAGCAAATCTCTGCTCTTCTCACCATCTGTGGGAATATCTGTTACTGGCAGTTTTCTCATCATTCAAATTATGTTCATCTCTTCTGATGGTAGATTGCCCCTGCTGATAGATGAGAGGACCTTCTTTGTCTTTATCTGACAGCAACTGCTAGGTGATGGCTGGATACGCTGTGCTCTGAGGGGAACGAGCAATTACTAGACAATCAGAAAGACGAACAGAACACGACTCTTGCTTCTCACAAGTCGTCATCCAGCAGGCACATAGGTCATACAGGTGAAAGTGGCTGATCTAGTCAGGCTCCACAGAGCATAGAATGGGCACAAATTAAGAGTAAGTGCAAGCCTCAAGAATGCAATGCCCACCCATCCCTTCTTCCATGCAACCCCACCATCAAGACCCTGAGAGGGACTAGAAGCGTCATGTGAGAAATGGTTTTGGAGGCAGGGGAGGTGGTGGTTGTTTTGCTTTGGTTTTGGTTTTTATATGTGTGCGTCTTCCACGTGTATGCACGTGTGCCTGTGGAACCCTGAAGAGTTTCCCAGATGCCTGAAGCTGGAGTTACAGATGTTTGGGAGCCACCTGATGTGAGTGCTAGGAAATAAACTCAAGTCCTCTACAAAAACATAGAGCACTCATAACCACTGACTCTCCAGGCCTAAAGTTAGATTTTTTTTTTTTTTTCTCCTCCCTGATTTTGAGGTTAAGCAATTGTGGGCATCACAGCCAGAAGCTTCCCTATTCCACATCCTATTTGGAGACTAGAAAGAAATTCATAGGCCCAGTGTTCTTCATTAGAAATATGATTGGAGCCAGAGTCTTACAGAGCTACAGCAGCAGCTTAGGAGGGCCACCGAAACATGTGCAAGGGCTGTCAATGCATGTGACATGAGCTTGATGGATCATACCACAGCTTGACGGTGTGCTGAACAGATAAAGGATGGGTAGGGAAGTGTTGGCAAATATGTGCTTGCTAATGACCATGGCATATCGGCCAAATCATTGTTTATTCTATATTATCACCACAAAGTTGAATTCTCATTTAATTCTTTTTACTAAGGTCAAAGGAATTTCTTCTGATAATGAAGGGATTAATTTAATAGTCATAAGGACTCCTGACTTACAACCATGGAGCAGTTCTTGTTTGTTTATAGAAATTCACATGATAGCATGTTTGCTGTAGAAAACCGTCCCTGGCTTAGTGTTGAAAGTCACATTTCTCATAATGGGGATTGATCTTACTCACCGATCTTGTGATATAGACCCCTGAGCTTCACCTAGTTGATTCATCCAGGCCAAAAGGACATTACAAATTCCCTTCAACTAGAGCAGAGACATATGCAAACTATTTTACGGATTTAAAAAGAAAATAACATACCAAGCTGAAGCCCCAGTGTGTCCTCTTAATCCTTTTAATCAGTTGTAGCAAATAGTAACAGTCTTCTTAATTTCTATGACGTGTGCTTGGACTCGCTTCCCACTTCTCTCCTTTGCCAACTCACACCCTAGACACAGTGAGTGAGTGGCAAGCCTCCATCTCAGATTCCCTCATCTCCTAATTTTATATTTTCTCCATGGACACAGAAATCACTGCTCTGAATTGAAAAACCTTTTCTAACAGATGCCTCCCAACATGGGCCTCTCCCTGCTTCCAGCTGCATTTCTCTAGGTCACTCGTCAACTGCGCTCTGCATATTTAGTCTATGAAAAACAGAGAGCACTTATAACTTTATTCATGGCTCACCCTCCAAACCTAGTCTCTTCAGAGTTCCCTTCAGCTAATGTCATGGCCCAGATAGCCCTCTGGACATTATTCTTGCCATCCCCTGAGGCTGCACGTCTGTGGTTTGCATGGCAGCAAGCCAACGCCTCTACCTGTGGTATCTTTTTCAGATCCATCTGCAATGTCCACTTCTATAGCCACCACCATAAACAGACTGTACCCTGACATCCAAAATTATATAATTTGTCTATTAGGACTTTTCGTACTATGCATTATTAACACACCAAATCTGATCTAGTCATGCATTTGTCAGTCACCAAAAAACTTCCCTGGGCCTCTAATGAAACACAAAACCCAGACCATGGCCCACAGTCCCTGCCTACACTGGTCCTCCCTTGCCCATCTAGGATATCTCCATCACTGTCACACTTGAACTCACTTGCCTGAGTTTTGTGTCTCACCCTGTGCTTGGCTGTGCAAAACCTCAGTCCTCAGTGAAGCGGTTCTTCGCAGATGGTCTTCAGATGAGACAAAGTAGTTAACCTTCTTTCCATCAGTCACCGTGCTCCCCTGCAACAGGAGAATGAGAGTGCTCTCTTGTTCAAAGCTTGATCCTAAAAGAACTGACTGTTGTGGGGTGTATATTTCATGACTGGAGGATGGAGGAGGACAGCAGTGTCCTGGGGTGGGGGATGGGGAGATTTAGACTAGGGAAATTTCAGTTTCCACATACAGAGTCCAATCTTTCCTGTAGCATATACATGAGCCCCTATTTCCTTGCTGGTGAAGTAAAATTAAAGAAAATTTTATCTGAGCTGATGGGATCTATGACAGTCTTCAGCAAGCCCTTGGCCCCTGTGGGTTCGCCATGCAACAGAAAGAGAGACTCTCTCTTCTTAAGAGGCTTTAAAATCAACAGTGTAAATGTCCTCCAGGCCAGAACTGCTTTTTTAGGTAACACTCAAAAAGGAAATGTGGATGGCCTATGACACAAGATAATGTATACTTCCACATTTTATCCTTCCACTTGGCTAAATTTGGATCCAGGAAAAGAATTTGGAGTCTCCCAGCAGCTACATGCAGCTTGGCAGTAAAGCAAGTCAGGGTGACCTAGTGAGCTCCAGCACTCTCAGACCTTTTCAGGAGACCTCATCAATCTCACCTCAGCACCTAGGGGTGTCAGTTTCCTTACTGGGCAAAGACCCATTATATGAAGTTCCACAAGACAATGCTGACATGTGCACAGTAGATTAGAGACTTTAGATCTAGAGCACTTGGGTCTGACCAGAGCTTGACACTGGACAAACCGCTGGATTAGTTTCCACATCTGTACACAAAAAGGAAACAAAAGAATAGCTAGGCATTCTGCAGACATGCCAATCAATGGAGAAGCACAGCATCAAGCAATTTCATTGTAGTACATGCATCACAAAATACATCACATAAGCTAAGGGGGCAATGTCCCCAGGTGATTGAAGCATGTGTGCCCTATCGCTGGTCAAAGACAGCCTTGTGGTCCTAGACTGTACCAAACAGCTGGATTTTTTGAAAGAATGAGTCAGTAATCACCAAAGCGCTTCGAACAGTCTGGCACAGAATAAGCATTAACTTGTTATATTTTGTTCGTGTCATCATGTGTCCTCACCACCACCAGAGTCAGCCACCCTTAGCTTCGATAGTGATCACTCAGAGTCCAACAAAGATGATCTCTGAAAAGTTAGATTCCAAGATCCATTGCAATGCTGAAATATTAAGAAGTCAACAACTGTTAGAAAAGGTATAGGCTCAGGACCCCCAAGACCAAGTTCTCAACACAAAGAAGACTTATTTGAGAGAGACAGAAGGCAGGGAATAAGAGACAAAGACAGGAGAGAAAAGACAGGAGAGAGGAGGGAGGGAGAGGGTATTTGTCCTGGAGAGGGACAAAAGACAGCCTCTGGATAGGCAGGAGAAAGACAGGGCACACAGCAAAAGGGTGGTTAATAAAGGTACAAAGAGAAACCTTGTGTTAGAATGAGTTGTTAAATTTTAATTGGGCATGATAATTAGGTGAGGCAAAGGAGGCTTTTGATTGCTGAACTTCAACGCTTTGATAGCAGGACCTTGGTATTCAGCCTCAAGAGGAGGAAGTGGCCAAAAAAGGGACTAGACTTTGGTGGCTAGCTTTAGGAATACAATCAAATGGGTATTAGCAAGGCAAAGGGAATGGGTGAGAAGGACAAGGCCTGCCAGAGCCATGCTGGCCACACTGAAGCTGGCCGGAGTCCCTTCAACTACAATCCAAAAACTGCCAGTTTGATTTTCTTCTATTTTCTACTAGGTACTTTGTCCTGTCTCTACAAGGGACTTATGGGAAGTCTCTAATCTCAAAAGCTCAGAAGATTGACAAGCTGCCCGTAGACAAAAGAAACCTGGAAATCCAGAACTGGCGAAGCAAACAGAGGCCTGCCCCTGCCTCTGCTTCTACCTCTGCCTCTGCTCCTCTTCCTGGCACTATCCACACTCAGCCTCCATGCCGTGTGGTACCACCTGAAGCACAGCAGGACTTCGGTACCAGTACCTCAGGGAGCTCTAGCCCTCCCAGGCAGAAGCGTGTTGAAGACTGGATTCTCCAGGGCCCGAGATGCGGCAGAGAGCACTCGAGGGATGACATGTGCTCAGGAGATACCTTGGCTAAACTCTCATCTGGGGAATGCCTTCTGGGCCCAAACAGGACAGCGGCTCCCACAGCCTATGCCAGGGGGCAGAAGGATGTGTCTCGGCACTCAAGCAAAGGCAGCCATCGCCGGTCTCAGAGTTCACTGACCATATGAGGGGGGCTACAGAAATCAGAGATGGATACAAAGTCAGAAGAGACCACCCAATCACTGAGCAAGTGACTCTGTTCCCGCTCCTCTCTGTAGAGGAGTGATTGCCAGCTTTATCCGTCCTCCTCACCAGGGTTGATTTCCTTCAAGAAATGCTGCCAGCCCCAGTGGGTTTGAGAAAACCTGTCAGGCCAGCTGACTCTGGCTTTCTCCTGCTGCCAGGAAGCACATCTTAGAAACAGTACTCTGGAATTGGATATTATGACTTTTTTGCATCATGCCTTCCTGGCCTAAGGACATCCGTATGATCTTCTAAGTAAGTAAAACCCATGTATGACCCAACGCAACCAGGCAGCAAGTATCCACAATTCCGACCAGTATTATATACCTTGGAAATGTATCAGAACATGGAAATTACTAGGTTGGTCAAGCCATCACCTCACCCCAAGAGCTCAAGTTTCCAAAGAGACCTGCACACATGAGGCCTTCACCTCAAGATTACTATTATACTCCTCCCTCCAGGACACAGAGTCTTCTTTCCTCGAGTGGTTCTGAACCTTCCTAACGCTGCAACTCTTTCATACATCTCCTCGTGTTGTGGTGACCACCCCCCCAACCATAAAAATATTTTGTTGCTCCTTCATAACTGTAATTTTTGCTAGTGTTATGAACCATAATGTAAAATATCTGATATGCAACCCCCAAGGAGGTCACAACCCACAGGATGAGAACCACTGCTCTAAGCCAAAGAAAACTACATCTAAAGATGAAAATTGAATTTATATGTGTGTAGCACAACAGATACTACCAAAGGCTCTGGGGCTACAGCTCATGTAAGAAACAGAAAGAATATACACACTAAACATTTTCCACTAATAGACCACATGCCCCCACCGTCTAAGGAATATTCCAAAAGGACAACCGCATCCTCTTCCTCAAACTACTTATTTATTTTGAAATGAAATTGCCCATCATCACTCAACACTCACAATGGGAAAAAACAAAGATGAGATCTTAACACAGCCTCCCTTAGGGAGAGACCCATACGACAGAGCAACTATGAATGCAAACCGACATCTTCAAGTTTAAACCCTCTATTAATCAGCGTATTCCAGAATGTCATGGCCATCACTGACCTGTGATTCAGCTAAGTTAAATGGGAAAATAATTACATGTACTTTATATCCCTAGAAATTGTAAATGTTAAAAATGTTAAAGAACTCAAAGAAATGTTTATATAAAAGGCTGTCAAGAGAATCTAGGTCTACTATGGTCTATTCGGAGTCTTCAAAGTCAAGAGTGTTTTTTGTCCCAGTTACCCTAAGACAGTGCCTATACACTAGGCAAAAAGTCCAAGAATACCCGAACCATTGCATTAAACCATTGTACCCAAATTGTTTGCCTGTCACTTAAGTAATTTCTCAGCAAGAGCTCAACAATCAAGATGGCAGTAGTAGCAGAGTGAGCCAACTCCCTGTCCATCCTTGTGGGAAACAGAGACTGGAGGAGCCATTTGGAGCATCATCCTAAAGTTCTGCCATGTAATGATGCCAGCATGAGCCAGAAGGTAGAGACTTGAGTATCCTACAGAAAAAGTGATGCGGTCATGTTAGAGGTGGGAGGATGGGGGATGTATAACTTATGCCAACCTAGCAGGCATAAGTTGTTTCAAATGAAGAGATTCATCGAAACTTGGATCTCATCCCCACTTTCTGAGACTCCTGCCTGCTGCCAGTAGTCAGAAATCCCCAGTAGTAAATTCTAGAAAATAGCAGAGCATTGGCTCCAGTAGATTGGAGTTTAAGTGTTTGCTCTTTCCCTGTAGTCTTTAAAGGACCTTGAAGCAGGTCACCGTGCTTGCAAATTAGGTTTAAGCAGCTCTACCTCCTGGCGTAAAGATTGAGTCCAAATTGCATGCAGTGCACTGATGAGGCTTTCAAAAAGCAGGGGCAGTCCCTAGTAGCAACAGAGGGAGTCTCACTTCAGAAGAAAAGGAGAGGATAGGAAAACTGAGAGACAACGTGACACCCACCCCTTACCGACTGACATCCATGCTCTGCCCAGCACTCTGATGCTGCTCTTTTTCTTGCCTGACTGACCGTGTCAGCTTGCTGGGATGGTCCTATTTTTACAGTTTCGCACATGCTGGGGAGCCTGGGTCAATCTGGTCACAAGTGGTCACTTACTCTGGCCATTCTTCATGAACCAAACCAACTATGTGACTGTCTGACATGCCACCTCACTCAGAGGGACGCTCGACCTTCCCTCTCTAATGCAATACTAGTGACTGTGTATAGTACCATGTTATATACGTATAATCTTTTTACTGAGTCCCTGGAAAACATGCCATCGTTTTTTTAGAAGAAAAATAAACTTGGTTTTTCCATAGTTCCCTACCAATCTGAAATTCTTATTTTTCTTCCTATACATTATCATTATTGATCCTAAGTACTTATTCATCCTTCTTTGAATTTATTCATGTATCTGTCGAAGAAACTTCAGTAACTCTCTACTAGGTAAATTTCAGTGCAACTTGGGCCGTGAAGAACTCAACACCTGCACTCACTTATACCTACCTTCCCAAGGCTCAGGGCTTTAGGAATATTTAGCCCAGTGTGACAATGGAGCACAAATACATCCATGGGCTGTAAGAATTAGAAGCTGCACATACAGCGTGTACATTCAGGAAATCTAACTCAACTGCTTCTCTCTTGCAAGCCTAGCACACACCCAAAACCTAGGCTGACTTAGGCATCTCTCGTCATCATTCATGGTCAATGTGAGTGCTTACAGCACAAGCATGAGGCCATGAGTTCAAATCCCGAGTACCTACATAAGAATCTCTGTGCGGAGAAATGCACTTGCAACTCCAGCTCTGTGGCAAAGGGGCAGGGTGGAGAAAGGAGAAGATCTCTGGAATTGGGTGGTTGCAAACCTAGGTTCAGTGAGAGCACGCGTTTCAAGGCAAAGAGGGATAGAAGATGGATATCCAATTGTCTCTGTCCTTCATGTGCACAAAATACCACACATCAGACACACATCAAAAGGAAATTAACTGTATTGGGTTACTTCATTGAGTGCTAGACACCATGCATTAACATTTAGCCCCACAGTAACCCTGCAGGGCAAAGACTGCCTTAGCCTGTCCCAGTAGCTTCAACTGCACCACTGCTGCCTCAAAGTTCAATGCATTGTCCCCTATCCTTCCTTACTTTGTCTAATGTCAACAGAGCTTGCATGTATCTGGGACCCCATCTGAATGGTTGGTATCTTTCATCCTTCATGGTCTCTCATCTTCAAGGAGGCCAGCTCGGCCTTGTCACAAGGTTTTAGAATTGTAAAAGGGAAAAGAAGCTTCAAGACCTTATGAGATCTATGCTGAGAACTTGTGTACTTGCTGAGCACCAGGTTTCATGGATGCAAGTCACAAAGTCAGCCTAGTTTCTGGAATGCCCCTACTTCTTCCTGAGAGGCGCTATAAAGAATACCATCTGCAGTCATCCACCCTCAACTAGCAGAGGAAGACAGGGGTAAAGAGAAGTCACCTAAAGGCCCAACAGTCCTAAAGCTAACAAGTGGTCGGGTGGTATTCTCTAAAAGCAGAGCCTGTGATCTTAGCCAGAGATGCACAACGCAAGGTAAGACAGAGGGCAGGCAGGAACCAGAACCAGATGACATTCTCTTATGAAGCAGGGTTTCACAATGATAAGGGTGCCTGAATTTTATCCCAAATCTAGCACAACCTAGCCATGTGACCTAAGGAAAGACTTTCCCACACCATGTCAAGCCAGGTTGCAATCCAAACAAAAGCAAGTATAATACTAGCACTTGGGGGTGGGGGGGGGGTGGAGAGAGACTGACTGAACTACTCCTTGAATTGCCATAAAATATCTCCCCTGTACCCCATTCCGAGAGAGAGAGAGAGAGAGAGAGAGAGAGAGAGAGAGAGAGAGAGAGAGAGAGAGAGACTGGGCACCTACCTAGTCAGGCTGACCCATGTGGAACTCTTTCCTATGGAAGCCTTCTGGTGCCACCTAGCAGGATAGAAGCAGGTACTGCACCCAAGGGAGCTTCAGGCAGTAGAATCCTATTGAGCCTTGATAGAACTAAAAGTTGGAGGCCAGATTTCAAGTCTTAGCGTTGTGGTTTCTATGACGACTCTAAACAAAATTTTTCACAGGTTCCCAGTCTCAAGTTGGGACCTCAACTGGTTCTATAAGCTATTTGAGGAGGCTGGTTATGGTATAGCAGTGTCCTCTGGTGGATGCCAAGCCTGTGGTCACTATCTGTGCAGTTGTGTGAGTCTGTATTTTACACGCACACATCAACACAGGGAATGGAAAAGGCCACAAAGACACTAGTTCCCTGCTCTGCCTCTGATGGATGGAATACAGCATCACGTGACAATGCTGTCATGCTGTCATTGGAGAACTCATGAGTGGGATTGTTTTCAGGAGTTGAGTGAAGCTGGGAAGGCATCCACCCATTTGGGGAAGATAGCAAACCTCCCAATCCCTTAGCAGACCTAGGATGACTTTTTCATATCAGCAGATATATGTTGATAAACTGTTATGTATGTGAATATGTAATGAAAGGCCAAGGCAGTCAACCCTTCCAACTGTCAAGAGGGAAGCCAGAGCAAACACACAGCTCTCCCTTATATAGCTTTTGTTCCAGGCACCTCCCTCAACACTTCTAGCCACCTCCAATAAACATGATTACCTACTATGTAAATAAAGCACAAAGCCAATATTCCTGTGCCCCTCTAAGCACAACACTACCTCGAAGCCATACCTCTGTGGATAGTTGAACATACACTGTCTGTACAATAGTCTGTAAGAGAGGTTCACCCCTCACAGGGAAGCCTGAGGAAAAATAACCTGGCACAGAAGACTCCTCAGACACAGTTGCGAAGAAGCTAACCAGCCAAACACTTGACTGAAGTTTAAATCAAGTATTTTTCCTGCAGTTTTTGAACCAATGATTTTAATCAGGGTTAGTTATAAGCAAATGGGTAAGTGTTTTTTAATCACCTCGCCAGTAGCTACAATACTGAATAAAATGCCTCTCCCTTCCCAGTAACCATAATTACCTACAGATCTTCAGAGAGGGGTGGGGCCTTGTCTTAGTCACTGTTCTATTGCTGTGAAGAGATATCATGACCAAGGCAACTCTTATGAAAGGAAGCATTTAATTGAGGCCTTGCTTACAGTCTCAGAGGGTTAGTCCATTTTCATCCTGGTGGGAGGCGCGGCAGCACACATGGGACTGGAACAATATCTATGAACTACATTCTGATCTGTAGGCCCAGAGAGAGACTGTGGGCCTGGCATAGGCTTTGGAAACTTCAAAGCCCACCCCAAGTGACACACTTCCTCCAACAAGGCCACACTTCCTAATCCTTTTCAAATTCCCTGATGACTAGGCATTTAAAACTATAAGCCTAGGGGGGGCCATTCTTTTTCAAACCACCACAAGCCTTATGAGCTCTGCTGGCTCATAATGTTAAGGGGCTGAGTCTTGCACAGGTGTTGGGCAGGTAATGGAAATGTTTTTCTTTAGGGTCAACAGCCATTTCTACTATAGCCAACCTGTGTAGTCTCATAGATGAAAAGTGGCTATTAAATGTAGATGATGAAATCGAAGGGAGAGGTAAGTAGCTGCATCCAGGGTCATTAAGCAATGTGTAAGCAAAGCTAAGATCAGAACTGCACTCTCATGGCATTCGTCTTTGACTGTTTCATCAGCAAATGAGAGAGAAAATTCCAGTGCTTGCCATAGTTGTTTGCATGTTTTAAAAGACACCCTCACACAGACATGAATGCAGGCAAAACACCAAAGACTGTTACACCAAATGGGTGGAATGATATAACAGATAGGTGAGTGAAGAGAAATCTGTCTGAGCATGGGGTCTGTAGTGCTTTGAATAAGAATATCCCCCATAGGCTCGTATATTTGAACACTTGGTCCCAAGTTGGTGGCACTGATTGAGGAGGTATGGACTTGCTGGAGGAAGTATTCATTGGGACTTTGAGAGTTCATGGCCTGGCCCACTTTCAGTTCACTGTATGTTCTTTGTGCCTACCATTGAGGATATGATCCCTCAGGTTCTTGCTACAACCGCCATGCCTGCCTGCTACCATGCCTCCTCACCAACCACCATGCCTGCCTGCTACCATGCCTCTCCACTATGATGAACTCTTCCCTCTGAAGCCATAAGCCCAAACAAACTCTTTCTTCTATCAGTTGCCTTGGGCATTAAACAGAAAGATAATTAATACAGAGTCCTTTTATAACTTCTCTTGCTACTCTTTTGCAGAAGAATAGCCTGGGGGAGGGAGGAGATAGACTATTGTTAGCGTTCTGCTTCAGTCTGCCTACCTGTGATGGCATTGCTTACCTGCCACAGGGGTGTGGCCCTCCCCAGGGCTATATCAAGGACAAACTCCCCTAACAGTCTCTCTACCCCCTCTCCACCTCTTCCTCTTCCTCTGTCTCTGTCTTTATTTCTCTCTCTCTCTCTCTCTCTCTCTCTCTCTCTCTCTCTCTCTCTCTCTTGTACCCCTTCACCCTTTCCTTCTCCCCCCATGCTCACTTAATAAACCTCATATAACATAATATCTGCTGCCTGGTGCCTTATATCTTATATCTTATTCTTAAACACAATCTTATATATTATTCTCATACATAAAAACTATACAAACATAAGGCTTCCTTCAGAGTTCTTTTGTCCTTCTTGCAGAGGCAAAAATGAATTTTAAAGCCCCATCAAGTATGCTGTTGAGTCCAAATTCCTGCCTTCAGATGATCTCCCTCCCTCTCTCTCTCTCTCTCTCTGACACACACACACACACACACACACACACACACACACACCTTTGTCCTTTCACTGGATATATGACAAGTTTGTGAAAATAAGCATGCAATTTGTCCTCCCATTTATGCAAGATGTTCAAGCAAGACAATCAAGAGACCCAGGCAACATAACAGTCACTAGGACTCTAACCAAGTTCAGCCCCTATTTTAAAAAGCAAGGAACAAAGTGCCAACGAGGATACAGAAGAGTCACATCTGATCTTCACAGTTGCTCCATGCACTTTCCCCACAGTGGCCCACTGGAGCCTTCCAAGGTAAGATTTTGCATCCCCTCCTGGACTACCATCAGCTGGGTCAAGCCAGTTAGAGGGCATCTCACAGGCCAACATCTTCATGAACATCATGACCTAATAATGAGATTCCCACCTTGGCAAGCCATCCCTTTCAACAGCACTTAGTCACTTTATCCCAAAGAAGTAGGCCTAAGAGTTCTTGAGTCAAGGTGGTGAATGAAGTTGGGAAGATAGACACCTTCCTCCAGGCGACTCCATGGATAGGATTGCCTACATCCAAGGCTGTCCCTGATACAATAGGACATGCAGAGGCTGGATTTTCTGTTCTTGTTCAAGCAAGTATGTGGCTGAGTCAAGAGACAGCCCTGTGTTATTCAACTTCAAGATCTAAGAAATATAATATTAAGCCACTCTTCTGCCAGAGGAAAGTTTTTAAAAGCTCCAAATGGATCTAAGAATCAGTAGATAATTTCTCATTCTTGAAATTTTATTATTCTGGGTCTTTTCTTTCTTAACTATTTAAAACAGGAAGGTTGATTAAAAGGACACCTGAGCCTGCAATTTTCCTGAACTCAGCCTTCTCATCTATGAGAACACTTATAAAGTCATTCCTAGAAGCCCTTGGAACTTTCATTCAAGAGATCTCACTAAGATATTTTTTTGTGTGTGATAATGTTAGAAGCCAGATGGATCTAACTCTTTGAAAGGAAAACTAAAGGCACAAGAAGGTCAACTGAAAACCTTCTGACAAGCAGAGCATTAGCAAATTGCAAATATAGATTGGAGGAGGGAGGAGTAAGTAGGTTAGTTGGTAGGAAATAAACCTGAAGGATATTAAAATAACTCTTAGTGTAAATAAGAAAAAAGTCATCAGGGCCACATTTACAGTCCTAGCTCCTAAGCCCGGTGTTCACTTGCCAGGCTTGGAGCCTACTGCTCACTATTCTGAGCACTCCCTGTGCCTTCCAATCCCTGCACCTCTGCTGCTCCCCTCATGGCCAGGACAACTCTTCAATGCCCCATCTCGAATCCAGACCTGCATACAATTCTACCACACAAAGTCACTTCTCCTAAAGCTTTTGCACATCCCTTCTGGAACACGACACAGACCTCTGCTAGTTATCTATGCCTCTTCTGTGTGCTTGTCACAGTGATGGGCCAGCAAGGATTCAACTTTAGTTCTTTTCATGTCTAGTACCAGGCTTTGGCCAATGATGACAGTGGAATAGCTCATAATAATGGTCTCATATCAAGTCCTAGACACACATCCAGAAGACAAAAGTAGGAAACATATTTCCCCTGACTTGGCCCACTTTTTTTTCTCTCCAGTGCAAAGACCAGATGATCATCCCACGGTCAAATTTTCAGGGACATCAGTTCCTTACGGTCTATTTATTCAAAAGGCTCAAGTCACAATGAACTCTCCCTCAAATACTTTCACTCTTGTCTCTTCCTTCCTTTTTCCAGTTTCTCTCTTTTCTCCCTCCATTACACCTCTTTAAAAACTCTTTTCTTTCTCTCAAAAACTTCTCTAGGTCAGCTAACACAAATGGGCTGAGCCTTATCCCACAGGGAAAGCCATTTCCTCTTTTGTTGCCCTTTCTTTCTAGTCTCTACTTTTGACTCATGGCCTCAGCCATAACTGACCAACCTGTTCTCATTCTTCTCCTGTCCTCTGCGTTATTAGACTGTGGATAGGGGAACAGGGGTGTGGGGTTGGAGCATGTAAAGGAAGTATGGCTCACCATGTACAATACAGAAATGTCGGAGGCAAATGTCCACCAATACGCCATCAGTGTTTCTACTGTTATTTATTCCCACTTTACAAGGAAGTACACCAAGGCTCAAGGGAGTTAAGTGGCATTTCCAAGGAAATTCTGTTAATAAAAGCAGAGCCAATATTCTGAGCTAGTAAGGCTCTCAGACCACTTACTGAACCACCAGGGAAGCTGGGCTTTTGGAAACAGTGGGGTGTGTGTATGATTTTCTAGAACCATCTTGTGTCATGAACTCCCTCCAGGTGTCAGTCTGAAACTCCAGCTGATTAAAACCCCTGCCTTGTTTCTTCGCAGAGTTCCCACTGGCACACACTCCAGACATTGACACGGAGCCTGGGAGAAGAAGTGGCATGTGGGAAGTCATGTTGACATTGGCCCAAATCTAATGAGAGCTCTGGCAGCCCAAGCTGTGCCTACTAGACAAACCAGATGCACGTTCATCTCTGCCCCAGCTGGCTCCCCTCATGGGCTTGCTCACGTGGGCATGCTTGAGGAGGCTGTGCCTAAACAATAATGCAAGAGAAAGCCATCCAACCCTGACTCTCTTCTTATTTTTAATTAGAAATTCCCATTAAAACCACTACAGCAATGAGGCACACACCAGGCAGTACACTTCAGGACAATTAGCACACTCTTCAGGTGGCTAAAATGGCCCAGCTCTGGCCTGGGGCCGACATAATTGCACCAAAACATACAGCCCACCAGGAGGCTCCCATTTCAAATGGAAAGAAACAATTAGTCATGCATCTATTGGGCAGTTAGATCTGTAGGACATAATTTAGTATTCATCATTTAAAAGATTGCCTGGGTGGGGAATATATGGAAATCATCTCAGTATGTTCATAAGCAAATCTCTACCCCTCTACCCTCCAACACAAGGCTAATGCTGGGGGTGGGGGGACTGGTGGGAACTGTGCAAGGCAGCCTGATTGTAACTGTTTGTTGGGATCACTGGAGGCATGAGCACTCCATTCTTGGAAAGTGGGAAATAATTAGTGAGGCAAGTAGCTTCTGGAACCCCTATGTACATCCCTGCTACTTTTTGAATTCCCAGGCCACTAATTAAAACCTGCCCGTAAGACAGCTTCTAGCTGAGTCACTGTGATAATTCTGAAGAGTAAATAAAATGAGCAAATTAGAAGAGCAGAAAAGGCCTCTCGAAACACCGGGAAAGCTGCAGAAAGCCACCCCCAGGCTCCCAAGACTCTGTTTGAAGCCATACTCTTAGATTCTACAAGCCCAAGCATTCCATCTGCATTTGCTGGTCCCTCTCGGCTCCGAGCTGAACCAATGCACCTTCCATGAGCCGGCAGCGCAGCTGTAATTAATATTCAGCTGGCATTTCCACTGCGCACTCAGAGCCTGTTCTTTCAGCCTTTTCAAATCCAATTCAGACCAAAGTAATCTTTGCCCTTGCATTTGGGTTCAGGCAGTAGCAATTGTCAGGATTGCAGATTGCCATTTATTAGCATTTATTGAGCAGTAGAGGAGCCCTGCACGTTAGTGGTTGTCACCAGGTCTCTGATTTTCAAATGAAAATTAACAAGCCAGTAGGGCATTTATATTGGGGCAGGAAGGCGGCATATCTGGGGGAAACGTTATTGATGGTTTTCATAGGGAGCTATTGATGGGCTGAGGGGCTTTGCAGGGGTGCTGGGTTAATAGGAGACAGCCACTGTTTGATCACTCACTTGCAAGTCTCTATAGTTCTTCCGTATGTGTGGACCTACAGAAAGCTAAGAAAGCTTGATTCAAATTCTGAACTAATCCAGGGGATGACCTCAAGCAAATTACTCTATCTCCTACAGGAGTCTGCCCATCTCCAAAATGAGAATTAACAAGATCAGGTGGCATGCTTAAATCGTCTTCCTCAAAACCACTGGGGAGATGCAATGAAGGATCCTCGGAACGGAGGATCAGATCCCCTTCCTCAAATTACTCTAAGAGGCTCTCCTCCTACGGCGTCATATTCTAGGTCTCTTTACATCATGCAGATATATATATATTTTTTTTCATCTTAATCTGTGATGCACAGAAGTTAGAAGGCACAGCGGGTCTCTACAATCTGCTATAGCTATGGAACTGGTGAAGTGCTGAGAACCAGGAAGGCAAAAGGCATCCATACTACCTACATAAAAGCAGCAGTAGGAGTTTATCTTGAGGGGCCCCAAGAGACAGGAGAGTGAGCCAGAAGCAACAGATGAGCATGGGATCCCAGCAGGGAGATCATCTAGAGGTGGGGCTGACACGTGTGGAGATGCAGAGTATATGGGTGACAGGACAAACTTGACATCTCATCAATAATCTACACCAAGTTTGCTTAGCCAGATCAAGGTCCCACGGTCCAGTCTGACAGATCCAAGAGGCTGGCAGACTGGAGGAGAACCACCAAGATGGCTGAATAGAAGTGCCCTGCATATGACTCTACCTCAGAAAAGAACCAAGCCAATAAACTGTTTTTGAAGACAGTGATGCAGAGAAAAATCTGAAAATGAGTTAGTAAATTGTTAGAACCTTGGACAGCAAGAAGGAAAGTCAACCTGGAGGAATTTCAACTTGTGATTTCAACCCTTGGGTCCCACCAGGGGGGGTTAGAAATTAAAGAAGTAGGGGACAGTGAAAAGTCAGCAAAGGGGAGAGCAGTGACTAGCAGTTTATAACTGCAAGAAAATACTGTTCTCTTTAGAGCCTTTAAACCCAGTTTAGGAAGTTAGATAATCTAAGTAAGACTGGCTATCATGTTTCAAAGAAAGAATGTGCTTTGGGTTTCACTGAGCTGCCTAAACCCAAGCTATTACAACAGTCAGATCATATACTTTCTTGGCTTAAGGATTTGCAATTGTGTCCTTGAAACAACCAGAGGCCTTGGTCTGACAGATCAATCACTCACAGAGAAGAAGACACTGTTCCCGCATCCTACAAACTTAAAAGCCAATGCTGAGTTCCCAAGCTCCCTTGCATGCAAGAACTAAAGAAAAACCTGCTCCCCAGCCCACAGGCTTAGCTACTATTACAAAGTCCTGCCATCCTCTGTGCACGTCTAGTATTGGTGGGGAAAATCCTCAGCTGAGTCCCAGAGCTCTGGAATGTTCCCAGGAATGTTGATGCCAGTACTCCAAACCTCTGCTGCCAACTGGAATCGTGTATCAAGGGCTAGGGAAGACTGCTTCTCCAGCCCAAGGAAGAACTTGGAACTATAGATGCTGGTGAAAGAGATTTAGCATCACTGAAGCTTATCAATAGAGACCAGAGGAAAGTCCCCCCTTCCATGTTCTAGAGCTCTAAGAGTATCATTACTGCGGTTTTAAGCTTCTCCGTGAGAACTTGCCTCATATATTCAATGAGCATCTCCACTCATATACAACATTGCCAGCCCAACACTGACAAATGCATGAGCCCCAGACTGCCTCAGGACCTAGGAAAACCTCCTCCACGGCCTATACCTTCAGGACCATGGACATGAATTTCTCAAGCCAAAATGATACTTACACATGCCTAGGAAAGAAATTATATATTTCAAGCCTGAAAAGTAAATAAATGCTAACAAAGACTGCTACATCCAGCTGTTTCATCACTTTTTTGTTGCTGTGATAAGCCACCACAACCAAGCCGACTTGGTCGAAAGGATGACTTGGCTAATGGTTCCAGATGGATGCGTCTACATCATGGCAGGGATGCAGAGCATCAAGCGACAGTCATCAGCATGAACTGGATGCTGACAGTCTACATCTTGAAGACTAAGCAGAACGCAGAGAAAGAGCCCCAGGAATGGTTGCAAGGCTTTGAAACTTCCAGCCCTGCTCCCAGTGACGTACTTCCTCCGCACTTCCTAGATCTCTCCAAAGAATACCACCAACTAGGAAAACAAATATTCAAATACAGGAGCCCACTGTGGACCCTCTCATTCAGGCTGCCACACCAGTAAAGCTGTCTTTGAAAATGGACAGAGAAATAAAGACACTTCAAAACCAGCACAAACCAAGGTAGCCCATGACCCCCAGGCCAACACTGCTGATGACATTTTTTTAAATACTAAGCCCAGGGAAGGAAAGAAGATAGTCTACATCAAAAGGGTACAGAGAAAAGAACAATTTCAGTAACAAGAGCACAGGAAAAAAACCATGTTCATGAGAGAAATGCTGAACAAAGGAGACTTAGGGTAGATTGTAGAATTATAGGGCTAGTGAGTCGGCTCATGTAAAGGCACTTAGCTGCCAAATCTAATGACCTGTGTTCAATCCCAGGCCCCATGTAATAGAAGGAAACAAACTGAATCCCTGAAAGGGACCCTGAAAGTTTGCACAATAGCATGCACATGCATGTGCACACACACATGATAGATGATAGATAGATAGATAGATAGATAGATAGATAGATAGATAGAAAGAATAGATAGATATGTATATACATACATTCATAGATAGGTTTTGGGGGGTAAAAAAAAAAACTCTTAAAAGAAGGAATTTCAAATTAAGCACCAAACATTGAGATTCTGAATTTCATAAAACAAGCATTAATGGAAATAAAATGTCAGGTAACTCCTAATATCGTAACAGTAGTTGAGCTCAAAATTCTGCTCCACCCCTAGATAGGTTATGTAAAGGAAAAACAAAGAAATCTCACAATTAAACTATGCCATTGGGACTAGAGAGAGAGCTCAGCAGCTAAGAGCACTAGCTGCTCTTCAGAGAACCTAGGTTTCATTTCCCAGCACCTACATAGCAACTCACAACTGTCTATATAACTCAGTTTCCAGGGGGTCCAACACCCTCTTCTGGTCTCCATAGGCACCAGGAATATACAGACATACATTAATGCAAACCGTTCACACAAATAAAATTAGCTATACATACCATAGATCAAATGGAGTTAATAGATACTTATAGAATATTCCATTCAATCATAACAGGATATACATTCTTTTCATTAGCTCATGGAACCTTCTCTAAAATAGGTCACGGATCAAGACTTACCAAATACAGCCAGGTGCAGTGACACATGCCTGTAATCCCAGCACTCAGGGAGGAGAGGCAGGCAGATCTCTGTGAGTTCAAGGCCAGCCTGGTCTACAAAGTGATTCCAGGACAGCAAAGGCTACACAGAGAAACCCTGTCTCAAAAAACCAAAACCAAAACAAACAAACAAAACTTACCAAATACAAAATAACTTAAATAATATCAAATTCATAATGCAATAAAACTAGAAATAAAAAGCTACACAAATACACAGAGATTGACCCAATCTTGAATGAAGATAGCGTCATTGAGTAAATCAGAGAGGATGTTAAAAATACCCTATAACCAAATGAAAATAAATGTATAACTCATTGAAACCTGTGGGTCACTGCTAAAGGCAATTCTAAGAAGAAAGTACATATTTATGACTGCTTATAGGAAGAGAGTGAGTGAGAGAAATCAAGTAACTAACTTACTGATATACCTCAAGGTCCCAAGTAAGAATAACTCAAACCTAGTAGACAGTAAAATAATAATGGCGATCATGGTGGAAAATTAATGAACTAGAGATTAAAGAAGAGCATATAGAATGAAACAAAAAGTTGGTTCTTGAAATGATGGACATGATTGATGGTTGTCTAAATGCAAAACTGCCCTGAAAACATACATACAATTAAAATTATATGCACTGAACAGGTTATATATAGGAGCTTATATGTATATCCAAATACATATATGCGTTCAAAACAACAATTAGTGAAAAGTGGCCACAGACTTGAAAGAGACTTAGTAGGGGTAATATAAGATAGTTGAGAGGGAGAAAAACAAAGGGAGAAATGTTGTAATTAAATTATAACCTTTAAAATAAAAAGATAAAAAGGAAGTGACAATCCATTAATCAAACTAACTAAAAAAAAAAAAAGAAGAAGAAGAAGAAGGCCAAATCTAGAAAATTAATAATTAAAAAGTCGGCAGTCAGCCAGGCAGTGGCAGTGGGGGTGCACCCCTTTAATCCCAGCACTTGAGATGCAGAGGCAAGCAGATCTCTGTGGGTTCCAGGCCACCCTGATCTATACAGCGAGTTCCAGGACAATTAAGGTACAGAGAGAAACCCTGTCTCAAAATAACCAAAAAGTTTTTACAAATTAGATAGATGACAGATAGATAGATAGATAGATAGATAGATAGATAGATAGATGTCACTATAGATTACAGCAAAATATAGAAAAATCATTAGGGAATCCTTTGAAAACTTATATTTCAGAACACTGAAAAACAGAGAAATTTTGAGAAATTCTTAGACATATATGACTGATCAAGATATGAACAACTTAAACGGATCTACTATAATCAAAACACTGAAACACTAAAATGTCTTTCAACAAAGAGAGGCTGTTTGAACCCCAAATCTGACACTGAAGGGTCTTCTAACCTCCCTAGGTCTACAGTGGTGAGACGGGGAGCTGTGGTGCACGGGTCGCAGAAGAGAGAAGATGCTCTCAGAGCACCTTTGGGGCTGAAATGTTCAACTGAGGAATAAGTTACCCCATGGGTGGGAAACAGAAGGAGGTGCCCCAGCTCACTGTCTTAGCTCCTTCCCTCCACCTGTGCTTCAGCCAGAAGCTACCAAGGAAGAAACTCATTGGCATAAACTTAGGGTTCTCAAACTTGAATAAGCATCACTATTACCCAGGGACTGTTGAAGACTACAGCTCCCACCCACAGAGCTGCTGGTTCAGTTGGTCTGCAGTGACACGCAGGAAATTCCCATGAAATCACAGGTGCCAGTAAGATGCTGATACAGTTAGCAGACCCTAAGGAGCACTCTACCATATGGGCCTGACTTCTGGGGTGTAAAGCAGGGTAGAAGGGCTGGGACAATGGCAAGCAGAGCAACAGAGCCACGTGGTAAATCAGTTTGTCTATTCATATTGTCTCTGATTATTTATCGATAATCTATATAAGATGTTTCAACTATACAGTAGTTCAAAGAGTATTTGAATTCATTAGATGCTACGCTTGGCATTTTCACCCTTTCTCAGACTAGTGGTAAGTCAAGTTGCCTGTTTTTTTTCTTTCTTAAAAAATGTATTATAATTTATTCAGATTATATCCCAGTTGTTATACCCTCCATTGTATTTTCCTGTTCCCACCCTCTTCCACCTTATTCCCCTCCTCTAGACCTCTGACAGAAGGGGACCTCCTCCCCCACCATATGACAATAGCCTATCAGGTCTCATCTGGATAGCCTGATCCCCCCTTCTTCTGTGTGCCCACCTGGCCTCTCCACCAAGGGGAAGTGATCAAATTGGGGGCACCAGAGTTTATGTCAGAAGTAGTGCCCACTCTCCACACAACCATGGAGAATGAGCTGTCTATTGCCTAGATCTGAACAGAGGAAGTCTAGGGTCACTGCATGCATTGTCCTTGGTTGGTGCAACAGTTTGTGCAGGCCCCCCTGGGTCCAGATCTACCAGCCTTGATGGTCTCCTTGTGGGCTCCTGAAACTTCTGGGACCTTCCATCTCACACACACACACACACACACACACACACACACACACACACTTTCATACCACTCTCAACATTCTACCCAGAGTCTGGCTTTGAGTCTCAGTATCTGTCTTATTCCCCCGCTGGATGGAATCTCTCAGAGGACATCTATGTTGGGCTAATATCCACTTAGAAGTGAGAAAATGCAAATAGATTCATATTTATCACCCTGCACAAAACTAGAGTCCAAGTGATTTAAAAACTTCAACATAAAACCAGACACATTAAATCTGTGTGAGGAAGAGGCTTGGACTCATTGGCACAGGAGACAACTTCTTGAACATAATACATGAGCAGTTTTATGGTGCTGGGTCCCAGCCAGCCACAATTTAATCACCCAATCGCCAGCATGAACAACTGACCTTTGCTGTGCTGTGTTGTTAAGCCTCGCTGTTTGATTGAAATATTGATTACATTTGCCACTTATGATTTTTTTTTAACTTATAATGGGTGTGTCTGTCTGCCCATTTTTAGTCAAGTATTAGCCACGGGGTAACCCTGGTGTTGGAGCACAAAGCATTCATGAATGGTCACAACTACATTTCAACTCAGAGTTCAAATTCTTTCTTTACAAATGTGTGTTCTGTGAACTCATCTGCTCCCCAGAATCACTCCCTGAGTATGCACATATAAAAACTAAGAACTTGATGCCCACTATCTCTTTCCTTTGAGAAGACCTAGCTTTGATCCCTTTCCATAAAGATTAGTCCTCCAGCACCTATCGATTTAGTTATCAAGTAAAATTTTCCTATCTACCATGTTCTAGGAAGCATGCTAGTCACTCAGGCTCCTGGGGTGACCCAGTCATCCACGGTTCCCTAGCTTTGGAGAGCTGACCTGCTAATGAGAAGGTGTGTGTGAAGGTTTTCTGGTTGCCAGCAATGAACATGAACCCAGGTAAGTAAAAATGAAAAGGAGTATAAATCTCCTGTTATGGTTGATAGGGCTAGAAAGGAGATAAGAGAAAGTAGGAAGTGAAAGTAATTTGAATGCATTATATATAAATAGATAGGCATTATAAATTTATATGTGCATATGTATGCATAAAGACACATAAAATTATCAAAGTATAACTTACTAATAAAAATAAAGCAAAATGTACTGGGGAAACACTGGAATATGAATTAAACCTAAAAGGCAAACAGGTCAGGCGTTTGAGGAAGAAAGACAAAAACCAAAACAAGTATCTATGAGACGAAGTAAGCCATAGTTCTCATACCTTGGAGTCTTTCTAATTCAATCTTGGATAAGACTCTGGGAAAGCAGTTCTCACGTATTTCCAAGTTTTATCAGCTATGGTTGCTAACCACTGTTGTGGTCTCTTTGGAAGAGGATTTTTGCTTTTTCTCCTATACCATTCTTGTTTTTAGTAGGCCACCGACACCTAATTAAAAGTAGCTGAATCCTTCTCCAAACTGCTACGAACTGTAACAGGTGGATAGCTATATGCTCCATGTTTTTTGGGCATCTTTTTCTTTCCAAAGAATCACAGGTATCTTTATTGAAAATACCACTCAGGATTACCCTGGGGGGAGGCAAGTGGCATAGCTGATGATTATTTATTGCTCCATAAGATAGGAAAGCTGAGGCTCAGGTGGGGAGATGCCTAAATGTAAGTAGCTGGTTCTCAGTTGGTGGACTGTTTAGGAAGAATTGGGGGTGTGGCTTGTTGGAGGAGATGGAGTCTTACTAGAGAATGTGTTTTCACTCAGAGTGGGCTCTGAGTTTTCAAAAGCTCATCTCTTTCTCTGCCTCCATTTGCAGATCAGTATGTAAGCTCTTCGAGAGTGCTCCAACGCCATGCCTACCTGCCTGCCATCATGCTTCCTGCCATGATGGTCCTGGACTCAAGCCTCTGAAACTTTAAGCAAGCCGCTAATTAAATGCTTTCTTTCAAGTTGCCTTGGTCATGATGTTGCAGCAATAAAAAGGTAACCAAGACACCAAGTTCATACCACAAGCACACGGAAAAGCTGGAACTAGAATAAAGGTCTCCCTGGGCCAGTGGGTCTAACTTCACGGTGACTGAAATACACAGGGACGAGCAGTGTGAAGAAGCATCGAGAGCGACCCCCAGATGGACCAAACCCACGCGCAGCTGTATCCCCCGCGTTCGGCGCCGACGTTCCCCCACCGCCGCCACGCCCAAAAGAAAGGCCGAAGGGGATGCTAAAGGGGAATACAGGAGGTAAACTTTAAACCCCTTCCCAGATCTAGCCAATGGTCAGAATATTCTCCACAGTTGAGTGGAGAGTGTGATACGACTTTCTCACATACTCTGGTGCCTCACATTTGACCATGTCCCCTGGAGGGGGAGACCTGGTGGCACTCAGAGGAAGGACAGCAAGTAGCCAAGAAGAGACTTGATACCCTATGAGAATATATAGGGGGACATAATCCCCCTCAGGAACAGTCATAGGGGAGGGGAATAATGGGAAAATGGGGGGGGGGAGGAATGGGAGGATACAAGGGATGGGATAAACATTGAGATGTAACAAGAATAAAATAATAAAAAAAAAATAATTAAAATAAATAAATAAATAAATAAATAAATAAATAAATAAATAAAATACTACAAAGAAACAAAAAAAAATAAATAAAATAAAAAAAATAAAGGGGATAAAGCCAAGGTGAAGGACGAGCCACAGAGAAGAGCTGCACGGTTGTCTGCTAAACCTGCTCCTCCAAAGCCAGAGCCCAAGGCTAAGAAGACCCCTGCAAAGAAGGGAGAGAAGGTGCCCAAGGGGAAGAAAGGGAAAGCTGATACCGGTAAGGATGCAAATAATCCCGCGGAAAATGGAGACGCCAAAACAGACCAGGCCCAGAAAGCCGAAGGTGCTGGAGATGCCAAGTGACGTGTGTGCATTTTTGATAACTGTGTACTTCTGGTGACTGTACAGTTTGAAATACTATTTTTTATCAAGTTTTATAAAAGCAGAATTTTGTTTTACATTTTTTTTTTGTTTTTGTTTTTGTTTTTGTTTGTTTGTTTGTTTGTTTGTTTTAAGCTATGATGTTAGCACACAGAACACTTCATTGTTTGGGGGGGAAGGAACATGTGTCACTAACATAATGTCTCCCAAGCTTGATTGATGATGGAAAACTTCTTCCCCTGATAGTTCTCAAAGGCTCCTGTTGGCTCCCAAGAGGCATCCTGGTGTTGACATATGTGGCCACCATGGCACAAAATGCCTCGTGATGTGGGGAAACTAAATTCACTTTTGTATCCTCCTTCCCCATACCATCAACATCGACCTAACTCCCTTAAAACCAGAGACCTGTTGGAACCTGACCCCCAAAATTGTTTTTCCAGTCTATTGAGCAATCTGGACTTTGCAGTGATGTCATTGAGTGTCCTCAGAAGGGCGGTGGTTCCTTTTATAAAAGACTGTGGATCTTCAGATTGATAATTCTGCCATTTCCATTTCCTTTCCTGAAAGTCAGGGTCGGCCTGTGAAAAGTTGTTAAACAACATCCTGAATGTGAAATGTCAACCCTCACTCTAAGCTACTTCCCCCTTTTCAAAGCATTGAATGGAGATTTCATTGGGTTTTATAGTGGCTTTCTGATTTTGGTAGTCTATACAAGAAGGGAGTTTGGAAGTTCTTGTATACTGTTACTGATTGTCTGCCCACGTCCTGCCTGAAATACCATGATTGTTTATGAAAAGTATCTTTAATAAAGCTGGATACAGTTAAAAAAAAAAAATACACAGGGACTACGATCGAGTGCAGCTTCAGACCCAGGCTCTCCGGAAGTCCTGAGTACAAAGAGATGCATTAAAACCAAGGTGTTTCTGATACATGTGGCCCTAAAAGCTCAGTTAGTAAATGACTACCATTGATGATGGTGGTGGTAAGCCCATGACTTTGAATGGTTTTCTGCCCAAGGATGAGAAATCTACTTCAATATCCTTTCTCTTCATTTGCCTTTTCTTTCTTGCCTTATTGCCTGCTCATATTGCCTTTGCAGAGAAGTAATCATCAAAGACAAACTATAGATCAGCCAATGATTTTCCCTTCAACATGCCAGCTTAGAGGATCTAGTAGTGATGACGTAGCACCTTGGATTAAGAAGCGAGGAAGCTGCATCCAGGCTGAGCAAGAACATAGATTGTGGTGGACATGGTGAAGATTTTGGTAACCTAGTACTTTCATTATTCCAGATAGTATTTTATCTCCGGTCCTCTTCTGGCTTTTCTTGGACTATTTCTACAAAGAGAGACTGTGATTCTGACTAGGAATACTGAGAAATGATTTTGTAAAACTGCTCCTATGATGGCTATAAACTGTGTTCCCTCCTTGAGACATTCTAGATGTCAGGATTAAAATGCAAGTATCTTCTGAAATCCGTCAATGTCTGGGTAGCTGATTAAGCACAATGGACTATAACCGTGTTCTCTTTTCTGGTCTTCAGGCAACTTTGATCTTTGAGAGCTGATGTATTGCTATGATGAGGAACTTTCTTACACACTCTGTGCTTGATAACGGATGAGGTGTGAAATTGATTCTGAACACGAAGAGGGCTATGATTTATCATCACACATTAGGCCTGGTGGAGTGCTCCTGAGTGAATTCCAGCTACGCTCCATTCCTACCTTCTGGAAAGAGAAATCTTAGTGATCCAAGATATGTTAAATATCAAGCTTTCACACTTGACATCCATAACGCATTCTTTATCTATTCAACCTACAAGTATTAACTGAACACATAACACATGCCAGGTAGCATCCCAGCATCTACAGATAGAGCATTGGCCAAGAAGAACCAACTGTCTTTGGAGTCACTTGCCCTTGGAGTAAACTCCCTTCCTGATCAGAGCTTATATTCACTATTGGGCAAGCACCAGAAGCCTGGTTCCTAGTAGCCTTAAGTGGACATCTTTATACAGATTTATAGACTGCAGAAACTAAAATGAGACAACCCAGTGATGGCTTTGTCGTGGGTGTCACACTTATCCTTGGTACAAAGCACAGGCCTATAGAATTCTCTCATGCAAGATCTTTCACATAAGCCCCTCAGGCAGTCACTGTGTTGGTGCAGAGCATCTGAGTCAAGTGGGCAGACACCCGGAAGATGCTAATGCCAGCAGAACTGCTGCCTCTTCCAGAATCCAGCATCAGTTTGGCACAGCAAAACTGTTTTGCTTTGATGCTTTGGTTTGGTTTGGGCATAAGCACCCCCAAGTGATTGTACCCATGTCCCCAAATCCCTGCCTCTTGAGTTCTGGATCAGATCTAAGTTCATCTATTTGAAGTGTCCATGGGTGATTCCCATGGCATCAATAAAGACTAATCCTCCGTCAAAATATAAGCCACAGACTTTGGCTGAGTTTGGGGGTCAGATTATAAACCCACTGAATTAAAAATCATTTTTTGAACTTTTATCTTGACTTTGTCTTTAATAAGCCACATGGCTCCAGCTTCACCACTTCTGCAGCCAACTTTCATCATATGTGCTGGAATTCCTTAAGGGCTGAGATGATGAGACACTGGTGTTTGGAGCTCCTTCTGTTTGTTTTTGTTTTACATTTGCCACCCTTTTTCAGACACGATTAATTCCCAATGTAACTTACCTGTGTAAAATAGTTCTTACAGGGAAGTAATGCATATTTAACACACATAGGCTGCTGGATCGGCCCTCAATCTATTTCCATGGCTTCAGGATCAATAGTTAAGCTTCTGAGATATTCCAAGCAGAATTTGTACAAACCTTCCCTGACCTTAGCCTTGGCTATGTACTTTCTTGCCTCCTGCCCCCACCACCTCTGGTGGCTACTAACAGAGAACACGAGATTTCTCTAATATCTGTCCTTTTCTTCTCATTAAAGAATCTGAAGCTGTGACTTCCCTTCAGATTTTTGGCAGACATTTGCTTAACCATTTCCACTTAATTAATATAAGCATGTTCTTCTGATTGCCCATCTCTCTAACCACTACTCATGTACACTTGCACACAAGCACTCTCAGTGGTGGTAGCTAAAACCATTCCCCAAAGAAGAGCGGTACCATGAGCACTTTCTTATCTCTCATGAGTCCGTAAACACTTCCTTTGAAAGTGAATAGGGCCTGGTTTTCTTGCCCATTTAGACCATGTACCTAGCCCATGACTCTACTGCAGAGGAATGGTAATTCAGAGCCTGGCTGTTCTGGCAAGAGGTGCATCCGAAGAAAGACCTTCTAGGTCTGTGTGATCTGGCTGGAAGACAAGCATGCCTTCAATCCAGGATACAGAGGCAAATGGATCTGAGTTTAAGGCCAGCCTGTTATAGAGCAAGTATCAGGTAAAGAAAAGCTTAGGTCCAGGAGTGCTGGTCCATGCCTTTTATCCCAAATGAAGGTAAAGTTAGTTTGTAGAAGGAAGCACCCACGTTTGCAAGTGATTTCTAATTGAATGACAGGAAAAGGTGACAAACCAGAGAAGATTTGACAGAATAGAATATGCCCAACTCTGATGAGAAGAGAGAGGAAAGGGAAGCTACCTAAGAGGCAGTTTTACAGAGAGAGGAGGCAGTTTTACCAGGGCAGTAATAGAGAGATGGGTTGCAGAGATAGAACTCAGGTGAAGATAGGACAGGCCAGAAAATGAGAAGAAGCCAAAATATTAGATCAGATTGATGATTTAGTTTGAGGCCAAGCAAGGCAATTCTGGGCCAAGAGAGAATCCAGATTAAATAATTTAGCTGGGAGAAGAGTTTGAGCGAGAACAGCTGAGTTAAACCAGCTAGCCCAGAGCTCAGAAAGAACAAGTATGGGTGAGCTCATTAAGCAGTAACTCTCAGAGGCCTAGGTTAGATTGTATGGAGGCTAGAAGCTTCCAGGACTAGGCCTAGGTTAGCAGAAGGAGGCAGGAAGCCTTCCCAACAACAACTGAACCAAGAGAATAAAAGTTACTTTTATACTCTATCCCCAGCCAAGACAATGGCTAAAGAAAAGAAGGGGGAAAATTTCCCTGGGAAATCAGCAATTGAGTCACTCAGCCAATGTTTGCCTGTGGAAAGGGACTTACATTTCACCACCACCACCCCCCTAGAGTCACAGCATGTGAAGCTAAGAGTCTCAAACCTCAACTAAGAACCCACAGAGGTTTACTTTTCCCTTCTGTGCTATCAGCCACATCAGGAAGCCTCTTGGGTGGATTTCCCCAATTCTCGAGCTGAAGCTTTCAGCTCCACTCAGCCAGCGTAAATCATCGCAAGGTTGAAAGAGAAAGTCATCCTGATGCTAGCGTCCATAGATATGTGCTCTCCTCAGCAATCCAGGAGCATCTAAGACATTGCTCTCCAGGCCACCAAATATGTGGACCCATAATATGCAACCTTATCTTTATTAATTGGGCTCTGCTATGTTACCTGTCCTTAAGCACACTCCATTCTTCCTCCTATCCCTCCATCTCTACATTTTTTTTTTGTTTATTCACTTTACACCCCAGTCAGAGACCCCTTCCTCCTCTCCTCCCAGTCCCACCCTCCCACCCTCTTCCCCCTGTCCCCCCTTCCCCTACTCCTCAGAAAAGGGGAGCCCTACCCCTATCAAAGTTATCAGGAAAACCAGGTCCAAGAACTTACCAAGCACACCAGATGAGGAAAGACGCAACACCTTCACCTGAACCCCATAAAGAGAACATTTAACACTATAATGACAGGCCCCAGCAACCTGTCATCTGACCAGCCAGTGTGTGATCAAATGACTAAAAGGCAGAAAACTCCCACTGGTCCTAGAGGCTTCAGTTCTACTTGGTTGGCACTGTTAATACAAACTTGTCAAATTGTTGTCCATCCATCTACCCATTTGTCCATCTTGACCTGCCTTCTATCATTTGCCTGTTCATCCATATAAATTTGTCATCTATGGCCTTTTGTCCATCTGATCCCTTCACCTCTACAACCCTCAATCCCAGTTCGACTTGAATCTGCAGCTCAGCTAGACCCTGTGACCCAGGGCATTGATCTGCCACAGGTAATTCCAAAAGACCTCTAACGGGTCTTGTTATCTTATTCACACAAGGACTTTTTATACATCCCTAACTCCCTACTTCTGCCTCTGAGTTGGACCTTGGTGGAACTTCTTTACTTAGTTGAGACCTCTTTATTCCTTGCAGTCATTCTGTAGCCTATACAAATACATATGTGTGGTGTCTAATGTGTCTCACAGTTAATATCAGCACTTAAGATTGGAATAAACAAAGCTGTGTTTGCCCCAGCCAGTTGGCCAATGGGTTGGCAGGTTGCTTTCAATAAAACCACTGCACCTGCCAGGCACAAGCCTGTAATCTCAGTATTCAGGGAGGCAGAGGCAGGTAGACCATTGTGAAGTTGAGGCCAGCCTGGTCTACAAAGCCAGTCTAGGACAGCCAAGGCTACACAGAGAAACACTATCTCAAAAGAGAAAGAAAGAAAGAAAGAAGAAAGAAAAAAAAACACTGTACCCTGTGGCTTTGATAGTCAATAAATTTTGACACTGTTGAAAGACATAAATGAGTTTGCCCATGCTTCTGATGGTGTACTTTTGATTCTAGCACCCTTTTCATTGGAATATTTTCTCTCTTTTTTTCAGTCCCTTATTAAATATTCCCCTTTTCAATATAAAGGAATCAAGATACAGCTTCTACTGAGCTGACTGAGCTGTAAGCATCACTGCTCTTGTGCTTTAAGGCTGTGAAAGTAAAGCCAGGGTTGCTGAACCCAAACACAGCTATGCCACAACGGTCATCCTAATAACAGAACTGGGAACAGGGTGAGGTTATGTAAGATTTCATTATGCTACTCAGAACACTGTAAAGTTTTTTAAAAGCGTTTTAATTCAGGGATTTTTCCAGCTAGAATTTCTAGACCGCTGTTGCTCATAGATTACTGAAACCGTGGAAAAATAAAGCTGTGGACCAGGGACTACTATACGAGCAGAACATGATCATAATTAATTTCTCTCTTCCTACAGACTTCTAAAATGTAATGTTAAAGATGGAGTCCATTCCTCTATGTCTTGAGCAAGGAGTGGCCTTACTACTTTGTTTGGTTCATGAGTCTTAGTAAACACAATGTTGCATAAGTTCTGATTATAGATCTAAATACACTTCTTGTTTCAACTCTTGCTTTGGAAACCTACTGACCTAACAAATTAGTAAGTGCCGGCTTGCCTACTGGAAGATGAGAGCTGGCATCAGAAGAACCAGTTATGGATAATCATCCAGGCCACAGAAGCAAAGCCATTTAGCTGACCTGACCTCCAGCACAGCATATGATACCTACGTCATAGGTCAAGACCAGGAGAAACTCTGCTGCCTGGAGAACTCAAGTCATAATAGAAGGTTGTTTTGTTAAGCTACTAGTCTTAGGCTATTTTGTAATACTCCACAGATAACTCATACAGTTATTTATTTCTTACATTAAATATCTGCCATTGTTCCCCTAACTAGACCATGATTGATAAATAAAAAATATTAAAGATAAAAATCACCAATATAAGCATTCCAGAAACTTCGACTATAGGATCTCAGACTTTTTCTTGCCAAAGTTCCATGGTAAGAAGTGACCAACTTTTCTACTTACTCCCCTCTTGGGTAGTTTGAACATAATGTAATTTTTAAACAAAAGCTCGTCCTTTTGAAATATGTAATAACAAATCTAAATTTCAAGTGACTGTCACATTACAGTCAAGGGGTGTTTTCTTTGTTTGCTGTTTGTTTCAGAATTGCTTGTGTTCTCAACATAACCACAGCAAATGTAACTGTGTAACTATTACCTCGACTGCACAACACAAATGTATAGCAAAACATTATACCATGAGCTCGTTTCATTGTCAGTTTGACTGGATGTAGAATTGCCCAGGAGACAAAGCTGTAGTTGTGTCTATGAAGACCTTTCCAGAGAGAACTAACGGAGGCAGAAGACCCACCCCAAGGGTTGGGGACTTAGACTGAATAAAAGAGAGGAGAAGAAAACCAGATGAAGGCAAGCATTCCTCCCCCTCTACTTCCTATCCTGAGAGATGAAGAGTCCTAGCTACGCCTCCCCTGCCATGATCTCTACCACGCCTTCCCTGCTGTGATGGACACTACCCTCTCAAACCTCAAGCCAAAATGATCCCTCCATCCATAAATTGCTTTTTGTTAGGTATCTAGTCACAGAAGTGAAAGAACACACTGATGCATACCCATTGGCCATAATTTTTACTTGTCAATTATATCTTTGCAAAAAAAAAAGATATCAACTAAACAATCTGCTAAACCAGATACAAGAGGAAAGAAACAGAATCAGTGGCTTGAAGGAATGAGGCTAGCAATTTGACAAAGTCACATTTGTGCCCAAAATATATCTCTGTTAACACTTTAAATACATTGATCAATGTAGAAATACCTGTGAAGGAAAGTTGGGGACCAGGACCATTCTTCCCTCTCTTTTCTTTCGTAGACACCAGAAAGTAAGCAGTTTTACTCTACTGCACTCGCCAGAATATGCTGCCTTGTCACAGCCTGAACAATGGGACCTTCCAAGTATGAACTGAAATCTCAGCGTTTATGAGCCAAAATGAATCTTTCCTTCTTCCTTTTATCCTAATTTTTCTCAGATATTTGTGACAATCATGAAAGAGTGGTGAAGGACTCCTTTAGGACTTCAGACAGACAGCTGTGTTCATTACCTAGGCTTCATACCACCTTCAGCATAGTATTTCTCTTAAAGATATGAAAGACGTGTGTGTGTGTGTGTGTGTGTGTGTGCAGAAACAATATTCAGCAGTTGAAATCTCAAAGGCACAATGAATACAGCTACCTATAATTACATAGAATACAAATATGTGGGGCTTCAAACTCTGATTAAAGAATTTGAGGAGAACGCAAGAAAATGAAAAGACATCCCATATTTATGGCCTGGAAGCATTAATATTTCAAATGTATACACTATACAAAGTAACATACAGATTTGGTGAAATGCCCCATCATAACATCAAAGACGTTCTTTACAAATCTAGAAAAATCAACCCTAAAGCCTGAATATGTATATAAGAATATTCAGGCTTGATCCATATCACCTCGCCTTTACAAAAATTAACTCTAAATGAATCAAACCTAAGTTAAAAGTTGAAACCCTGAAACTGCTAGAGAAGAATAAAGGGGAAATACTTTAAAACATCATATACAGGGGGAGGTAATCCCCCTCAGGAACAGTCATAGGGGAGGGAAATAAGGGGAAAGGGGGAGGAAGGAAAGAATGGGAGGACACAAGGGATGGGATAACCATTGAGATGTAACAAGAATAAATTAATAATAAAAAATTTTTAAAAAACATCAGGATAGTGCAGATGAGAATTTTTAAAACAAAACCCCAAAAGGAGAGTTAACAAAAAACAGAAATAAGCAAAAAGAGACTATGTGAAATTAAAATGCACAGGAAAGATCCACTTTCCTGTGGCTTAAAATCCACTGCACAGGAAAGACTCAGAATGAAGAAACAACCTACGGAATGACAAACTGTCAGCTACTCCTTTTATTCAGGGCTACTCTCTGGAGGAATACAAACACTTAAAACTCAAAAAAGGCCATCTAATTTAAAATGGGCAAATGATACAAAGAAAGTGAACAACAAATTTAGGGACAAATGCTCAACAGCATTAGTTGTCAGCAAGATACAAATAAAAGCCACAGTGAGATATTATCTTATCCCCATTAGAATGGCTACGGTAAAGACAAAAGATGTAGCTGGAGAGACGAGTCAATGGTTAAGAACATGCATTATTTTTACAGAGGACCCAAGTTCTGTTCCCAGCACCCATGTTTGGCTGCTCACAATCACCTGTAATTCCAGCTCTTACAGAGCCAGTGCCCTCTTTCTTCTGCAGGCAGCATGCATCCCATGGTAAGAAATACATACATGTACATAATTGAAAATAATAATAATATTATTATTATTTTAAAAATACGAAAGATAATAACTGCTAGAAAAAAACTGCAGAAAGGGGAATTCTTATACCATGTTAGTAAAATGTAAATTCATCCAGCCATCGAGAAGAACTGTGTGGCATTTCCTCAACAAACTAAAATTAGATCCACCATCGGACTCAATCCTATTTCTGGTAAACACATAAAGAAAGTAATGTCAGCATGTCAAAAAGTCACCCAACTAGTCACAATAGATGTGCAACTGACCTAGATATCAGCCCATCGATGAATGAGTGACAGTACAGTACTAACAATGAAATATTGTTCAGCTATTTTTTTTAATTATATTTTGGGAAACCTTAGTAAGTAGACAGAGTGAATATCAAGACACAGGAAGATGGGAAATAGGAATAGTTTCATGTTCAATAGCACAATGGAATGACAGTGGTTCAACATTAACTTGTTTATATCTGATGGATAGCTAGAATAAAAGAGACCAAAGCCTTGAAACATAAAAGGACAGGGAAACATTCCTGATCCTTGTTTGATATATATCCAATGTATGCATATATTAAATTGTCACAAGGTAATCTACATCCACCTGCTTAGGGTCTGCCCTGGCCTGACCCTCTTCTCCAAGGTTCACAGGTTAGAAATCGAATCACAATGCAGCAGTCTTGAGAGGTTGGATTTTAGGACTTGGTGAGATCATGAGGGCTCTGACTCCAGAATGAGTTTAAGAGCTCAGCCTCTATTTTCATCTCTCTCTCTTTACCCTTCCCTCCCTTTTGACCTTCCTTCCTCCGCACTGGCCTGCTCATTCTCACTCAGCATGTACTTTTTGGCCCACCCTCTTTCTGCCGTGGTTAACACTCACTGAGGCAGTTACTGGATCTTGGATTTTTCTTTTCAATTTTTAAATTTTACTTTACATCCCTATCCCATCTTCCCCTCCCTCCTTTCCTCTTAATCCCTCCCTCTCATCTCTCCTCCCCACATCCTTCTGTCATTCCCTCTTGCCTCAGAAAAGGGGAACCCTCCCATGGATAGCAACCCACTTTGACATATCAAGTTGCAGTAGGGCTAGTGTGGCTAGGCAAGGCAGCCCAGTTAGAAGAAAGGGGTCCAAAGGCAGGCAACAGGGTCAGAGACAGCCCCTGCTCCTGCTGTTATCAGTCCCACATGAAAACCCAGCTGTACTACTGTTACGCATGTGCAGAGAACCTAGGTCTATCCCATGCATGCTCTCTATTTGGTGGTTCAGTCTCTGTGAGCCCCTATGGACCCAGGTTAGTTGATTCTGTATGTTTTCTTGTGGTGTCCTTGACCTCTCTGGCTCCTTCCATCCTTTCTCTCCCTCTTCAATAGGATTCCCCAAGCTCTGCCTAATGTTTGGCTGTGGGTCTGTGTTGGAACCTGGGGTAACCAGAACCCAGAACCTCAGCAGGAGCCGGAGCCCCAAAGCCTTCCTTCAAGAGGTTTTCTCTAGGAGCATCTTGAAGTGCAGCAATGAACAGCCAAATCTATCCCAAGTCTCCAAAACACCCCACCTCCAGTTCTGGGCTCATTTATATATCTCTTCCCAGAGTCTTCTAGTGAATTAACTTCACCTGTTCTCTCACGAGACCATTCAGATCCCACACTTGGAATCCTAAAAAACAGGTTTATCTCTCCTTCAGATCTGCATCTATTTCCATCAGTTACTGGGTGAAGCCTCTCCGGTGACAGTTTTGCTAGGTGCCTATCGGCAAGTATAGCAGAATATCATTAGTAGTGTCAGAGGTGGGCTCTCTCTCATGGTCTCCAGCTGGGCCAGTCACTAGTTGGCCATTCCCTCAATTTCTGCTCTATCTTTACCCTGCACATCTTGTTGTCAGGACAAATTGTGGATCTAAGGTTTTGTGGCTGGGCTGGTTGGTTTCCCAGTCCCTCCACTGGAAATCTGTTCTGGTTACAGGAGACAGCTGTTTCATGTTTCATATCCCCCATTGCTAGGCATCTGAGCTAGGGTCACCCTCACCGATTCCTGAGAGTTTCCATTGTTCTAAGTTCCTAGCTCATCCCAGAGATGCATCACCAACTGGTTCCAGTTCAGGTTTATAGCTGCTTTAGTTGTAATAACCAAAAACTGGAAACAACCTAGATGTCCTTCAACCAAAGAATGGATAAAGAAAATGTGGTACATTTGCACAATGAAATACTAGTCGGCTATTTTAAAAGGACATCATGAAATCTGTAGGCAAATAGATGAAACTAGAGAAGATCATACTGAGTGAGGAAACACAGACCCAGAAAGGCAAACATGGAATGTACTCACTTATAAGTGGATATTAGCCATGAAGTACAGGATAACCAGGCTACAATGCACATACCTAAAGCAAAGTAATAAAGAGGGCCCAATGGGGGTCTACTGAATCTCACTGAGAAGCGGAAATAGAATAGACATGGAGTGGGGTGCAATTGGAGGGAGGAAACTTGGTGGAAGAGTGGATGGGGAGGGAAGCAGGAATAGTCAAGTGGAGGGAGGTTGGAGGGAGAGAGTACAGGGAGAGAGAGAGCTGGGATCTTGGATTATCCAACCACCAGAACTGTGAGCCAAATAAATTTCTATTCATTGTGAGTTTTAGATTCTATTCCTATAAGATATTATATTTTAAGAACATGCAATTGCCCAAGTCAATTACTCCTTCCCATGGCCACAAAAGAAGGGTCACTAAGGATTGCTAAAAAGCCAAACACTGAAGTGACTGGTGGCGTTTTGTTTTGTTTTGTTTTGTTTTGTGAAGAATGTATGGGGGCTCAATGCAGGTAGTACACCAGATTGTTAAATGCACTGTTTGAAATGGTGTGTGTGTGTGTGTGTGTGTGTGTGTGTGTGTGTGTGTGTGTGTGTCTGCGCGCGCGCATGTGTGTCTCCATTCAAGAAGGACCATGGGTTGCCAAACTACCTCTCTCTTTGCCTATCTCACTTTGGATTGAATGTGTCCCCCAAAGTTTATATGTTAGAATATCAATACCCAAATTGAGCATTTATTTGGAGTCATTGCTTTCGGGAGGTAATTAGCATTAGAAACACCAAGAACACCCTATAGTGGAGCAACACGTTTTTTTTTCCTGGCAACAGCTACTGGCAGCCAGGGATGCCGCTCCAAGCTTGGGAGTTGGAACCACACCCCAGAGCAAGATTGTTACAGTCACTTTAAGCCAAAAATCATAAGCAGGGAGGTATGTGTAGGAAGGGGGGATAGCCTTATCTAGACTGCTCAGTACTAGATGGACTCATTGGTTTTTAACAAGGCTGGAGTCGGCAGGATGTGATAAGGACCAGGGAGTCAGCAGTGTGGAGTCAGCAGCATTGGAAGCAACAGTAATCTATCTTGGAACTGGGTGTCTGTCTGTCCTTGGGTAATGGGTGGTCCCACTGTTCTGTTTGCTTTTACTGTTTTTTCAAGAACTGAAGTCCTGTGTGCTAAGATGGAGGACAAGCGTAAGATGGGGTCAGGCTAGCTAGCCCTTTCAGTGAGGTCCTGTGAGGAGGGACCCCATGGTGAACTCTGTGGCTATGTAAGAAGCTCTACTTGCTCCATCTCGCCATCTAACAATACAGTAAGAAGATATCACTGGATGCCACTCACAAGAAAATTATTAAAACTTCACTTTATAAATATCCCACCTTGTCAGCCACAATTTCTTTGTCCCAATGATGCCCTCTTGTACACCACAGCTATTCTTCCTCACAGCCCTCTCAGCTGGGTTCCACTCCAAACTCTTGTCTGCCATGGTCACAATCCCTTCCTTGCAGGGAACGCAAAGTGGTCTCACTTTGACCACAGCCCACATGAGCTCTATGCAGCCCAGTGTCTGAGCAAGGATTCTCCTCTTTAGCAGGCAAGCACTGAAGACTGTGTAACCAGCCATGTGTAGTGTCATTATGTGCGTTTTATCATAAATAGTAAGTTGTAAAGGTCACCATCATGAAGACGGAGACTTGATTACTTGTTCTCTAATTCATTTTCTTCTACTGTTTAGGAAAACAGTACAGTTTGGGGACTTGGGGAGATGCTCACAAAAGTGTTGTGCTTCACACACTATTCTAGGCTTCTTTCTCAGGCTTCAGATGTCCCCCTGTTGACTGGAAATTTAATCCTTTGGTCTTTAGTCGCCTTTGTTTTATCTCCCCAAGTCTCAGCCAAATGCTTGAGAGACACATGACCTTTATAGAAAACTCGTCATTTTCTTAAAGGGCATACTCCTAGGCCTGGATTTCTGTAAACAATTCAGAGAGTGAAATCTAAACAGATCTCTAAAATTAAGCCACAGGTGGGCACATTGGGTCTCTAAGAAAGAAAATATATGCTGTTAGGTTCTCAGTTTATACAGCTATTTTTCTATACACAGCATGGACAATGCTTCCTCCAAACCAGAAAGGTTCAGGATTAGGGCATTACTCAACAGACATACCAGGTACCCGAAACCTTCCCCAGTTGCTTGTATCTTGAGAGCAAACATAGATGTGTTGTAGACACTGTGGTTCACAACCAAAGGCTAACAAAAATTTACTCATAGGTATCTCAGTAGTTTAGTATGCTACAAATTCTTTGCAGACTCTGCTATGGAGGAGAGTCACCACCCCCCACCCGACCCCTGCAATCTTTAAAGCTGGGTCTTATGATTTGCTTTGACTTGTAAATATAAGGGGTAAATTAATGTCACTCAAGTCCCGGAGCCTGAAGCTCTGTGTCCAGTGTGTGGGAATGCTTTTCTGAGAACACTATAAGCCTGCTGGAAGATGGGAAGCCACGTGGTCCAGAAGCAAGGTAGCCCAACAGCCCACTCTTAGTGTCAACTGCCAAAACACACACATGAGGTTTCTGGCCTCTCCAGCATCTACATGAGTAAGCCCAGACAAAAGCAGCAGAGGAGCGACCGAGCCAAACTACAGACTGATGGGAAAGAGTCCGTGGTGAAACTAAGCTAGCTTGATACACATCAAAGCCTGAGTCTGTTTGCTCAGTCGGATGATTTCTATCCAACTACCAATGTATTTAACATCTGCTACACGGCATCTATATAATAAATGTTCATATACAGTTTGAGGAGCAACTGAAATAATAGATGCTAATATTCCCAAAGTCATTTTTATTGTTGTTAATAAACACCCTCTGCCATGAATCTTCCACATTTTTAACCATTTAGGTTCATTCTGTGTAAGATCCTGTCCAGATATCAGAGATTTAAGAGTCCTGGCTGATGGACCTGATCTATTGAGACTTGGCCTTCTAATTTTCAAAACAATCAGGTGTGCCCCTGAATGTTCATCATGGAGAACCTCTCCCTACAAGGCCAGAAGTTCACTCATAACCAATAGCATACAGTCCACACCGCAAATCACACTAGAACTAGTATTCAGTGTGGCCTCCTTCAGAAAAGGAACAAATGAGGAGGTCATGTGACCCTCTCCCAAGCCCATCTTTCCCGTACTGACGCAAAGTTTACATTTAAATACAGGGCAAGAGGTATTATTCATAACTTTGCAGTACTGGTCAAGGTATGGTTCTGCCCATCATTGAACCATCATTGTTCTAGTCTCCTCTAAAAGGTGTTTTGGCAGGTTGTTGTGGGAAATGTCTTCCTGGGATCCAAATCCACCCTTTGGCTATCACGAGGCTTTATCCTTCCCTTCTACCAAATGTACCCTAGTTGGAGTACATAGCACCTCCCCTAACACTACCCTAGTTGGAGTACATAGCACCTCCCCTAACACTACCCCAGTTGGAGTACACAGCATCTCCCTTAACACTACCCTAGTTGGGGTACATAGTACTTCCCCTAACACTACCCTAATTGGAGTACAGAGCACCTCCCTTAACACTACCCTAGTTGGAATACAGAGCACCTCCCTTACCACCACTCTGATCTGCTTGCTTGAACCTTTCCATGACACATATGTGTGCATATTTCAACTCCAGTCAAGATATGAAATGTCTTTTCCAAGCTTAGCTCTATGAGGGTGAAAATTGTATAGCCTTGGTCAAGATTTTGCCTTCTCTGGACTTTGACTCAGGCCAGGTGAATCCCACAAAGGCTAGATGAAATATTTATAATCCCATCCAACCTAAAAACCAAGAAAGTAACATTTAAAACCAAACAAGAAATTCTTCAAAGTCTTGTTAAACTTTATTTTCCTTTTAAGGCAACTAAAAAGCGTTAGGTGAGGAAAGACAGATGCTATAAAAGTATGTTTACCAACTAATATAGGAAATAAAAGGGAACTGGAGAGAAATTCCATTTATATATCCCTTGAGGATTAGACCAATATACGTGCTGCTTGATTTTTTTTTTCTTTAAGCAATTTTTTCAGAGCTAAGATCCTTCACACTACTCCTAAAGCCTGGCACAGAATGAGGTAGTTCTATTTAAATGGTCCTGGCTTTTTCAAAGATACTATATTCCATGAAGATTTAGGACTAGTTCAAGGCAACCTCAGCATCAGCATTGGTGGCACCATGGGAAAGTACAAGTAGAGCATGTCAGTGAACGCTCTATTTGCTTGAATGGGTGTGTGTTTGTGTGTGTGTGTGTGTGTGTGTGTGTGTGTGTGTGCGCGCGCGCGCGCACACGCACGCGCGCGCGTCCTGATCCAAAGCCAGAGCAACAAGTGCACTGATTCATCTCTCCAGTCCCAGCAATGAGTATTTCTGGAGACAGTGGAGCGTGTGTGTTCTGAGCTACCTGGAAGTTGGCCATCAGTGTAGGAATTAGACCCATGGAAAAACAATACACGCAACACCTCCTGAACGTTCCCTGAATCTGACATTCATTTGCTCAGATTGGCTCAGATATAAGCAATATTTCCATGGCAAGAAGTGATGCTTCATAATTGCCAGTAACAAATATCATTTGCACACTTCTGGGTAAGAGAGCAGACATTGTGCTGCCTGTGTGACACACCAAAGGAGAGAAATCAGTATGAGAAAGAAATCATCATTTCAAAAAGAGAAAGACAGACTTTAGAAATTCACAAAGGCGGTGAGGTAACAGCTGAACGGTGACAAGAAATGATGGACAGTGCACAGAAGATAAAAAATCAAACCAAAGGCAGCTCCAGCTACCCTGTCCCTGGTAGAAGAAGAGAGAAGAGGTCTTGTCAAAGCGGAAGTCAGACAACCCTGTGAAGAGAGAGTCCTACACTCAAGACAAGCCATGGCCCTCACAAGATTCAAATCAAGTCATGGGTTTTGGAGAGGTCATTATTCCTCATGTCAGCAGGTGGGAGAAAACCCAAAATTTGCCACTCTTAATGACTCACAAGGCAATGGCCAGGGACCATCTCACATGAGAACCTGTTATCTCAAACTGAAATGCCTGAGGATGCCTATTATAGGAACAACCTATTCAGGGAGGCTGAATTTAATCCCCCACAACTCCAGAGTGAGAAATGGCATAGCTGTTGTGCTGAGGAGCATAAATTCTGGCAAGCAGATGCATAGAGAATGGTGCCCCCCCACCCTCGGTGCCTAGGAGTAAATGTCATCACCTAAGGAATAGCACCAATGTGCAATATTCCTGAGCCTAAGGCTGGAGTGTGGGCCAACCTCTGAACACACCTGTCTGCCATTCACTGATGCAGGACCCAAGACTTTGAAAGTGCATCCCCATCACAGCAGGGTGATTCATACTTAGGGCATCTTCAGAGTGGGAAGACAGGTCCTGTGCCTGCACAGAGCTCAGCCTGAGGTTGTTCTCCTCTCTCCCAAGTCACGTGGGAGAAACCTTTCCAGCTGAACATTAACCACCCTTGGGAGTATGACTGGGGAGTCACAGGAGGGTGAGACACCCTGCCCAGCCCCAAACAGCAAAGCTATGTGTACACTATGGTCGGTGTTGTTGCTGTTCATAGGTGTCATAGCTGTTCAGGACTGTTGGTTGCTTCCCTCCTGTGGAAGCTCCTGTGTACCCTCTGGTGCTATGAAAACTAGCTCTCCCAGAGGAGGCTTTCAAGTCACTTCCATCCCAGCAGTCTAAATGCATGGTGTCTTCAGCAATAAGGACTCACCTTCTGCCTCTAGGGGTCAACCAAGAGCAACAGCAATGAGCCGTACCATTTGGGGCATCTCTTGCATGACCCTTACCAACAACTCAAAAAAAGAGGGGCTTCTCATGCCTAGTGCTGGGGTTTCTGTTAGATGGTATTTGGCTCTTGGGAGGAAGATTGTCAGACCAGATGGGAACATTTTTTTAAATGTTGCAAATAAAAAATAATCCCCCAAGTCTTTAAATAAAGACACCAAAACGTAATCAAAAGACTCAGCCAGACAAAAGGGGAAGTACCATGGAGAGAGGACAAAACTGAGGAAATACTATACTCAAACCCTGATAAATACACTAACTAAATAGACGTAGCTACAATGCCCAAGAATTCTGAGATACAATCAAAAGACAAAAGCAAAGTATCCAAAAGACAAAATGAGTTGATATTAAAAAAAAAAAAAAAAAAAAAAAAAAAAAAAAAAAAAAGTAGAGGTCAATAGGATGTGTTATTCAATAAATTAGAGAAGAAAATATCTCAAACATAGAGAAAAATCAGCATCCACACACAACAGACATCTAGAGCTAAGTAGATGTTACCAGGTAAGAGCCACTCCATACCACATCATAGTAAAAGACTGCAAAAAGAGCAACACAACAAGACAGGACTCAAACCTGTAAGGGGAGTAAACAGTAAGAATACACACAAGAATCTGCTGAAACTAGAAACACGTGCAGGTATGGAAGGCCCTCAAAAACCAAAGGCAGAACTATCATATGGCCTAGCTGTGGCTCCCCAGGATATATATATATGCACGCAATGGCCTTTAAGTCAGCATGTCACAGAGAAGCTTGCATGCCTGTCTTATGCCTTTCCTACTCACAATAAATACGTAAGAAATGGAACCAGCCTAGATGTTCACCAGCAGATAAGTGGATCAAGAAAATATAGTATAGAATTTATTTTTGAAGCAGGGTCTCCTTCTAGTCCAGGTTACCCCAAAACTTACTTTCAAGCCCAGACTGGCCTCGAACTCAGCCTCCTGAGTGTTGCGACTACAAGAATAATCCTGTTCAATAATAAAGACAGCTGAATTCAGACTACGTCGGTAACTCAACTGGTAAGGTTCTCGTGAGGATGAAAAAGACTAGGAACATGTGAGGCACCTACCAGATATGCAGGAAGAGATGCCAAAGGCCAAGGTGACTGCTCCGAACTTCTTGCCCAACACCAGTTGTTTTAAAGCTGATATAAACTACAGCCACCAGGAAGCTCCTTAAAGCATGTAGTGATGGTCCCAAACCCTGGAGCTTCTGCCTCGGTTGATCAGGGAGGTTCTGCCTTTTAACAAGATCCCAGCTGCTGCCAATGTTGCTGGCTACTCCCTAGCACCTTGATGCTCAGTGCCTGCTTGACACTCATTACCATAAGCGCCATCTTTGGATATCCTAGAAACGCCTAGGCCACACCCCTAATCAAGTCCACCAGACTTCCTGTGGGTGTGATTTTCAAAACTAAGGCAAGGAGTTAAACACAGTGGTGCACGCCTATTACCCAGCACTCAAAAGGCTGAGGCAGGAGGATCTCAATTGGAGACAGGCTGGGTTGCAATAGAAGAAGCTTGTCCCAATAATAAAACGGAATTAGGTGGTTTCAATATACAGGCAAGGCACAAGAAATAATGCAAGTGGAATGTGGGGGAAGGGCTGGTTCTGTGGCTAAGAGTACTAGCTGTCCTTCCAGAAAACCAGGATTCGATTCTTGGCACCCACAAAATGACCCACAACCAGGGATTTCAACACACTCTTGTTGCCTCCACAGGCACTGAATACATGGGGTACACAGACAAACATGCAGACAAAGCAGCCATATGCATTAAATACATAAACAAAATTGTAAAGAGACGCAATCCAACATAGAACACACTAGAGAGACTACAGTGGACAGTTACTGTGTGCCTGTGAGTCATTCCACTAAGCACATGACTGAAGACCATGCAATCCCAGAGGGAAACGTCCCCCAAGCACTATTAATGCCATTTTACTGATAGGTCAGAAAGCTGAAAGTCGTTTGTCATAGGCCATAAACTTCTAAGTGACAATGGGAAGTTAAATTCAGTTCTATATTCTTAAAGACTCTCTAAGAGACTGGTGCTCAAAACAAAGCTATCAGAGATGGAGTCGCGGGAGCCATCCTAATCCATGGCATCATACAAACGATCCCAGATTATGTGCTGCCACAGGCACACGAACAGGCGGACACAGGCCATAGTCATTTTAGCCAATTTGCTTTCTGCTTCTGCTCGTTCAGTGACTCGGTCACTCCAAGAGAACTTCCAATTCCAACTGTGACAAGGCCCTCCATGGTGAGACCAGTGCCTCCAGCTCCTCAACCCTCTTCCCCCCCTCCATTCTCACCAGTCGATTCTGCTACTCCAAATCCAGCCACATGGCTACCTGTTTGCCCACAGCTTCTCTCCTTCCTTCCTCCCTGTCTCCCAGGATGGCTTCCACCTGTTTGTTAAAAGTCAGTCCAGCTTTCGCCTCCTCCCCACAGGTGCCTCCCATTAGTCCTTCCTTCCCTAGCAATGTGTGCAGTCACTACTCATTCTGATGGTGGTGGTCTCCATCCCCACTACATTAAGCCTATGCTATGGCAGTTACAAAGGAAGCCATTTGCAGTCACTGTGGGTCCTCTGAACTCTCAGTGTCAAATACCTTCTTGTAATTCTTCAACCCCACAGGGAATTATAATCCCTGAATCCTACCCGCCTCTTTATTGTACCTCATCTTCCCCCGACATCATGTCCTCACTGGCTGTCCTAGCACGGCTCAGATGCCCTGGCCCACTTTTGCCATTGTTCCCTCTTACTTTCCCACTTTGTCCAATTTGCCTGGCTAACCCACGCCTCTTTTCAGTTAAAACCAAGACGCCTTTTGTGCTGCACCTGCACCAAGAACTGTAAGTGGCTGAGGAAAAGTATAAACCAAGCCAAACTAGTCGTTTCAGTCTTGACCGTGGACCTCAATAGATCCTAACGTGAGTCCTTTGTATCCGCTCCCCGGTGCTTCCTCAACACCTTTTCCTCCATCTTTAAACCTCAAGTCCTGATCCCCAACCTCAGCCATCAATGTTGCTTCTCTCTCCACATCATCAGAAAAGCCCGCCCTTCTCTCTGCTGAGCACTTTCATCCATGCCGTCCTGCAGGATGCCTGAGACCCTCCTCCCTGGCAACTCTGGAGTTCCAGCCTCTGCGGTACCACTAAGCCACTGTTCTGCCACCTTTGTGCCCAATTCTCTAGCTTCCCTGATTATGGGATGATAGCAGAGAGCTGTGTTGGGGATGCGAATCTCTTTCCTTTTGTCAAATTGGCTATTAAAATACCCCATTGTGCTTTCCACCCAAGAAGGATAAGCCTCTTGATATGCTATTATTCCAGTCAACAATAGGCCAGCCATCCCCACACTGCTCCTCCACAGCCTATTTGTCCAGAGTCTACTGATTCCAAGTACGGTGACCCAGAGAAGCAAAATAAAATAGGATCGAAGGCCTTAATGTATTGTGTGTTTATCTGGATTCACAAAGAGCAATTGTTCAGCTGACGCAGTAGAGGGGGAAAAGATACTCAGTCGGTTTCTCCCGTGACCATTGGACAATCTGAGTGAACAGTGTGGCCTGGCGAGTATGCATGGAGGCGGAGGAAATGAAGAAGGCCACTCTTAATCAACTCTAAGTCTTCATTTTTCCCAAAACAGTGTTTGCAAGGGGACACTAATCATGGTTTTCCCAGCTCAAACTTTCAACAATGCAAATCCCCCCTATCCACAGGGTGGGGGGTGGGGCGGGGGGGCGGGACTTGGAAGGAGTTTGCATCCTAATTTACATAGAGCACTTACCATCTGCCCCAGAATCACATAAAGGATTTCTATCTGCCCTGTCATCACCCTGTTCACAGGCTAGGCCGTATTTTAGCATCACTGGGGCACACTGAGGAGGCAGTGGAAATTGACACTGAGGTGACATGAGAAATCAGCCCAAGGTCTTTAAACCCACCAAGCAGGGCAGCTACCAGCCAGGCCTGAGCAGTCTGACATCCACAGCGTCCTGGCACCATCTGTTCCCCTCTCCCAGACTCCATCCTCTGTATCTTTCCGCCCACTTGAGAATCTAAAGGGGAAGTTAGATAAGCAAAATCAAGTTTCTCTGAGGTGATTTTTACAAATGAGTTAAGTTGTACAGAAGGGACCAACTTCTTCAGGAGAGACTCAGCAGGGACAGCCTTGGCTGGTAGAGAAGCCTCTTTTTCTTTTAATCTTCCCTCATACATAACATCTTTACTGCAGATTCCTCTCTCCCTCCACTCCTCCCAGTCCCCTGAAACTTCCCCTCTCTCCTAGATCCACTCTTCCTCCATTTCCCTTCAGAAAAGAGCAGGCATTTCAGGGATATCAACCGAACACTGCATAGCAAGTTACAGTAGACTAGGCTCATAGCAAAGCTGAATGAGGCAACCCAGTAGGAGGAAAAGGGACCCATCCTTTAATGTAGTCGTTTTACTAATTATTTGAGGATTTCGGGCATGCATATAATGTGTTTGATTATTCTTATCCCCTCTTCATCTCTGTGCTGGCTAGTTTCTTGTCAACTTGACAGAAGTTAGAGTCACTAAAAGGAGGGATCCTTAATTGAGAAAACACCTCCAGATGTTCAAGCTGTAGGCAAGCCTGTACAGCATTTCCTTAATATAGCGGTTGATTGGGGGTGGGCCTGATGCATTGTTGTTGAGGTCACCATTCTGCCCGTGGTCCAGGGTTCTATAATAAAGCAAGCGGAGCAAGCCACAGGGAGCAAGCCACAGGGAGCAAGCCACAGGGAGCAAGCCACAGGGAGCAAGCCAGTAAACACCATCTCTCCATGGCTTCTGCATCCACTCCTGCCTCCAGGTTCTTACCTGTTTGCATTCTTGCCTTGACTTCCTTCAGTGACAAACAGTGTATAAGGCAAAACCCCTTCGCTCCCCAAGTTGCTTTGGTCATGGTGTTTCCTACCAGCAATAGTAACTCTAAGACATTCTTCCCAGACCTACTCCACCCACTCGCACACATCCTCTGAACTCCATATTGTCTTTTTGTTTTTACAACCCACCGAGTCAAATCTGTGAAGCCCACATACACATAGGTGTACAGCTACCCATCGGAACGTAGTCAACCTACCAGGAACCACATCCATATAGAAAATTGTCGATAGGTGCTAGTTAGGCATGAGGGCCCGTGAGCCCTCCTCACTCCATGCTGCAATGCTCACTGGCTGGACACAATGAAGGTCTTTGGCAGGCCACCAGTGAAGTACCATTTTTAAGTTATCTTCTAACACATGGGCAAAGCCTGGGTGGTCTCTGCCTGTACGTAGCTGAGAGAGAGGCAGTGGAAGGTAGTGATTTCTAGAATGTAACTGCCAAGATGTGAAGCCAGACTTTTCCTCCTGTATGATCCTTGCTGATATAAACCCTCATTGATGTTCAGATCTCTGCAGGGGAAATAGGACTGCCTACAGCGGCAGCCTCTTCAAGATTACACTGGTACTCACGGTCAGCAAAGGACGCTATTGAACTTCAAATGCAGCATGAGAGACTGAATATGCAAGTCAAACCCATATTTTAAAAAAATAGAATTCTAATGCACAGTCTATAGACAGTCAAGAAAACCAACTCATTGTCTTCGGTGACCAGTGCAGAAAGCTGAACTTGCAGAAAGTAAAGCTGTGGGACCATTGTTTGCTAGAGAAATGAACTGGCCGTTAGCAAACCATAAACTGGCCAAAAAGGCAAACAAAAGCCTTGTGACAGTGCACCAAAACAGGAGCAGGGGACTAGTAAACTCACAGGTATACCTTAGAAGCAGGGATCCATCCGAATTAGTAACCTCAGCTGATCATTTCAGAGTGCTGCTCCCAGCGAGTCTGCCTCCAGCTGGAGCCCACTGCAAGCCTCTCCATTCTGCATTCAGAAGCTTCAGCTTCCCCATCTGCCTTTGAAGCTCTGCCTGACTCCGATAGCAACGGTCAATTCCATTGCTACAAGCTTTAGCTGCACAGACAACACGAGGTCAGGGTCAGGATGGTTTGTGTTTTGGTTTGGGATTGTGTGCGTGCGTGCGTGCGTGCGTGCGTGCGTGCGTGCGTGCGTGCGTGCGTGCGTGCGTGTGTGCGTACAATCGTGCCAGAAGAGTCCAAAGAACAATCTCTGGTATTATTTGTCAGTCACTGTCTATTTTTTGAAATAGGTTCTTTCATTGACCAGGAACTCCAAGTAGCCCCACGGACACGCCATCTCCCTAGCGTTGGGATCACAAGTGTGGACCACCACACCCAGCTTATTACTTGGTCTTGGGGATTAAACTCAGATTCCTCTGCTTGTAAGGCATACACTTTACCATCTCATCTATCTCCCAGCAACAAACTCAGGGTGTTTTTGAAGTGAGAGACAAGAAAGTGACACAGATTGGGTAACAGACAGGCAGCAGGGGTAAATACAGACAGGGAAGGCAGGAAAAGAGTCACTTCCGAGCTAGAGAGCCCGTGCCTGCACCTATCTTCTTCCTCACACCCATACCAGTATATATCCAAAAAAACTTTATCTTTTAAAAGATCATGGCCACTCACCAGGGTTATTTCCTTGGATGGAAACAATGGGCTTTTTTCGTGAGCTCTGGCTGCAATTTCCATCAATGTAGTGACTGGTCCCAAAAACCCTAACTCCCAACAGTATCTTTCCAATTCCCCAACTGATACTTGAACTCTCACCACTGAAGCTGGCTTCTACCACAATTAAAAAGTTAATAAAACAGTAGAATCTTAATATTCTTAAGTATCTGAAAGCAAACATAGCAGAATGCTAACAATATTTGTGATCTCTAGACAATGGTATTATAGGTGATTTTATTTTCTTCTTAATAAACTTCTGTCATTTCTAAGCCTTTAATAATGAACATGAACAGTTCTTATTAAAAATGTTCCTTAAAAATTATTTCTGGCATGGTCAATCAATTAAAATCTGTCAGTCATGTATCCCTTGGTGTGAATGTACGGGACCTTACTGGGGTAAAATACAGGTGACCTGAGGTTAGTGTTATCTAGCAAGGTCAACAAGGAAAGCGTTGTCCAAATGCTTTGCAGCATGGCTAAAGGCCACCTCACTGGCAGCCCAGGGTCGTTTTTCAACACTCTCCCCTCCATTGTCCCTGCAGGGGTATGAGACAGTGGACAGAGTTCAGATCAGCAGTGTGAACTGCCGAGACACAATAAGTTCAGTGTTTCTAAACACTGTGAGAACAGTCCCTGCAGCCTATTCTTAAACAAATTACTGAACAGTCTGAAATACAGAGGCAAATTCAGAAATAGGAATTCTAAGAGAGCCATGCCTGAGACTGATGCAGTCCTGATGAGACTTCATGGTCAATGCCTGAAATTAGGGGTTAATCTGTGTGTGTGTGTGTGTGTGTGTGAGAGAGAGAGAGAGAGAGAGAGAGAGAGAGAGAGAGAGAGAGAGAGAGAGAGAGAGAAGAAGAAGAAGAAGAAGAAGAAGAAGAAGAAGGAGGAGGAGGAGAAGGAGGAGGAGGACGAGGAGGACAAGGAAGAGGAGGTAGAGGAAGAAAAGGAAACAAAATGATCCTAGGTGCTGCCCCTTCTCCTCTCAGAAGTATGAGGTCTGCCATTAGCCAGCTCTGCCCTCGGCTCGCTAAGCCTTCTGCTTTGAAAACCTTAAATATTGACTGGTGCCCACATTTTCTTGGCCAAAATAATAAGAATCTGTCTACTTTGGCTTTTCCTGGACCTGGGCTTTCAAATGTGTCTAGTTGGCACTAAAGGATTGAACAGAGATGTCCTCCTATGACATATTTCTCCTGTGATGAGAACATAGGTCTGGCACATGGGATGGATAGTCAAACAATTAAGCCCCTCCCCTCCCTGCAAACATCCAGAAAGTATATCATCCTGAAACATAGCAATATCTGGGGAACAACAAAGGCAGATCTTTTTATCATTATCATACAAACACTTATTAAGAAAAAAATGTCTAAAGCTAGTGATAAAACAAGGTGACTGATGTATACCCTTTCAAAAGCATTTTTCAGCAGAGTTGCTGGAACATTATTTAATTACCTGAGACTTTGATTGATTTATGCCATTCACTATTTGATCAGAGAACAGATGTGAAAATGTTACCTTGCAAATTTCTATCCCAAAGGTTACAACTCTTCTGCCCTGTAAGACCTTAGCTGGTCATGTATATTTAAACAAGTTTAACGCCATATTCCTTTAACCAATTCCCTAAATAAATCTTCATTCCTCAATTTTTTTTCTGAGCCAAATGTGTCTTCTTAGTAGCTTCTTCAACTCAGGATTTGAGTGAAGTCATTAGTAAATATTCTTTTTCTTCTGTATTGTCCTAATTAGGTTTACTATTGCTGTGATGAAACACTGTTGCCAAAAGCAATTTGGAGAATAAAGGGTTAATTTTGCTTATGCTTCCACTGTTCACTGTTCATCACCCAAGGAAGTCAGGAAAGAAACTCAAACAAGCAAGCAACATGATGCAGGAGCTGATGCAGAGGCCATGGAGGACAGTTGCTTACTGGCTTGCTCCCTATAGCTTGCTCAGCCTGATTTCTTACAGAACCCAGGACCACCAGCCTAGAAATGGCCCCACCCACAATGGGCCGGACCCTCCCACATCAATCACTCGTTAAGAAAATGGCCTACAGCCCCATCTTATGAAGGCATTTACTTAATTGAGCTTCCCTCATCTCAGATAACTTTAGCCTGTGTCAAGTTGACATAAAACTATCCAGCATGTGTCTAAACAACATTGTAATTTAACCTGTTCCCCATTTTGTACATGAAGAAATCTAAGACTCAAGGAGAGCAGACCCACACTTCATCAGAAAGGCATAAAGGCCTTGAAGCCAGTCCCACCCTAATTGTTTCCCTAAAGCCCCAAACCCAATATCTGGCTAGCCATGGTCAAGTCACTCTCTCTGTGTTTGGTTTCCTCATATGCAAATTGGGATGAATGGAATTGCAGATGGCTAGTGTCCCTTACCATATCCACTATTCTCCAGCAAAATCAATTATTTGGAGAAACATAATAATGAGAACAGTCTAGATGTCTGTCCTCCCATTTCACCCTGACCTTAATGGGAATGAGACTTCATGGACCAAGCCTTTCCTTCCCAGACCAAGTCCACAGTCCTGTGTCATCTCTCTGTCAATGCTGACCTGTCTCCATTCATCAAGAATACTTTTTAATGAGGACTCTGCTTAGGTTATAAACTGTAAGTTATCAATGCCAAGGATAAAAGTGTTTGCAACCATCACCCCCATAAATAATGTCTAAATTCACTTTCCAGGAGGGAAAAAAAAAAAAATCACTCAAGCTGTAGAACTACCAGCAAACAGAGAGCACACAGGGTAGCATTGTGAGGATGGGGGTAATCTTAATAACGCTGTGTCCCATGTGTTAGCAAGCTGGGCCTGGTGGCACAGGCTTCAGGCTCCAGCTTTTAGAAGGTGAAAGACAGGAGAATCAGAAATTCAAGGTCATTTTTGGCTACATAATGAGTTTGAGGCCAGTCTCGGCTACATGAGATTGTGTCTTAAAAGTATATGTGTTTGGCAGACTGGATCAGAGCAAGATGTTGACCAGATCCAGCCTGCCAGAACTACACCAGCTGTTTCGTATCCTAAACATCATCACCCTAGTGTCTTTAGCTCGGGTCTGAGGGTCTCAGCTGCTTCCAAGTAACTACGACACGGACCAGGCCTCTGCATCTGCAGCTTGTCAATCATTTTCAAGTCTAGAATATACCATCTGCACTTGAACACTACTGTTGATTAAAATGATTAGACTTGGTCCTCATTATTGTTCACTTAATTGAAAATAGATGCTTGATGTGTTTTTCTTTTCACTTATTAATCTCAGCTAATGATTCATTGCTGAATGTTTTTTTTTTCAATGCCAGAAGTTAAATAACGAAAACCGCTGATGCAGAGCTTGTGTGAAGGAGAAGGACTGATACTCCATCCTGATCCCCCCCTCCCAATGGTACTTATCTTTTTAATGTTCTATTTCCCTCCTCCCTGGCAATTAAGAGATAAGTATCTTTGCCAGAGAAGGGTGTGTGCCTGTGCATTTTAGAGCAAAGGAAACAAAAGGGCCCCATGGCCACTGCTACCATGCTATCATCAGCCCACACCCATGCTTCTGGGAGACAGGCATTCCCACAGAACTCTTGGAAAAAAAGACAATGGTGAACCTTCTCAGCATCAGGTTCTGAAGAAAGTGATGTAGACCAGTTCAGACACCACACAAGAGGTCACAGATGCATGCAGAGCAGTTGTTCCTACCCCGGGCTACACATTAGAGTCGCTTTTTAAAAACTGTGTTATTGTTGGCTATATTAGGACCAATAGATCTAAAATCTCGCATAAGACTCAAACTTAGGAAACTCTCCAGGAATCCTAAAATATGTCAGAAGTCTGAACTCCGGCACAGAGAAATATTTACCAAAGTTTTGTGCATAGAAAAAAACTGAAAAAAAAAAAAAAAGCCAGGTAGAGTGGCACATGCGCGTATATGAACACACACACACGCACGCGCACGCACGCACGCACGCACGCACCACGCGCGCGCATAATCCCAGCACTCAGAAGACTGAAGCAGGAGGATGGTAAATTTGACAGTAACTTGGGCTACACCATAGCAAGGGTCTGTGTAAAGAATCTGTGAAAAGGAAGAAAGGAAAGGAAGGAGAGACAGAATGGAGGAAAGAGAAACAAAGCTAACAACTTATGTCTTATTGATTGGTTGTGACTGACTAAATTCTAGTTTAAATACACAATTAGGATACTGTCTGGTGTGCTTTTGTTTAAAAAAAAAAAGAATAGAAAAAGAAAAGGCACAGTGATTAGGTTCGGAAGTTGGAGAGATCATAAAAATATTGCAGAACTAGACAATTATTGATTATAAAATATACAAATTGAAGCTTTGTAATCAACAAATGTTGCATAGAATAATGTGATGTCCACTTTAACAATAATTAATTGTGGTCTTCATAATCTTTATTATATTTTAAAGGGGAAGATAAAATACACTCTCACAGAAATCCCCTGTATACAAGTCAGTAGTCCCCAAAATATGGCTCTAAGAACAGTAACACTAGGAACCATCACTTGGAAATTTGTTTGAAAGGAAGACTTTGGGGTGCACCTTAGACGCACTGCGCAGAAATTCTAGGATGAAGCTCACTTATCTGTTTGAACAAGCTCCTCAAGAGTTCCTCATACATGTTCCTATTTAAGGAACACTCTGCCATGTGATTACCAAAAAGGAGGGATAATAATATTATAAAATTAAAATAAAAATAGTCATAATTTGGCAGTAACAGGTTAATAAAAAATCTAAAACTACCAATTGGAAAATATTTTCAAAAAATTGTGTTTTAGCATTTATGAATGCTACCTAGTGAATCCTACCGTGTCTGTGTGTGTGTGTGTGTGTGTGTGTGTCTGTGTGTGTATGTGTGTGTGTGTGTGTCTGTGTGTGTGTGTCTGTGTGTGTGTGTGTCTGTGTGTGTGTGTGTCTGTGTGTGTGTGTGTCTGTGTGTGTGTGTGTCTGTGTGTGTGTCTGTGTGTGTGTGTGTGTCTGTATGTGTGTGTCTGTGTGTGTGTGTGTCTGTATGTGTGTGTCTGTGTGTGTGTGTGTGTGTGTCTGTGTCTGTGTGTGTGTGTGTCTGTGTGTGTGTCTGTGTGTGTGTCTGTGTGTCTGTGTGTGTGTCTGTGTGTGTGTGTCTGTGTGTGTGTCTGTGTGTGTGTGTGTGTCTGTGTGTGTGTGTGTCTGTGTGTGTGTGTCTGTGTGTGTGTCTGTGTGTGTGTGTGTGCGTGTGTGTGTGTGTGTGGAGAGAGAGAGAGATGTAATGTTACATGTATATAACAATAATAATTAAAGAAGTGATCATGAATTTGAGAGGGAGTGGGGAGAACAGAGGAGGGGCTGGAGGAGGAAGAAGGACAGAGGAAAATTATGTAAATACAGTACTCAGAAACAAAATTCTCAAAAATTAAAAATAAATGTAAAAACAATAATGAAGATGTTGAACAAACCTAAATTCCCATTGTCAAATGAATAGAAGAGAGACTATGATGTGTTGTCAAATTCCCCTTAATTGTAGAAATCTCAATACACACATGAAAAACATTGTGCTAAGTGAAATAAGCCAATCACACTACATGTTTCTCCTTAACATGTGATATCTAAAAAACAGCTCAGTGGGTTGCCAAGAGATAGAAGGAGAAAGGAAGAGGTAGTCACTGCTAGGTGATATAAAGCTTCAGTCATAGGCGATGACTAAGTTCTAGTACTGTGCAGAAAAACACTATGCTTAGTGTAATCAATACCATATTGTCATTTAAGATTGTTAAAACGATGAACCTCACATTGTATATTCTTATCATGATAAGAGGAAAGGTTCCCATATCCTGTGGTTCAGATGAACACTCTGCTCCTGAGAGTGGTGCTGTTGGGAGGAGCTGTGGACCTTCAGGAAGTAGACCTTATAAAAGTCTTTAAGTCATTAAGGTCATTTCCTCAAAGGGGATATGCAACTCTTCCTTTCTTTCTGCTTCCCGAAGCATGAGGTAAAAGATTTGCTCTGCCCTATATTCCCATCAGTCTGGGCCACTCCAGCCAATGGTCCAAAGCAATGAGGAAAATGATCTTGGATTGCAACCTCCAGAACAATAAGTCAAAATCCACCTTCTATCTTTAGAAATTAATTGTCTCTGGTTTTATGTCATAGTAATACAAAGATAAAATACCTTACTATCTAGCAATTCTAGTTCCAGATATATATGTATATATATATTAAAAGATTTCAAACAAGAAGCCAAATAGATACTTGTACAGCAGTGTTTATAGAAACATTATTCATAATAGCCAGTAGGAGGACTTAAATGTCCATCAAAAGATGATTTGATAAATATATGTAAACATGTAATGAAATATTTAGTCATGAAAAGAAATAAAATTTTACATATGCTGCAATGTGGATAAATATCAAAACATTAACTAAAGCATGCCAACACAAAAAGGCAAATACAAGGTACAGTAAGGTTTTACTGACATAAGATGCCTAGGATAGACTCAGTTACAGAAATAGAAAGGAGAATAGATGTTGCCAGGGATTAGGGAGAAGGAAAAATAAGGAGGTATGCTTAATTGCTTAATGTGTACAGAGTTTCTATATGGAACAATAAGAACATTTGGAAAATAGAGGTCTTGGTTAACTGAATTTATTTCATGTCACTGACTTATATAATTGAAAGTAAATAAAATGGTGAACTTTGCCACATATACACAATAAATATGAAATATATGTTTTATACACAAATAAGTATAATTACTTTAACATGTTTGATATGATTGTTATATTTAGAGGAAGCAAATGGGAAGTGGGGAGGGCTTTTGAAACCTCAAAGCCCACTCCCAGAGACATGCCTCCTCTAAAAGCCCACACCTCCTAATCCTCCCCAACAGTTCCACCTGCTGGGGGCCAAGTGTTCAAACATTAACATATGAGGCCAATTCTCAATCAAACCACGACATAGGACTAGGAATGCATTTGGCTGCAACACACAGGACCCACATATATGTGAACACATATATCTTGCATACACTCACAGGCGCACACACACACACACACACACACACACACACACACAGAGCAATAAAGCTGTTTTGTCAACTGTACTGCTTGTCAATGAAACTTTTCTTGATTACTCACACACACACACACCAGCTCCAGATTAGTTGCTTCCTTTGTACAACCTTTACATCTCAACCTGCCTCTTCACCATTATACAACAGGATGCTACAAGGTTTGGTTTTTTGTTTTGTTTTTTGGCGTTTAGGGGAGGGGGTCCCTATAGACTATAAGTTCTTTGACAGCATGGACCACTGTTCATGAATCTCTAATATAGCACCTGTACCAGAGACGTTAATAACAAATATATGGATGAAAGCTGAGTTAAGTGAAAGCTGAGTAGGTAAATAAATAAATGCATACACAAATAAATGATTGACATATATCTTCAGGTGGCCTATAACTGTTCTGGCTAGCCTTAGTTGCCAATTTGGCATGGCCTAGAGTCATCTAGAAGAGAAGCCCCAACTGAGGAAATGCCTAGATCAGATTGATCTATGAGGAACTGTATTGATTATTAATTAATGTAAGAGGTCCATCCCACTGTGGGTGGCACCATTCCTTGAACACGGTATCCTAGAATGTGTTCAAAAGCTAGAAAAGCATGAGCCAATGAGCCTGCAAGCATCATTCCTCTACGGGTCCTGCCTTGACTTCCCTCAACCTGGAAGTGTAAAAACAAAAAGAGAAAGTAAGCCCTTTCCTCTTTAAGTTGCTTTTGGCCAGAGTTTTGCACCTCGGCAATATAATGAAACTAGAACAAGTATCAACAGGGATTTTATGCAAAATTTATGCCTTCATGAGTTTTCTAGAGACTCTCACAATGAGACACAACAAACAAAAAGAGCATAAAACCACTGATGTAGATGCTCACACAGGAAAGGGTGGAACTAAGTTTTCTACAAGTGGCAAATACTTCAACTACATTAAATAATAGTGACCAGCATATCACATTGTCAACAAAAGCAAGAGAGAAAATCCAAATCTATCACAGGACCTGTCTCATCCGCTGACCACCCCTCTTTGATTTCTGAAGTCTTGTCAGCTCTCCAGTTTTGCAATAGCAAACAAATACCCTGCTCACTGCTGTGACTTCTATTCTGGCAATTTCTATTCCAGAAGACACTAGCTGGACACAGCAGCTTTCTACTTCTAAAATTTTTCAAGACTGAGTTTCTTTCTGGAACACCTGAATCCTCTGCTGAGGAAAGAGCCTCCTAGCACCAATCTCAGTCACATTCAATTCAGCAGACATTTAGTGTGGCTGTAGCCTGATTGAAGCCAGGGACACACGGAGCATTACACCATGACCTTTGAGGGATTCAGAGATGATAAAAATAAATAAATAAATAAATAACAACCTGTTCAACTTCTTTAGCAATGAAAGAAATCAAAATTAAAGCAAGCACAAGAAAACTCTTTGGACCTATAAGATTTTGTTTGTTTGTTTGTTTGTTTGGCTATAAGGTAATGGACCTAAATTTAAGATAATTCTGGAGGATGTCCTGTTGCTGTTTACAATACAGCCATCCTACATTTTCAGAGGGCGGGTGATGATAGCTTACCCTGCTAGTGCCCAGTGATCCTCTCCTGAGTACGTACTCTAAGATTAGTACACTGCATGCCATAAAAGCTTTTATGCAAAGTTGTTTCCTGCGTCCCCGGGGAACCCTGATGCTGCCTTTTGAGTCTTCATACACCCATCACACACGTCAGAGGCATTGATTAGATGATGCTTTTGCCACAGTGGCGCAATATTCGCATCTGACGTCTTCAATCTGACCACCTAGCTCTGGAATTTCCATCTCACTGTCCTGCTTCTTTGTTTCCATGATTGTAGAGTTTCTTCATGGTAAATTCTCCCTGGATGCTGTGGAGAGAAACCAACTCAGCAACATGGTCCTACGTACAGTAGACATCTTGATCATCAGTGTATACTATAGACTGTATAGGAACTAGAATAAGGAAAGCAATTTCACTAGATCATTTCACCTAGCCCTCTGCCTACATTGGGTTAACTGCAGCCTAGAGAACACAGATACAGGGAAATAGCTTTCTAGCTATTTTTTCTAGGCCCTTTAAAACTTTAATTCTGGAGGCTTCTGAACTATAGGATGACAAAAGAACTAATGGAGAAGCAAGGTGTGGGGTAGGATGAAATCTAAACCTGATTACTTTGTAACTAATTTTTGAATATCCAAGTAGTGGGGAGCTGTTGGCAGTGAAAGGGGAGTCAGTTTTCTTCACTGAGGTAGCCACTGGTAAGCACTCATGCGACAGTAAATAGCCTCCAACCCACACCATGGTCATACCAACAGCCCTAGTTAAACTCAGTGGATTTTTTTTTTTTTTTTAATGAAAAAAGGGTAAACTTATTGGGAGGAGGAAGGATTTCAGATGGAGAGGGATGGAGACGAGAAAAAGTAATGTGGGTTAACGTGATTAAGAAAATGAGAGAAATATATTTGAAGTAAATGTAAGCTAGAGATTTCAAAGTTATGTTACCAATGCTTGGACTCTAAAACCCACTTCCCTTTGCATAAATTTCCTTACTGAAATGTAATATTCTTTGTAAGCCTGAATACCCATGACCAAGAAAAAAAAACTGCTCATGTGTTCTTAGAAAACCTCATACCAATTTTCCATTGATTATCTTTATGAATTCTTTTTTCAGACAGTCTCATTATGTAGCCTTTGCTGGCCAGAAGCCTGCCTTGTAGACCACACTGACCTTGAACTTAGAGATATCGGCCTACCTCTGCCCACCAGGTGTTAGTATTAAAGATGCATGCCACCACACCAGCCCAAACTTAGGAATTTACTATTCCCCCTTTAAAACAGAAATACAAACATCATTATCTAATTGAAAAGTACAATGAGGAAACTCAGAAAGAAAATATTTGCGTATTATATATAATTTGCATTCTTTATCCTAGCCTGTGCTTTGCATAGTAAAACTTCTATTACTTTTATGTAACTCTGAAGCTTGACTTTTAAATACCTACTAGGGAACATTTCAAATATGTAAAAATAAGCCCTGCTTGTTCTGTCTAATGCCCGACTACACAGAGTAACAGTACGCCTGACTGATTACAACGCATTTCTTCCCAAGGCCAAGACCAAGGATCCGAGAGTTTGAATGCTAAATACCTCCAGAACTTTCTACTGGGGCAGGGACTACCAAAGGAAGCTGAGCATAGTTGGGTACACCATCCCATAACCTGAGGTTGGGAGCAGGATGAGTCAGCATCTCCCAGCTACCCTGTTAGGTACCACTCAATGGCACATTCACTTCCCTGGCATCCTGATCTATGTTTTCAATCTCATTTTAAAGACCTCAAACAAAGCTAAAGGCAGGCTTCCAACAGAGCACAGATCAGATGAAACAGAGCTTCATTCCCCGCTATGTTCCCATCTCCATCTATCATCACCTCTGGACCAACCAAGGGAGTTGTGCCCAGTACATGGATTCAAGCGTAAGGAGGATGCAGCCCTCCATCCTGCTCGAGAGGTCTACACTCTGATAGGGAAACAATGGCAAATGAACAAGCATTTCAGGAGAAGAGAATCAACACCATGAGAGTTGTCTAGATTGTACACACTGGAAATTTAGACTACACTGAAGCGATTGCTAGTATTTAGAAAAGAGCAAAGGAGAAGCCCCTTTAAGAATGGGTGTTGCAGGTAGGGGAAACTGGGTGAGCAAAACTGAAATAGACAAAAGGTAAGCTACAAGGAAGCAAGAGGAAACTGATTGGGGTTCAAGGGTTAGAAAAAGACCCAGGATAAACTGAGACCAAGCTGTGAGGGGTCTTCAATTGCCCTTGATACTAATCTGACCAGGTGACCCATAGAAGTTAATAGCACAGAAAGCTCTATGGATTATTGTCAATGTCTGTAGAAGAGAAAGCAGGGAGGAGCTGACGTGAGGATGGCAGTGCATACTCCGTATTTGCCATGGTTAATAATGCCAACTGTGCCTCACCCAAAAGGCATGATGACAACTGAGAAATTCAGGGACCAAAGTTGCCAAATAGGGAAAATGTGAGGTAGTTAAAAGCCTTTTTGAGGTCTGCTAATTACTAGGCCATGCCCACTCTATGCTTGACAGCAACTCCAAAAGGATGTGTTTTATTCAGCATGCAAGTGAGAATATTAATTACTGCTTAGTTACTTCTCATGCTGCTACCATAAAATTCCTGACAAAATCAACTTAAGGAAGGAAGGAAGGAGGGAAGAAAGGGAGCAAAGGAAGGAGGAGAGGAAGGGAAAAAGA